>NC_090300.1:617115-1234230 GCF_039906515.1 Pseudorca crassidens | reverse complement strand
GAGAGTTAAATTTGCCCGTCCAGACACCTCCAGCTAGTCTCTCATTGGTTCTCGCTATTCCTGTTCATCTTCCGCAGAAATTGCAAACTGGGCCAAACAGGAGGTTAAAGGTGCTGACTCTCTAAGTGGGTAGAGTGTTAGTAAAGCGTCTGGAATGTTGCACCCGAGTACCAGGGGAGGAAAACTGAGACAAATTTGAACACGTCTCCCATTCACACGGTTGATCATACTCTGGGTTCCACATGCATGTTTTAGCTGAAGGAAGAATACCTTAAACCTGGAGACTTGAGACCCGTGGAATGGGTACCATGCAATATGACTTCAAAGGGTATTCATTTGCTCATCGAACGTCTCCAATCCTATCACTGCTGCGTTTATGCCTCTGTACACATGCTTGATTCCCTTTTGGAGACAGCAATCCATAGGTTTTAAGATACTTACTAGTCAGGTACATTCTTAGGCGTTTAATATGCGGTGTTGAGTCCATTTCGTTGAGCAAGGAGTAGCTCTTGTCTATTCCATATTTGGCTTAAGGAACTTTATCTGTGCTCATTTCAATCTCTGGTTTTATGCAGCACCCCAACTCACCTTTACCCTTAAGCAAGCATAAGTTGGTTTTCTAAATTTGAGACCCTGTTCTGTTCTGTAATTCAGTTCCTGTGTAGCCAAGTTTACATTCCGTGTATTACTGATATCTTATGATGTTTCTTTTTCTGTGTGACTTATTTCAGTTAGAATCATCATACCTGAATCCACTCATTGTGCTGCTAAGGGCCTGATGACATAGATTTCATTGCTGAGTGATATTGCTTTGTAAGTAAATACGACAACTTCTTTATCCATTTTTCACTTTCTGCGATGTTGAACTTGTACTGTAAACGAGGTTCTTGTAAACAGAGGCGTCCCAAACTTTGGGGTGGCTGTGTCTTTTTGATTTTAATTTCCCTAAGCTATAGGACCATAAGTGGAAGTGCCCTAGGCTCTGTTGCTTTGTTTTTTAGATGTTTCAGGAAACACCATACACTTCTCCCGAATGTCTGTTGGCAATTTACATCCCGCCCATCAGCATAACAAGGCTCCCAGTTCTCCATGGCCTGTCCTGCCTTTCTGGATTTTACACTTTTTTCAGATGGCCCTTTTGACCGGGGGGAAGTGAGACTTCATTGTAGTGCAGATTTCCTTTGCAAGCTTGCTTGGTTGGCCAAAAAGGGCGTATGCGTTTTTTCCTGAATATATTCAGGAAAAAACGCATACGCCCTTTTTGGCCAAGTGCATCATTGTGGACGTTCTGCCTCTTTTCCTATGCTTTCAATGCAATTCCAGTCTACCTCCTGAAATCGGTTTCCTGCAATTCTGCCCCGCTTTCAAGTCCTCTTGGCAGCCTTACTTCAGTATATTTTTGGACGATAGCTGTCATTTATAACTCTGCAGGTTTGTGAATTACAGTGCCCCTGAGCTCCTTTCTTCAACTCGCTTTCTTGTGACCTGGCCGCAACACCGCAGGATGGCTTCAGGCCCTAATCTGGTTCCGGCACGGCACGCTGAGCCTTTGGTTATTTCCTCTTCCTGGTGGGAAATGAGAGTTAAATTTGCCCGTCAAGACACCTCCAGCTAGTCTCTCATTGGTTCTCCGTATTCCTGTTCATCTTCCACAGAAATTGCAAACTGGGCCAAACAGGAGGTTAAAGGCGTTGACTCTCCAAGTGGGGAGAGTGTTAGTAAAGCCTCTGGAATGTTGCACCCGAGTACCAGGGGAGGAAAACTGAGACATATTTGAACACGTCTCCCGATCACACGGTTGATCATACTCTGGGTTCCACATGCATGTTTTAGCTGAAGGAAGAATACCTTAAACCTGGAGAGTTGAGACCCGTGTAATGGGTACCATGCAATATGACTTCAAAGGGTCTTCATTTGCTCACCGAACCTCTCCAATCCTATCACTGCTGCGTTTATGCCCCTGTACACACGCTTGATTCTCTTTCGGAGACATAGCAATCCATAGGTTTTAAGATACTTACTAGTCAGGTACATTCTTAGGCGTTTAATATGCGGTGCTGAGTCCATTTCGTTGAGCAAGGAGTAGCTCTTGTCTATTCCATATTTGGCTTAAGGAACTTTATCTGTGCTCATTTCAATCTCTGGTTTTATGCAGCACCCCAACTCACCTTTCCCCTTAAGCAAGCATAAGTTGGTTTTCTAAATTTGAGACCCTGTTCTGTTCTGTAATTCAGTTCCTGTGTAGCCAAGTTTACATTCCGTGTATTAGTGATATCTTATGATGTTTCTTTTTCTGTGTGACTTATTTCAGTTAGAATCATCATACCTGAATCCACTCATTGTGCTGCTAAGGGCCTGATGACATAGATTTCATTGCTGAGTGATATTGCTTTGTAAGTAAATACCACAAATTCTTTATCCATTTTTCACTTTCTGCGATGTTGAACTTGTACTCTAAACGAGGTTCTTGTAAATAGAGGTGTCCCAAACTTTGGGGTGGCTGTGTCTTTTTGATTTTAATTTCCCTAAGCTATAGGACCATAAGTGGAAGTGCCCTAGGCTCTGTTGCTTTGTTTTTTAGATGTTTCAGGAAACACCATACACTTCTCCCGAGTGTCTGTTGGCAATTTACATCCCGCCCATCAGCATAACAAGGCTCCCAGTTCTCCATGGCCTGTCCTGCCTTTCTGGATTTTACACTTTTTTCAGATGGCCCTTTTCACCGGGGAGAAGTGAGACTTCATTGTAGTGCAGATTTCCTTTGCAAGCTTGCTTGGTTGGCCAAAAAGGGCGTATGCGTTTTTTCCTGAATATATTCAGGAAAAAACGCATACGCCCTTTTTGGCCAAGTGCATCATTGTGGACGTTCTGCCTCTTTTCCTATGCTTTCAATGCAATTCCAGTCTACCTCCTGAAATCGGTTTCCTGCAATTCTGCCCCGCTTTCAAGTCCTCTTGGCAGCCTTACTTCAGTATATTTTTGGACGATAGCTGTCATTTATAACTCTGCAGGTTTGTGAATTACAGTGCCCCTGAGCTCCTTTCTTCAACTCGCTTTCTTGTGACCTGGCCGCAACACCGCAGGATGGCTTCAGGCCCTAATCTGGGTCCGGCACGGCACGCTGAGCCTTTGGTTAATTCCTCTTCCTGGTGGGAAATGAGAGTTAAATTTGCACGTCCAGACACCTCCAGCTAGTCTCTCATTGGTTCTCGCTATTCCTGTTCATCTTCCGCAGAAATTGCAAACTGGGCCAAACAGGATGTTAAAGGGACTGACTCTCCAAGTCGGGAGAGTGTTAGGAAAGCATCTGGAATGTTGCACCCGAGTACCAGGGTACGAAAACTGAGACATATTTGAACACGTCTCCCGATCACACGGTTGATCATACTCTGGGTTCCACATGCATGTTTTAGCTGAAGGAAGAATACCTTAAACCTGGAGAGTTGAGACCCGTGGAATGGGTACCATGCAATATGACTTCAAAGGGTCTTCATTTTCTCACCGAACCTCTCCAATCCTATCACTGCTGCGTTTATGCCCCTGTACACACGCTTGATTCTCTTTCGGAGACATAGCAATCCATAGGTTTTAAGATACTTACTAGTCAGGTACATTCTTAGGCGTTTAATATGGGGTGTTGAGTCCATTTCGTTGAGCAAGGAGTAGCTCTTGTCTATTCCATATTTGGCTTAAGGAACTTTATCTGTGCTCATTTCAATCTATGGTTTTATGCAGCTCCCGAACTCACCTTTTCCCTTAAGCAAGCATAAGTTGGTTTTCTAAATTTGAGACCCTGTTCTGTTTTGGAATTCAGTTCCTGTGTAGCCAAGTTTACATTCCGTGTATTACTGATATCTTATGATGTTTCTTTTCTGTGTGACTTATTTCAGTTAGAATCATCATACCTGAATCCACTCATTGTGCTGCTAAGGGCCTGATGACATAGATTTCATTGCTGAGTGATATTGCTTTGTAAGTAAATACCACAACTTCTTTATCCATTTTTCACTTTCTGCGATGTTGAACTTGTACTGTAAACGAGGTTCTTGTAAACAGAGGCGTCCCAAACTTTGGGGTGGCTGTGTCTTTTTGATTTTAATTTCCCTAAGCTATAGGACCATAAGTGGAAGTGCCCTAGGCTCTGTTGCTTTGTTTTTTAGATGTTTCAGGAAACACCATACACTTCTCCCGAGTGTCTGTTGGCAATTTACATCCCGCCCATCAGCATAACAAGGCTCCCAGTTCTCCATGGCCTGTCCTGCCTTTCTGGATTTTACACTTTTTTCAGATGGCCCTTTTGACCGGGGGGAAGTGAGACTTCATTGTAGTGCAGATTTCCTTTGCAAGCTTGCTTGGTTGGCCAAAAAGGGCGTATGCGTTTTTTCCTGAATATATTCAGGAAAAAACGCATACGCCCTTTTTGGCCAAGTGCATCATTGTGGACGTTCTGCCTCTTTTCCTATGCTTTCAATGCAATTCCAGTCTACCTCCTGAAATCGGTTTCCTGCAATTCTGCCCCGCTTTCAAGTCCTCTTGGCAGCCTTACTTCAGTATATTTTTGGACGATAGCTGTCATTTATAACTCTGTAGGTTTGTGAATTACAGTCCCCCTGAGCTCCTTTCTTCAACTCGCTTTCTTGTGACCTGGCCGTAACACCGCAGGATGCCTTTAGGCCCTAATGTGGTTCCGGTATGGCACGCTGAGCCTTTGGTTATTTCCTCTTCCTGGTGGGAAATGAGAGTTAAATTTGCCCGTCCAGACACCTCCAGCTAGTCTCTCATTGGTTCTCGCTATTCCTGTTCATCTTCCACAGAAATTGCAAACTGGGCCAAACAGGAGGTTAAAGGCGCTGACTCTCCACGTGGGGAGAGTGTTAGTAAAGTGTCTGGAATGTTGCACCCGAGTACCTGGGGAGGAAAACTGAGACATATTTGAACACGTCTCCCGTTCACATGGTTGATCATACTCTGGGTTCCACATGCATGTTTTAGCTGAAGGAAGAATACCTTAAACCTGGAGAGTTGAGACCCGTGGAAGGGGTACCATGCAATATGACTTCAAAGGGTCTTCATTTGCTCACCGAACCTCTCCAATCCTATCACTGCTGCGTTTATGCCTCTGTACACATGCTTGATTCTCTTTTGGAGACATAGCAATCCATAGGTTTTTAGATACTTACTAGTCAGGTACATTCTTAGGCGTTTAATATGGGGTGTTGAGTGCATTTCGTTGAGCAAGGAGTAGCTCTTGTCTATTCCATATTTGGCTTAAGGAACTTTATCTGTGCTCATTTCAATCTCTGGTTTTATGCAGCACCCCAACTCACCTTTCCCCTTAAGCAAGCATAAGTTGGTTTTCTAAATTTGAGACCCTGTTCTGTTCTGTAATTCAGTTCCTGTGTAGCCAAGTTTACATTCCGTGTATTAGTGATATCTTATGATGTTTCTTTTTCTGTGTGACTTATTTCAGTTAGAATCATCATACCTGAATGCACTCATTGTGCTGCTAAGGGCCTGATGACATAGATTTCATTGCTGAGTGATATTGCTTTGTAAGTAAATACCACAACTTCTTTATCCATTTTTCACTTTCTGCGATGTTGAACTTGTACTGTAAACGAGGTTCTTGTAAACAGAGGCGTCCCAAACTTTGGGGTGGCTGTGTCTTTTTGATTTTAATTTCCCTAAGCTATAGGACCATAAGTGGAAGTGCCCTAGGCTCTGTTGCTTTGTTTTTTAGATGTTTCAGGAAACACCATACACTTCTCCCGAGTGTCTGTTGGCAATTTACATCCCGCCCATCAGCATAACAAGGCTCCCAGTTCTCCATGGCCTGTCCTGCCTTTCTGGATTTTACACTTTTTTCAGATGGCCCTTTTGACCGGGGGGAAGTGAGACTTCATTGTAGTGCAGATTTCCTTTGCAAGCTTGCTTGGTTGGCCAAAAAGGGCGTATGCGTTTTTTCCTGAATATATTCAGGAAAAAACGCATACGCCCTTTTTGGCCAAGTGCATCATTGTGGACGTTCTGCCTCTTTTCCTATGCTTTCAATGCAATTCCAGTCTACCTCCTGAAATCGGTTTCCTGCAATTCTGCCCCGCTTTCAAGTCCTCTTGGCAGCCTTACTTCAGTATATTTTTGGACGATAGCTGTCATTTATAACTCTGTAGGTTTGTGAATTACAGTCCCCCTGAGCTCCTTTCTTCAACTCGCTTTCTTGTGACCTGGCCGTAACACCGCAGGATGCCTTTAGGCCCTAATGTGGTTCCGGTATGGCACGCTGAGCCTTTGGTTATTTCCTCTTCCTGGTGGGAAATGAGAGTTAAATTTGCCCGTCCAGACACCTCCAGCTAGTCTCTCATTGGTTCTCGCTATTCCTGTTCATCTTCCACAGAAATTGCAAACTGGGCCAAACAGGAGGTTAAAGGCGCTGACTCTCCACGTGGGGAGAGTGTTAGTAAAGTGTCTGGAATGTTGCACCCGAGTACCTGGGGAGGAAAACTGAGACATATTTGAACACGTCTCCCGTTCACATGGTTGATCATACTCTGGGTTCCACATGCATGTTTTAGCTGAAGGAAGAATACCTTAAACCTGGAGAGTTGAGACCCGTGGAAGGGGTACCATGCAATATGACTTCAAAGGGTCTTCATTTGCTCACCGAACCTCTCCAATCCTATCACTGCTGCGTTTATGCCTCTGTACACATGCTTGATTCTCTTTTGGAGACATAGCAATCCATAGGTTTTTAGATACTTACTAGTCAGGTACATTCTTAGGCGTTTAATATGGGGTGTTGAGTGCATTTCGTTGAGCAAGGAGTAGCTCTTGTCTATTCCATATTTGGCTTAAGGAACTTTATCTGTGCTCATTTCAATCTCTGGTTTTATGCAGCACCCCAACTCACCTTTCCCCTTAAGCAAGCATAAGTTGGTTTTCTAAATTTGAGACCCTGTTCTGTTCTGTAATTCAGTTCCTGTGTAGCCAAGTTTACATTCCGTGTATTAGTGATATCTTATGATGTTTCTTTTTCTGTGTGACTTATTTCAGTTAGAATCATCATACCTGAATGCACTCATTGTGCTGCTAAGGGCCTGATGACATAGATTTCATTGCTGAGTGATATTGCTTTGTAAGTAAATACCACAAATTCTTTATCCATTTTTCACTTTCTGCGATGTTGAACTTGTACTCTAAACGAGGTTCTTGTAAATAGAGGTGTCCCAAACATTGGGGTGGCTGTGTCTTATTGATTTTAATTTCCCTAAGCTATAGGACCATAAGTGGAAGTGCCCTAGGCTCTGTTGCTTTGTTTTTTAGATGTTTCAGGAAACACCATACACTTCTCCCGAGTGTCTGTTGGCAATTTACATCCCGGCCATCAGCATAACAAGGCTCCCAGTTCTCCATGGCCTGTCCTGCCTTTCTGGATTTTACACTTTTTTCAGATGGCCCTTTTCACCGGGGAGAAGTGAGACTTCATTGTAGTGCAGATTTCCTTTGCAAGCTTGCTTGGTTGGCCAAAAAGGGCGTATGCGTTTTTTCCTGAATATATTCAGGAAAAAACGCATACGCCCTTTTTGGCCAAGTGCATCATTGTGGACGTTCTGCCTCTTTTCCTATGCTTTCAATGCAATTCCAGTCTACCTCCTGAAATCGGTTTCCTGCAATTCTGCCCCGCTTTCAAGTCCTCTTGGCAGCCTTACTTCAGTATATTTTTGGACGATAGCTGTCATTTATAACTCTGCAGGTTTGTGAATTACAGTGCCCCTGAGCTCCTTTCTTCAACTCGCTTTCTTGTGACCTGGCCGCAACACCGCAGGATGGCTTCAGGCCCTAATCTGGGTCCGGCACGGCACGCTGAGCCTTTGGTTAATTCCTCTTCCTGGTGGGAAATGAGAGTTAAATTTGCACGTCCAGACACCTCCAGCAAGTCTCTCGTTGGTTCTCGCTATTCCTGTTCATCTTCCGCAGAAATTGCAAACTGGGCCAAACAGGATGTTAAAGGGACTGACTCTCCAAGTCGGGAGAGTGTTAGGAAAGCATCTGGAATGTTGCACCCGAGTACCAGGGTACGAAAACTGAGACATATTTGAACACGTCTCCCGATCACACGGTTGATCATACTCTGGGTTCCACATGCATGTTTTAGCTGAATGAAGAATACCTTAAACCTGGAGAGTTGAGACCCGTGGAATGGGTACCATGCAATATGACTTCAAAGGGTCTTCATTTTCTCACCGAACCTCTCCAATCCTATCACTGCTGCGTTTATGCCCCTGTACACACGCTTGATTCTCTTTCGGAGACATAGCAATCCATAGGTTTTAAGATACTTACTAGTCAGGTACATTCTTAGGCGTTTAATATGGGGTGTTGAGTCCATTTCGTTGAGCAAGGAGTAGCTCTTGTCTATTCCATATTTGGCTTAAGGAACTTTATCTGTGCTCATTTCAATCTATGGTTTTATGCAGCTCCCGAACTCACCTTTTCCCTTAAGCAAGCATAAGTTGGTTTTCTAAATTTGAGACCCTGTTCTGTTTTGGAATTCAGTTCCTGTGTAGCCAAGTTTACATTCCGTGTATTACTGATATCTTATGATGTTTCTTTTCTGTGTGACTTATTTCAGTTAGAATCATCATACCTGAATCCACTCATTGTGCTGCTAAGGGCCTGATGACATAGATTTCATTGCTGAGTGATATTGCTTTGTAAGTAAATACCACAACTTCTTTATCCATTTTTCACTTTCTGCGATGTTGAACTTGTACTGTAAACGAGGTTCTTGTAAACAGAGGCGTCCCAAACTTTGGGGTGGCTGTGTCTTTTTGATTTTAATTTCCCTAAGCTATAGGACCATAAGTGGAAGTGCCCTAGGCTCTGTTGCTTTGTTTTTCAGATGTTTCAGGAAACACCATACACTTCTCCCCAGTGTCTGTTGGCAATTTACATCCCGCCCATCAGCATAACAAGGCTCCCAGTTCTTCATGGCCTGTCCTGCCTTTCTGGATTTTACACTTTTTTCAGATGGCCCTTTTGACCGGGGGGAAGTGAGACTTCATTGTAGTGCAGATTTCCTTTGCAAGCTTGCTTGGTTGGCCAAAAAGGGCGTATGCATTTTTTCCTGAATATATTCAGGAAAGAACGCATACGCCCTTTTTGGCCAAGTGCATCATTGTGGACGTTCTGCCTCTTTTCCTATGCTTTCAATGCAATTCCAGTCTACCTCCTGAAATCGGTTTCCTGCAATTCTGCCCCGCTTTCAAGTCCTCTTGGCAGCCTTACTTCAGTATATTTTTGGACGATAGCTGTCATTTATAACTCTGCAGGTTTGTGAATTACAGTGCCCCTGAGCTCCTTTCTTCAACTCGCTTTCTTTTGAGCTGGCCGCAACACCGCAGGATGGCTTCAGGCCCTAATCAGGTTCCCGCACGGCACGCTGAGCCTTTGGTTAATTCCTCTTCCTGGTGGGAAATGAGAGTTAAATTTGCCCGTCCAGACACCTCCAGCTAGTCTCTCATTGGTTCTCCCTATTCCTGTTCATCTTCCGCAGAAATTGCAAACTGGGCCAAACAGGAGGTTAAAGGCGCTGACTCTCCAAGTGGGGAGAGTGTTAGTAAAGTGTCTGCAGTGTTGCACCCGAGTACCAGGACAGGAAAACTGAGACATATTTGAACACGTCTCCCGTTCACACGGTTGATCATACTCTGGGTTCCACATGCATGTTTTAGCTGAAGGAAGAATACCTTAAACCTGGAGAGTTGAGACCCGTGGAATGGGTACCATGCAATATGACTTCAAAGGGTCTTTATTTGCTCGCCGATCCTCTCCAATCCTATCACTGCTTTGTTTATGCCCCTGTACACACGCTTGATTCTCTTTTGGAGACATAGAAATCCATAGGTTTTAAGATACTTACTAGTCAGGTACATTCTTAGGCGTTTAATATGCGGTGTTGAGTCCATTTCGTTGAGCAAGGAGTAGCTCTTGTCTATTCCATATTTGGCTTAAGGAACTTTATCTGTGCTCATTTCAATCTCTGGTTTTATGCAGCACCCCAACTCACCTTTCCCCTTAAGCAAGCATAAGTTGGTTTTCTAAATTTGAGACCCTGTTCTGTTCTGTAATTCAGTTCCTGTGTAGCCAAGTTTACATTCCGTGTATTACTGATATCTTATGATGTTTCTTTTTCTGTGTGACTTATTTCAGTTAGAATCATCATACCTGAATCCACTCATTGTGCTGCTAAGGGCCTTATGACATAGATTTCATTGCTGAGTGATATTGCTTTGTAAGTAAATACCACAACTTCTTTATCCATTTTTCACTTTCTGCGATGTTGAACTTGTACTGTAAACGAGGTTCTTGTAAACAGAGGTGTCCCAAACTTTGGGGTGGCTGTGTCTTTTTGATTTTAATTTCCCTAAGCTATAGGACCATAAGTGGAAGTGCCCTAGGCTCTGTTGCTTTGTTTTTTAGATGTTTCAGGAAACACCATACACTTCTCCCGAGTGTCTGTTGGCAATTTACATCCCGCCCATCAGCATAACAAGGCTCCCAGTTCTCCATGGCCTGTCCTGCCTTTCTGGATTTTACACTTTTTTCAGATGGCCCTTTTGACCGGGGGGAAGTGAGACTTCATTGTAGTGCAGATTTCCTTTGCAAGCTTGCTTGGTTGGCCAAAAAGGGCGTATGCGTTTTTTCCTGAATATATTCAGGAAAAAACGCATACGCCCTTTTTGGCCAAGTGCATCATTGTGGACGTTCTGCCTCTTTTCCTATGCTTTCAATGCAATTCCAGTCTACCTCCTGAAATCGGTTTCCTGCAATTCTGCCCCGCTTTCAAGTCCTCTTGGCAGCCTTACTTCAGTATATTTTTGGACGATAGCTGTCATTTATAACTCTGCAGGTTTGTGAATTACAGTGCCCCTGAGCTCCTTTCTTCAACTCGCTTTCTTTTGAGCTGGCCGCAACACCGCAGGATGGCTTCAGGCCCTAATCTGGTTCTGGCACGGCACGCTGAGCCTTTGGTTATTTCCTCTTCCTGGTGGGAAATGAGAGTTAAATTTGCCCGTCCAGACACCTCCAGCTAGTATCTCATTGGTTCTCCCTATTCCTGTTCATCTTCCGCAGAAATTGCAAACTGGGCCAAACAGGAGGTTAAAGGTGCTGACTCTCCAAGTGGGGAGAGTGTTAGTAAAGCGTCTGGAATGTTGCACCCAAGTACCAGGGTACGAAAACTGAGACATATTTGAACACGTCTCCCGATCACATGGTTGATCATACTCTAGGTTCCACATGCATGTTTTAGCTGAAGGAAGAATACCTTAAACCTTGGTAGTTGAAACCCGTGGAATGGGTACCATGCAATATGACTTCAAAGGGTCTTCATTTGCTCACCGAACCTCTCCAATCCTATCACTGCTGCGTTTATGCCCCTGTACACATGCTTGATTCTCTTTCGGAGACATAGCAATCCATAGGTTTTAAGATACTTACTAGTCAGGTACATTCTTAGGCGTTTAATATGCGGTGTTGAGTCCATTTCGTTGAGCAAGGAGTAGCTCTTGTCTATTCCATATTTGGCTTAAGGAACTTTATCTGTGCTCATTTCAATCTCTGGTTTTATGCAGCACCCCAACTCACCTTTACCCTTAAGCAAGCATAAGTTGGTTTTCTAAATTTGAGACCCTGTTCTGTTCTGGAATTCAGTTCTTGTGTAGCCAAGTTTACATTCCGTGTATTACTGATATCTTATGATGTTTCTTTTTCTGTGTGACTTATTTCAGTTACAATCATCATACCTGAATCCACTCATTGTGCTGCTAAGTGCCTGATGACATAGATTTCATTGCTGAGTGATATTGTTTTGTAAGTAAATACCACAACTTCTTTATCCATTTTTCACTTTCTGCGATGTTGAACTTGTACTGTAAACGAGGTTCTTGTAAACAGAGGCGTCCCAAACTTTGGGGTGGCTGTGTCTTATTGATTTTAATTTCCCTAAGCTATAGGACCATAAGTGGAAGTGCCCTAGGCTCTGTTGCTTTGTTTTTTAGATGTTTCAGGAAACACCATACACTTCTCCCGAGTGTCTGTTGGCAATTTACATCCCGCCCATCAGCATAACAAGGCTCCCAGTTCTCCATGGCCTGTCCTGCCTTTCTGGATTTTACACTTTTTTCAGATGGCCCTTTTGACCGGGGGGAAGTGAGACTTCATTGTAGTGCAGATTTCCTTTGCAAGCTTGCTTGGTTGGCCAAAAAGGGCGTATGCGTTTTTTCCTGAATATATTCAGGAAAAAACGCATACGCCCTTTTTGTCCAAGTGCATCATTGTGGACGTTCTGCCTCTTTTCCTATGCTTTCAATGCAATTCCAGTCTACCTCCTGAAATCGGTTTCCTGCAATTCTGCCCCGCTTTCAAGTCCTCTTGGCAGCCTTACTTCAGTATATTTTTGGACGATAGCTGTCATTTATAACTCTGCAGGTTTGTGAATTACAGTGCCCCTGAGCTCCTTTCTTCAACTCGTTTTCTTTTGAGCTGGCCGCAACACCACAGGATGGCTTCAGGCCCTAATCTGGTTCCGGCACGGCACGCTGAACCTTTGGTTAATTACTCTTCCTGGTGGGAAATGAGAGTTAAATTTGCCCGTCCAGACACCTCCAGCTAGTCTCTCATTGGTTCTCGCTATTCCTGTTCATCTTCCGCAGAAATTGCAAACTGGGCCAAAGAGGAGGTTAAAGGGACTGACTCTCCAAGTCGGGAGGGTGTTAGTAAAGCGTCTGGAATGTTGCACCCGAGTACCAGGGTACGAAAACTGAGACATATTTGAACACGTCTCCCGATCACATGGTTGATCATACTCTAGGTTCCACATGCATGTTTTAGCTGAAGGAAGAATACCTTAAACCTTGGTAGTTGAAACCCGTGGAATGGGTACCATGCAATATGACTTCAAAGGGTCTTCATTTGCTCACCGAACCTCTCCAATCCTATCACTGCTGCGTTTATGCCCCTGTACACATGCTTGATTCTCTTTCGGAGACATAGCAATCAATATGTTTTAAGATACTTACTAGTCAGGTACATTCTTAGGCGTTTAATATGCGGTGTTGAGTCCATTTCGTTGAGCAAGGAGTAGCTCTTGTCTATTCCATATTTGGCTTAAGGAACTTTATCTGTGCTCATTTCAATCTCTTGTTTTATGCAGCACCCCAACTCACCTTTACCCTTAAGCAAGCATAAGTTGGTTTTCTAAATTTGAGACCCTGTTCTGTTCTGTAATTCAGTTCCTGTGTAGCCAAGTTTACATTCCTTGTATTACTGATATCTTATGATGTTTCTTTTTCTGTGTGACTTATTTCAGTTAGAATCATCATACCTGAATCCACTCATTGTGCTGCTAAGGGTCTGATGACATAGATTTCATTGCTGAGTGATATTGCTTTGTAAGTAAATACCACAACTTCTTTATCCATTTTTCACTTTCTGCGATGTTGAACTTGTACTGTAAACGAGGTTCTTGTAAACAGAGGCGTCCCAAACATTGGGGTGGCTGTGTCTTTTTGATTTTAATTTCCCTAAACTATAGGACCATAAGTGGAAGTGCCCTAGGCTCTGTTGCTTTGTTTTTTAGATGTTTCAGGAAACACCATACACTTCTCCCGAGTGTCTGTTGGCAATTTACATCCCGCCCATCAGCATAACAAGGCTCCCAGTTCTCCATGGCCTGTCCTGCCTTTCTGGATTTTACACTTTTTTCAGATGGCCCTTTTGACCGGGGGGAAGTGAGACTTCATTGTAGTGCAGATTTCCTTTGCAAGCTTGCTTGGTTGGCCAAAAAGGGCGTATGCGTTTTTTCCTGAATATATTCAGGAAAAAACGCATACGCCCTTTTTGGCCAAGTGCATCATTGTGGACGTTCTGCCTCTTTTCCTATGCTTTCAATGCAATTCCAGTCTACCTCCTGAAATCGGTTTCCTGCAATTCTGCCCCACTTTCAAGTCCTCTTGGCAGCCTTACTTCAGTATATTTTTGGACGATAGCTGTCATTTATAACTCTGCAGGTTTGTGAATTACAGTGCCCCTGAGCTCCTTTCTTCAACTCGCTTTCTTTTGAGCTGGCCGCAACACCGCAGGATGGCTTCAGGCCCTAATCTGGTTCCGGCACGGCACGCTGAGCCTTTGGTTATTTCCTCTTCCTGGTGGGAAATGAGAGTTAAATTTGCCCGTCCAGACACCTCCAGCTAGTCTCTCATTGGTTCTCGCTATTCCTGTTCATCTTCCGCAGAAATTGCAAACTGGGCCAAACAGGAGGTTAAAGGCGCTGACTCTCCAAGTGGGGAGAGTGTTAGTAAAGCGTCTGGAATGTTGCACCCGAGTACCAGGGGAGGAAAACTGAGACATATTTGAACACGTCTCCCGTTCACACGGTTGATCATACTCTGGGTTCCACATGCATGTTTTAGCTGAAGGAAGAATACCTTAAACCTGGAGAGTTGAGACCCGTGGAATGGGTACCATGCAATATGACTTCAAAGGGTATTCATTTGCTCATCGAACGTCTCCAATCCTATCACTGCTGCGTTTATGCCTCTGTACACATGCTTGATTCCCTTTTGGAGACAGCAGTCCATAGGTTTTAAGATACTTACTAGTCAGGTACATTCTTAGGCGTTTAATATGCGGTTTTCAGTCCATTTCGTTGAGCAAGGAGTAGCTCTTGTCTATTCCATATTTGGCTTAAGGAACTTTATCTGTGCTCATTTCAATCTCTGGTTTTATGCAGCACCCCAACTCACCTTTCCCCTTAAGCAAGCATAAGTTGGTTTTCTTAATTTGAGACCCTGTTCTGTTTTGGAATTCAGTTCCTGTGTAGCCAAGTTTACATTCCGTGTATTAGTGATATCTTATGATGTTTCTTTTTCTGTGTGACTTATTTCAGGTAGAATCATCGTACCTGAATCCACTCATTATGCTGCTATGGGCCTGATGACATAGATTTCATTGCTGAGTGATACTGCATTGTACGTAAGTACCACAAGTTCTTTATCCATTTTTCACTTTCTGTGATATTGAACTTGTACGGTAAACGAGGTTCTTGTAAACAGAGGCGACCCAAACTTTGGGGTGGCTGTGTCTTTTTGATTTTAATTTCCCTAAGCTATAGGACCATAAGTGGAAGTGCCCTAGGCTCTGTTGCTTTGTTTTTTAGATGTTTCAGGAAACACCATACACTTCTCCCGAGTGTCTGTTGGCAATTTACATCCCGCCCATCAGCATAACAAGGCTCCCAGTTCTCCATGGCCTGTCCTGCCTTTCTGGATTTTACACTTTTTTCAGATGGCCCTTTTGACCGGGGGGAAGTGAGACTTCATTGTAGTGCAGATTTCCTTTGCAAGCTTGCTTGGTTGGCCAAAAAGGGCGTATGCGTTTTTTCCTGAATATATTCAGGAAAAAACGCATACGCCCTTTTTGGCCAAGTGCATCATTGTGGACGTTCTGCCTCTTTTCCTATGCTTTCAATGCAATTCCAGTCTACCTCCTGAAATCGGTTTCCTGCAATTCTGCCCCACTTTCAAGTCCTCTTGGCAGCCTTACTTCAGTATATTTTTGGACGATAGCTGTCATTTATAACTCTGCAGGTTTGTGAATTACAGTGCCCCTGAGCTCCTTTCTTCAACTCGCTTTCTTTTGAGCTGGCCGCAACACCGCAGGATGGCTTCAGGCCCTAATCTGGTTCCGGCACGGCACGCTGAGCCTTTGGTTATTTCCTCTTCCTGGTGGGAAATGAGAGTTAAATTTGCCCGTCCAGACACCTCCAGCTAGTCTCTCATTGGTTCTCGCTATTCCTGTTCATCTTCCGCAGAAATTGCAAACTGGGCCAAACAGGAGGTTAAAGGCGCTGACTCTCCAAGTGGGGAGAGTGTTAGTAAAGCGTCTGGAATGTTGCACCCGAGTACCAGGGGAGGAAAACTGAGACATATTTGAACACGTCTCCCGTTCACACGGTTGATCATACTCTGGGTTCCACATGCATGTTTTAGCTGAAGGAAGAATACCTTAAACCTGG
This sequence comes from Pseudorca crassidens, assembly GCF_039906515.1. Taxonomy (NCBI): domain Eukaryota; kingdom Metazoa; phylum Chordata; class Mammalia; order Artiodactyla; family Delphinidae; genus Pseudorca; species Pseudorca crassidens. Next base: position 1,218,155 of record NC_090300.1, on the reverse strand, counting down.
AGAGTTGAGACCCGTGGAATGGGTACCATGCAATATGACTTCAAAGGGTATTCATTTGCTCATCGAACGTCTCCAATCCTATCACTGCTGCGTTTATGCCTCTGTACACATGCTTGATTCCCTTTTGGAGACAGCAGTCCATAGGTTTTAAGATACTTACTAGTCAGGTACATTCTTAGGCGTTTAATATGCGGTTTTCAGTCCATTTCATTGAGCAAGGAGTAGCTCTTGTCTATTCCATATTTGGCTTAAGGAACTTTATCTGTGCTCATTTCAATCTCTGGTTTTATGCAGCACCCCAACTCACCTTTCCCCTTAAGCAAGCATAAGTTGGTTTTCTAAATTTGAGACCCTGTTCTGTTTTGGAATTCAGTTCCTGTGTAGCCAAGTTTACATTCCGTGTATTAGTGATATCTTATGATGTTTCTTTTTCTGTGTGACTTATTTCAGGTAGAATCATCGTACCTGAATCCACTCATTATGCTGCTATGGGCCTGATGACATAGATTTCATTGCTGAGTGATACTGCATTGTACGTAAGTACCACAAGTTCTTTATCCATTTTTCACTTTCTGTGATATTGAACTTGTACGGTAAACGAGGTTCTTGTAAACAGAGGCGACCCAAACTTTGGGGTGGCTGTGTCTTTTTGATTTTAATTTCCCTAAGCTATAGGACCATAAGTGGAAGTGCCCTAGGCTCTGTTGCTTTGTTTTTTAGATGTTTCAGGAAACACCATACACTTCTCCCCAGTGTCTGTTGGCAATTTACATCCCGCCCATCAGCATAACAAGGCTCCCAGTTCTCCATGGCCTGTCCTGCCTTTCTGGATTTTACACTTTTTTAAGATGCCCCTTTTGACCGGGGGGAAGTGAGACTTCATTGTAGTGCAGATTTCCTTTGCAAGCTTGCTTGGTTGGCCAAAAAGCGCGTATGCGTTTTTTCCTGAATATATTCAGGAAAAAACGCATACGCTCTTTTTGGCCAAGTGCATCATTGTGGACGTTCTGCCTCTTTTCCTATGCTTTCAATGCAATTCCAGTCTACCTCCTGAAATCAGTTTCCTGCAATTCTGCCCCGCTTTCAAGTCCTCTTGGCAGCCTTACTTCAGTATATTTTTGGATGATAGCTGTGATTTATAACTCTGCAGGTTTGTGAATTACAGTGCCCCTGAGCTCCTTTCTTCAACTCGCTTTCTTGTGACATGGCCGCAACATCGCAGGATGGCTTCAGGCCCTAATCTGGTTCCGGCACGGCACGCTGAGCCTTTGGTTATTTCCTCTTCCTGGTGGGAAATGAGAGTTAAATTTGCCCGTCCAGACACCTCCAGCTAGTCTCTCATTGGTTCTCGCTATTCCTGTTCATCTTCCGCAGAAATTGCAAACTGGGCCAAACAGGAGGTTAAAGGTGCTGACTCTCCAAGTGGGTAGAGTGTTAGTAAAGCGTCTGGAATGTTGCACCCGAGTACCAGGGGAGGAAAACTGAGACATATTTGAACACGTCTCCCATTCACACGGTTGATCATACTCTGGGTTCCACATGCATGTTTTAGCTGAAGGAAGAATACCTTAAACCTGGAGACTTGAGACCCGTGGAATGGGTACCATGCAATATGACTTCAAAGGGTATTCATTTGCTCATCGAACGTCTCCAATCCTATCACTGCTGCGTTTATGCCTCTGTACACATGCTTGATTCCCTTTTGGAGACAGCAATCCATAGGTTTTAAGATACTTACTAGTCAGGTACATTCTTAGGCGTTTAATATGCGGTGTTGAGTCCATTTCGTTGAGCAAGGAGTAGCTCTTGTCTATTCCATATTTGGCTTAAGGAACTTTATCTGTGCTCATTTCAATCTCTGGTTTTATGCAGCACCCCAACTCACCTTTACCCTTAAGCAAGCATAAGTTGGTTTTCTAAATTTGAGACCCTGTTCTGTTCTGTAATTCAGTTCCTGTGTAGCCAAGTTTACATTCCGTGTATTACTGATATCTTATGATGTTTCTTTTTCTGTGTGACTTATTTCAGTTAGAATCATCATACCTGAATCCACTCATTGTGCTGCTAAGGGCCTGATGACATAGATTTCATTGCTGAGTGATATTGCTTTGTAAGTAAATACGACAACTTCTTTATCCATTTTTCACTTTCTGCGATGTTCAACTTGTACTGTAAACGAGGTTCTTGTAAACAGAGGCGTCCCAAACTTTGGGGTGGCTGTGTCTTTTTGATTTTAATTTCCCTAAGCTATAGGACCATAAGTGGAAGTGCCCTAGGCTCTGTTGCTTTGTTTTTTAGATGTTTCAGGAAACACCATACACTTCTCCCGAGTGTCTGTTGGCAATTTACATCCCGCCCATCAGCATAACAAGGCTCCCAGTTCTCCATGGCCTGTCCTGCCTTTCTGGAGTTTACACTTTTTTCTGATGGCCCTTTTGACCGGGGGGAAGTGAGACTTCATTGTAGTGCAGATTTCCTTTGCAAGCTTGCTTGGTTGGCCAAAAAGGGCGTATGCGTTTTTTCCTGAATATATTCAGGAAAAAACGCATACGCCCTTTTTGGCCAAGTGCATCATTGTGGACGTTCTGCCTCTTTTCCTATGCTTTCAATGCAATTCCAGTCTACCTCCTGAAATCGGTTTCCTGCAATTCTGCCCCGCTTTCAAGTCCTCTTGGCAGCCTTACTTCAGTATATTTTTGGACGATAGCTGTCATTTATAACTCTGCAGGTTTGTGAATTACAGTGCCCCTGAGCTCCTTTCTTCAACTCGCTTTCTTGTGACCTGGCCGCAACACCGCAGGATGGCTTCAGGCCCTAATCCGGTTCCGGCACGGCATGCTGAACCTTTGGTTAATTCCTCTTCCTGGTGGGAAAAGAGAGTTAAATTTGCCCGTCCAGACACCTCCAGCTAGTCTCTCATTGGTTCTCGCTATTCCTGTTCATCTTCCGCAGAAATTGCAAACTGGGCCAAACAGGAGGTTAAAGGCGCTGACTCTCCAAGTGGGGAGAGTGTTAGTAAAGCGTCTGGAATATTGCACCCGAGTACCAGGGGAGGAAAACTGAGACATATTTGAACACGTTTCCCGTTCACACGGTTGATCATACTCTAGGTTCCACATGCATGTTTTAGCTGAAGGAAGAATACCTTAAACCTGGGTAGTTGAAACCCGTGGAATGGGTACCATGCAATATGACTTCAAAGGGTCTTCATTTGCTCACCAAAACTCTCCAATCCTATCACTGCTGCGATTATGGCCCTGTACACATGCTTGATTCTCTTTTGGAGACATAGTAATCCATAGGTTTTAAGATACTTACTAGTCAGGTACATTCTTAGGCGTTTAATATGGGGTGTTGAGTCCATTTCGTTGAGCAAGGAGTAGCTCTTGTCTATTCCATATTTGGCTTAAGGAACTTTATCTGTGCTCATTTCAATCTCTGGTTTTATGCAGCACCCCAACTCACCTTTCCCCTTAAGCAAGCATAAGTTGGTTTTCTAAATTTGAGACCCTGTTCTGTTCTGTAATTCAGTTCCTGTGTAGCCAAGTTTACATTCCGTGTATTACTGATATCTTATGATGTTTCTTTTTCTGTGTGACTTATTTCAGTTAGAATCATCATACCTGAATCCACTCATTGTGCTGCTAAGGGTCTGATGACATAGATTTCATTGCTGAGTGATATTGCTTTGTAAGTAAATACCACAACTTCTTTATCCATTTTTCACTTTCTGCGATGTTGAACTTGTACTGTAAACGAGGTTCTTGTAAAGAGAGGCGTCCCAAACTTTGGGGTGGCTGTGTCTTTTTTATTTTAATTTCCCTAAGCTATAGGACCATAAGTGGAAGTGCCCTAGGCTCTGTTGCTTTGTTTTTTAGATGTTTCAGGAAACACCATACACTTCTCCCGAGTGTCTGTTGGCAATTTACATCCCGCCCATCAGCATAACAAGGCTCCCAGTTCTCCATGGCCTGTCCTGCCTTTCTGGATTTTACACTTTTTTCAGATGGCCCTTTTGACCGGGGGGAAGTGAGACTTCATTGTAGTGCAGATTTCCTTTGCAAGCTTGCTTGGTTGGCCAAAAAGGGCGTATGCGTTTTTTCCTGAATATATTCAGGAAAAAACGCATACGCCCTTTTTGGCCAAGTGCATCATTGTGGACGTTCTGCCTCTTTTCCTATGCTTTCAATGCAATTCCAGTCTACCTCCTGAAATCGGTTTCCTGCAATTCTGCCCCGCTTTCAAGTCCTCTTGGCAGCCTTACTTCAGTATATTTTTGGACGATAGCTGTCATTTGTAACTCTGCAGGTTTGTGAATTACAGTGCCCCTGAGCTCCTTTCTTCAACTCGCTTTCTTTTGAGCTGGCCGCAACACCGCAGGATGGCTTCAGGCCCTAATCTGGTTCCGGCACGGCACGCTGAGCCTTTGGTTATTTCCTCTTCCTGGTGGGAAATGAGAGTTAAATTTGCCCGTCAAGACACCTCCAGCTAGTCTCTCATTGGTTCTCCCTATTCCTGTTCATCTTCCACAGAAATTGCAAACTGGGCCAAACAGGAGGTTAAAGGCGTTGACTCTCCAAGTGGGGAGAGTGTTAGTAAAGCCTCTGGAATGTTGCACCCGAGTACCAGGGGAGGAAAACCGAGACATATTTGAACACGTCTCCCGATCACACGGTTGATCATACTCTGGGTTCCACATGCATGTTTTAGCTGAAGGAAGAATACCTTAAACCTGGAGAGTTGAGACCCGTGTAATGGGTACCATGCAATATGACTTCAAAGGGTCTTCATTTGCTCACCGAACCTCTCCAATCCTATCACTGCTGCGTTTATGCCCCTGTACACACGCTTGATTCTCTTTCGGAGACATAGCAATCCATAGGTTTTAAGATACTTACTAGTCAGGTACATTCTTAGGCGTTTAATATGCGGTGCTGAGTCCATTTCGTTGAGCAAGGAGTAGCTCTTGTCTATTCCATATTTGGCTTAAGGAACTTTATCTGTGCTCATTTCAATCTCTGGTTTTATGCAGCACCCCAACTCACCTTTCCCCTTAAGCAAGCATAAGTTGGTTTTCTAAATTTGAGACCCTGTTCTGTTCTGTAATTCAGTTCCTGTGTAGCCAAGTTTACATTCCGTGTATTAGTGATATCTTATGATGTTTCTTTTTCTGTGTGACTTATTTCAGTTAGAATCATCATACCTGAATGCACTCATTGTGCTGCTAAGGGCCTGATGACATAGATTTCATTGCTGAGTGATATTGCTTTGTAAGTAAATACCACAAATTCTTTATCCATTTTTCACTTTCTGCGATGTTGAACTTGTACTCTAAACGAGGTTCTTGTAAATAGAGGTGTCCCAAACTTTGGGGTGGCTGTGTCTTTTTGATTTTAATTTCCCTAAGCTATAGGACCATAAGTGGAAGTGCCCTAGGCTCTGTTGCTTTGTTTTTTAGATGTTTCAGGAAACACCATACACTTCTCCCGAGTGTCTGTTGGCAATTTACATCCCGGCCATCAGCATAACAAGGCTCCCAGTTCTCCATGGCCTGTCCTGCCTTTCTGGATTTTACACTTTTTTCAGATGGCCCTTTTCACCGGGGAGAAGTGAGACTTCATTGTAGTGCAGATTTCCTTTGCAAGCTTGCTTGGTTGGCCAAAAAGGGCGTATGCGTTTTTTCCTGAATATATTCAGGAAAAAACGCATACGCCCTTTTTGGCCAAGTGCATCATTGTGGATGTTCTGCCTCTTTTCCTATGCTTTCAATGCAATTCCAGTCTACCTCCTGAAATCGGTTTCCTGCAATTCTGCCCCGCTTTCAAGTCCTCTTGGCAGCCTTACTTCAGTATATTTTTGGACGATAGCTGTCATTTATAACTCTGCAGGTTTGTGAATTACAGTGCCCCTGAGCTCCTTTCTTCAACTCGCTTTCTTGTGACCTGGCCGCAACACCGCAGGATGGCTTCAGGCCCTAATCTGGGTCCGGCACGGCACGCTGAGCCTTTGGTTAATTCCTCTTCCTGGTGGGAAATGAGAGTTAAATTTGCACGTCCAGACACCTCCAGCTAGTCTCTCATTGGTTCTCGCTATTCCTGTTCATCTTCCGCAGAAATTGCAAACTGGGCCAAACAGGATGTTAAAGGGACTGACTCTCCAAGTCGGGAGAGTGTTAGGAAAGCATCTGGAATGTTGCACCCGAGTACCAGGGTACGAAAACTGAGACATATTTGAACACGTCTCCCGATCACACGGTTGATCATACTCTGGGTTCCACATGCATGTTTTAGCTGAAGGAAGAATACCTTAAACCTGGAGAGTTGAGACCCGTGTAATGGGTACCATGCAATATGACTTCAAAGGGTCTTCATTTTCTCACCGAACGTCTCCAATCCTATCACTGCTGCGTTTATGCCCCTGTACACACGCTTGATTCTCTTTCGGAGACATAGCAATCCATAGGTTTTAAGATACTTACTAGTCAGGTACATTCTTAGGCGTTTAATATGGGGTGTTGAGTCCATTTCGTTGAGCAAGGAGTAGCTCTTGTCTATTCCATATTTGGCTTAAGGAACTTTATCTGTGCTCATTTCAATCTATGGTTTTATGCAGCTCCCGAACTCACCTTTTCCCTTAAGCTAGCATAAGTTGGTTTTCTAAATTTGAGACCCTGTTCTGTTTTGGAATTCAGTTCCTGTGTAGCCAAGTTTACATTCCGTGTATTACTGATATCTTATGATGTTTCTTTTCTGTGTGACTTATTTCAGTTAGAATCATCATACCTGAATCCACTCATTGTGCTGCTAAGGGCCTGATGACATAGATTTCATTGCTGAGTGATATTGCTTTGTAAGTAAATACCACAACTTCTTTATCCATTTTTCACTTTCTGCGATGTTGAACTTGTACTGTAAACGAGGTTCTTGTAAACAGAGGCGTCCCAAACTTTGGGGTGGCTGTGTCTTTTTGATTTTAATTTCCCTAAGCTATAGGACCATAAGTGGAAGTGCCCTAGGCTCTGTTGCTTTGTTTTTTAGATGTTTCAGGAAACACCATACACTTCTCCCGAGTGTCTGTTGGCAATTTACATCCCGCCCATCAGCATAACAAGGCTCCCAGTTCTCCATGGCCTGTCCTGCCTTTCTGGATTTTACACTTTTTTCAGATGGCCCTTTTGACCGGGGGGAAGTGAGACTTCATTGTAGTGCAGATTTCCTTTGCAAGCTTGCTTGGTTGGCCAAAAAGGGCGTATGCGTTTTTTCCTGAATATATTCAGGAAAAAACGCATACGCCCTTTTTGGCCAAGTGCATCATTGTGGACGTTCTGCCTCTTTTCCTATGCTTTCAATGCAATTCCAGTCTACCTCCTGAAATCGGTTTCCTGCAATTCTGCCCCGCTTTCAAGTCCTCTTGGCAGCCTTACTTCAGTATATTTTTGGACGATAGCTGTCATTTATAACTCTGTAGGTTTGTGAATTACAGTCCCCCTGAGCTCCTTTCTTCAACTCGCTTTCTTGTGACCTGGCCGTAACACCGCAGGATGCCTTTAGGCCCTAATGTGGTTCCGGTATGGCACGCTGAGCCTTTGGTTATTTCCTCTTCCTGGTGGGAAATGAGAGTTAAATTTGCCCGTCCAGACACCTCCAGCTAGTCTCTCATTGGTTCTCGCTATTCCTGTTCATCTTCCACAGAAATTGCAAACTGGGCCAAACAGGAGGTTAAAGGCGCTGACTCTCCACGTGGGGAGAGTGTTAGTAAAGTGTCTGGAATGTTGCACCCGAGTACCTGGGGAGGAAAACTGAGACATATTTGAACACGTCTCCCGTTCACATGGTTGATCATACTCTGGGTTCCACATGCATGTTTTAGCTGAAGGAAGAATACCTTAAACCTGGAGAGTTGAGACCCGTGGAAGGGGTACCATGCAATATGACTTCAAAGGGTCTTCATTTGCTCACCGAACCTCTCCAATCCTATCACTGCTGCGTTTATGGCCCTGTACACATGCTTGATTCTCTTTTGGAGACATAGCAATCCATAGGTTTTAAGATACTTACTAGTCAGGTACATTCTTAGGCGTTTAATATGGGGTGTTGAGTCCATTTCGTTGAGCAAGGAGTAGCTCTTGTCTATTCCATATTTGGCTTAAGGAACTTTATCTGTGCTCATTTCAATCTCTGGTTTTATGCAGCACCCCAACTCACCTTTAACCTTAAGCAAGCATAAGTTGGTTTTCTAAATTTGAGACCCTGTTCTGTTCTGTAATTCAGTTCCTGTGTAGCCAAGTTTACATTCCGTGTATTACTGATATCTTATGATGTTTCTTTTTCTGTGTGACTTATTTCAGTTAGAATCATCATACCTGAATCCACTCATTGTGCTGCTAAGGGCCTGATGACATAGATTTCATTGCTGAGTGATATTGCTTTGTAAGTAAATACGACAAATTCTTTATCCATTTTTCACTTTCTGCGATGTTGAACTTGTACTGTAAACGAGGTTCTTGTAAACAGAGGTGTCCCAAACTTTGGGGTGGCTGTGTCTTTTTGATTTTAATTTCCCTAAGCTATAGGACCATAAGTGGAAGTGCCCTAGGCTCTGTTGCTTTGTTTTTTAGATGTTTCAGGAAACACCATACACTTCTCCCGAGTGTGTGTTGGCAATTTACATCCTGCCCATCAGCATAACAAGGCTCCCAGTTCTCCATGGCCTGTCCTGCCTTTCTGGATTTTACACTTTTTTCAGATGGCCCTTTTGACCGGGGGGAAGTGAGACTTCATTGTAGTGCAGATTTCCTTTGCAAGCTTGCTTGGTTGGCCAAAAAGGGCGTATGCGTTTTTTCCTGAATATATTCAGGAAAAAACGCATACGCCCTTTTTGGCCAAGTGCATCATTGTGGACGTTCTGCCTCTTTTCCTATGCTTTCAATGCAATTCCAGTCTACTTCCTGAAATCGGTTTCCTGCAATTCTGCCCCGCTTTCAAGTCCTCTTGGCAGCCTTACTTCAGTATATTTTTGGATGATAGCTGTGATTTATAACTCTGTAGGTTTGTGAATTACAGTGCCCCTGAGCTCCTTTCTTCAACTCGCTTTCTTGTGACCTGGCCGCAACACCGCAGGATGGCTTCAGGCCCTAATCTGGTTCCGGCACGGCACGCTGAGCCTTTGGTTATTTCCTCTTCCTGGTGGGAAATGAGAGTTAAATTTGCCCGTCCAGACACCTCCAGCTAGTCTCTCATTGGTTCTCCCTATTCCTGTTCATCTTCCACAGAAATTGCAAACTGGGCCAAACAGGAGGTTAAAGGCGCTGACTCTCCAAGTGGGGAGAGTGTTAGTAAAGCGTCTGGAATGTTGCACCCGAGTACCAGGGGAGGAAAACTGAGACATATTTGAACACGTCTCCCGATCACACGGTTGATCATACTCTGGGTTCCACATGCATGTTTTAGCTGAAGGAAGAATACCTTAAACCTGGAGAGTTGAGACCCGTGTAATGGGTACCATGCAATATGACTTCAAAGGGTCTTCATTTGCTCACCGAACCTCTCCAATCCTATCACTGCTGCGTTTATGCCCCTGTACACACGCTTGATTCTCTTTCGGAGACAGAGCAATCCATAGGTTTTAAGATACTTACTAGTCAGGTACATTCTTAGGCGTTTAATATGCGGTGCTGAGTCCATTTCGTTGAGCAAGGAGTAGCTCTTGTCTATTCCATATTTGGCTTAAGGAACTTTATCTGTGCTCATTTCAATCTCTGGTTTTATGCAGCACCCCAACTCACCTTTCCCCTTAAGCAAGCATAAGTTGGTTTTCTAAATTTGAGACCCTGTTCTGTTTTGGAATTCAGTTCCTGTGTAGCCAAGTTTACATTCCGTGTATTAGTGATATCTTATGATGTTTCTTTTTCTGTGTGACTTATTTCAGTTAGAATCATCGTACCTGAATCCACTCATTATGCTGCTACGGGCCTGATGACATAGATTTCATTGCTGAGTGATACTGCATTGTACGTAAGTACCACAAGTTCTTTATCCATTTTTCACTTTCTGTGATATTGAACTTGTATGGTAAACGAGGTTCTTGTAAACAGAGGTGACCCAAACTTTGGGTGGCTGTGTCTTTTTGATTTTAATTTCCCTAAGCTATAGGACCATAAGTGGAAGTGCCCTAGGCTCTGTTGCTTTGTTTTTTAGATGTTTCAGGAAACACCATACACTTCTCCCCAGTGTCTGTTGGCAATTTACATCCCGCCCATCAGCATAACAAAGCTCCCAGTTCTCCATGGCCTGTCCTGCCTTTCTGGATTTTACACATTTTTCAGATGGCCCTTTTGACCGGGGGGAAGTGAGACTTCATTGTAGTGCAGATTTCCTTTGCAAGCTTGCTTGGTTGGCCAAAAAGGGCGTATGCGTTTTTTCCTGAATATATTCAGGAAAAAACGCATACGCCCTTTTTGGCCAAGTGCATCATTGTGGACGTTCTGCCTCTTTTCCTATGCTTTCAATGCAATTCCAGTCTACCTCCTGAAATCGGTTTCCTGCAATTCTGCCCCGCTTTCAAGTCCTCTTGGCAGCCTTACTTCAGTATATTTTTGGATGATAGCTGTGATTTATAACTCTGCAGGTTTGTGAATTACACTGCCCCTGAGCTCCTTTCTTCAACTCGCTTTCTTGTGACATGGCCGCAACACCGCAGGATGGCTTCAGGCCCTAATCTGGTTCCGGCACGGCACGCTGAGCCTTTGGTTATTTCCTCTTCCTGGTGGGAAATGAGAGTTAAATTTGCCCGTCCAGACACCTCCAGCTAGTCTCTCATTGGTTCTCGCTATTCCTGTTCATCTTCCGCAGAAATTGCAAACTGGGCCAAACAGGAGGTTAAAGGCGCTGACTCTCCAAGTGGGGAGAGTGTTAGTAAAGCGTCTGGAATGTTGCACCCGAGTACCAGGGGAGGAAAACTGAGACATATTTGAACACGTCTCCCGTTAACACGGTTGATCATACTCTGGGTTCCACATGCATGTTTTAGCTGAAGGAAGAATACCTTAAACCTGGAGACTTGAGACCCGTGGAATGGGTACCATGCAATATGACTTCAAAGGGTATTCATTAGCTCATCGAACGTCTCCAATCCTATCACTGCTGCGTTTATGCCTCTGTACACATGCTTGATTCCCTTTTGGAGACATAGCAATCCATAGGTTTTAAGATACTTACTAGTCAGGTACATTCTTAGGCGTTTAATATGGGGTGTTGAGTCCATTTCGTTGAGCAAGGAGTAGCTCTTGTCTATTCCATATTTGGCTTAAGGAACTTTATCTGTGCTCATTTCAATGTCTGGTTTTATGCAGCACCCCAACTCACCTTTCCCCTTAAGCAAGCATAAGTTGGTTTTCTAAATTTGAGACCCTGTTCTGTTTTGGAATTCAGTTCCTGTGTAGCCAAGTTTACATTCCGTGTATTAGTGATATCTTATGATGTTTCTTTTTCTGTGTGACTTATTTCAGTTAGAATCATCATACCTGAATCCACTCATTGTGCTGCTAAGGGCCTGATGACATAGATTTCATTGCTGAGTGATATTGCTTTGTAAGTAAATACCACAACTTCTTTATCCATTTTTCACTTTCTGCGATGTTGAACTTGTACTGTAAACGAGGTTCTTGTAAACAGAGGCGTCCCAAACTTTGGGGTGGCTGTGTCTTTTTGATTTTAATTTCCCTAAGCTATAGGACCATAAGTGGAAGTGCCCTAGGCTCTGTTGCTTTGTTTTTTAGATGTTTCAGGAAACACCATACACTTCTCCCGAGTGTCTGTTGGCAATTTACATCCCGCCCATCAACATAACAAGGCTCCCAGTTCTCCATGGCCTGTCCTGCCTTTCTGGATTTTACACTTTTTTCAGATGGCCCTTTTGACCGGGGGGAAGTGAGACTTCATTGTAGTGCAGATTTCCTTTGCAAGCTTGCTTGGTTGGCCAAAAAGGGCGTATGCGTTTTTTCCTGAATATATTCAGGAAAAAACGCATACGCCCTTTTTGGCCAAGTGCATCATTGTGGACGTTCTGCCTCTTTTCCTATGCTTTCAATGCAATTCCAGTCTACCTCCTGAAATCGGTTTCCTGCAATTCTGCCCCGCTTTCAAGTCCTCTTGGCAGCCTTACTTCAGTATATTTTTGGACGATAGCTGTCATTTATAACTCTGCAGGTTTGTGAATTACAGTGCACCTGAGCTCCTTTCTTCAACTCGCTTTCTTGTGACCTGGCCGCAACACCGCAGGATGGCTTCAGGCCCTAATCCGGTTCCGGCACGGCATGCTGAACCTTTGGTTAATTCCTCTTCCTGGTGGGAAAAGAGAGTTAAATTTGCCCGTCCAGACACCTCCAGCTAGTCTCTCATTGGTTCTCGCTATTCCTGTTCATCTTCCGCAGAAATTGCAAACTGGGCCAAACAGGAGGTTAAAGGGACTGACTCTCCAAGTCGGGAGGGTGTTAGTAAAGCGTCTGGAATGTTGCACCCGAGTACCAGGGTACAAAAACTGAGACATATTTGAACACGTCTCCCGATCACATGGTTGATCATACTCTAGGTTCCACATGCATGTTTTAGCTGAAGGAAGAATACCTTAAACCTGTGTAGTTGAAACCCGTGGAATGGGTACCATGCAATATGACTTCAAAGGGTCTTCATTTGCTCACCGAACCTCTCCAATCCTATCACTGCTGCGTTTATGCCCCTGTACACGTGCTTGATTCTCTTTCGGAGACATAGCAATCCATAGGTTTTAAGATACTTACTAGTCAGGTACATTCTTAGGCGTTTAATATGGGGTGTTGAGTCCATTTCGTTGAGCAAGGAGTAGCTCTTGTCTATTCCATATTTGGCTTAAGGAACTTTATCTGTGCTCATTTCAATCTCTGGTTTTATGCAGCACCCCAACTCACCTTTCCCCTTAAGCAAGCATAAGTTGGTTTTCTAAATTTGAGACCCTGTTCTGTTCTGTAATTCAGTTCCTGTGTAGCCAAGTTTACATTCCGTGTATTACTGATATCTTATGAGGTTTCTTTTTCTGTGTGACTTATTTCAGTTAGAATCATCATACCTGAATCCACTCATTGTGCTGCTAAGGGCCTGATGACATAGATTTCATTGCTGAGTGATATTGCTTTGTAAGTAAATACCACAACTTCTTTATCCATTTTTCACTTTCTGCGATGTTGAACTTGTACTGTAAACGAGGTTCTTGTAAACAGAGGTGTCCCAAACTTTGGGGTGGCTGTGTCTTTTTGATTTTAATTTCCCTAAGCTATAGGACCATAAGTGGAAGTGCCCTAGGCTCTGTTGCTTTGTTTTTTAGATGTTTCAGGAAACACCATACACTTCTCCCGAATGTCTGTTGGCAATTTACATCCCGCCGATCAGCATAACAAGGCTCCCAGTTCTCCATGGCCTGTCCTGCCTTTCTGGATTTTACACTTTTTTCAGATGGCCCTTTTGACCGGGGGGAAGTGAGACTTCATTGTAGTGCAGATTTCCTTTGCAAGCTTGCTTGGTTGGCCAAAAAGGGCGTATGCGTTTTTTCCTGAATATATTCAGGAAAAAACGCATACGCCCTTTTTGGCCAAGTGCATCATTGTGGACGTTCTGCCTCTTTTCCTATGCTTTCAATGCAATTCCAGTCTACCTCCTGAAATCGGTTTCCTGCAATTCTGCCCCGCTTTCAAGTCCTCTTGGCAGCCTTACTTCAGTATATTTTTGGACGATAGCTGTCATTTATAACTCTGCAGGTTTGTGAATTACAGTGCCCCTGAGCTCCTTTCTTCAACTCGCTTTCTTTTGAGCTGGCCGCAACACCGCAGGATGGCTTCAGGCCCTAATCTGGTTCCGGCACGGCACGCTGAGCCTTTGGTTATTTCCTCTTCCTGGTGGGAAATGAGAGTTAAATTTGCCCGTCCAGACACCTCCAGCTAGTCTCTCATTGGTTCTCCCTATTCCTGTTCATCTTCCGCAGAAATTGCAAACTGGGCCAAACAGGAGGTTAAAGGCGCTGACTCTCCAAGTGGGGAGAGTGTTAGTAAAGCGTCTGGAATGTTGCACCCGAGTACCTGGGGAGGAAAACTGAGACATATTTGAACACGTCTCCCGTTCACATGGTTGATCATACTCTGGGTTCCACACGCATGTTTTAGCTGAAGGAAGAATACCTTAAACCTGGAGAGTTGAGACCCGTGGAATGGGTACCATGCAATATGACTTCAAAGGGTCTTCATTTGCTCACCGAACCTCTCCAATCCTATCACTGCTGCGTTTATGCCCCTGTACACACGCTTGATTCTCTTTCGGAGACATAGCAATCCATAGGTTTTAAGATACTTACTAGTCAGGTACATTCTTAGGCGTTTAATATGCGGTGCTGAGTCCATTTCGTTGAGCAAGGAGTAGCTCTTGTCTATTCCATATTTGGCTTAAGGACCTTTATCTGTGCTCATTTCAATCTCTGGTTTTATGCAGCACCCCAACTCACCTTTCCCCTTAAGCAAGCATAAGTTGGTTTTCTAAATTTGAGACCCTGTTCTGTTTTGGAATTCAGTTCCTGTGTAGCCAAGTTTACATTCCGTGTATTAGTGATATCTTATGATGTTTCTTTTTCTGTGTGACTTATTTCAGTTAGAATCATCGTACCTGAATCCACTCATTATGCTGCTACGGGCCTGATGACATAGATTTCATTGCTGAGTGATACTGCATTGTACGTAAGTACCACAAGTTCTTTATCCATTTTTCACTTTCTGTGATATTGAACTTGTACTGTAAACGAGGTTCTTGTAAACAGAGGCATCCCAAACTTTGGGGTGGCTGTGTCTTTTTGATTTTAATTTCCCTAAGCTATAGGACCATAAGTGGAAGTGCCCTAGGCTCTGTTGCTTTGTTTTTTAGATGTTTCAGGAAACACCATACACTTCTCCCCAGTGTCTGTTGGCAATTTACATCCTGCCCATCAGCATAACAAGGCTCCCAGTTCTCCATGGCCTGTCCTGCCTTTCTGGATTTTACACTTTTTTCAGATGGCCCTTTTGACCGGGGGGAAGTGAGACTTCATTGTAGTGCAGATTTCCTTTGCAAGCTTGCTTGGTTGGCCAAAAAGGGCGTATGCGTTTTTTCCTGAATATATTCAGGAAAAAACGCATACGCCCTTTTTGGCCAAGTGCATCATTGTGGACGTTCTGCCTCTTTTCCTATGCTTTCAATGCAATTCCAGTCTACCTCCTGAAATCGGTTTCCTGCAATTCTGCCCCGCTTTCAAGTCCTCTTGGCAGCCTTACTTCAGTATATTTTTGGACGATAGCTGTCATTTACAACTCTGCAGGTTTGTGAATTACAGTGCCCCTGAGCTCCTTTCTTCAACTCGCTTTCTTTTGAGCTGGCCACAGCACCGCAGGATGGCTTCAGGCCCTAATCTGGTTCCGGCACGGCATGCTGAGCCTTTGGTTAATTCCTCTTCCTGGTGGGAAATGAGAGTTAAATTTGCCCGTCCAGACACCTCCAGCTAGTCTCTCATTGGTTCTCGCTATTCCTGTTCATCTTCCGCAGAAATTGCAAACTGGGCCAAACAGGAGGTTAAAGGGACTGACTCTCCAAGTCGGGAGAGTGTTAGGAAAGCATCTGGAATGTTGCACCCGAGTACCAGGGTACGAAAACTGAGACATATTTGAACACGTCTCCCGATCACACGGTTGATCATACTCTGGGTTCCACATGCATGTTTTAGCTGAATGAAGAATATCTTAAACCTGGAGAGTTGAGACCCGTGTAATGGGTACCATGCAATATGACTTCAAAGGGTCTTCATTTTCTCACCGAACCTCTCCAATCCTATCACTGCTGCGTTTATGCCCCTGTACACATGCTTGATTCTCTTTCGGAGACATAGCAATCCATAGGTTTTAAGATACTTACTAGTCAGGTACATTCTTAGGCGTTTAATATGGGGTGTTGAGTCCATTTCGTTGAGCAAGGAGTAGCTCTTGTCTATTCCATATTTGGCTTAAGGAACTTTATCTGTGCTCATTTCAATGTCTGGTTTTATGCAGCTCCCGAACTCACCTTTTCTCTTAAGCAAGCATAAGTTGGTTTTCTAAATTTGAGACCCTGTTCTGTTTTGGAATTCAGTTCCTGTGTAGCCAAGTTTACATTCCGTGTATTACTGATATCTTATGATGTTTCTTTTCTGTGTGACTTATTTCAGTTAGAATCATCATACCTGAATCCACTCATTGTGCTGCTAAGGGCCTGATGACATAGATTTCATTGCTGAGTGATATTGCTTTGTAAGTAAATACCACAACTTCTTTATCCATTTTTCACTTTCTGCGATGTTGAACTTGTACTGTAAACGAGGTTCTTGTAAACAGAGGCGTCCCAAACTTTGGGGTGGCTGTGTCTTTTTGATTTTAATTTCCCTAAGCTATAGGACCATAAGTGGAAGTGCCCTAGGCTCTGTTGCTTTGTTTTTTAGATGTTTCAGGAAACACCATACACTTCTCCCCAGTGTCTGTTGGCAATTTACATCCCGCCCATCAGCATAACAAGGCTCCCAGTTCTCCATGGCCTGTCCTGCCTTTCTGGATTTTACACTTTGTTCAGATGGCCCTTTTGACCGGGGGGAAGTGAGACTTCATTGTAGTGCAGATTTCCTTTGCAAGCTTGCTTGGTTGGCCAAAAAGGGCGTATGCGTTTTTTCCTGAATATATTCAGGAAAAAACGCATATGCCCTTTTTGGCCAAGTGCATCATTGTGGACGTTCTGCCTCTTTTCCTATGCTTTCAATGCAATTCCAGTCTACCTCCTGAAATCGGTTTCCTGCAATTCTGCCCCGCTTTCAAGTCCTCTTGGCAGCCTTACTTCAGTATATTTTTGGACGATAGCTGTCATTTATAACTCTGCAGGTTTGTGAATTACAGTGCCCCTGAGCTCCTTTCTTCAACTCGCTTTCTTGTGACCTGGCCGCAACTCCGCAGGATGGCTTCAGGCCCTAATCTGGTTCCGGCACGGACGCTGAGCCTTTGGTTAATTCCTCTTCCTGGTGGGAAATGAGAGTTAAATTTGCCCGTCCAGACACCTCCAGCTAGTCTCTCATTGGTTCTTGCTATTCCTGTTCATCTTCCACAGAAATTGCAAACTGGGCCAAACAGGAGGTTAAAGGCGCTGACTCTCCAAGTGGGGAGAGTGTTAGTAAAGCGTCTGGAATGTTGCACCCGAGTACCTGGGGAGGAAAACTGAGACATATTTGAACACGTCTCCCGTTCACATGGTTGATCATACTCTGGGTTCCACATGCATGTTTTAGCTGAAGGAAGAATACCTTAAACCTGGGTAGTTGAAACCCGTGGAATGGGTACCATGCAATATGACTTCAAAGGGTCTTCATTTGCTCACCGAACCTCTCCAATCCTATCACTGCTGCGTTTATGCCTCTGTACACATGCTTGATTCTCTTTTGGAGACATAGCAATCCATAGGTTTTAAGATACTTACTAGTCAGGTACATTCTTAGGCGTTTAATATGGGGTTTTGAGTGCATTTCGTTGAGCAAGGAGTAGCTCTTGTCTATTCCATATTTGGCTTAAGGAACTTTATCTGTGCTCATTTCAATCTCTGGTTTTATGCAGCACCCCAACTCACCTTTCCCCTTAAGCAAGCATAAGTTGGTTTTCTAAATTTGAGACCCTGTTCTGTTCTGTAATTCAGTTCCTGTGTAGCCAAGTTTACATTCCGTGTATTACTGATATCTTATGATGTTTCTTTTTCTGTGTGACTTATTTCAGTTAGAATCATCATACCTGAATCCACTCATTGTGCTGCTAAGGGCCTGATGACATAGATTTCATTGCTGAGTGATATTGCTTTGTAAGTAAATACCACAAATTCTTTATCCATTTTTCACTTTCTGCGATGTTGAACTTGTACTGGAAACGAGGTTCTTGTAAACAGAGGTGTCCCAAACTTTGGGGTGGCTGTGTCTTTTTGATTTTAATTTCCCTAAGCTATAGGACCATAAGTGGAAGTGCCCTAGGCTCTGTTGCTTTGTTTTTTAGATGTTTCAGGAAACACCATACACTTCTCCCGAGTGTCTGTTGGCAATTTACATCCCGCCCATCAGCATAACAAGGCTCCCAGTTCTCCATGGCCTGTCCTGCCTTTCTGGATTTTACACTTTTTTCAGATGGCCCTTTTGACCGGGGAGAAGTGAGACTTCATTGTAGTGCAGATTTCCTTTGCAAGCTTGCTTGGTTGGCCAAAAAGGGCGTATGCGTTTTTTCCTGAATATATTCAGGAAAAAACGCATACACCCTTTTTGGCCAAGTGCATCATTGTGGACGTTCTGCCTCTTTTCCTATGCTTTCAATGCAATTCCAGTCTACCTCCTGAAATCGGTTTCCTGCAATTCTGCCCCGCTTTCAAGTCCTCTTGGCAGCCTTACTTCAGTATATTTTTGGACGATAGCTGTCATTTATAACTCTGCAGGTTTGTGAATTACAGTGCCCCTGAGCTCCTTTCTTCAACTCGCTTTCTTGTGACCTGGCCGCAACACCGCAGGATGGCTTCAGGCCCTAATCTGGGTCCGGCACGGCACGCTGAGCCTTTGGTTAATTCCTCTTCCTGGTGGGAAATGAGAGTTAAATTTGCACGTCCAGACACCTCCAGCTAGTCTCTCATTGGTTCTCGCTATTCCTGTTCATCTTCCGCAGAAATTGCAAACTGGGCCAAACAGGAGGTTAAAGGGACTGACTCTCCAAGTCGGGAGAGTGTTAGGAAAGCGTCTGGAATGTTGCACCCGAGTACCAGGGTACGAAAACTGAGACATATTTGAACACGTCTCCCGATCACATGGTTGATCATACTCTAGGTTCCACATGCATGTTTTAGCTGAAGGAAGAATACCTTAAACCTGGGTATTTGAAACCCGTGGAATGGGTACCATGCAATATGACTTCAAAGGGTCTTCATTTGCTCACCGAACCTCTCCAATCCTATCACTGCTGCGTTTATGCCCCTGTACACATGCTTGATTCTCTTTCGGAGACATAGCAATCCATAGGTTTTAAGATACTTACTAGTCAGGTACATTCTTAGGCGTTTAATATGCGGTGTTGAGTCCATTTCGTTGAGCAAGGAGTAGCTCTTGTCTATTCCATATTTGGCTTAAGGAACTTTATCTGTGCTCATTTCAATCTCTGGTTTTATGCAGCACCCCAACTCACCTTTCCCCTTAAGCAAGCATAAGTTGGTTTTCTAAATTTGAGACCCTGTTCTGTTCTGTAATTCAGTTCCTGTGTAGCCAAGTTTACATTCCGTGTATTACTGATATCTTATGATATTTCTTTTTCTGTGTGACTTATTTCAGTTAGAATCATCATACCTGAATCCACTCATTGTGCTGCTAAGGGCCTGATGACATAGATTTCATTGCTGAGTGATATTGCTTTGTAAGTAAATACCACAACTTCTTTATCCATTTTTCACTTTCTGCGATGTTGAACTTGTACTGTAAACGAGGTTCTTGTAAAGAGAGGCGTCCCAAACTTTGGGGTGGCTGTGTCTTTTTGATTTTAATTTCCCTAAGCTATAGGATCATAAGTGGAAGTGCCGTGGGCTCTGTTGCTTTGTTTTATAGATGTTTCAGGAAACACCATACACTTCTGCCGAGTGTCTGTTGGCAATTTACATCCCGCCCATCAGCATAACAAGGCTCCCAGTTCTCCATGGCCTGTCCTGCCTTTCTGGATTTTACACTTTTTTCAGATGGCCCTTTTGACCGGGGGGAAGTGAGACTTCATTGTAGTGCAGATTTCCTTTGCAAGCTTGCTTGGTTGGCCAAAAAGGGCGTATGCGTTTTTTCCTGAATATATTCAGGAAAAAACGCATACGCCCTTTTTGGCCAAGTGCATCATTGTGGACGTTCTGCCTCTTTTCCTATGCTTTCAATGCAATTCCAGTCTACCTCCTGAAATCGGTTTCCTGCAATTCTGCCCCGCTTTCAAGTCCTCTTGGCAGCCTTACTTCAGTATATTTTTGGACGATAGCTGTCATTTATAACTCTGCAGGTTTGTGAATTACAGTGCCCCTGAGCTCCTTTCTTCAACTCGCTTTCTTGTGACCTGGCCGCAACACCGCAGGATGGCTTCAGGCCCTAATCTGGTTCCGGCACGGCACGCTGAGCCTTTGGTTAATTCCTCTTCCTCGTGGGAAAGGAGAGTTAAATTTGCCCGTCCAGACACCTCCAGCTAGTCTCTCATTGGTTCTCGCTATTCCTGTTCATCTTCCGCAGAAATTGCAAACTGGGCCAAACAGGAGGTTAAAGGGACTGACTCTCCAAGTGGGGAGGGTGTTAGTAAAGCGTCTGGAATGTTGCACCCGAGTACCAGGGGAGGAAAACTGAGACATATTTGAACACGTCTCCCGATCACATGGTTGATCATACTCTAGGTTCCACATGCATGTTTTAGCTGAAGGAAGAATACCTTAAACCTGTGTAGTTGAAACGCGTGGAATGGGTACCATGCAATATGACTTCAAAGGGTCTTCGTTTGCTCACCGAACCTCTCCAATCCTATCACTGCTGCGTTTATGCCCCTGTACACACGCTTGATTCTCTTTTGGAGACATAGCAATCCATAGGTTTTAAGATACTTACTAGTCAGGTATATTCTTAGGCGTTTAATATGGGGTGTTGAGTCCATTTCGTTGAGCAAGGAGTAGCTCTTGTCTATTCCATATTTGGCTTAAGGAACTTTATCTGTGCTCATTTCAATCTCTGGTTTTATGCAGCACCCCAACTCACCTTTCCCCTTAAGCAAGCATAAGTTGGTTTTCTAAATTTGAGACCCTGTTCTGTTTTGGAATTCAGTTCCTGTGTAGCCAAGTTTACATTCCGTGTATTAGTGATATCTTATGATGTTTCTTTTTCTGTGTGACTTATTTCAGTTAGAATCATCGTACCTGAATCCACTCATTATGCTGCTACGGGCCTGATGACATAGATTTCATTGCTGAGTGATACTGCATTGTACGTAAGTACCACAAGTTCTTTATCCATTTTTCACTTTCTGTGATATTGAACTTGTACGGTAAACGAGGTTCTTGTAAACAGAGGCGTCCCAAACTTTGGGGTGGCTGTGTCTTTTTGATTTTAATTTCCCTAAGCTATAGGACCATAAGTGGAAGTGCCCTAGGCTCTGTTGCTTTGTTTTTTAGATGTTTCAGGAAACACCATACACTTCTCCCCAGTGTCTGTTGGCAATTTACATCCCGCCCATCAGCATAACAAGGCTCCCAGTTCTCCATGGCCTGTCCTGCCTTTCTGGATTTTACACTTTTTTCAGATGGCCCTTTTGACCGGTGGGAAGTGAGACTTCATTGTAGTGCAGATTTCCTTTGCAAGCTTGCTTGGTTGGCCAAAAAGGGCGTATGCGTTTTTTCCTGAATATATTCAGGAAAAAACGCATACGCCCTTTTTGGCCAAGTGCATCATTGTGGACGTTCTGCCTCTTTTCCTATGCTTTCAATGCAATTCCAGTCTACCTCCTGAAATCGGTTTCCTGCAATTCTGCCCCGCTTTCAAGTCCTCTTGGCAACCTTACTTCAGTATATTTTTGGACGATAGCTGTCATTTATAACTCTGCAGGTTTGTGAATTACAGTGCCCCTGAGCTCCTTTCTTCAACTCGCTTTCTTGTGACCTGGCCGCAACTCCGCAGGATGGCTTCAGGCCCTAATCCGGTTTCGGCACGGCATGCTGAGCCTTTGGTTATTTCCTCTTCCTGGTGGGAAATGAGAGTTAAATTTGCCCGTCCAGACACCTCCAGCTAGTCTCTCATTGGTTCTCCCTATTCCTGTTCATCTTCCACAGAAATTGCAAACTGGGCCAAACAGGAGGTTAAAGGCGCTGACTCTCCAAGTGGGGAGAGTGTTAGTAAAGCGTCTGGAATGTTGCACCCGAGTACCAGGGGAGGAAAACTGAGACATATTTGAACACGTCTCCCGTTCACACGGTTGATCATACTCTGGGTTCCACATGCATGTTTTTAGCTGAAGGAAGAATACCTTAAACCTGGAGACTTGAGACCCGTGGAATGGGTACCATGCAATATGACTTCAAAGGGTATTCATTTGCTCATCGAACGTCTCCAATCCTATCACTGCTGCGTTTATGCCTCTGTACACATGCTTGATTCCCTTTTGGAGACAGCAATCCATAGGTTTTAAGATACTTACTAGTCAGGTACATTCTTAGGCGTTTAATATGCGGTGTTGAGTCCATTTCGTTGAGCAAGGAGTAGCTCTTGTCTATTCCATATTTGGCTTAAGGAACTTTATCTGTGCTCATTTCAATCTCTGGTTTTATGCAGCACCCCAACTCACCTTTCCCCTTAAGCAAGCATAAGTTGGTTTTCTAAATTTGAGACCCTGTTCTGTTTTGGAATTCAGTTCCTGTGTAGCCAAGTGTACATTCCGTGTATTAGTGATATCTTATGATGTTTCTTTTTCTGTGTGACTTATTTCAGGTAGAATCATCGTACCTGAATCCACTCATTATGCTGCTATGGGCCTGATGACATAGATTTCATTGCTGAGTGATACTGCATTGTACGTAAGTACCACAAGTTCTTTATCCATTTTTCACTTTCTGTGATATTGAACTTGTACGGTAAACGAGGTTCTTGTAAACAGAGGCGACCCAAACTTTGGGGTGGCTGTGTCTTTTTGATTTTAATTTCCCTAAGCTATAGGACCATAAGTGGAAGTGCCCTAGGCTCTGTTGCTTTGTTTTTTAGATGTTTCAGGAAACACCATACACTTCTCCCGAGTGTCTGTTGGCAATTTACATCCCGCCCATCAGCATAACAAGGCTCCCAGTTCTCCATGGCCTGTCCTGCCTTTCTGGATTTTACACTTTTTTCAGATGGCCCTTTTGACCGGGGGGAAGTGAGACTTCATTGTAGTGCAGATTTCCTTTGCAAGCTTGCTTGGTTGGCCAAAAAGGGCGTATGCGTTTTTTCCTGAATATATTCAGGAAAAAACGCATACGCCCTTTTTGGCCAAGTGCATCATTGTGGACGTTCTGCCTCTTTTCCTATGCTTTCAATGCAATTCCAGTCTACCTCCTGAAATCGGTTTCCTGCAATTCTGCCCCGCTTTCAAGTCCTCTTGGCAGCCTTACTTCAGTATATTTTTGGATGATAGCTGTCATTTATAACTCTGCAGGTTTGTGAATTACAGTGCCCCTGAGCTCCTTTCTTCAACTCGCTTTCTTGTGACATGGCCGCAACATCGCAGGATGGCTTCAGGCCCTAATCTGGTTCCGGCACGGCACGATGAGCCTTTGGTTATTTCCTCTTCCTGGTGGGAAATGAGAGTTAAATTTGCCCGTCCAGACACCTCCAGCTAGTCTCTCATTGGTTCTCGCTATTCCTGTTCATCTTCCGCAGAAATTGCAAACTGGGCCAAACAGGAGGTTAAAGGCGCTGACTCTCCAAGTGGGGAGAGTGTTAGTAAAGCGTCTGGAATGTTGCACCCGAGTACCAGGGTACAAAAACTGAGACATATTTGAACACGTCTCCCGATCACATGGTTGATCATACTCTAGGTTCCACATGCATGTTTTAGCTGAAGGAAGAATACCTTAAACCTGGAGAGTTGAGACCCGTGTAATGGGTACCATGCAATATGACTTCAAAGGGTCTTCATTTGCTCACCGAACCTCTCCAATCCTATCACTGCTGCGTTTAAGCCCCTGTACACATGCTTGATTCTCTTTCGGAGACATAGCAATCCATAGGTTTTAAGATACTTACTAGTCAGGTACATTCTTAGGCGTTTAATATGGGGTGTTGAGTCCATTTCGTTGAGCAAGGAGTAGCTCTTGTCTATTCCATATTTGGCTTAAGGAACTTTATCTGTGCTCATTTCAATCTCTGGTTTTATGCAGCACCCCAACTCACCTTTCCCCTTAAGCAAGCATAAGTTGGTTTTCTAAATTTGAGACCCTGTTCTGTTCTGTAATTCAGTTCCTGTGTAGCCAAGTTTACATTCCGTTTATTACTGATATCTTATGATGTTTCTTTTTCTGTGTGACTTATTTCAGTTAGAATCATCATACCTGAATCCACTCATTGTGCTGCTAAGGGCCTGATGACATAGATTTCATTGCTGAGTGATATTGCTTTGTAAGTAAATACCACAATTTCTTTATCCATTTTTCACTTTCTGCGATGTTGAACTTGTACTGTAAACGAGGTTGTTGTAAACAGAGGTGTCCCAAACTTTGGGGTGGCTGTGTCTTTTTGATTTTAATTTCCCTAAGCTATAGGACCATAAGTGGATGTGCCCTAGGCTCTGTTGCTTTGTTTTTTAGATGTTTCAGGAAACACCATACACTTCTCCCGAATGTCTGTTGGCAATTTACATCCCGCCCATCAGCATAACAAGGCTCCCAGTTCTCCATGGCCTGTCCTGCCTTTCTGGATTTTACACTTTTTTCAGATGGCCCTTTTGACCGGGGGGAAGTGAGACTTCATTGTATTGCAGATTTCCTTTGCAAGCTTGCTTGGTGGGCCAAAAAGGGCGTATGCGTTTTTTCCTGAATATATTCAGGAAAAAACGCATACGCCCTTTTTGGCCAAGTGCATCATTGTGTACGTTCTGCCTCTTTTCCTATGCTTTCAATGCAATTCCAGTCTACCTCCTGAAATCGGTTTCCTGCAATTCTGCCCCGCTTTCAAGTCCTCTTGGCAGCCTTACTTCAGTATATTTTTGGACGATAGCTGTCATTTATAACTCTGCAGGTTTGTGAATTACAGTGCCCCTGAGCTCCTTTCTTCAACTCGCTTTCTTTTGAGCTGGCCGCAACACCGCAGGATGGCTTCAGGCCCTAATCTGGTTCCGGCACGGCACGCTGAGCCTTTGGTTATTTCCTCTTCCTGGTGCGAAATGAGAGTTAAATTTGCCCGTCCAGACACCTCCAGCTAGTCTCTCATTGGTTCTCGCTATTCCTGTTCATCTTCCGCAGAAATTGCAAACTGGGCCAAACAGGAGGTTAAAGGTGCTGACTCTCCAAGTGGGGAGAGTGTTAGTAAAGCGTCTGGAATATTGCACCCGAGTACCAGGGGAGGAAAACTGAGACATATTTGAACACGTTTCCCGTTCACACGGTTGATCATACTCTAGGTTCCACATGCATGTTTTAGCTGAAGGAAGAATACCTTAAACCTGGGTAGTTGAAACCCGTGGAATGGGTACCATGCAATATGACTTCAAAGGGTCTTCATTTGCTCACCAAAACTCTCCAATCCTATCACTGCTGCGTTTATGGCCCTGTACACATGCTTGATTCTCTTTTGGAGACATAGTAATCCATAGGTTTTAAGATACTTACTAGTCAGGTACATTCTTAGGCGTTTAATATGGGGTGTTGAGTCCATTTCGTTGAGCAAGGAGTAGCTCTTGTCTATTCCATATTTGGCTTAAGGAACTTTATCTGTGCTCATTTCAATCTCTGGTTTTATGCAGCACCCCAACTCACCTTTCCCCTTAAGCAAGCATAAGTTGGTTTTCTAAATTTGAGACCCTGTTCTGTTCTGTAATTCAGTTCCTGTGTAGCCAAGTTTACATTCCGTGTATTACTGATATCTTATGATGTTTCTTTTTCTGTGTGACTTATTTCAGTTAGAATCATCATACCTGAATCCACTCATTGTGCTGCTAAGTGTCTGATGACATAGATTTCATTGCTGAGTGATATTGCTTTGTAAGTAAATACCACAACTTCTTTATCCATTTTTCACTTTCTGCGATGTTGAACTTGTACTGTAAACGAGGTTCTTGTAAAGAGAGGCGTCCCAAACTTTGGGGTGGCTGTGTCTTTTTTATTTTAATTTCCCTAAGCTATAGGACCATAAGTGGAAGTGCCCTAGGCTCTGTTGCTTTGTTTTTTAGATGTTTCAGGAAACACCATACACTTCTCCCGAGTGTCTGTTGGCAATTTACATCCCGCCCATCAGCATAACAAGGCTCCCAGTTCTCCATGGCCTGTCCTGCCTTTCTGGATTTTACACTTTTTTCAGATGGCCCTTTTGACCGGGGGGAAGTGAGACTTCATTGTAGTGCAGATTTCCTTTGCAAGCTTGCTTGGTTGGCCAAAAAGGGCGTATGCGTTTTTTCCTGAATATATTCAGGAAAAAACGCATACGCCCTTTTTGGCCAAGTGCATCATTGTGGACGTTCTGCCTCTTTTCCTATGCTTTCAGTGCAATTCCAGTCTACCTCCTGAAATCGGTTTCCTGCAATTCTGCCCCGCTTTCAAGTCCTCTTGGCAGCCTTACTTCAGTATATTTTTGGACGATAGCTGTCATTTATAACTCTGCAGGTTTGTGAATTACAGTGCCCCTGAGCTCCTTTCTTCAACTCGCTTTCTTTTGAGCTGGCCGCAACACCGCAGGATGGCTTCAGGCCCTAATCTGGTTCCGGCACGGCACGCTGAGCCTTTGGTTATTTCCTCTTCCTGGTGGGAAATGAGAGTTAAATTTGCCCGTCCAGACACCTCCAGCTAGTCTCTCATTGGTTCTCCCTATTCCTGTTCATCTTCCACAGAAATTGCAAACTGGGCCAAACAGGAGGTTAAAGGCGCTGACTCTCCAAGTGGGGAGAGTGTTAGTAAAGCGTCTGGAATGTTGCACCCGAGTACCAGGGGAGGAAAACTGAGACATATTTGAACAAGTCTCCCGATCACACGGTTGATCATACTCTGGGTTCCACATGCATGTTTTAGCTGAAGGAAGAATACCTTAAACCTGGAGAGTTGAGACCCGTGTAATGGGTACCATGCAATATGACTTCAAAGGGTCTTCATTTGCTCACCGAACCTCTCCAATCCTATCACTGCTGCGTTTATGCCCCTGTACACACGCTTGATTCTCTTTCGGAGACATAGCAATCCATAGGTTTTAAGATACTTACTAGTCAGGTACATTCTTAGGCGTTTAATATGCGGTGCTGAGTCCATTTCGTTGAGCAAGGAGTAGCTCTTGTCTATTCCATATTTGGCTTAAGGAACTTTATCTGTGCTCATTTCAATCTCTGGTTTTATGCAGCACCCCAACTCACCTTTCCCCTTAAGCAAGCATAAGTTGGTTTTCTAAATTTGAGACCCTGTTCTGTTTTGGAATTCAGTTCCTGTGTAGCCAAGTTTACATTCCGTGTATTAGTGATATCTTATGATGTTTCTTTTTCTGTGTGACTTATTTCAGTTAGAATCATCATACCTGAATCCACTCATTGTGCTGCTAAGGGCCTGATGACATAGATTTCATTGCTGAGTGATATTGCTTTGTAAGTAAATACCACAACTTCTTTATCCATTTTTCACTTTCTGCGATGTTGAACTTGTACTGTAAACGAGGTTCTTGTAAACAGAGGCGTCCCAAACTTTGGGGTGGCTGTGTCTTTTTGATTTTAATTTCCCTAAGCTATAGGACCATAAGTGGAAGTGCCCTAGGCTCTGTTGCTTTGTTTTTTAGATGTTTCAGGAAACACCATACACTTCTCCC
This sequence comes from Pseudorca crassidens, assembly GCF_039906515.1. Classification (NCBI taxonomy): domain Eukaryota; kingdom Metazoa; phylum Chordata; class Mammalia; order Artiodactyla; family Delphinidae; genus Pseudorca; species Pseudorca crassidens. The sequence continues at coordinate 1,190,552 of NC_090300.1, read as the reverse complement.
GAATGTCTGTTGGCAATTTACATCCCGCCCATCAGCATAACAAGGCTCCCAGTTCTCCATGGCCTGTCCTGCCTTTCTGGATTTTACACTTTTTTCAGATGGCCCTTTTGACCGGGGGGAAGTGAGACTTCATTGTAGTGCAGATTTCCTTTGCAAGCTTGCTTGGTTGGCCAAAAAGGGCGTATGCGTTTTTTCCTGAATATATTCAGGAAAAAACGCATACGCCCTTTTTGGCCAAGTGCATCATTGTGGACGTTCTGCCTCTTTTCCTATGCTTTCAATGCAATTCCAGTCTACCTCCTGAAATCGGTTTCCTGCAATTCTGCCCCGCTTTCAAGTCCTCTTGGCAGCCTTACTTCAGTATATTTTTGGACGATAGCTGTCATTTATAACTCTGTAGGTTTGTGAATTACAGTGCCCCTGAGCTCCTTTCTTCAACTCGCTTTCTTGTGACCTGGCCGCAACACCGCAGGATGCCTTTAGGCCCTAATGTGGTTCCGGTACGGCACGCTGAGCCTTTGGTTATTTCCTCTTCCTGGTGGGAAATGAGAGTTAAATTTGCCCGTCCAGACACCTCCAGCTAGTCTCTCATTGGTTCTCGCTATTCCTGTTCATCTTCCACAGAAATTGCAAACTGGGCCAAACAGGAGGTTAAAGGCGCTGACTCTCCAAGTGGGGAGTGTGTTAGTAAAGTGTCTGGAATGTTGCACCCGAGTACCTGGGGAGGAAAACTGAGACATATTTGAACACGTCTCCCGTTCACATGGTTGATCATACTCTGGGTTCCACATGCATGTTTTAGCTGAAGGAAGAATACCTTAAACCTGGAGAGTTGAGACCCGTGGAATGGGTACCATGCAATATGACTTCAAAGGGTCTTCATTTGCTCACCGAACCTCTCCAATCCTATCACTGCTGCGTTTATGCCTCTGTACACATGCTTGATTCTCTTTTGGAGACATAGCAATCCATAGGTTTTAAGATACTTACTAGTCAGGTACATTCTTAGGCGTTTAATATGGGGTGTTGAGTGCATTTCGTTGAGCAAGGAGTAGCTCTTGTCTATTCCATATTTGGCTTCAGGAACTTTATCTGTGCTCATTTCAATCTCTGGTTTTATGCAGCACCCCAACTCACCTTTCCCCTTAAGCAAGCATAAGTTGGTTTTCTAAATTTGAGACCCTGTTCTGTTCTGTAATTCAGTTCCTGTGTAGCCAAGTTTACATTCCGTGTATTACTGATATCTTATGATGTTTCTTTTTCTGTGTGACTTATTTCAGTTAGAATCATCATACCTGAATGCACTCATTGTGCTGCTAAGGGCCTGATGACATAGATTTCATTGCTGAGTGATATTGCTTTGTAAGTAAATACCACAAATTCTTTATCCATTTTTCACTTTCTGCGATGTTGAACTTGTACTGTAAACGAGGTTCTTGTAAATAGAGGTGTCCCAAACTTTGGGGTGGCTGTGTCTTTTTGATTTAATTTCCCTAAGCTATAGGACCATAAGTGGAAGTGCCCTAGGCTCTGTTGCTTTGTTTTTTAGATGTTTCAGGAAACACCATACACTTCTCCCCAGTGTCTGTTGGCAATTTACATCCTGCCCATCAGCATAACAAGGCTCCCAGTTCTCCATGGCCTGTCCTGCCTTTCTGGATTTTACACTTTTTTCAGATGGCCCTTTTGACCGGGGGGAAGTGAGACTTCATTGTAGTGCAGATTTCCTTTGCAAGCTTGCTTGGTTGGCCAAAAAGGGCGTATGCATTTTTTCCTGAATATATTCAGGAAAGAACGCATACGCACTTTTTGGCCAAGTGCATCATTGTGGACGTTCTGCCTCTTTTCCTATGCTTTCAATGCAATTCCAGTCTACCTCCTGAAATCGGTTTCCTGCAATTCTGCCCCGCTTTCAAGTCCTCTTGGCAGCCTTACTTCAGTATATTTTCGGACGATAGCTGTCATTTATAAGTCTGCAGGTTTGTGAATTACAGTGCCCCTGAGCTCCTTTCTTCAACTCGCTTTCATTTGAGCTGGCCGCAACACCGCAGGATGGCTTCAGGCCCTAATCAGGTTCCAGCACGGCACGCTGAGCCTTTGGTTAATTCCTCTTCCTCGTGGGAAATGAGAGTTAAATTTGCCCGTCCAGACACCTCCAGCTAGTCTCTCATTGGTTCTCCCTATTCCTGTTCACCTTCCGCAGAAATTGCAAACTGGGCCAAACAGGAGGTTAAAGGGACTGACTCTCCAAGTCGGGAGGGTGTTAGTAAAGCGTCTGGAATGTTGCACCCGAGTACCAGGGTACGAACACTGAGACATATTTGAACACGTCTCCCGTTCACACGGTTGATCATACTCTAGGTTCCACATGCATGTTTTAGCTGAAGGAAGAATACCTTAAACCTGGGTAGTTGAGACCCGTGGAATAGGTACCATGCAATATGACTTCAAAGGGTCTTCATTTGCTCCCCGAACCTCTCCAATCCTATCACTGCTGCGTTTATGCCCCTGTACACACGCTTGATTCTCTTTCGGAGACATAGCAATCCGTAGGTTTTAAGATACTTACTAGTAAGGTACATTTTTATGTGTTTAATATGGGGTGTTGAGTCCGTTTCGTTGAGCAAGGAGTAGCTCTTGTCTATTCCATATTTGGCTTAAGGAACTTTATCTGTGCTCATTTCAATCTCTGGTTTTATGCAGCACCCCAACTCACCTTTACCCTTAAGCAATCATAAGTTGGTTTCCTAAATTTGAGACACTGTTCTGTTCTGTAATTCAGTTCCTGTGTAGCCAAGTTTACATTGCGTGTATTACTGATATCTTATGATGTTTCTTTTTCTGTGTAACTTGTTTCAGTTAAAATCATCATACCTGAATCCACTCATTATGCTCCTATTGGCCTGATGACATAGATTTCATTGCTGAGTGATACTGCATTGTACGTAAGTACCACAAGTTCTTTATCCATTTTTAACTTTCTGTGATATTGAACTTGTACGGTAAACGAGGTTCTTGTAAACAGAGGCGTCCCAAACTTTGGGGTGGCTGTGTCTTTTTGATTTTAATTTCCCTAAGCCATAGGACCATATGTGGAAGTGCCCTAGGCTCTGTTGCTTTGTTTTTTAGATGTTTCAGGAAACACCATACACTTCTCCCGAGTGTCTGTTGGCAATTTACATCCCGCCCATCAGCATAACAAGGCTCCCAGTTCTCCATGGCCTGTCCTGCCTTTCTGGATTTTACACTTTTTTCAGATGGCCCTTTTGACCGGGGGGAAGTGAGACTTCTTTGTAGTGCAGATTTCCTTTGCAAGCTTGCTTGGTTGGCCAAAAAGGGCGTATGCGTTTTTTCCTGAATATATTCAGGAAAAAATGCATACGCCCTTTTTGGCCAAGTGCATCATTGTGGACGTTCTGCCTCTTTTCCTATGCTTTCAATGCAATTCCAGTCTACCTCCTGAAATCGGTTTCCTGCAATTCTGCCCCGCTTTCAAGTCCTCTTGGCAGCCTTACTTCAGTATATTTTTGGACGATAGCTGTCATTTATAACTCTGCAGGTTTGTGAATTACAGTGCCCCTGAGCTCCTTTCTTCAACTCGCTTTCTTGTGATCTGGCCGCAACACCGCAGGATGGCTTCAGGCCCTAATCTGGTTCCGGCACGGCACGCTGAGCCTTTGGTTAATTCCTCTTCCTGGTGGGAAATGAGAGTTAAATTTGCCCGTCCAGACACCTCCAGCTAGTCTCTCATTGATTCTCCCTATTCCTGTTCATCTTCCGCAGAAATTGCAAACTGGGCCAAACAGGAGGTTAAAGGCGCTGACTCTCCAAGTGGGGAGAGTGTTAGTAAAGTGTCTGCAGTGTTGCACCCGAGTACCAGGACAGGAAAACTGAGACATATTTGAACACGTCTCCCGTTCACACGGTTGTTCATACTCTGGGTTCCACATGCATGTTTTAGCTGAAGGAAGAATACCTTAAACCTGGAGAGTTGAGACCCGTGTAATGGGTACCATGCAATATGACTTCAAAGGGTCTTCATTTGCTCACCAAACCTCTCCAATCCTATCACTGCTGCGTTTATGGCCCTGTACACATGCTTGATTCTCTTTTGGAGACATAGCAATCCATAGGTTTTAAGATACTTACTAGTCAGGTACATTCTTAGGCGTTTAATATGGGGTGTTGAGTCCATTTCGTTGAGCAAGGAGTAGCTCTTGTCTATTCCATATTTGGCTTAAGGAACTTTATCTGTGCTCATTTCAATCTCTGGTTTTATGAAGCACCCCAACTCACCTTTACCCTTAAGCAAGCATAAGTTGGTTTTCTAAATTTGAGACCCTTTTCTGTTCTGTAATTCAGTTCCTGTGTAGCCAAGTTTACATTCCGTGTATTACTGATATCTTATGATGTTTCTTTTTCTGTGTGACTTATTTCAGTTAGAATCATCATACCTGAATCCACTCATTGTGCTGCTAAGGGCCTGATGACATAGATTTCATTGCTGAGTGATATTGCTTTGTAAGTAAATACCACAAATTCTTTATCCATTTTTCACTTTCTGCGATGTTGAACTTGTACTGTAAACGAGGTTCTTGTAAACAGAGGTGTCCCAAACTTTGGGGTGGCTGTGTCTTTTTGATTTTAATTTCCCTAAGCTATAGGACCATAAGTGGAAGTGCCCTAGGCTCTGTTGCTTTGTTTTTTAGATGTTTCAGGAAACACCATACACTTCTCCCGAGTGTCTGTTGGCAATTTACATCCTGCCCATCAGCATAACAAGGCTCCCAGTTCTCCATGGCCTGTCCTGCCTTTCTGGATTTTACACTTTTTTCAGATGGCCCTTTTGACCGGGGAGAAGTGAGACTTCATTGTAGTGCAGATATCCTTTGCAAGTTTGCTTGGTTGGCCAAAAAGGGCGTATGCGTTTTTTCCTGAATATATTCAGGAAAAAACGCATACGCCCTTTTTGGCCAAGTGCATCATTGTGGACGTTCTGCCTCTTTTCCTATGCTTTCAATGCAATTCCAGTCTACCTCCTGAAATCGGTTTCCTGCAATTCTGCCCCGTTTTCAAGTCCTCTTGGCAGCCTTACTTCAGTATATTTTTGGACGATAGCTGTCATTTATAACTCTGCATGTTTGTGAATTACAGTGCCCCTGAGCTCCTTTCTTCAACTCGCTTTCTTGTGACCTGGCCGCAACACCGCAGGATGGCTTCAGGCCCTAATCTGGGTCCGGCACGGCACGCTGAGCCTTTGGTTAATTCCTCTTCCTGGTGGGAAATGAGAGTTAAATTTGCCCGTCCAGACACCTCCAGCTAGTCTCTCATTGGTTCTCGCTATTCCTGTTCATCTTCCGCAGAAATTGCAAACTGGGCCAAACAGGAGGTTAAAGGGACTGACTCTCCAAGTCGGGAGGGTGTTAGTAAAGCGTCTGGAATGTTGCACCCGAGTACCAGGGTACGAAAACTGAGACATATTTGAACACGTCTCCCGATCACATGGTTGATCATACTCTAGGTTCCACATGCATGTTTTAGCTGAAGGAAGAATACCTTAAACCTGGGTAGTTGAAACCCGTGGAATGGGTACCATGCAATATGACTTCAAAGGGTCTTCATTTGCTCACCGAACCTCTCCAATCCTATCACTGCTGCGTTTATGCCCCTGTACACACGCTTGATTCTCTTTTGGAGACATAGCAATCCATAGGTTTTAAGATACTTACTAGTCAGGTACATTCCTAGGCGTTTAATATGGGGTGTTGAGTCCATTTCGTTGAGCAAGGAGTAGCTCTTGTCTATTCCATATTTGGCTTAAGGAACTTTATCTGTGCTCATTTCAATCTCTGGTTTTATGCAGCACCCCAACTCACCTTTACCCTTAAGCAAGCATAAGTTGGTTTTCTAAATTTGAGACCCTGTTCTGTTTTGGAATTCAGTTCCTGTGTAGCCAAGTTTACATTCCGTGTATTACTGATATCTTATGATGTTTCTTTTTCTGTGTGACTTATTTCAGTTAGAATCATCATACCTGAATCCACTCATTGTGCTGCTAAGGGTCTGATGACATAGATTTCATTGCTGAGTGATATTGCTTTGTAAGTAAATACCACAACTTCTTTATCCATTTTTCACTTTCTGCGATGTTGAACTTGTACTGTAAACGAGGTTCTTGTAAAGAGAGGCGTCCCAAACTTTGGGGTGGCTGTGTCTTTTTTATTTTAATTTCCCTAAGCTATAGGACCATAAGTGGAAGTGCCCTAGGCTCTGTTGCTTTGTTTTTTAGATGTTTCAGGAAACACCATACACTTCTCCCGAGTGTCTGTTGGCAATTTACATCCCGCCCATCAGCATAACAAGGCTCCCAGTTCTCCATGGCCTGTCCTGCCTTTCTGGATTTTACACTTTTTTCAGATGGCCCTTTTGACCGGGGAGAAGTGAGACTTCATTGTAGTGCAGATTTCCTTTGCAAGCTTGCTTGGTTGGCCAAAAAGGGCGTATGCGTTTTTTCCTGAATATATTCAGGAAAAAACGCATACACCCTTTTTGGCCAAGTGCATCATTGTGGACGTTCTGCCTCTTTTCCTATGCTTTCAATGCAATTCCAGTCTACCTCCTGAAATCGGTTTCCTGCAATTCTGCCCCGCTTTCAAGTCCTCTTGGCAGCCTTACTTCAGTATATTTTTGGACGATAGCTGTCATTTATAACTCTGCAGGTTTGTGAATTACAGTGCCCCTGAGCTCCTTTCTTCAACTCGCTTTCTTTTGAGCTGGTCGCAACACCGCAGGATGGCTTCAGGCCCTAATCTGGTTCCGGCACGGCACGCTGAGCCTTTGGTTATTTCCTCTTCCTGGTGGGAAATGAGAGTTAAATTTGCCCGTCCAGACACCTCCAGCTAGTCTCTCATTGGTTCTCCCTATTCCTGTTCATCTTCCACAGAAATTGCAAACTGGGCCAAACAGGAGGTTAAAGGCGCTGACTCTCCAAGTGGGGAGAGTGTTAGTAAAGCGTCTGGAATGTTGCACCCGAGTACCAGGGGAGGAAAACTGAGACATATTTGAACACGTCTCCCGATCACACGGTTGATCATACTCTGGGTTCCACATGCATGTTTTAGCTGAAGGAAGAATACCTTAAACCTGGAGAGTTGAGACCCGTGTAATGGGTACCATGCAATATGACTTCAAAGGGTCTTCATTTGCTCACCGAACCTCTCCAATCCTATCACTGCTGCGTTTATGCCCCTGTACACACGCTTGATTCTCTTTCAGAGACATAGCAATCCATAGGTTTTAAGATACTTACTAGTCAGGTACATTCTTAGGCGTTTAATATGCGGTGCTGAGTCCATTTCGTTGAGCAAGGAGTAGCTCTTGTCTATTCCATATTTGGCTTAAGGAACTTTATCTGTGCTCATTTCAATCTCTGGTTTTATGCAGCACCCCAACTCACCTTTCCCCTTAAGCAAGCATAAGTTGGTTTTCTAAATTTGAGACCCTGTTCTGTTTTGGAATTCAGTTCCTGTGTAGCCAAGTTTACATTCCGTGTATTAGTGATATCTTATGATGTTTCTTTTTCTGTGTGACTTATTTCAGTTAGAATCATCGTACCTGAATCCACTCATTATGCTGTTACGGGCCTGATGACATAGATTTCATTGCTGAGTGATACTGCATTGTACGTAAGTACCACAAGTTCTTTATCCATTTTTCACTTTCTGTGATATTGAACTTGTACGGTAAATGAGGTTCTTGTAAACAGAGGCGTCCCAAACTTTGGGGTGGCTGTGTCTTTTTGATTTTAATTTCCCTAAGCTATAGGACCATAAGTGGAAGTGCCCTAGGCTCTGTTGCTTTGTTTTTTAGATGTTTCAGGAAACACCATACACTTCTCCCCAGTGTCTGTTGGCAATTTACATCCCGCCCATCAGCATAACAAGGCTCCCAGTTCTCCATGGCCTGTCCTGCCTTTCTGGATTTTACACTTTTTTCAGATGGCCCTTTTGACCGGGGGGAAGTGAGACTTCATTGTAGTGCAGATTTCCTTTGCAAGCTTGCTTGGTTGGCCAAAAAGGGCGTATGCGTTTTTTCCTGAATATATTCAGGAAAAAACGCATACGCCCTTTTTGGCCAAGTGCATCATTGTGGACGTTCTGCCTCTTTTCCTATGCTTTCAATGCAATTCCAGTCTACCTCCTGAAATCGGTTTCCTGCAATTCTGCCCCGCTTTCAAGTCCTCTTGGCAGCCTTACTTCAGTATATTTTTGGACGATAGCTGTCATTTATAACTCTGCAGGTTTGTGAATTACAGTGCCCCTGAGCTCCTTTCTTCAACTCGCTTTCTTTTGAGCTGGCCGCAACACCGCAGGATGGCTTCAGGCCCTAATCTGGTTCTGGCACGGCACGCTGAGCCTTTGGTTCTTTCCTCTTCCTGGTGGGAAATGAGAGTTAAATTTGCCCGTCCAGACACCTCCAGCTAGTCTCTCATTGGTTCTCCCTATTCCTGTTCATCTTCCGCAGAAATTGCAAACTGGGCCAAACAGGAGGTTAAAGGTGCTGACTCTCCAAGTGGGGAGAGTGTTAGTAAAGCGTCTGGAATATTGCACCCGAGTACCAGGGGAGGAAAACTGAGACATATTTGAACACGTCTCCCCTTCACACAGTTGATCATACTCTAGGTTCCACATGCATGTTTTAGCTGAAGGAAGAATACCTTAAACCTCGGTAGTTGAAATCCGTGGAATGGGTACCATGCAATATGACTGCAAAGGGTCTTCATTTGCTCACCAAACCTCTCCAATCCTATCACTGCTGCGTTTATGGCCCTGTACACATGCTTGATTTTCTTTTGGAGACATAGCAATCCATAGGTTTTAAGATACTTACTAGTCAGGTACATTCTTAGGCGTTTAATATGGGGTGTTGAGTCCATTTCGTTGAGCAAGGAGTAGCTCTTGTCTATTCCATATTTGGCTTAAGGAACTTTATCTGTGCTCATTTCAATCTCTGGTTTTATGAAGCACCCCAACTCACCTTTACCCTTAAGCAAGCATAAGTTGGTTTTCTAAATTTGAGACCCTGTTCTGTTCTGTAATTCAGTTCCTCTGTAGCCAAGTTTACATTCCGTGTATTACTGATATCTTATGATGTTTCTTTTTCTGTGTGACTTATTTCAGTTAGAATCATCATACCTGAATCCACTCATTGTGCTGCTAAGGGCCTGATGACATAGATTTCATTGCTGAGTGATATTGCTTTGTAAGTAAATACCACAAATTCTTTATCCATTTTTCACTTTCTGCGATGTTGAACTTGTACTGTAAACGAGGTTCTTGTAAACAGAGGCGTCCCAAACTTTGGGGTGGCTGTGTCTTTTTGATTTTAATTTCCCTAAGCTATGGGACCATAAGTGGAAGTGCCCTAGGCTCTGTTGCTTTGTTTTTTAGATGTTTCAGGAAACACCATACACTTCTCCCGAGTGTCTGTTGGCAATTTACATCCCGCCCATCAGCATAACAAGGCTCCCAGTTCTCCATGGCCTGTCCTGCCTTTCTGGATTTTACACTTTTTTCAGATGGCCCTTTTGACCGGGGGGAAGTGAGACTTCATTGTAGTGCAGATTTCCTTTGCAAGTTTGCTTGGTTGGCCAAAAAGGGCGTATGCGTTTTTTCCTGAATATATTCAGGAAAAAACGCATACGCCCTTTTTGGCCAAGTGCATCATTGTGGACGTTCTGCCTCTTTTCCTATGCTTTCAATGCAATTCCAGTCTACCTCCTGAAATCGGTTTCCTGCAATTCTGCCCCACTTTCAAGTCCTCTTGGCAGCCTTACTTCAGTATATTTTTGGACGATAGCTGTCATTTATAACTCTGCAGGTTTGTGAATTACAGTGCCCCTGAGCTCCTTTCTTCAACTCGCTTTCTTGTGACCTGGCCGCAACACCGCAGGATGGCTTCAGGCCCTAATCTGGTTCCAGCACGGCACGCTGAGCCTTTGGTTAATTCCTCTTCCTCGTGGGAAATGAGAGTTAAATTTGCCCGTCCAGACACCTTCAGCTATTCTCTCATTGGTTCTCGCTATTCCTGTTCATCTTCCACAGAAATTGCAAACTGGGCCAAACAGGAGGTTAAAGGGACTGACTCTCCAAGTCGGGAGGGTGTTAGTAAAGCGTCTGGAATGTTGCACCCGAGTACCAGGGTACGAAAACTGAGACATATTTGAACACGTCTCCCGATCACATGGTTGATCATACTCTAGGTTCCACATGCATGTTTTAGCTGAAGGAAGAATACCTTAAACCTGGGTAGTTGAAACCCGTGGAATGGGTACCATGCAATATGACTTCAAAGGGTCTTCATTTGCTCACCGAACCTCTCCAATCCTATCACTGCTGCGTTTATGCCCCTGTACACATGCTTGATTCTCTTTCGGAGACATAGCAATCCATAGGTTTTAAGATACTTACTAGTCAGGTACATTCTTAGGCGTTTAATATGCGGTGTTGAGTCCATTTCGTTGAGCAAGGAGTAGCTCTTGTCTATTCCATATTTGGCTTAAGGAACTTTATCTGTGCTCATTTCAATCTCTGGTTTTATGCAGCACCCCAACTCACCTTTACCCTTAAGCAAGCATAAGTTGGTTTTCTAAATTTGAGACCCTGTTCTGTTCTGTAATTCAGTTCCTGTGTAGCCAAGTTTACATTCCGTGTATTACTGATATCTTATGATGTTTCTTTTTCTGTGTGACTTATTTCAGTTAGAATCATCATACCTGAATCCACTCATTGTGCTGCTAAGGGCCTGATGACATAGATTTCATTGCTGAGTGATATTGCTTTGTAAGTAAATACCACAACTTCTTTATCCATTTTTCACTTTCTGCGATGTTGAACTTGTACTGTAAACGAGGTTCTTGTAAAGAGAGGCGTCCCAAACTTTGGGGTGGCTGTGTCTTTTTGATTTTAATTTCCCTAAGCTATAGGACCATAAGTGGAAGTGCCCTAGGCTCTGTTGCTTTGTTTTTTAGATGTTTCAGGAAACACCATACACTTCTCCCGAGTGTCTGTTGGCAATTTACATCCCGCCCATCAGCATAACAAGGCTCCCAGTTCTCCATGGCCTGTCCTGCCTTTCTGGATTTTACACTTTTTTCAGATGGCCCTTTTGACCGGGGGGAAGTGAGACTTCATTGTAGTGCAGATTTCCTTTGCAAGCTTGCTTGGTTGGCCAAAAAGGGCGTATGCGTTTTTTCCTGAATATATTCAGGAAAAAACGCATACGCCCTTTTTGGCCAAGTGCATCATTGTGGACGTTCTGCCTCTTTTCCTATGCTTTCAATGCAATTCCAGTCTACCTCCTGAAATCGGTTTCCTGCAATTCTGCCCCGCTTTCAAGTCCTCTTGGCAGCCTTACTTCAGTATATTTTTGGACGATAGCTGTCATTTATAACTCTGCAGGTTTGTGAATTACAGTGCCCCTGAGCTCCTTTCTTCAACTCGCTTTCTTTTGAGCTGGCCGCAACACCGCAGGATGGCTTCAGGCCCTAATCTGGTTCCGGCACGGCACGCTGAGCCTTTGGTTATTTCCTCTTCCTGGTGGGAAATGAGAGTTAAATTTGCCCGTCCAGACACCTCCAGCTAGTCTCTCATTGGTTCTCCCTATTCCTGTTCATCTTCCGCAGAAATTGCAAACTGGGCCAAACAGGAGGTTAAAGGTGCTGACTCTCCAAGTGGGGAGAGTGTTAGTAAAGCCTCTGGAATGTTGCACCCGAGTAACTGGGAAGGAAAACTGAGACATATTTGAACACGTCTCCCGTTCACACGGTTAATCATACTCTGGGTTCCACATGCATGTTTTAGCTGAAGGAAGAATACCTTAAACCTGGGTAGTTGAGACCCGTGGAATGGGTACCATGCAATATGACTTCAAAGGGTCTTCATTTGCTCACCAAACCTCTCCAATCCTATCACTGCTGCGTTTATGGCCCTGTACACATGCTTGATTCTCTTTTGGAGACATAGCAATCCATAGGTTTTAAGATACTTACTAGTCAGGTACATTCTTAGGCGTTTAATATGGGGTGTTGAGTCCATTTCGTTGAGCAAGGAGTAGCTCTTGTCTATTCCATATTTGGCTTAAGGAACTTTATCTGTGCTCATTTCAATCTCTGGTTTTATGCAGCACCCCAACTCACCTTTCCCCTTAAGCAAGCATAAGTTGGTTTTCTAAATTTGAGACCCTGTTCTGTTCTGTAATTCAGTTCCTGTGTAGCCAAGTTTACATTCCGTGTATTACTGATATCTTATGATGTTTCTTTTTCTGTGTGACTTATTTCAGTTAGAATCATCATACCTGAATCCACTCATTGTGCTGCTAAGGGTCTGATGACATAGATTTCATTGCTGAGTGATATTGCTTTGTAAGTAAATACCACAACTTCTTTATCCATTTTTCACTTTCTGCGATGTTGAACTTGTACTGTAAACGAGGTTCTTGTAAAGAGAGGCGTCCCAAACTTTGGGGTGGCTGTGTCTTTTTTATTTTAATTTCCCTAAGCTATAGGACCATAAGTGGAAGTGCCCTAGGCTCTGTTGCTTTGTTTTTTAGATGTTTCAGGAAACACCATACACTTCTCCCGAGTGTCTGTTGGCAATTTACATCCCGCCCATCAGCATAACAAGGCTCCCAGTTCTCCATGGCCTGTCCTGCCTTTCTGGATTTTACACTTTTTTCAGATGGCCCTTTTGACCGGGGGGAAGTGAGACTTCATTGTAGTGCAGATTTCCTTTGCAAGTTTGCTTGGTTGGCCAAAAAGGGCGTATGCGTTTTTTCCTGAATATATTCAGGAAAAAACGCATACACCCTTTTTGGCCAAGTGCATCATTGTGGACGTTCTGCCTCTTTTCCTATGCTTTCAATGCAATTCCAGTCTACCTCCTGAAATCGGTTTCCTGCAATTCTGCCCCGCTTTCAAGTCCTCTTGGCAGCCTTACTTCAGTATATTTTTGGATGATAGCTGTCATTTATAACTCTGCAGGTTTGTGAATTACAGTGCCCCTGAGCTCCTTTCTTCAACTCGCTTTCTTTTGAGCTGGTCGCAACACCGCAGGATGGCTTCAGGCCCTAATCTGGTTCCGGCACGGCACGCTGAGCCTTTGGTTATTTCCTCTTCCTGGTGGGAAATGAGAGTTAAATTTGCCCGTCCAGACACCTCCAGCTAGTATCTCATTGGTTCTCCCTATTCCTGTTCATCTTCCACAGAAATTGCAAACTGGGCCAAACAGGAGGTTAAAGGCGCTGACTCTCCAAGTGGGGAGAGTGTTAGTAAAGCGTCTGGAATGTTGCACCCGAGTACCAGGGGAGGAAAACTGAGACATATTTGAACACATCTCCCGATCACACGGTTGATCATACTCTGGGTTCCACATGCATGTTTTAGCTGAAGGAAGAATACCTTAAACCTGGAGGGTTGAGACCCGTGTAATGGGTACCATGCAATATGACTTCAAAGGGTCTTCATTTGCTCACCGAACCTCTCCAATCCTATCACTGCTGCGTTTATGCCCCTGTACACACGCTTGATTCTCTTTCAGAGACATAGCAATCCATAGGTTTTAAGATACTTACTAGTCAGGTACATTCTTAGGCGTTTAATATGCGGTGCTGAGTCCATTTCGTTGAGCAAGGAGTAGCTCTTGTCTATTCCATATTTGGCTTAAGGAACTTTATCTGTGCTCATTTCAATCTCTGGTTTTATGCAGCACCCCAACTCACCTTTCCCCTTAAGCAAGCATAAGTTGGTTTTCTAAATTTGAGACCCTGTTCTGTTCTGTAATTCAGTTCCTGTGTAGCCAAGTTTACATTCCGTGTATTACTGATATCTTATGATGTTTCTTTTTCTGTGTGACTTATTTCAGTTAGAATCATCATACCTGAATCCACTCATTGTGCTGCTAAGGGCCTGATGACATAGATTTCATTGCTGAGTGATATTGCTTTGTAAGTAAATACCACAAATTCTTTATCCATTTTTCACTTTCTGCGATGTTGAACTTGTACTGTAAACGAGGTTCTTGTAAACAGAGGTGTCCCAAACTTTGGGGTGGCTGTGTCTTTTTGATTTTAATTTCCCTAAGCTATAGGACCATAAGTGGAAGTGCCCTAGGCTCTGTTGCTTTGTTTTTTAGATGTTTCAGGAAACACCATACACTTCTCCCGAGTGTCTGTTGGCAATTTACATCCTGCCCATCAGCATAACAAGGCTCCCAGTTCTCCATGGCCTGTCCTGCCTTTCTGGATTTTACACTTTTTTCAGATGGCCCTTTTGACCGGGGAGAAGTGAGACTTCATTGTAGTGCAGATATCCTTTGCAAGTTTGCTTGGTTGGCCAAAAAGGGCGTATGCGTTTTTTCCTGAATATATTCAGGAAAAAACGCATACGCCCTTTTTGGCCAAGTGCATCATTGTGGACGTTCTGCCTCTTTTCCTATGCTTTCAATGCAATTCCAGTCTACCTCCTGAAATCGGTTTCCTGCAATTCTGCCCCGTTTTCAAGTCCTCTTGGCAGCCTTACTTCAGTATATTTTTGGACGATAGCTGTCATTTATAACTCTGCATGTTTGTGAATTACAGTGCCCCTGAGCTCCTTTCTTCAACTCGCTTTCTTTTGAGCTGGCCGCAACACCGCAGGATGGCTTCAGGCCCTAATCTGGGTCCGGCACGGCACGCTGAGCCTTTGGTTAATTCCTCTTCCTGGTGGGAAATGAGAGTTAAATTTGCCCGTCCAGACACCTCCAGCTAGTCTCTCATTGGTTCTCGCTATTCCTGTTCATCTTCCGCAGAAATTGCAAACTGGGCCAAACAGGAGGTTAAAGGGACTGACTCTCCAAGTCGGGAGGGTGTTAGTAAAGCGTCTGGAATGTTGCACCCGAGTACCAGGGTACGAAAACTGAGACATATTTGAACACGTCTCCCGATCACATGGTTGATCATACTCTAGGTTCCCCATGCATGTTTTAGCTGAAGGAAGAATACCTTAAACCTGGGTAGTTGAAACCCGTGGAATGGGTACCATGCAATATGACTTCAAAGGGTCTTCATTTGCTCACCGAACCTCTCCAATCCTATCACTGCTGCGTTTATGCCCCTGTACACATGCTTGATTCTCTTTCAGAGACATAGCAATCCATAGGTTTTAAGATACTTACTAATCAGGTACATTCTTAGGCGTTTAATATGCGGTGTTGAGTCCATTTCGTTGAGCAAGGAGTAGCTCTTGTCTATTCCATATTTGGCTTAAGGAACTTTATCTGTGCTCATTTCAATCTCTGGTTTTATGCAGTACCCCAACTCACCTTTACCCTTAAGCACTCATAAGTTGGTTTTCTAAATTTGAGACCCTGTTCTGTTCTGTAATTCAGTTCCTGTGTAGCCAAGTTTACATTCCGTGTATTAGTGATATCTTATGATGTTTCTTTTTCTGTGTGACTTATTTCAGTTAGAATCATCATACGTGAATCCACTCATTGTGCTGCTAAGGGCCTGATGACATAGATTTCATTGCTGAGTGATACTGCATTGTACGTAAGTACCACAAGTTCTTTATCCATTTTTCACTTTCTGTGATATTGAACTTGTACGGTAAACGAGGTTCTTGTAAACAGAGGCGACCCAAACTTTGGGGTGGCTGTGTCTTTTTGATTTTAATTTCCCTAAGCTATAGGACCATAAGTGGAAGTGCCCTAGGCTCTGTTGCTTTGTTTTTTAGATGTTTCAGGAAACACCATACACTTCTCCCCAGTGTCTGTTGGCAATTTACATCCCGCCCATCAGCATAACAAGGCTCCCAGTTCTCCATGGCCTGTCCTGCCTTTCTGGATTTTACACTTTTTTCAGATGGCCCTTTTGACCGGGGGGAAGTGAGACTTCATTGTAGTGCAGATTTCCTTTGCAAGCTTGCTTGGTTGGCCAAAAAGGGCGTATGCGTTTTTTCCTGAATATATTCAGGAAAAAACGCATACGCCCTTTTTGGCCAAGTGCATCATTGTGGACGTTCTGCCTCTTTTCCTATGCTTTCAATGCAATTCCAGTCTACCTCCTGAAATCGGTTTCCTGCAATTCTGCCCCGCTTTCAAGTCCTCTTGGCAGCCTTACTTCAGTATATTTTTGGATGATAGCTGTGATTTATAACTCTGTAGGTTTGTGAATTACAGTGCCCCTGAGCTCCTTTCTTCAACTCGCTTTCTTGTGACATGGCCGCAACACCGCAGGATGGCTTCAGGCCCTAATCTGGTTCCGGCACGGCACGCTGAGCCTTTGTTTATTTCCTCTTCCTGGTGGGAAATGAGAGTTAAATTTGCCCGTCCAGACACCTCCAGCTAGTCTCTCATTGGTTCTCGCTATTCCTGTTCATCTTCCACAGAAATTGCAAACTGGGCGAAACAGGAGGTTAAAGGGACTGACTCTCCATGTCGGGAGGGTGTTAGTAAAGCGTCTGGAATGTTGCACCCGAGTACCAGGGTACGAAAACTGAGACATATTTGAACACGTCTCCCGATCACATGGTTGATCATACTCTAGGTTCCACATGCATGTTTTAGCTGAAGAAAGAATACCTTAAACCTGGGTAGTTGAAACCCGTGGAATGGGTACCATGCAATATGACTTCAAAGGGTCTTCATTTGCTCACCGAACCTCTCCAATCCTATCACTGCTGCGTTTATGCCCCTGTACACATGCTTGATTCTCTTTCGGAGACATAGCAATCCATAGGTTTTAAGATACTTACTAGTCAGGTACATTCTTAGGCGTTTAATATGCGGTGTTGAGTCCATTTCGTTGAGCAAGGAGTAGCTCTTGTCTATTCCATATTTGGCTTAAGGAACTTTATCTGTGCTCATTTCAATCTCTTGTTTTATGCAGCACCCCAACTCACCTTTCCCCTTAAGCAAGCATAAGTTGGTTTTCTAAATTTGAGACCCTGTTCTGTTCTGTAATTCAGTTCCTGTGTAGCCAAGTTTACATTCCGTGTATTACTGATATCTTATGATGTTTCTTTTTCTGTGTGACTTATTTCAGTTAGAATCATCATACCTGAATCCACTCATTGTGCTGCTAAGGGCCTGATGACATAGATTTCATTGCTGAGTGATATTGCTTTGTAAGTAAATACCACAACTTCTTTATCCATTTTTCACTTTCTGCGATGTTGAACTTGTACTGTAAACGAGGTTCTTGTAAAGAGAGGCGTCCCAAACTTTGGGGTGGCTGTGTCTTTTTGATTTTAATTTCCCTAAGCTATAGGACCATAAGTGGAAGTGCCCTAGGCTCTGTTGCTTTGTTTTTTAGATGTTTCAGGAAACACCATACACTTCTCCCGAGTGTCTGTTGGCAATTTACATCCCGCCCATCAGCATAACAAGGCTCCCAGTTCTCCATGGCCTGTCCTGCCTTTCTGGATTTTACACTTTTTTCAGATGGCCCTTTTGACCGGGGGGAAGTGAGACTTCATTGTAGTGCAGATTTCCTTTGCAAGCTTGCTTGGTTGGCCAAAAAGGGCGTATGCGTTTTTTCCTGAATATATTCAGGAAAAAACGCATACGCCCTTTTTGGCCAAGTGCATCATTGTGGACGTTCTGCCTCTTTTCCTATGCTTTCAATGCAATTCCAGTCTACCTCCTGAAATCGGTTTCCTGCAATTCTGCCCCGCTTTCAAGTCCTCTTGGCAGCCTTACTTCAGTATATTTTTGGACGATAGCTGTCATTTATAACTCTGCAGGTTTGTGAATTACAGTGCCCCTGAGCTCCTTTCTTCAACTCGCTTTCTTTTGAGCTGGCCGCAACACCGCAGGATGGCTTCAGGCCCTAATCTGGTTCCGGCACGGCACGCTGAGCCTTTGGTTATTTCCTCTTCCTGGTGGGAAATGAGAGTTAAATTTGCCCGTCCAGACACCTCCAGCTAGTCTCTCATTGGTTCTCCCTATTCCTGTTCATCTTCCGCAGAAATTGCAAACTGGGCCAAACAGGAGGTTAAAGGTGCTGACTCTCCAAGTGGGGAGAGTGTTAGTAAAGCCTCTGGAATGTTGCACCCGAGTAACTGGGAAGGAAAACTGAGACATATTTGAACACGTCTCCCGTTCACACGGTTGATCATACTCTGGGTTCCACATGCATGTTTTAGCTGAAGGAAGAATACCTTAAACCTGGAGAGTTGAGACCCGTGTAATGGGTACCATGCAATATGACTTCAAAGGGTCTTCATTTGCTCACCGAACCTCTCCAATCCTATCACTGCTGCGTTTATGCCCCTGTACACACGCTTGATTCTCTTTCAGAGACATAGCAATCCATAGGTTTTAAGATACTTACTAGTCAGGTACATTCTTAGGCGTTTAATATGCGGTGCTGAGTCCATTTCGTTGAGCAAGGAGTAGCTCTTGTCTATTCCATATTTGGCTTAAGGAACTTTATCTGTGCTCATTTCAATCTCTGGTTTTATGCAGCACCCCAACTCACCTTTCCCCTTAAGCAAGCATAAGTTGGTTTTCTAAATTTGAGACCCTGTTCTGTTTTGGAATTCAGTTCCTGTGTAGCCAAGTTTACATTCCGTGTATTAGTGATATCTTATGATGTTTCTTTTTCTGTGTGACTTATTTCAGTTAGAATCATCGTACCTGAATCCACTCATTATGCTGCTACGGGCCTGATGACATAGATTTCATTGCTGAGTGATACTGCATTGTACGTAAGTACCACAAGTTCTTTATCCATTTTTCACTTTCTGTGATATTGAACTTGTACGGTAAATGAGGTTCTTGTAAACAGAGGCGTCCCAAACTTTGGGGTGGCTGTGTCTTTTTGATTTTAATTTCCCTAAGCTATAGGACCATAAGTGGAAGTGCCCTAGGCTCTGTTGCTTTGTTTTTTAGATGTTTCAGGAAACACCATACACTTCTCCGGAGTGTCTGTTTGCAATTTACATCCCGCCCATCAGCATAACAAGGCTCCCAGTTCTCCATGGCCTGTCCTGCCTTTCTGGATTTTACACTTTGTTCAGATGGCCCTTTTGACCGGGGGGAAGTGAGACTTCATTGTAGTGCAGATTTCCTTTGCAAGCTTGCTTGGTTGGCCAAAAAGGGCGTATGCGTTTTTTCCTGAATATATTCAGGAAAAAACGCATACGCCCTTTTTGGCCAAGTGCATCATTGTGGACGTTCTGCCTCTTTTCCTATGCTTTCAATGCAATTCCAGTCTACCTCCTGAAATCGGTTTCCTGCAATTCTGCCCCGCTTTCAAGTCCTCTTGGCAGCCTTACTTCAGTATATTTTTGGACGATAGCTGTCATTTATAAGTCTGCAGGTTTGTGAATTACAGTGCCCCTGAGCTCCTTTCTTCAACTCGCTTTCTTGTGACCTGGCCGCAACTCCGCAGGATGGCTTCAGGCCCTAATCTGGTTCCGGCACGGACGCTGAGCCTTTGGTTAATTCCTCTTCCTGGTGGGAAATGAGAGTTAAATTTGCCCGTCCAGACACCTCCAGCTAGTCTCTCATTGGTTCTCGCTATTCCTGTTCATCTTCCGCAGAAATTGCAAACTGGGCCAAACAGGAGGTTAAAGGGACTGACTCTCCAAGTCGGGAGGGTGTTAGTAAAGCGTCTGGAATGTTGCACCCGAGTACCAGGGTACGAAAACTGAGACATATTTGAACACGTCTCCCGATGACATGGTTGATCATACTCTAGGTTCCACATGCATGTTTTAGCTGAAGGAAGAATACCTTAAACCTGGGTAGTTGAAACCCGTGGAATGGGTTCCATGTAATATGACTTCAAAGGGTCTTCATTTGCTCACCGAACCTCTTCAATCCTATCACTGCTGCGTTTATGCCCCTGTACACATGCTTGATTCTCTTTCGGAGACATAGCAATCCATAGGTTTTAAGATACTTACTAGTCAGGTACATTCTTAGGCGTTTAATATGCGGTGTTGAGTCCATTTCGTTGAGCAAGGAGCAGCTCTTGTCTATTCCATATTTGGCTTAAGGAACTTTATCTGTGCTCATTTCAATCTCTGGTTTTATGCAGCACCCCAACTCACCTTTCCCCTTAAGCAAGCATAAGTTGGTTTTCTAAATTTGAGACCCTGTTCTGTTCTGTAATTCAGTTCCTGTGTAGCCAAGTTTACATTCCGTGTATTACTGATATCTTATGATGTCTCTTTTTCTGTGTGACTTATTTCAGTTAGAATCATCATACCTGAATCCACTCATTGTGCTGCTAAGGGCCTGATGACATAGATTTCATTGCTGAGTGATATTGCTTTGTAAGTAAATACCACAACTTCTTTATCCATTTTTCACTTTCTGCGATGTTGAACTTGTACTGTAAACGAGGTTCTTGTAAACAGAGGCGTCCCAAACTTTGGGGTGGCTGTGTCTTTTTGATTTTAATTTCCCTAAGCTATAGGACCATAAGTGGAAGTGCCCTAGGCTCTGTTGCTTTGTTTTTTAGATGTTTCAGGAAACACCATACACTTCTCCTGAGTGTCTGTTGGCAATTTACATCCCGCCCATCAGCATAACAAGGCTCCCAGTTCTCCATGGCCTGTCCTGCCTTTCTGGATTTTACACTTTGTTCAGATGGCCCTTTTGACCGGGGGGAAGTGAGACTTCATTGTAGTGCAGATTTCCTTTGCAAGCTTGCTTGGTTGGCCAAAAAGGGCGTATGCGTTTTTTCCTGAATATATTCAGGAAAAAACGCATATGCCCTTTTTGGCCAAGTGCATCATTGTGGACGTTCTGCCTCTTTTCCTATGCTTTCAATGCAATTCCAGTCTACCTCCTGAAATCGGTTTCCTGCAATTCTGCCCCGCTTTCAAGTCCTCTTGGCAGCCTTACTTCAGTATATTTTTGGACGATAGCTGTCATTTATAACTCTGCAGGTTTGTGAATTACAGTGCCCCTGAGCTCCTTTCTTCAACTCGCTTTCGTGTGACCTGGCCGCAACTCCGCAGGATGGCTTCAGGCCCTAATCTGGTTCCGGCACGGACGCTGAGCCTTTGGTTAATTCCTCTTCCTGGTGGGAAATGAGAGTTAAATTTGCCCGTCCAGACACCTCCAGCTAGTCTCTCATTGGTTCTCGCTATTCCTGTTCATCTTCTGCAGAAATTGCAAACTGGGCCAAACAGGAGGTTAAAGGGACTGACTCTCCAAGTCGGGAGGGTGTTAGTAAAGCGTCTGGAATGTTGCACCCGAGTACCAGGGTACGAAAACTGAGACATATTTGAACACATCTCCCGATCACATGGTTGATCATACTCTAGGTTCCACATGCATGTTTTAGCTGAAGGAAGAATACCTTAAACCTGGGTAGTTGAAACCCGTGGAATGGGTACCATGTAATATGACTTCAAAGGGTCTTCATTTGCTCACCGAACCTCTCCAATCCTATCACTGCTGCGTTTATGCCCCTGTACACATGCTTGATTCTCTTTCGGAGACATAGCAATCCATAGGTTTTAAGATACTTACTAGTCAGGTACATTCTTAGGCGTTTAATATGCGGTGCTGAGTCCATTTCGTTGAGCAAGGAGTAGCTCTTGTCTATTCCATATTTGGCTTAAGGAACTTTATCTGTGCTCATTTCAATCTCTGGTTTTATGCAGCACCCCAACTCACCTTTACCCTTAAGCAAGCATAAGTTGGTTTTCTAAATTTGAGACCCTGTTCTGTTTTGGAATTCAGTTCCTGTGTAGCCAAGTTTACATTCCGTGTATTAGTGATATCTTATGATGTTTCTTTTTCTGTGTGACTTATTTCAGTTAGAATCATCGTACCTGAATCCACTCATTATGCTGCTACGGGCCTGATGACATAGATTTCATTGCTGAGTGATACTGCATTGTACGTAAGTACCACAAGTTCTTTATCCATTTTTCACTTTCTGTGATATTGAACTTGTATGGTAAACGAGGTTCTTGTAAACAGAGGCGACCCAAACTTTGGGTGGCTGTGTCTTTTTGATTTTAATTTCCCTAAGCTATAGGACCATAAGTGGAAGTGCCCTAGGCTCTGTTGCTTTGTTTTTTAGATGTTTCAGGAAACACCATACACTTCTCCCGAGTGTCTGTTGGCAATTTACATCCCGCCCATCAGCATAACAAGGCTCCCAGTTCTCCATGGCCTGTCCTGCCTTTCTGGATTTTACACTTTTTTCAGATGGCCCTTTTGACCGGGGGGAAGTGAGACTTCATTGTAGTGCAGATTTCCTTTGCAAGCTTGCTTGGTTGGCCAAAAAGGGCGTATGCGTTTTTTCCTGAATATATTCAGGAAAAAACGCATACGCCCTTTTTGGCCAAGTGCATCATTGTGGACGTTCTGCCTCTTTTCCTATGCTTTCAATGCAATTCCAGTCTACCTCCTGAAATCGGTTTCCTGCAATTCTGCCCCGCTTTCAAGTCCTCTTGGCAGCCTTACTTCAGTATATTTTTGGACGATAGCTGTCATTTATAACTCTGCAGGTTTGTGAATTACACTGCCCCTGAGCTCCTTTCTTCAACTCGCTTTCTTGTGACATGGCCGCAATACCGCAGGGTGGCTTCAGGCCCTAATCTGGTTCCGGCACGGCACGCTGAGCCTTTGGTTATTTCCTCTTCCTGGTGGGAAATGAGAGTTAAATTTGCCCGTCCAGACACCTCCAGCTAGTCTCTCATTGGTTCTCGCTATTCCTGTTCATCTTCCGCAGAAATTGCAAACTGGGCCAAACAGGAGGTTAAAGGCGCTGACTCTCCAAGTGGGGAGAGTGTTAGTAAAGCGTCTGGAATGTTGCACCCGAGTACCAGGGGAGGAAAACTGAGACATATTTGAACACGTCTCCCGTTCACACGGTTGATCATACTCTGGGTTCCACATGCATCTTTTAGCTGAAGGAAGAATACCTTAAACCTGGAGACTTGAGACCCGTGGAATGGGTACCATGCAATATGACTTCAAAGGGTATTCATTTGCTCATCGAACGTCTCCAATCCTATCACTGCTGCGTTTATGCCTCTGTACACATGCTTGATTCCCTTTTGGAGACATAGCAATCCATAGGTTTTAAGATACTTACTAGTCAGGTACATTCTTAGGCGTTTAATATGGGGTGTTGAGTCCATTTCGTTGAGCAAGGAGTAGCTCTTGTCTATTCCATATTTGGCTTAAGGAACTTTATCTGTGCTCATTTCAATCTCTGGTTTTATGCAGCACCCCAACTCACCTTTACCCTTAAGCAAGCATAAGTTGCTTTTCTAAATTTGAGACCCTGTTCTGTTTTGGAATTCAGTTCCTGTGTAGCCAAGTTTACATTCCGTGTATTAGTGATATCTTATGATGTTTCATTTTCTGTGTGACTTATTTCAGTTAGAATCATCGTACCTGAATCCACTCATTATTCTGCTACGGGACTGATGACATAGATTTCATTGCTGAGTGATACTGCATTGTACGTAAGTACCACAAGTTCTTTATCCATTTTTCACTTTCTGTGATATTGAACTTGTACGGTAAATGAGGTTCTTGTAAACAGAGGCGTCCCAAACTTTGGGGTGGCTGTGTCTTTTTGATTTTAATTTCCCTAAGCTATAGGACCATAAGTGGAAGTGCCCTAGGCTCTGTTGCTTTGTTTTTTAGATGTTTCAGGAAACACCATACAATTCTCCCGAGTGTCTGTTGGCAATTTACATCCCGCCCATCAGCATAACAAGGCTCCCAGTTCTCCATGGCCTGTCCTGCCTTTCTGGATTTTACACTTTTTTCAGATGGCCCTTTTGACCGGGGGGAAGTGAGACTTCATTGTAGTGCAGATTTCCTTTGCAAGCTTGCTTGGTTGGCCAAAAAGGGCGTATGCGTTTTTTCCTGAATATATTCAGGAAAAAACGCATACGCCCTTTTTGGCCAAGTGCATCATTGTGGACGTTCTGCCTCTTTTCCTATGCTTTCAATGCAATTCCAGTCTACCTCCTGAAATCGGTTTCCTGCAATTCTGCCCCGCTTTCAAGTCCTCTTGGCAGCCTTACTTCAGTATATTTTTGGACGATAGCTGTCATTTATAACTCTGCAGGTTTGTGAATTACAGTGCCCCTGAGCTCCTTTCTTCAACTCGCTTTCTTTTGAGCTGGTCGCAACACCGCAGGATGGCTTCAGGCCCTAATCTGGTTCCGGCACGGCATGCTGAGCCTTTGGTTATTTCCTCTTCCTGGTGGGAAATGAGAGTTAAATTTGCCCGTCCAGACACCTCCAGCTAGTCTCTCATTGGTTCTCCCTATTCCTGTTCATCTTCCACAGAAATTGCAAACTGGGCCAAACAGGAGGTTAAAGGCGCTGACTCTCCAAGTGGGGAGAGTGTTAGTAAAGCGTCTGGAATGTTGCACCCGAGTACCAGGGGAGGAAAACTGAGACATATTTGAACACGTCTCCCGATCACACGGTTGATCATACTCTGGGTTCCACATGCATGTTTTAGCTGAAGGAAGAATACCTTAAACCTGGAGAGTTGAGACCCGTGTAATGGGTACCATGCAATATGACTTCAAAGGGTCTTCATTTGCTCACCGAACCTCTCCAATCCTATCACTGCTGCGTTTATGCCCCTGTACACACGCTTGATTCTCTTTCAGAGACATAGCAATCCATAGGTTTTAAGATACTTACTAGTCAGGTACATTCTTAGGCGTTTAATATGCGGTGCTGAGTCCATTTCGTTGAGCAAGGAGTAGCTCTTGTCTATTCCATATTTGGCTTAAGGAACTTTATCTGTGCTCATTTCAATCTCTGGTTTTATGCAGCACCCCAACTCACCTTTCCCCTTAAGCAAGCATAAGTTGGTTTTCTAAATTTGAGACCCTGTTCTGTTTTGGAATTCAGTTCCTGTGTAGCCAAGTTTACATTCCGTGTATTAGTGATATCTTATGATGTTTCTTTTTCTGTGTGACTTATTTCAGTTAGAATCATCGTACCTGAATCCACTCATTATGCTGCTACGGGCCTGATGACATAGATTTCATTGCTGAGTGATACTGCATTGTACGTAAGTACCACAAGTTCTTTATCCATTTTTCACTTTCTGTGATATTGAACTTGTACGGTAAATGAGGTTCTTGTAAACAGAGGCGTCCCAAATTTTGGGGTGGCTGTGTCTTTTTGATTTTAATTTCCCTAAGCTATAGGACCATAAGTGGAAGTGCCCTAGGCTCTGTTGCTTTGTTTTTTAGATGTTTCAGGAAACACCATACACTTCTCCGGAGTGTCTGTTTGCAATTTACATCCCGCCCATCAGCATAACAAGGCTCCCAGTTCTCCATGGCCTGTCCTGCCTTTCTGGATTTTACACTTTGTTCAGATGGCCCTTTTGACCGGGGGGAAGTGAGACTTCATTGTAGTGCAGATTTCCTTTGCAAGCTTGCTTGGTTGGCCAAAAAGGGCGTATGCGTTTTTTCCTGAATATATTCAGGAAAAAACGCATACGCCCTTTTTGGCCAAGTGCATCATTGTGGACGTTCTGCCTCTTTTCCTATGCTTTCAATGCAATTCCAGTCTACCTCCTGAAATCGGTTTCCTGCAATTCTGCCCCGCTTTCAAGTCCTCTTGGCAGCCTTACTTCAGTATATTTTTGGACGATAGCTGTCATTTATAAGTCTGCAGGTTTGTGAATTACAGTGCCCCTGAGCTCCTTTCTTCAACTCGCTTTCTTGTGACCTGGCCGCAACTCCGCAGGATGGCTTCAGGCCCTAATCTGGTTCCGGCACGGACGCTGAGCCTTTGGTTAATTCCTCTTCCTGGTGGGAAATGAGAGTTAAATTTGCCCGTCCAGACACCTCCAGCTAGTCTCTCATTGGTTCTCGCTATTCCTGTTCATCTTCCGCAGAAATTGCAAACTGGGCCAAACAGGAGGTTAAAGGGACTGACTCTCCAAGTCGGGAGGGTGTTAGTAAAGCGTCTGGAATGTTGCACCCGAGTACCAGGGTACGAAAACTGAGACATATTTGAACACGTCTCCCGATGACATGGTTGATCATACTCTAGGTTCCACATGCATGTTTTAGCTGAAGGAAGAATACCTTAAACCTGGGTAGTTGAAACCCGTGGAATGGGTTCCATGTAATATGACTTCAAAGGGTCTTCATTTGCTCACCGAACCTCTTCAATCCTATCACTGCTGCGTTTATGCCCCTGTACACATGCTTGATTCTCTTTCGGAGACATAGCAATCCATAGGTTTTAAGATACTTACTAGTCAGGTACATTCTTAGGCGTTTAATATGCGGTGTTGAGTCCATTTCGTTGAGCAAGGAGCAGCTCTTGTCTATTCCATATTTGGCTTAAGGAACTTTATCTGTGCTCATTTCAATCTCTGGTTTTATGCAGCACCCCAACTCACCTTTCCCCTTAAGCAAGCATAAGTTGGTTTTCTAAATTTGAGACCCTGTTCTGTTCTGTAATTCAGTTCCTGTGTAGCCAAGTTTACATTCCGTGTATTACTGATATCTTATGATGTCTCTTTTTCTGTGTGACTTATTTCAGTTAGAATCATCATACCTGAATCCACTCATTGTGCTGCTAAGGGCCTGATGACATAGATTTCATTGCTGAGTGATATTGCTTTGTAAGTAAATACCACAACTTCTTTATCCATTTTTCACTTTCTGCGATGTTGAACTTGTACTGTAAACGAGGTTCTTGTAAACAGAGGCGTCCCAAACTTTGGGGTGGCTGTGTCTTTTTGATTTTAATTTCCCTAAGCTATAGGACCATAAGTGGAAGTGCCCTAGGCTCTGTTGCTTTGTTTTTTAGATGTTTCAGGAAACACCATACACTTCTCCTGAGTGTCTGTTGGCAATTTACATCCCGCCCATCAGCATAACAAGGCTCCCAGTTCTCCATGGCCTGTCCTGCCTTTCTGGATTTTACACTTTGTTCAGATGGCCCTTTTGACCGGGGGGAAGTGAGACTTCATTGTAGTGCAGATTTCCTTTGCAAGCTTGCTTGGTTGGCCAAAAAGGGCGTATGCGTTTTTTCCTGAATATATTCAGGAAAAAACGCATATGCCCTTTTTGGCCAAGTGCATCATTGTGGACGTTCTGCCTCTTTTCCTATGCTTTCAATGCAATTCCAGTCTACCTCCTGAAATCGGTTTCCTGCAATTCTGCCCCGCTTTCAAGTCCTCTTGGCAGCCTTACTTCAGTATATTTTTGGACGATAGCTGTCATTTATAACTCTGCAGGTTTGTGAATTACAGTGCCCCTGAGCTCCTTTCTTCAACTCGCTTTCGTGTGACCTGGCCGCAACTCCGCAGGATGGCTTCAGGCCCTAATCTGGTTCCGGCACGGACGCTGAGCCTTTGGTTAATTCCTCTTCCTGGTGGGAAATGAGAGTTAAATTTGCCCGTCCAGACACCTCCAGCTAGTCTCTCATTGGTTCTCGCTATTCCTGTTCATCTTCTGCAGAAATTGCAAACTGGGCCAAACAGGAGGTTAAAGGGACTGACTCTCCAAGTCGGGAGGGTGTTAGTAAAGCGTCTGGAATGTTGCACCCGAGTACCAGGGTACGAAAACTGAGACATATTTGAACACATCTCCCGATCACATGGTTGATCATACTCTAGGTTCCACATGCATGTTTTAGCTGAAGGAAGAATACCTTAAACCTGGGTAGTTGAAACCCGTGGAATGGGTACCATGTAATATGACTTCAAAGGGTCTTCATTTGCTCACCGAACCTCTCCAATCCTATCACTGCTGCGTTTATGCCCCTGTACACATGCTTGATTCTCTTTCGGAGACATAGCAATCCATAGGTTTTAAGATACTTACTAGTCAGGTACATTCTTAGGCGTTTAATATGCGGTGCTGAGTCCATTTCGTTGAGCAAGGAGTAGCTCTTGTCTATTCCATATTTGGCTTAAGGAACTTTATCTGTGCTCATTTCAATCTCTGGTTTTATGCAGCACCCCAACTCACCTTTACCCTTAAGCAAGCATAAGTTGGTTTTCTAAATTTGAGACCCTGTTCTGTTTTGGAATTCAGTTCCTGTGTAGCCAAGTTTACATTCCGTGTATTAGTGATATCTTATGATGTTTCTTTTTCTGTGTGACTTATTTCAGTTAGAATCATCGTACCTGAATCCACTCATTATGCTGCTACGGGCCTGATGACATAGATTTCATTGCTGAGTGATACTGCATTGTACGTAAGTACCACAAGTTCTTTATCCATTTTTCACTTTCTGTGATATTGAACTTGTATGGTAAACGAGGTTCTTGTAAACAGAGGCGACCCAAACTTTGGGTGGCTGTGTCTTTTTGATTTTAATTTCCCTAAGCTATAGGACCATAAGTGGAAGTGCCCTAGGCTCTGTTGCTTTGTTTTTTAGATGTTTCAGGAAACACCATACACTTCTCCCGAGTGTCTGTTGGCAATTTACATCCCGCCCATCAGCATAACAAGGCTCCCAGTTCTCCATGGCCTGTCCTGCCTTTCTGGATTTTACACTTTTTTCAGATGGCCCTTTTGACCGGGGGGAAGTGAGACTTCATTGTAGTGCAGATTTCCTTTGCAAGCTTGCTTGGTTGGCCAAAAAGGGCGTATGCGTTTTTTCCTGAATATATTCAGGAAAAAACGCATACGCCCTTTTTGGCCAAGTGCATCATTGTGGACGTTCTGCCTCTTTTCCTATGCTTTCAATGCAATTCCAGTCTACCTCCTGAAATCGGTTTCCTGCAATTCTGCCCCGCTTTCAAGTCCTCTTGGCAGCCTTACTTCAGTATATTTTTGGACGATAGCTGTCATTTATAACTCTGCAGGTTTGTGAATTACACTGCCCCTGAGCTCCTTTCTTCAACTCGCTTTCTTCTGACATGGCCGCAATACCGCAGGGTGGCTTCAGGCCCTAATCTGGTTCCGGCACGGCACGCTGAGCCTTTGGTTATTTCCTCTTCCTGGTGGGAAATGAGAGTTAAATTTGCCCGTCCAGACACCTCCAGCTAGTCTCTCATTGGTTCTCGCTATTCCTGTTCATCTTCCGCAGAAATTGCAAACTGGGCCAAACAGGAGGTTAAAGGCGCTGACTCTCCAAGTGGGGAGAGTGTTAGTAAAGCGTCTGGAATGTTGCACCCGAGTACCAGGGGAGGAAAACTGAGACATATTTGAACACGTCTCCCGTTCACACGGTTGATCATACTCTGGGTTCCACATGCATCTTTTAGCTGAAGGAAGAATACCTTAAACCTGGAGACTTGAGACCCGTGGAATGGGTACCATGCAATATGACTTCAAAGGGTATTCATTTGCTCATCGAACGTCTCCAATCCTATCACTGCTGCGTTTATGCCTCTGTACACATGCTTGATTCCCTTTTGGAGACATAGCAATCCATAGGTTTTAAGATACTTACTAGTCAGGTACATTCTTAGGCGTTTAATATGGGGTGTTGAGTCCATTTCGTTGAGCAAGGAGTAGCTCTTGTCTATTCCATATTTGGCTTAAGGAACTTTATCTGTGCTCATTTCAATCTCTGGTTTTATGCAGCACCCCAACTCACCTTTACCCTTAAGCAAGCATAAGTTGCTTTTCTAAATTTGAGACCCTGTTCTGTTTTGGAATTCAGTTCCTGTGTAGCCAAGTTTACATTCCGTGTATTAGTGATATCTTATGATGTTTCATTTTCTGTGTGACTTATTTCAGTTAGAATCATCGTACCTGAATCCACTCATTATTCTGCTACGGGACTGATGACATAGATTTCATTGCTGAGTGATACTGCATTGTACGTAAGTACCACAAGTTCTTTATCCATTTTTCACTTTCTGTGATATTGAACTTGTACGGTAAATGAGGTTCTTGTAAACAGAGGCGTCCCAAACTTTGGGGTGGCTGTGTCTTTTTGATTTTAATTTCCCTAAGCTATAGGACCATAAGTGGAAGTGCCCTAGGCTCTGTTGCTTTGTTTTTTAGATGTTTCAGGAAACACCATACAATTCTCCCGAGTGTCTGTTGGCAATTTACATCCCGCCCATCAGCATAACAAGGCTCCCAGTTCTCCATGGCCTGTCCTGACTTTCTGGATTTTACACTTTTTTCAGATGGCCCTTTTGACCGGGGGGAAGTGAGACTTCATTGTAGTGCAGATTTCCTTTGCAAGTTTGCTTGGTTGGCCAAAAAGGGCGTATGCGTTTTTTCCTGAATATATTCAGGAAAAAACGCATACGCCCTTTTTGGCCAAGTGCATCATTGTGGACGTTCTGCCTCTTTTCCTATGCTTTCAATGCAATTCCAGTCTACCTCCTGAAATCGGTTTCCTGCAATTCTGCCCCGCTTTCAAGTCCTCTTGGCAGCCTTACTTCAGTATATTTTTGGACGATAGCTGTCATTTATAACTCTGCAGGTTTGTGAATTACAGTGCCCCTGAGCTCCTTTCTTCAACTCGCTTTCTTTTGAGCTGGCCGCAACACCGCAGGATGGCTTCAGGCCCTAATCTGGTTCGGGCACGCTACGCTGAGCCTTTGGTTAATTCCTCTTCCTGGTGGGAAATGAGAGTTAAATTTGCCCGTCCAGACACCTCCAGCTAGTCTCTCATTGGTTCTCGTTATTCCTGTTCATCTTCCGCAGAAATTGCAAACTGGGCCAAACAGGAGGTTAAAGGCGCTGACTCTCCAAGTGGGGAGAGTGTTAGTAAAGCGTCTGGAATGTTGCACCCGAGTACCAGGGGAGGAAAACTGAGACATATTTGAACACGTCTCCCGTTCACACGGTTGATCATACTCTGGGTTCCACATGCATGTTTTAGCTGAAGGAAGAATACCTTAAACCTGGAGAGTTGAGACCCGTGGAATGGGTACCATGCAATATGACTTCAAGGGGTCTTCATTTGCTCACCGAACCTCTGCAATCTTATCACTGCTGCATTTATGCCCCTGTACACATGCTTGATTCTCTTTCGGAGACATAGCAATCCATAGGTTTTAAGATACTTACTAGTCAGGTACATTCTTAGGCGTTTAATATGCGGTGTTGTGTCCATTTCGTTGAGCAAGGAGTAGCTCTTGTCTATTCCATATTTGGCTTAAGGAACTTTATCTGTCCTCATTTCAATCTCTGGTTTTATGCAGCACCCCAACTCACCTTTACCCTTAAGCAAGCATAAGTTGGTTTTCTAAATTTGAGACCCTGTTCTGTTCTGGAATTCAGTTCCTGTGTAGCCAAGTTTACCTTCCGTGTATTAGTGATATCTTATGATGTTTCTTTTTCTGTGTGACTTATTTCAGTTAGAATCATCGTACCTGAATCCACTCATTATGCTGCTACGGGCCTGATGACATAGATTTCATTGCTGAGTGATACTGCATTGTACGTATGTACCACAAGTTCTTTATCCATTTTTCACTTTCTGTGATATTGAACTTGTACGGTAAAGGAGGTTCTTGTAAACAGAGGCGTCCCAAACTTTGTGGTGGCTGTGTCTTTTTGATTTTAATTTCCCTATGCTATAGGACCATAAGTGGAAGTGCCCTAGGCTCTGTTGCTTTGTTTTTTAGATGTTTCAGGAAACACCATACACTTCTCCCGAGTGTCTGTTTGCAATTTACATCCCGCCCATCAGCATAACAAGGCTCCCAGTTCTCCATGGCCTGTCCTGCCTTTCTGGATTTTACACTGTTTTCAGATGGTCCTTTTGACCGGGGGGAAGTGAGACTTCATTGTAGTGCAGATTTCCTTTGCAAGTTTGCTTGGTTGGCCAAAAAGGGCGTATGCGTTTTTTCCTGAATATATTCAGGAAAAAACGCATACGCCCTTTTTGGCCAAGTGCATCATTGTGGACGTTCTGCCTCTTTTCCTATGCTTTCAATGCAATTCCAGTCTACCTCCTGAAATCTGTTTCCTGCAATTCTGCCCCGCTTTCAAGTCCTCTTGGCAGCCTTACTTCAGTATATTTTTGGACGATAGCTGTCATTTATAACTCTGCAGCTTTGTGAATTACAGTGCCCCTGAGCTCCTTTCTTCAACTCGCTTTCTTTTGAGCTGGCCGCAACACCGCAGGATGGCTTCAGGCCCTAATCTGGTTCGGGCACGGCACGCTGAGCCTTTGGTTAATTCCTCTTCCTGGTGGGAAATGAGAGTTAAATTTGCCCGTCCAGACACCTCCATCTAGTCTCTCATTGGTTCTCGCTATTCCTGTTCATCTTCTGCAGAAATTGCAAACTGGGCCAAGCAGGAGGTTAAAGGGACTGACTCTCCAAGTCGGGAGAGTGTTAGTAAAGTGTCTGGAATGTTGCATCCGAGTACCAGGGTACGAAAACTGAGACATATTTGA
Organism: Pseudorca crassidens; assembly: GCF_039906515.1. Taxonomy (NCBI): domain Eukaryota; kingdom Metazoa; phylum Chordata; class Mammalia; order Artiodactyla; family Delphinidae; genus Pseudorca; species Pseudorca crassidens. The sequence goes on along the minus strand of NC_090300.1, from coordinate 1,158,213 downwards.
ACACGTCTCCCGTTCACACGGTTGATCATACTCTGGGTTCCACATGCATGTTTTAGCTGAAGGAAGAATACCTTAAACCTGGAGAGTTGAGACCCGTGGAATGGGTACCATGCAATATGACTTCAAAGGGTCTTCATTTGCTCACCGAACCTCTCCAATCCTATCACTGCTGCGTTTATGCCCCTGTACACACGCTTGATTCTCTTTCAGAGACATAGCAATCCATAGGTTTTAAGATACTTACTAGTCAGGTACATTCTTAGGCGTTTAATATGCGGTGTTGAGTCCATTTTGTTGAGCAAAGAGTAGCTCTTGTCTATTCCATATTTGGCTTAAGGAACTTTATCTGTGCTCATTTCAATCTCTGGTTTTATGCAGCACCCCAACTCACCTTTCCCCTTAAGCAAGCATAAGTTGGTTTTCTAAATTTGAGACCCTGTTCTGTTCTGTAATTCAGTTCCTGTGTAGCCAAGTTTACATTCCATGTATTACTGATATCTTATGATGTTTCTTTTTCTGTGTGACTTATTTCTGTTAGAATCATCATACCTGAATCCACTCATTTTGCTGCTAAGGGCCTGATGACATAGATTTCATTGCTGAGTGATATTGCTTTGTAAGTAAATACCACAACTTCTTTATCCATTTTTCACTTTCTGCGATGTTGAACTTGTACTGTAAACGAGGTTCTTGTAAACAGAGCTGATCCAAACTTTGGGGTGGCTGTGTCTTTTTGATTTTAATTTCCCTAAGCTATAGGACCATAAGTGGAAGTGCCCTAGGCTCTGTTGCTTTGTTTTTTAGATGTTTCAGGAAACACCATACACTTCTCCCGAGTGTCTGTTGGCAATTTACATCCCACCCATCAGCATAACAAGGCTCCCAGTTCTCCATGGCCTGTCCTGCCTTTCTGGATTTTACACTTTTTTCAGATGGCCCTTTTGAGCGGGGGGAAGTGAGACTTCATTGTAGTGCAGATTTCCTTTGCAAGCTTGCTTGGTTGGCCAAAAAGGGCATATGCGTTTTTTCCTGAATATATTCAGGAAAAAACGCATACGCCCTTTTTGGCCAAGTGCATCATTGTGGACGTTCTGCCTCTTTTCCTATGCTTTCAATGCAATTCCAGTCTACCTCCTGAAATCGGTTTCCTGCAATTCTGCCCCGCTTTCAAGTCCTCTTGGCAGCCTTACGTCAGTATATTTTTGGACAATAGCTGTCATTTATAACTCTGCAGGTTTGTGAATTACAGTGCCCCTGAGCTCCTTTCTTAAACTCGCTTTCTTTTGAGCTGGCCGCAACACCGCAGGATGGCTTCAGGCCCTAATCTGGTTCCGGCAGGGCACGCTGAGCCTTTGGTTAATTCCTCTTCCTGGTGGGAAATGAGAGTTAAATTTGCCCGTCCAGACACCTCCAGCTAGTCTCTCATTGGTTCTCGCTATTCCTGTTCATCTTCCGCAGAAATTGCAAACTGGGCCAAACAGGAGGTTAAAGGCGCTGACTCTCCAAGTGGGGAGAGTGTTAGTAAAGCGTCTGGAATGTTGCACCCGAGTACCTGGGGAGGAAAACTGAGACATATTTGAACACGTCTCCCGTTCACATGGTTGATCATACTCTGGGTTCCACATGCATGTTTTAGCTGAAGGAAGAATACCTTAAACCTGGAGAGTTGAGACCCGTGGAATGGGTACCATGCAATATGACTTCAAAGGGTCTTCATTTGCTCACCGAACCTCTCCAATCCTATCACTGCTGCGTTTATGCCCCTGTACACACGCTTGATTCTCTTTCGGAGACATAGCAATCCATAGGTTTTAAGATACTTACTAGTCAGGTACATTCTTAGGCGTTTAATATGCGGTGTTGAGTCCATTTCGTTGAGCAAGGAGTAGCTCTTGTCTATTCCATATTTGGCTTAAGGAACTTTATCTGTGCTCATTTCAATCTCTGGTTTTATGCAGCACCCCAACTCACCTTTCCCCTTAAGCAAGCATAAGTTGGTTTTCTAAATTTGAGACCCTGTTCTGTTTTGGAATTCAGTTCCTGTGTAGCCAAGTTTACATTCCGTGTATTAGTGATATCTTATGATGTTTCTTTTTCTGTGTGACTTATTTCAGTTAGAATCATCGTACCTGAATCCACTCATTATGCTGCTACGGGCCTGATGACATAGATTTCATTGCTGAGTGATACTGCATTGTACGTAAGTACCACAAGTTCTTTATCCATTTTTCACTTTCTGTGATATTGAACTTGTACGGTAAACGAGGTTCTTGTAAACAGAGGTGTCCCAAACTTTGGGGTGGCTGTGTCTTTTTGATTTTAATTTCCCTAAGCTATAGGACCATAAGTGGAAGTGCCCTAGGCTCTGTTGCTTTGTTTTTTAGATGTTTCAGGAAACACCATACACTTCTCCCGAGTGTCTGTTGGCAATTTACATCCCGCCCATCAGCATAACAAGGCTCCCAGTTCTCCATGGCCTGTTCTGCCTTTCTGGATTTTACACTTTTTTCAGATGGCCCTTTTGAGCGGGGGGAAGTGAGACTTCATTGTAGTGCAGATTTCCTTTGCAAGCTTGCTTGGTTGGCCAAAAAGGGCGTATGCGTTTTTTCCTGAATATATTCAGGAAAAAACGCATACGCCCTTTTTGGCCAAGTGCATCATTGTGGACGTTCTGCCTCTTTTCCTATGCTTTCAATGCAATTCCAGTCTACCTCCTGAAATCGGTTTCCTGCAATTCTGCCCCGCTTTCGAGTCCTCTTGGCAGCCTTACTTCAGTATATTTATGGACGATAGCTGTCATTTATAACTCTGCAGGTTTGTGAATTACAGTGCCCCTGAGCTCCTTTCTTCAACTCGCTTTCTTGTGAGCTGGCCGCAACACCGCAGGATGGCTTCAGGCCCTAATCTTGTTCTGGCACGGCACGCTGAGCCTTTGGTTATTTCCTCTTCCTGGTGGGACATGAGAGTTAAATTTGCCCGTCCAGACACCTCCAGCTAGTCTCTCATTGGTTCTCCCTATTCCTGTTCATCTTCCGCAGAAATTGCAAACTGGGCCAAACAGGAGGTTAAAGGCGCTGACTCTCCAAGTAGGGAGAGTGTTAGTAAAGCGTCTGGAATGTTGCACCCGAGTACCAGGGTACGAAAACTGAGACATATTTGAACACGTCTCCCGTTCACATGGTTGATCATACTCTGGGTTCCACATGCATGTTTTAGCTGAAGGAAGAATACCTTAAACCTGGAGAGTTGAGACCCGTGTAAAGGGTACCATGCTATATGACTTCAAAGGGTCTTCATTTGCTCACCGAACCTCTCCAATCCTATCACTGCTGCTTTTATGCCCCTGTACACACGCTTGATTCTCTTTTGGAGACATAGCAATCCATAGGTTTTAAGATACTTACTAGTCAGGTACATTCTTAGGTGTTTAATATGGGGTGTTGAGTCCATTTCGTTGAGCAAGGAGTAGCTCTTGTCTATTCCATATTTGGCTTAAGGAACTTTATCTGTGCTCATTTCAATCTCTGGTTTTATGCAGCACCCCAACTCACCTTTACCCTTAAGCAAGCATAAGTTGCTTTTCTAAATTTGAGACCCTGTTCTGTTTTGGAATTCAGTTCCTGTGTAGCCAAGTTTACATTCCGTGTATTAGTGATATCTTATGATGTTTCTTTTTCTGTGTGACTTATTTCAGTTAGAATCATCGTACCTGAATCCACTCATTATTCTGCTACGGGACTGATGACATAGATTTCATTGCTGAGTGATACTGCATTGTACGTAAGTACCACAAGTTCTTTATCCATTTTTCACTTTCTGTGATATTGAACTTGTACGGTAAATGAGGTTCTTGTAAACAGAGGCGTCCCAAACTTTGGGGTGGCTGTGTCTTTTTGATTTTAATTTCCCTAAGCTATAGGACCATAAGTGGAAGTGCCCTAGGCTCTGTTGCTTTGTTTTTTAGATGTTTCAGGAAACACCATACAATTCTCCCGAGTGTCTGTTGGCAATTTACATCCCGCCCATCAGCATAACAAGGCTCCCAGTTCTCCATGGCCTGTCCTGACTTTCTGGATTTTACACTTTTTTCAGATGGCCCTTTTGACCGGGGGGAAGTGAGACTTCATTGTAGTGCAGATTTCCTTTGCAAGTTTGCTTGGTTGGCCAAAAAGGGCGTATGCGTTTTTTCCTGAATATATTCAGGAAAAAACGCATACGCCCTTTTTGGCCAAGTGCATCATTGTGGACGTTCTGCCTCTTTTCCTATGCTTTCAATGCAATTCCAGTCTACCTCCTGAAATCGGTTTCCTGCAATTCTGCCCCGCTTTCAAGTCCTCTTGGCAGCCTTACTTCAGTATATTTTTGGACGATAGCTGTCATTTATAACTCTGCAGGTTTGTGAATTACAGTGCCCCTGAGCTCCTTTCTTCAACTCGCTTTCTTTTGAGCTGGCCGCAACACCGCAGGATGGCTTCAGGCCCTAATCTGGTTCGGGCACGCTACGCTGAGCCTTTGGTTAATTCCTCTTCCTGGTGGGAAATGAGAGTTAAATTTGCCCGTCCAGACACCTCCAGCTAGTCTCTCATTGGTTCTCGTTATTCCTGTTCATCTTCCGCAGAAATTGCAAACTGGGCCAAACAGGAGGTTAAAGGCGCTGACTCTCCAAGTGGGGGAGTGTTAGTAAAGCGTCTGGAATGTTGCACCCGAGTACCAGGGGAGGAAAACTGAGACATATTTGAACACGTCTCCCGTTCACACGGTTGATCATACTCTGGGTTCCACATGCATGTTTTAGCTGAAGGAAGAATACCTTAAACCTGGAGAGTTGAGACCCGTGGAATGGGTACCATGCAATATGACTTCAAGGGGTCTTCATTTGCTCACCGAACCTCTGCAATCTTATCACTGCTGCATTTATGCCCCTGTACACATGCTTGATTCTCTTTCGGAGACATAGCAATCCATAGGTTTTAAGATACTTACTAGTCAGGTACATTCTTAGGCGTTTAATATGCGGTGTTGAGTCCATTTCGTTGAGCAAGGAGTAGCTCTTGTCTATTCCATATTTGGCTTAAGGAACTTTATCTGTCCTCATTTCAATCTCTGGTTTTATGCAGCACCCCAACTCACCTTTACCCTTAAGCAAGCATAAGTTGGTTTTCTAAATTTGAGACCCTGTTCTGTTCTGGAATTCAGTTCCTGTGTAGCCAAGTTTACCTTCCGTGTATTACTGATATCTTATGATGTTTCTTTTTCTGTGTGACTTATTTCAGTTAGAATCATCGTACCTGAATCCACTCATTATGCTGCTACGGGCCTGATGACATAGATTTCATTGCTGAGTGATACTGCATTGTACGTATGTACCACAAGTTCTTTATCCATTTTTCACTTTCTGTGATATTGAACTTGTACGGTAAAGGAGGTTCTTGTAAACAGAGGCGTCCCAAACTTTGTGGTGGCTGTGTCTTTTTGATTTTAATTTCCCTATGCTATAGGACCATAAGTGGAAGTGCCCTAGGCTCTGTTGCTTTGTTTTTTAGATGTTTCAGGAAACACCATACACTTCTCCCGAGTGTCTGTTTACAATTTACATCCCGCCCATCAGCATAACAAGGCTCCCAGTTCTCCATGGCCTGTCCTGCCTTTCTGGATTTTACACTGTTTTCAGATGGTCCTTTTGACCGGGGGGAAGTGAGACTTCATTGTAGTGCAGATTTCCTTTGCAAGTTTGCTTGGTTGGCCAAAAAGGGCGTATGCGTTTTTTCCTGAATATATTCAGGAAAAAACGCATACGCCCTTTTTGGCCAAGTGCATCATTGTGGACGTTCTGCCTCTTTTCCTATGCTTTCAATGCAATTCCAGTCTACCTCCTGAAATCTGTTTCCTGCAATTCTGCCCCGCTTTCAAGTCCTCTTGGCAGCCTTACTTCAGTATATTTTTGGACGATAGCTGTCATTTATAACTCTGCAGCTTTGTGAATTACAGTGCCCCTGAGCTCCTTTCTTCAACTCGCTTTCTTTTGAGCTGGCCGCAACACCGCAGGATGGCTTCAGGCCCTAATCTGGTTCGGGCACGGCACGCTGAGCCTTTGGTTAATTCCTCTTCCTGGTGGGAAATGAGAGTTAAATTTGCCCGTCCAGACACCTCCATCTAGTCTCTCATTGGTTCTCGCTATTCCTGTTCATCTTCTGCAGAAATTGCAAACTGGGCCAAGCAGGAGGTTAAAGGGACTGACTCTCCAAGTCGGGAGAGTGTTAGTAAAGTGTCTGGAATGTTGCATCCGAGTACCAGGGTACGAAAACTGAGACATATTTGAACACGTCTCCCGTTCACACGGTTGATCATACTCTGGGTTCCACATGCATGTTTTAGCTGAAGGAAGAATACCTTAAACCTGGAGAGTTGAGACCCGTGGAATGGGTACCATGCAATATGACTTCAAAGGGTCTTCATTTGCTCACCGAACCTCTCCAATCCTATCACTGCTGCGTTTATGCCCCTGTACACACGCTTGATTCTCTTTCAGAGACATAGCAATCCATAGGTTTTAAGATACTTACTAGTCAGGTACATTCTTAGGCGTTTAATATGCGGTGTTGAGTCCATTTCGTTGAGCAAAGAGTAGCTCTTGTCTATTCCATATTTGGCTTAAGGAACTTTATCTGTGCTCATTTCAATCTCTGGTTTTATGCAGCACCCCAACTCACCTTTCCCCTTAAGCAAGCATAAGTTGGTTTTCTAAATTTGAGACCCTGTTCTGTTCTGTAATTCAGTTCCTGTGTAGCCAAGTTTACATTCCATGTATTACTGATATCTTATGATGTTTCTTTTTCTGTGTGACTTATTTCTGTTAGAATCATCATACCTGAATCCACTCATTTTGCTGCTAAGGGCCTGATGACATAGATTTCATTGCTGAGTGATATTGCTTTGTAAGTAAATACCACAACTTCTTTATCCATTTTTCACTTTCTGCGATGTTGAACTTGTACTGTAAACGAGGTTCTTGTAAACAGAGCTGATCCAAACTTTGGGGTGGCTGTGTCTTTTTGATTTTAATTTCCCTAAGCTATAGGACCATAAGTGGAAGTGCCCTAGGCTCTGTTGCTTTGTTTTTTAGATGTTTCAGGAAACACCATACACTTCTCCCGAGTGTCTGTTGGCAATTTACATCCCGCCCATCAGCATAACAAGGCTCCCAGTTCTCCATGGCCTGTCCTGCCTTTCTGGATTTTACACTTTTTTCAGATGGCCCTTTTGAGCGGGGGGAAGTGAGACTTCATTGTAGTGCAGATTTCCTTTGCAAGCTTGCTTGGTTGGCCAAAAAGGGCGTATGCGTTTTTTCCTGAATATATTCAGGAAAAAACGCATACGCCCTTTTTGGCCAAGTGCATCATTGTGGACGTTCTGCCTCTTTTCCTATGCTTTCAATGCAATTCCAGTCTACCTCCTGAAATCGGTTTCCTGCAATTCTGCCCCGCTTTCAAGTCCTCTTGGCAGCCTTACGTCAGTATATTTTTGGACAATAGCTGTCATTTATAACTCTGCAGGTTTGTGAATTACAGTGCCCCTGAGCTCCTTTCTTCAACTCGCTTTCTTTTGAGCTGGCCGCAACACCGCAGGATGGCTTCAGGCCCTAATCTGGTTCCGGCACGGCACGCTGAGCCTTTGGTTAATTCCTCTTCCTGGTGGGAAATGAGAGTTAAATTTGCCCGTCCAGACACCTCCAGCTAGTCTCTCATTGGTTCTCCCTATTCCTGTTCATCTTCCGCAGAAATTGCAAACTGGGCCAAACAGGAGGTTAAAGGCGCTGACTCTCCAAGTGGGGAGAGTGTTAGTAAAGCGTCTGGAATGTTGAACCCAAGTACCAGGGGAGGAAAACTGAGACATATTTGAACACATCTGCCGTTCACACGGTTGATCATACTCTGGGTTCCACATGCATGTTTTAGCTGAAGGAAGAATACCTTAAACCTGGAGAGTTGAGACCCGTGTAATGGGTACCATGCAATATGACTTCAAAGGGTCTTCATTTGCTCACCGAACCTCTCCAATCCTAACACTGCTCCGTTTATGCCCCTGAACAAATGCTTGATTCTCTTTTCGAGACATAGCAATCCATAGGTTTTAAGATACTTACTAGTCAGGTACATTCTTAGGCGTTTAATATGGGGTGTTGAGTCCATTTCGTTGAGCAAGGAGTAGCTCTTGTCTATTCCATATTTGGCTTAAGGAACTTTATCTGTGCTCATTTCTATCTCTGGTTTTATGCAGCACCCCAACTCACCTTTCCCCTTAAGCAAGCATAAGTTGGTTTTCTAAATTTGAGACCCTGTTCTGTTATGTAATTCAGTTCCTGTGTAGCCAAGTTTACATTCCGTGTATTACTGATATCTTATGATGTTTCTTTTTCTGTGTGACTTATTTCAGTTAGAATCATCGTACCTGAATCCACTCATTATGCTGCTACGGGCCTGATGACATAGATTTCATTGCTGAGTGATACTGCATTGTACGTAAGTACCACAAGTTCTTTATCCATTTTTCACTTTCTGCGATGTTGAACTTGTACGGTAAACGAGGTTCTTGTAAACAGAGGCGTCCCAAACTTTGGGGTGGCTGTGTCTTTTTGATTTTAATTTCCCTAAGCTATAGGACCATAAGTGGAAGTGCCCTAGGCTCTGTTGCTTTGTTTTTTAGATGTTTCAGGAAACACCATACACTTCTCCCGAGTGTCTGTTGGCAATTTACATCCCGCCCATCAGCATAACAAGGCTCCCAGTTCTCCATGGCCTGTCCTGCCTTTCTGGATTTTACACTTTTTTCAGATGGCCCTTTTGAGCGGGGGGAAGTGAGACTTCATTGTAGTGCAGATTTCCTTTGCAAGCTTGCTTGGTTGGCCAAAAAGGGCGTATGCGTTTTTTCCTGAATATATTCAGGAAAAAACGCATACGCCCTTTTTGGCCAAGTGCATCATTGTGGACGTTCTGCCTCTTTTCCTATGCTTTCAATGCAATTCCAGTCTACCTCCTGAAATCGGTTTCCTGCAATTCTGCCCCGCTTTCAAGTCCTCTTGGCAGCCTTACGTCAGTATATTTTTGGACAATAGCTGTCATTTATAACTCTGCAGGTTTGTGAATTACAGTGCCCCTGAGCTCCTTTCTTCAACTCGCTTTCTTTTGAGCTGGCCGCAACACCGCAGGATGGCTTCAGGCCCTAATCTGGTTCCGGCACGGCACGCTGAGCCTTTGGTTAATTCCTCTTCCTGGTGGGAAATGAGAGTTAAATTTGCCCGTCCAGACACCTCCAGCTAGTCTCTCATTGGTTCTCCCTATTCCTGTTCATCTTCCGCAGAAATTGCAAACTGGGCCAAACAGGAGGTTAAAGGCGCTGACTCTCCAAGTGGGGAGAGTGTTAGTAAAGCGTCTGGAATGTTGAACCCAAGTACCAGGGGAGGAAAACTGAGACATATTTGAACACATCTGCCGTTCACACGGTTGATCATACTCTGGGTTCCACATGCATGTTTTAGCTGAAGGAAGAATACCTTAAACCTGGAGAGTTGAGACCCGTGTAATGGGTACCATGCAATATGACTTCAAAGGGTCTTCATTTGCTCACCGAACCTCTCCAATCCTAACACTGCTCCGTTTATGCCCCTGAACAAATGCTTGATTCTCTTTTCGAGACATAGCAATCCATAGGTTTTAAGATACTTACTAGTCAGGTACATTCTTAGGCGTTTAATATGGGGTGTTGAGTCCATTTCGTTGAGCAAGGAGTAGCTCTTGTCTATTCCATATTTGGCTTAAGGAACTTTATCTGTGCTCATTTCTATCTCTGGTTTTATGCAGCACCCCAACTCACCTTTCCCCTTAAGCAAGCATAAGTTGGTTTTCTAAATTTGAGACCCTGTTCTGTTATGTAATTCAGTTCCTGTGTAGCCAAGTTTACATTCCGTGTATTACTGATATCTTATGATGTTTCTTTTTCTGTGTGACTTATTTCAGTTAGAATCATCGTACCTGAATCCACTCATTATGCTGCTACGGGCCTGATGACATAGATTTCATTGCTGAGTGATACTGCATTGTACGTAAGTACCACAAGTTCTTTATCCATTTTTCACTTTCTGCGATGTTGAACTTGTACGGTAAACGAGGTTCTTGTAAACAGAGGCGTCCCAAACTTTGGGGTGGCTGTGTCTTTTTGATTTTAATTTCCCTAAGCTATAGGACCATAAGTGGAAGTGCCCTAGGCTCTGTTGCTTTGTTTTTTAGATGTTTCAGGAAACACCATACACTTCTCCCGAGTGTCTGTTGGCAATTTACATCCCGCCCATCAGCATAACAAGGCTCCCAGTTCTCCATGGCCTGTCCTGCCTTTCTGGATTTTACACTTTTTTCAGATGGCCCTTTTGAGCGGGGGGAAGTGAGACTTCATTGTAGTGCAGATTTCCTTTGCAAGCTTGCTTGGTTGGCCAAAAAGGGCGTATGCGTTTTTTCCTGAATATATTCAGGAAAAAACGCATACGCCCTTTTTGGCCAAGTGCATCATTGTGGACGTTCTGCCTCTTTTCCTATGCTTTCAATGCAATTCCAGTCTACCTCCTGAAATCGGTTTCCTGCAATTCTGCCCCGCTTTCGAGTCCTCTTGGCAGCCTTACTTCAGTATATTTATGGACGATAGCTGTCATTTATAACTCTGCAGGTTTGTGAATTACAGTGCCCCTGAGCTCCTTTCTTCAACTCGCTTTCTTGTGAGCTGGCCGCAACACCGCAGGATGGCTTCAGGCCCTAATCTTGTTCTGGCACGGCACGCTGAGCCTTTGGTTATTTCCTCTTCCTGGTGGGACATGAGAGTTAAATTTGCCCGTCCAGACACCTCCAGCTAGTCTCTCATTGGTTCTCCCTATTCCTGTTCATCTTCCGCAGAAATTGCAAACTGGGCCAAACAGGAGGTTAAAGGCGCTGACTCTCCAAGTAGGGAGAGTGTTAGTAAAGCGTCTGGAATGTTGCACCCGAGTACCAGGGTACGAAAACTGAGACATATTTGAACACGTCTCCCGTTCACATGGTTGATCATACTCTGGGTTCCACATGCATGTTTTAGCTGAAGGAAGAATACCTTAAACCTGGAGAGTTGAGACCCGTGTAAAGGGTACCATGCTATATGACTTCAAAGGGTCTTCATTTGCTCACCGAACCTCTCCAATCCTATCACTGCTGCTTTTATGCCCCTGTACACACGCTTGATTCTCTTTTGGAGACATAGCAATCCATAGGTTTTAAGATACTTACTAGTCAGGTACATTCTTAGGTGTTTAATATGGGGTGTTGAGTCCATTTCGTTGAGCAAGGAGTAGCTCTTGTCTATTCCATATTTGGCTTAAGGAACTTTATCTGTGCTCATTTCAATCTCTGGTTTTATGCAGCAACCCAACTCACCTTTACCCTTAAGCAAGCATAAGTTGCTTTTCTAAATTTGAGACCCTGTTCTGTTTTGGAATTCAGTTCCTGTGTAGCCAAGTTTACATTCCGTGTATTAGTGATATCTTATGATGTTTCTTTTTCTGTGTGACTTATTTCAGTTAGAATCATCGTACCTGAATCCACTCATTATTCTGCTACGGGACTGATGACATAGATTTCATTGCTGAGTGATACTGCATTGTACGTAAGTACCACAAGTTCTTTATCCATTTTTCACTTTCTGTGATATTGAACTTGTACGGTAAATGAGGTTCTTGTAAACAGAGGCGTCCCAAACTTTGGGGTGGCTGTGTCTTTTTGATTTTAATTTCCCTAAGCTATAGGACCATAAGTGGAAGTGCCCTAGGCTCTGTTGCTTTGTTTTTTAGATGTTTCAGGAAACACCATACAATTCTCCCGAGTGTCTGTTGGCAATTTACATCCCGCCCATCAGCATAACAAGGCTCCCAGTTCTCCATGGCCTGTCCTGACTTTCTGGATTTTACACTTTTTTCAGATGGCCCTTTTGACCGGGGGGAAGTGAGACTTCATTGTAGTGCAGATTTCCTTTGCAAGTTTGCTTGGTTGGCCAAAAAGGGCGTATGCGTTTTTTCCTGAATATATTCAGGAAAAAACGCATACGCCCTTTTTGGCCAAGTGCATCATTGTGGACGTTCTGCCTCTTTTCCTATGCTTTCAATGCAATTCCAGTCTACCTCCTGAAATCGGTTTCCTGCAATTCTGCCCCGCTTTCAAGTCCTCTTGGCAGCCTTACTTCAGTATATTTTTGGACGATAGCTGTCATTTATAACTCTGCAGGTTTGTGAATTACAGTGCCCCTGAGCTCCTTTCTTCAACTCGCTTTCTTTTGAGCTGGCCGCAACACCGCAGGATGGCTTCAGGCCCTAATCTGGTTCGGGCACGCTACGCTGAGCCTTTGGTTAATTCCTCTTCCTGGTGGGAAATGAGAGTTAAATTTGCCCGTCCAGACACCTCCAGCTAGTCTCTCATTGGTTCTCGTTATTCCTGTTCATCTTCCGCAGAAATTGCAAACTGGGCCAAACAGGAGGTTAAAGGCGCTGACTCTCCAAGTGGGGGAGTGTTAGTAAAGCGTCTGGAATGTTGCACCCGAGTACCAGGGGAGGAAAACTGAGACATATTTGAACACGTCTCCCGTTCACACGGTTGATCATACTCTGGGTTCCACATGCATGTTTTAGCTGAAGGAAGAATACCTTAAACCTGGAGAGTTGAGACCCGTGGAATGGGTACCATGCAATATGACTTCAAGGGGTCTTCATTTGCTCACCGAACCTCTGCAATCTTATCACTGCTGCATTTATGCCCCTGTACACATGCTTGATTCTCTTTCGGAGACATAGCAATCCATAGGTTTTAAGATACTTACTAGTCAGGTACATTCTTAGGCGTTTAATATGGGGTGTTGAGTCCATTTCGTTGAGCAAGGAGTAGCTCTTGTCTATTCCATATTTGGCTTAAGGAACTTTATCTGTCCTCATTTCAATCTCTGGTTTTATGCAGCACCCCAACTCACCTTTACCCTTAAGCAAGCATAAGTTGGTTTTCTAAATTTGAGACCCTGTTCTGTTCTGGAATTCAGTTCCTGTGTAGCCAAGTTTACCTTCCGTGTATTACTGATATCTTATGATGTTTCTTTTTCTGTGTGACTTATTTCAGTTAGAATCATCGTACCTGAATCCACTCATTATGCTGCTACGGGCCTGATGACATAGATTTCATTGCTGAGTGATACTGCATTGTACGTATGTACCACAAGTTCTTTATCCATTTTTCACTTTCTGTGATATTGAACTTGTACGGTAAAGGAGGTTCTTGTAAACAGAGGCGTCCCAAACTTTGTGGTGGCTGTGTCTTTTTGATTTTAATTTCCCTATGCTATAGGACCATAAGTGGAAGTGCCCTAGGCTCTGTTGCTTTGTTTTTTAGATGTTTCAGGAAACACCATACACTTCTCCCGAGTGTCTGTTTGCAATTTACATCCCGCCCATCAGCATAACAAGGCTCCCAGTTCTCCATGGCCTGTCCTGCCTTTCTGGATTTTACACTGTTTTCAGATGGTCCTTTTGACCGGGGGGAAGTGAGACTTCATTGTAGTGCAGATTTCCTTTGCAAGTTTGCTTGGTTGGCCAAAAAGGGCGTATGCGTTTTTTCCTGAATATATTCAGGAAAAAACGCATACGCCCTTTTTGGCCAAGTGCATCATTGTGGACGTTCTGCCTCTTTTCCTATGCTTTCAATGCAATTCCAGTCTACCTCCTGAAATCTGTTTCCTGCAATTCTGCCCCGCTTTCAAGTCCTCTTGGCAGCCTTACTTCAGTATATTTTTGGACGATAGCTGTCATTTATAACTCTGCAGCTTTGTGAATTACAGTGCCCCTGAGCTCCTTTCTTCAACTCGCTTTCTTTTGAGCTGGCCGCAACACCGCAGGATGGCTTCAGGCCCTAATCTGGTTCGGGCACGGCACGCTGAGCCTTTGGTTAATTCCTCTTCCTGGTGGGAAATGAGAGTAAAATTTGCCCGTCCAGACACCTCCATCTAGTCTCTCATTGGTTCTCGCTATTCCTGTTCATCTTCTGCAGAAATTGCAAACTGGGCCAAGCAGGAGGTTAAAGGGACTGACTCTCCAAGTCGGGAGAGTGTTAGTAAAGTGTCTGGAATGTTGCATCCGAGTACCAGGGTACGAAAACTGAGACATATTTGAACACGTCTCCCGTTCACACGGTTGATCATACTCTGGGTTCCACATGCATGTTTTAGCTGAAGGAAGAATACCTTAAACCTGGAGAGTTGAGACCCGTGGAATGGGTACCATGCAATATGACTTCAAAGGGTCTTCATTTGCTCACCGAACCTCTCCAATCCTATCACTGCTGCGTTTATGCCCCTGTACACACGCTTGATTCTCTTTCAGAGACATAGCAATCCATAGGTTTTAAGATACTTACTAGTCAGGTACATTCTTAGGCGTTTAATATGCGGTGTTGAGTCCATTTCGTTGAGCAAAGAGTAGCTCTTGTCTATTCCATATTTGGCTTAAGGAACTTTATCTGTGCTCATTTCAATCTCTGGTTTTATGCAGCACCCCAACTCACCTTTCCCCTTAAGCAAGCATAAGTTGGTTTTCTAAATTTGAGACCCTGTTCTGTTCTGTAATTCAGTTCCTGTGTAGCCAAGTTTACATTCCATGTATTACTGATATCTTATGATGTTTCTTTTTCTGTGTGACTTATTTCTGTTAGAATCATCATACCTGAATCCACTCATTTTGCTGCTAAGGGCCTGATGACATAGATTTCATTGCTGAGTGATATTGCTTTGTAAGTAAATACCACAACTTCTTTATCCATTTTTCACTTTCTGCGATGTTGAACTTGTACTGTAAACGAGGTTCTTGTAAACAGAGCTGATCCAAACTTTGGGGTGGCTGTGTCTTTTTGATTTTAATTTCCCTAAGCTATAGGACCATAAGTGGAAGTGCCCTAGGCTCTGTTGCTTTGTTTTTTAGATGTTTCAGGAAACACCATACACTTCTCCCGAGTGTCTGTTGGCAATTTACATCCCGCCCATCAGCATAACAAGGCTCCCAGTTCTCCATGGCCTGTCCTGCCTTTCTGGATTTTACACTTTTTTCAGATGGCCCTTTTGAGCGGGGGGAAGTGAGACTTCATTGTAGTGCAGATTTCCTTTGCAAGCTTGCTTGGTTGGCCAAAAAGGGCGTATGCGTTTTTTCCTGAATATATTCAGGAAAAAACGCATACGCCCTTTTTGGCCAAGTGCATCATTGTGGACGTTCTGCCTCTTTTCCTATGCTTTCAATGCAATTCCAGTCTACCTCCTGAAATCGGTTTCCTGCAATTCTGCCCCGCTTTCAAGTCCTCTTGGCAGCCTTACGTCAGTATATTTTTGGACAATAGCTGTCATTTATAACTCTGCAGGTTTGTGAATTACAGTGCCCCTGAGCTCCTTTCTTCAACTCGCTTTCTTTTGAGCTGGCCGCAACACCGCAGGATGGCTTCAGGCCCTAATCTGGTTCCGGCACGGCACGCTGAGCCTTTGGTTAATTCCTCTTCCTGGTGGGAAATGAGAGTTAAATTTGCCCGTCCAGACACCTCCAGCTAGTCTCTCATTGGTTCTCCCTATTCCTGTTCATCTTCCGCAGAAATTGCAAACTGGGCCAAACAGGAGGTTAAAGGCGCTGACTCTCCAAGTGGGGAGAGTGTTAGTAAAGCGTCTGGAATGTTGAACCCAAGTACCAGGGGAGGAAAACTGAGACATATTTGAACACATCTGCCGTTCACACGGTTGATCATACTCTGGGTTCCACATGCATGTTTTAGCTGAAGGAAGAATACCTTAAACCTGGAGAGTTGAGACCCGTGTAATGGGTACCATGCAATATGACTTCAAAGGGTCTTCATTTGCTCACCGAACCTCTCCAATCCTAACACTGCTCCGTTTATGCCCCTGAACAAATGCTTGATTCTCTTTTCGAGACATAGCAATCCATAGGTTTTAAGATACTTACTAGTCAGGTACATTCTTAGGCGTTTAATATGGGGTGTTGAGTCCATTTCGTTGAGCAAGGAGTAGCTCTTGTCTATTCCATATTTGGCTTAAGGAACTTTATCTGTGCTCATTTCTATCTCTGGTTTTATGCAGCACCCCAACTCACCTTTCCCCTTAAGCAAGCATAAGTTGGTTTTCTAAATTTGAGACCCTGTTCTGTTATGTAATTCAGTTCCTGTGTAGCCAAGTTTACATTCCGTGTATTACTGATATCTTATGATGTTTCTTTTTCTGTGTGACTTATTTCAGTTAGAATCATCGTACCTGAATCCACTCATTATGCTGCTACGGGCCTGATGACATAGATTTCATTGCTGAGTGATACTGCATTGTACGTAAGTACCACAAGTTCTTTATCCATTTTTCACTTTCTGCGATGTTGAACTTGTACGGTAAACGAGGTTCTTGTAAACAGAGGCGTCCCAAACTTTGGGGTGGCTGTGTCTTTTTGATTTTAATTTCCCTAAGCTATAGGACCATAAGTGGAAGTGCCCTAGGCTCTGTTGCTTTGTTTTTTAGATGTTTCAGGAAACACCATACACTTCTCCCGAGTGTCTGTTGGCAATTTACATCCCGCCCATCAGCATAACAAGGCTCCCAGTTCTCCATGGCCTGTCCTGCCTTTCTGGATTTTACACTTTTTTCAGATGGCCCTTTTGAGCGGGGGGAAGTGAGACTTCATTGTAGTGCAGATTTCCTTTGCAAGCTTGCTTGGTTGGCCAAAAAGGGCGTATGCGTTTTTTCCTGAATATATTCAGGAAAAAACGCATACGCCCTTTTTGGCCAAGTGCATCATTGTGGACGTTCTGCCTCTTTTCCTATGCTTTCAATGCAATTCCAGTCTACCTCCTGAAATCGGTTTCCTGCAATTCTGCCCCGCTTTCGAGTCCTCTTGGCAGCCTTACTTCAGTATATTTATGGACGATAGCTGTCATTTATAACTCTGCAGGTTTGTGAATTACAGTGCCCCTGAGCTCCTTTCTTCAACTCGCTTTCTTGTGAGCTGGCCGCAACACCGCAGGATGGCTTCAGGCCCTAATCTTGTTCTGGCACGGCACGCTGAGCCTTTGGTTATTTCCTCTTCCTGGTGGGACATGAGAGTTAAATTTGCCCGTCCAGACACCTCCAGCTAGTCTCTCATTGGTTCTCCCTATTCCTGTTCATCTTCCGCAGAAATTGCAAACTGGGCCAAACAGGAGGTTAAAGGCGCTGACTCTCCAAGTAGGGAGAGTGTTAGTAAAGCGTCTGGAATGTTGCACCCGAGTACCAGGGTACGAAAACTGAGACATATTTGAACACGTCTCCCGTTCACATGGTTGATCATACTCTGGGTTCCACATGCATGTTTTAGCTGAAGGAAGAATACCTTAAACCTGGAGAGTTGAGACCCGTGTAAAGGGTACCATGCTATATGACTTCAAAGGGTCTTCATTTGCTCACCGAACCTCTCCAATCCTATCACTGCTGCTTTTATGCCCCTGTACACACGCTTGATTCTCTTTTGGAGACATAGCAATCCATAGGTTTTAAGATACTTACTAGTCAGGTACATTCTTAGGTGTTTAATATGGGGTGTTGAGTCCATTTCGTTGAGCAAGGAGTAGCTCTTGTCTATTCCATATTTGGCTTAAGGAACTTTATCTGTGCTCATTTCAATCTCTGGTTTTATGCAGCACCCCAACTCACCTTTACCCTTAAGCAAGCATAAGTTGCTTTTCTAAATTTGAGACCCTGTTCTGTTTTGGAATTCAGTTCCTGTGTAGCCAAGTTTACATTCCGTGTATTAGTGATATCTTATGATGTTTCTTTTTCTGTGTGACTTATTTCAGTTAGAATCATCGTACCTGAATCCACTCATTATTCTGCTACGGGACTGATGACATAGATTTCATTGCTGAGTGATACTGCATTGTACGTAAGTACCACAAGTTCTTTATCCATTTTTCACTTTCTGTGATATTGAACTTGTACGGTAAATGAGGTTCTTGTAAACAGAGGCGTCCCAAACTTTGGGGTGGCTGTGTCTTTTTGATTTTAATTTCCCTAAGCTATAGGACCATAAGTGGAAGTGCCCTAGGCTCTGTTGCTTTGTTTTTTAGATGTTTCAGGAAACACCATACAATTCTCCCGAGTGTCTGTTGGCAATTTACATCCCGCCCATCAGCATAACAAGGCTCCCAGTTCTCCATGGCCTGTCCTGACTTTCTGGATTTTACACTTTTTTCAGATGGCCCTTTTGACCGGGGGGAAGTGAGACTTCATTGTAGTGCAGATTTCCTTTGCAAGTTTGCTTTGTTGGCCAAAAAGGGCGTATGCGTTTTTTCCTGAATATATTCAGGAAAAAACGCATACGCCCTTTTTGGCCAAGTGCATCATTTTGGACGTTCTGCCTCTTTTCCTATGCTTTCAATGCAATTCCAGTCTACGTCCTGAAATCGGTTTCCTGCAATTCTGCCCCGCTTTCAAGTCCTCTTGGCAGCCTTACTTCAGTATATTTTTGGACGATAGCTGTCATTTATAACTCTGCAGGTTTGTGAATTACAGTGCCCCTGAGCTCCTTTCTTCAACTCGCTTTCTTTTGAGCTGGCCGCAACACCGCAGGATGGCTTCAGGCCCTAATCTGGTTCGGGCACGCTACGCTGAGCCTTTGGTTAATTCCTCTTCCTGGTGGGAAATGAGAGTTAAATTTGCCCGTCCAGACACCTCCAGCTAGTCTCTCATTGGTTCTCGTTATTCCTGTTCATCTTCCGCAGAAATTGCAAACTGGGCCAAACAGGAGGTTAAAGGCGCTGACTCTCCAAGTGGGGAGAGTGTTAGTAAAGCGTCTGGAATGTTGCACCCGAGTACCAGGGGAGGAAAACTGAGACATATTTGAACACGTCTCCCGTTCACACGGTTGATCATACTCTGGGTTCCACATGCATGTTTTAGCTGAAGGAAGAATACCTTAAACCTGGAGAGTTGAGACCCGTGGAATGGGTACCATGCAATATGACTTCAAGGGGTCTTCATTTGCTCACCGAACCTCTGCAATCTTATCACTGCTGCATTTATGCCCCTGTACACATGCTTGATTCTCTTTCGGAGACATAGCAATCCATAGGTTTTAAGATACTTACTAGTCAGGTACATTCTTAGGCGTTTAATATGCGGTGTTGAGTCCATTTCGTTGAGCAAGGAGTAGCTCTTGTCTATTCCATATTTGGCTTAAGGAACTTTATCTGTCCTCATTTCAATCTCTGGTTTTATGCAGCACCCCAACTCACCTTTACCCTTAAGCAAGCATAAGTTGGTTTTCTAAATTTGAGACCCTGTTCTGTTCTGGAATTCAGTTCCTGTGTAGCCAAGTTTACCTTCCGTGTATTAGTGATATCTTATGATGTTTCTTTTTCTGTGTGACTTATTTCAGTTAGAATCATCGTACCTGAATCCACTCATTATGCTGCTACGGGCCTGATGACATAGATTTCATTGCTGAGTGATACTGCATTGTACGTATGTACCACAAGTTCTTTATCCATTTTTCACTTTCTGTGATATTGAACTTGTACGGTAAAGGAGGTTCTTGTAAACAGAGGCGTCCCAAACTTTGTGGTGGCTGTGTCTTTTTGATTTTAATTTCCCTATGCTATAGGACCATAAGTGGAAGTGCCCTAGGCTCTGTTGCTTTGTTTTTTAGATGTTTCAGGAAACACCATACACTTCTCCCGAGTGTCTGTTTGCAATTTACATCCCGCCCATCAGCATAACAAGGCTCCCAGTTCTCCATGGCCTGTCCTGCCTTTCTGGATTTTACACTGTTTTCAGATGGTCCTTTTGACCGGGGGGAAGTGAGACTTCATTGTAGTGCAGATTTCCTTTGCAAGTTTGCTTGGTTGGCCAAAAAGGGCGTATGCGTTTTTTCCTGAATATATTCAGGAAAAAACGCATACGCCCTTTTTGGCCAAGTGCATCATTGTGGACGTTCTGCCTCTTTTCCTATGCTTTCAATGCAATTCCAGTCTACCTCCTGAAATCTGTTTCCTGCAATTCTGCCCCGCTTTCAAGTCCTCTTGGCAGCCTTACTTCAGTATATTTTTGGACGATAGCTGTCATTTATAACTCTGCAGCTTTGTGAATTACAGTGCCCCTGAGCTCCTTTCTTCAACTCGCTTTCTTTTGAGCTGGCCGCAACACCGCAGGATGGCTTCAGGCCCTAATCTGGTTCGGGCACGGCACGCTGAGCCTTTGGTTAATTCCTCTTCCTGGTGGGAAATGAGAGTTAAATTTTCCCGTCCAGACACCTCCATCTAGTCTCTCATTGGTTCTCGCTATTCCTGTTCATCTTCTGCAGAAATTGCAAACTGGGCCAAGCAGGAGGTTAAAGGGACTGACTCTCCAAGTCGGGAGAGTGTTAGTAAAGTGTCTGGAATGTTGCATCCGAGTACCAGGGTACGAAAACTGAGACATATTTGAACACGTCTCCCGTTCACACGGTTGATCATACTCTGGGTTCCACATGCATGTTTTAGCTGAAGGAAGAATACCTTAAACCTGGAGAGTTGAGACCCGTGGAATGGGTACCATGCAATATGACTTCAAAGGGTCTTCATTTGCTCACCGAACCTCTCCAATCCTATCACTGCTGCGTTTATGCCCCTGTACACACGCTTGATTCTCTTTCAGAGACATAGCAATCCATAGGTTTTAAGATACTTACTAGTCAGGTACATTCTTAGGCGTTTAATATGCGGTGTTGAGTCCATTTCGTTGAGCAAAGAGTAGCTCTTGTCTATTCCATATTTGGCTTAAGGAACTTTATCTGTGCTCATTTCAATCTCTGGTTTTATGCAGCACCCCAACTCACCTTTCCCCTTAAGCAAGCATAAGTTGGTTTTCTAAATTTGAGACCCTGTTCTGTTCTGTAATTCAGTTCCTGTGTAGCCAAGTTTACATTCCATGTATTACTGATATCTTATGATGTTTCTTTTTCTGTGTGACTTATTTCTGTTAGAATCATCATACCTGAATCCACTCATTTTGCTGCTAAGGGCCTGATGACATAGATTTCATTGCTGAGTGATATTGCTTTGTAAGTAAATACCACAACTTCTTTATCCATTTTTCACTTTCTGCGATGTTGAACTTGTACTGTAAACGAGGTTCTTGTAAACAGAGCTGATCCAAACTTTGGGGTGGCTGTGTCTTTTTGATTTTAATTTCCCTAAGCTATAGGACCATAAGTGGAAGTGCCCTAGGCTCTGTTGCTTTGTTTTTTAGATGTTTCAGGAAACACCATACACTTCTCCCGAGTGTCTGTTGGCAATTTACATCCCGCCCATCAGCATAACAAGGCTCCCAGTTCTCCATGGCCTGTCCTGCCTTTCTGGATTTTACACTTTTTTCAGATGGCCCTTTTGAGCGGGGGGAAGTGAGACTTCATTGTAGTGCAGATTTCCTTTGCAAGCTTGCTTGGTTGGCCAAAAAGGGCGTATGCGTTTTTTCCTGAATATATTCAGGAAAAAACGCATACGCCCTTTTTGGCCAAGTGCATCATTGTGGACGTTCTGCCTCTTTTCCTATGCTTTCAATGCAATTCCAGTCTACCTCCTGAAATCGGTTTCCTGCAATTCTGCCCCACTTTCAAGTCCTCTTGGCAGCCTTACGTCAGTATATTTTTGGACAATAGCTGTCATTTATAACTCTGCAGGTTTGTGAATTACAGTGCCCCTGAGCTCCTTTCTTAAACTCGCTTTCTTTTGAGCTGGCCGCAACACCGCAGGATGGCTTCAGGCCCTAATCTGGTTCCGGCACGGCACGCTGAGCCTTTGGTTAATTCCTCTTCCTGGTGGGAAATGAGAGTTAAATTTGCCCGTCCAGACACCTCCAGCTAGTCTCTCATTGGTTCTCCCTATTCCTGTTCATCTTCCGCAGAAATTGCAAACTGGGCCAAACAGGAGGTTAAAGTCGCTGACTCTCCAAGTCGGGAGAGTGTTAGTAAAGCGTCTGGAATGTTGCACCCGAGTACCAGGGTACGAAAACTGAGACATATTTGAACACGTCTCCCGATCACACGGTTGATCATACTCTGGGTTCCACATGCATGTTTTAGCTGAAGGAAGAATCCCTTAAACCTGGAGAGTTGAGACCCGTGGAATGGGTACCATGCAATATGACTTCAAAGGGTCTTCATTTGCTCACCGAACCTCTCCAATCCTATCACTGCTGCGTTTATGCCCCTGTACACACGCTTGATTCTCTTTCGGAGACATAGCAATCCATAGGTTTTAAGATACTTACTAGTCAGGTACATTCTTAGGCGTTTAATATGGGGTGTTGAGTCCATTTCGTTGAGCAAGGAGTAGCTCTTGTCTATTCCATATTTGGCTTAAGGAACTTTATCTGTGCTCATTTCAATCTCTGGTTTTATGCAGCACCCCAACTCACCTTTACCCTTAAGCAAGCATCAGTTGGTTTTCTAAATTTGAGACCCTGTTCTGTTTTGGAATTCAGTTCCTGTGTAGCCAAGTTTACATTCCGTGTATTAGTGATATCTTGTGATGTTTCTTTTTCTGTGTGACTTATTTCAGTTAGAATCATCGTACCTGAATCCACTCATTATGCTCCTACGGGCCTGATAACATAGATTTCATTGCTGAGTGATACTGCATTGTACGTAAGTACCACAAGTTCTTTATCCATTTTTCACTTTCTGTGATATTGAACTTGTACGGTAAACGAGGTTCTTGTAAACAGAGGCGTCCCAAACTTTGGGGTGGCTGTGTCTTTTTCATTTTAATTTCCCTAAGCTATAGGACCATAAGTGGAAGTGCCCTAGGCTCTGTTGCTTTGTGTTTTACATGTTTCAGGAAACACCATACACTTCTCCCGAGTGGCTGTTGGCAATTTACATCCCGCCCATCAGCATAACAAGGCTCCCAGTTCTCCATGGCCTGTCCTGCCTTTCTGGATTTTACACTTTTTTCAGATGGCCCTTTTGACCGGGGGGAAGTGAGACTTCATTGTAGTGCAGATTTCCTTTGCAAGCTTGCTTGGTTGGCCAAAAAGGGCGTATGCGTTTTTTCCTGAATATATTCAGGAAAAAACGCATACGCCCTTTATGGCCAAGTGCATCATGGTGGACGTTCTGCCTCTTTTCCTATGCTTTCAATGCAATTCCAGTCTACCTCCTGAAATCGGTTTCCTGCAATTCTGCCCCGCTTTCAAGTCCTCTTGGCAGCCTTACTTCAGTATATTTTTGGACGATAGCTGTCATTTATAACTCTGCAGGTTTGTGAATTACAGTGTCCCTGAGCTCCTTTCTTCAACTCGCTTTCTTTTGAGCTGGCCGCAACACCGCAGGATGGCTTCAGGCCCTAAACTGGTTCCGGCACGGCACGCTGAGCTTTTGGTTATTTCCTCTTCCTGGTGGGAAATGAGAGTTAAATTTGCCCGTCCAGACACCTCCAGCTAGTCTCTCATTGGTTCTCGCTATTCCTGTTCATCTTCCGAAGAAATTGCAAACTGGGCCAAACAGGAGGTTAAAGGGACTGACTCTCCAAGTCGGGAGAGTGTTAGTAAAGCGTCTGTAATGTTGCACCCGAGTACCAGGATACGAAAACTGAGACATATTTGAACACGTCTCCCGATCACACGGTTGATCATACTCTAGGTTCCACATGCATGTTTTAGCTGAAGGAAGAATACCTTAAACCTGGGTAGTTGAAACCCGTGGAATGGGTACCATGCAATATGACTTCAAAGGGTCTTCATTTGCTCACCGAACCTCTCCAATCCTATCACTGCTGCGTTTATGCCCCTGTACACACGCTTGATTCTCTTTTGGAGACATAGCAATCCATAGGTTTTAAGATACTTACTAGTCAGGTACATTCTTAGGCGTTTAATATGGGGTGTTGAGTCCATTTCGTTGAGCAAGGAGTAGCTCTTGTCTATTCCATATTTGGCTTAAGGAACTTTATCTGTGCTCATTTCAATCTCTGGTTTTATGCAGCACCCCAACTCACCTTTACCCTTAAGCAACCATAAGTTGGTTTTCTAAATTTGAGACCCTATTCTGTTCTGGAATTCAGTTCCTGTGTAGCCAAGTTTACATTCCGTGTATTACTGATATCTTATGATGTTTCTTTTTCTGTGTGACTTATTTCAGTTAGAATCATCGTACTTGAATCCACTCATTATGCTGCTACAGGCCTGATGACGTAGATTTCATTGCTGAGTGATACTGCATTGTACGTAAGTACCACAAGTTCTTTATCCATTTTTCACTTTCTGCGATATTGAACTTGTACGGTAAACGAGGTTCTTGTAAACAGAGGCGTCCCAAACTTTGGGGTGGCTGTGTCTTTTTCATTTTAATTTCCCTAAGCTATAGGACCATAAGTGGAAGTGCCCTAGGCTCTGTTGCTTTGTTTTTTAGATGTTTCAGGAAACACCATACACTTCTCCCGAGTGTCTGTTGGCAATTTACATCCTGCCCATCAGCATAACAAGGCTCCCAGTTCTCCATGGCCTGTCCTGCCTTTCTGGATTTTACACTTTTTGCAGATGACCCTTTTGAGTGGGGGGAAGTGAGACTTCATTGTAGTGCAGATTTCCTTTGCAAGCTTGCTTGGTTGGCCAAAAAGGGCATATGCGTTTTTTCCTGAATATATTCAGGAAAAAACGCATACGCCCTTTTTGGCCAAGTGCATCATTGTGGACGTTCTGCCTCTTTTCCTATGCTTTCAATGCAATTCCAGTCTACCTCCTGAAATCGGTTTCCTGCAATTCTGCCCCGCTTTCAAGTCCTCTTGGCAGCCTTACTTCAGTATACTTTTGGACGATAGCTGTCATTTATAACTCTGCAGGTTTGTGAATTACAGTGTCCCTGAGCTCCTTTCTTCAACTCGCTTTCTTTTGAGCTGGCCGCAACACCGCAGGATGGCTTCAGGCCCTAAACTGGTTCCGGCACGGCACGCTGAGCTTTTGGTTATTTCCTCTTCCTGGTGGGAAATGAGAGTTAAATTTGCCCGTCCAGACACCTCCAGCTAGTCTCTCATTGGTTCTCGCTATTCCTGTTCATCTTCCGCAGAAATTGCAAACTGGGCCAAACAGGAGGTTAAAGGGACTGACTCTCCAAGTCGGGAGAGTGTTAGTAAAGCATCTGGAATGTTGCACCCGAGTACCAGGGGAGGAAAACTGAGACATATTTGAACACATCTCCCGTTCACACGGTTGAGCATACTCTGGGTTCCACATGCATGTTTTAGCTGAAGGAAGAATACCTTAAACTTTGAGAGTTGAGACCCGTGGAATGGGTACCATGCAATATGACTTCAAAGGGTCTTCATTTGCTCACCGAACCTCTCCAATCCTATCACTGCTGCGTTTATGCCCCTGTACACACGCTTGATTCTCTTTCGGAGACATAGCAATCCATAGGTTTTAAGATACTTACTAGTCAGGTACATTCTTAGGCGTTTAATATGCGGTGTTGAGTCCATTTCGTTGAGCAAGGAGTAGCTCTTGTCTATTCCATATTTGGCTTAAGGAACTTTATCTGTGCTCATTTCAATCTCTGGTTTTATGCAGCACCCCAACTCACCTTTACCCTTAAGCAAGCATAAGTTGGTTTTCTAAATTTGAGACCCTGTTCTGTTCTGTAATTCAGTTCCTGTGTAGCCAAGTTTACATTCCATGTATTACTGATATGTTATGATGTTTCTTTTTCTGTGTGACTTATTTCAGTTAGAATCATCGTAACTGAATCCACTCATTGTGCTGCTAAGGGCCTGATAACATAGATTTCATTGCTGAGTGATATTGCTTTGTAAGTAAATACCACAACTTCTTTATCCATTTTTCACTTTCTGCGATGTTGAACTTGTACTGTAAACGAGGTTCTTGTAAACAGAGCTGTTCCAAACATTGGGGTGGCTGTGTCTTTTTGATTTTAATTTCCCTAAGCTATAGGACCATAAGTGGAAGTGCCCTAGGCTCTGTTGCTTTGTTTTTTAGATGTTTCAGGAAACACCATACACTTCTCCCGAGTGTCTGTTGGCAATTTACATCCCGCCCATCAGCATAACAAGGCTCCCAGTTCTCCATGGCCTGTCCTGCCTTTCTGGATTTTACACTGTTTTCAGATGGCCCTTTTGACCGGGGGGAAGTGAGACTTCATTGTAGTGCAGATTTCCTTTGCAAGCTTGCTTGGTTGGCCAAAAAGGGCGTATGCGTTTTTTCCTGAATATATTCAGGAAAAAACGCATACGCCCTTTTTGGCCAAGTGCATCATTGTGGACGTTCTGCCTCTTTTCCTATGCTTTCAATGCAATTCCAGTCTACCTCCTGAAATCGGCTTCCTGCAATTCTGCCCCGCTTTCAAGTCCTCTTGGCAGCCTTACTTCAGTATATTTTTGGACGATAGCTGTCATTTATAACTCTGCAGGTTTGTGAATTACAGTGCCCCTGAGCTCCTTTCTTCAACTCGCTTTCTTGTGACCTGGCCGCAACACTGCAGGATGGCTTCAGGCCCTAATCTGGTTCCGGCACGGCACGCTGAGCCTTTGGTTAATTCCTCTTCCTGGTGGGAAATGAGAGTTAAATTTGCCCGTCCAGACACCTCCAGCTAGTCTCTCATTGGTTCTCGCTATTCCTGTTCATCTTCCGCAGAAATTGCAAACTGGGCCAAACAGGAGGTTAAAGGCGCTGACTCTCCAAGTGGGGAGAGTGTTAGTAAAGCATCCCGAATGTTGCACCCGAGTACCAGGATACGAAAACTGAGACATATTTGAACACGTCTCCCGATCACACGGTTGATCATAATCTGGGTTCCACATGCATGTTTTAGCTGAAGGAAGAATACCTTAAACCTGGAGAGTTGAGACCCGTGTAATGGGTGCCATGCAATATGACTTCAAAGGGTCTTCATTTGCTCACCGAACCTCTCCAATCCTATCACTGCTGCGTTTATGCCCCTGTACACACGCTTGATTCTCTTTTGGAGACATAGCAATCCATAGGTTTTAAGATACTTACTAGTCAGGTACATTCTTAGGCGTTTAATATGCGGTGCTGAGTCCATTTCGTTGAGCAAGGAGTAGCTCTTGTCTATTCCATATTTGGCTTAAGGAACTTTATCTGTGCTCATTTCAATGTCTGGTTTTATGCAGCACCCCAACTCACCTTTCCCCTTAAGCAAGCATAAGTTGGTTTTCTAAATTTGAGACCCTGTTCTGTTTTGGAATTCAGTTCCTGTGTAGCCAAGTTTACATTCCGTGTATTAGTGATATCTTATGATGTTTCTTTTTCTGTTTGACTTATTTCAGTTAGAATCATCATACCTGAATCCACTCATTGTGCTGCTAAGGGCCTGATGACATAGATTTCATTGCTGAGTGATACTGCATTGTACGTAAGTACCACAAGTTCTTTATCCATTTTTCACTTTCTGTGATATTGAGCTTGTACGGTAAACGAGGTTCTTGTAAACAGAGGCGTCCCAAACTTTGGGGTGGCTGTGTCTTTTTGATTTTAATTTCCCTAAGCTATAGGACCATAAGTGGAAGTGCCCTAGGCTCTGTTGCTTTGTTTTTTAGATGTTTCAGGAAACACCATACACTTCTCCCGAGTGTCTGTTGGCAATTTACATCCCGCCCATCAGCATAACAAGGCTCCCAGTTCTCCATGGCCTGTCCTGCCTTTCTGGATTTTACACTTTTTTCAGATGGCCCTTTTGACCGGGGGGAAGTGAGACTTCATTGTAGTGCAGATTTCCTTCGCAAGTTTGCTTGGTTGGCCAAAAAGTGCGTATGCGTTTTTTCCTGAATATATTCAGGAAAAAACGCATACGCCCTTTTTGGCCAAGTGCATCATTGTGGACGTTCTGCCTCTTTTCCTATGCTTTCAATGCAATTCCAGTCTACCTCCTGAAATCGGTTTCCTGCAATTCTGCCTCGCTTTCAAGTCCTCTTGGCAACCTTACTTCAGTATATTTTTGGACGATAGCTGTCATTTATAACTCTGCAGGTTTGTGAATTACAGTGCCCCTGAGCTCCTTTCTTCAACTCGCTTTCTTGTGACCTGGCCGCAACACCGCAGGATGGCTTCAGGCCCTAATCTGTTTCCGGCATGGTACGCTGAGCCTTTGGTTATTTCCTCTTCCTGGTGGGACATGAGAGTTAAATTTGCCCGTCCAGACACCTCCAGCTAGTCTCTCATTGGTTCTCGCTATTCCTGTTCATCTTCCGCAGAAATTGCAAACTGGGCCACACAGGAGGTTAAATGGACTGACTCTCCAAGTCGGGAGAGTGTTAGTAAAGTGTCTGGAATGTTGCACCCGAGTACCAGGATACGATAACTGAGACATATTTGAACACGTCTCCCGATCACATGGTTGATCATACTCTAGGTTCCACATGCATGTTTTAGCTGAAGGAAGAATACCTTAAACTTGGGTAGTTGAAACCCGTGGAATGGGTACCATGCAATATGACTTCAAAGGGTCTTCATTTGCTCACCGAACCTCTCCAATCCTATCACTGCTGCGTTTATGCCCCTGTACACATGCTTGATTCTCTTTCGGAGACATAGCAATCCATAGGTTTTAAGATACTTACTAGTCAGGTACATACTTAGGCATTTAATATGCGGTGTTGAGTCCATTTCGTTGAGCAATGAGTAGCTCTTGTCTATTCCATATTTGGCTTAAGCAACTTTATCTGTGCTCATTTCAATCTCTGGTTTTATGCCGCACCCCAACTCACTTTTACCCTTAAGCAAGCATAAGTTGGTTTTCTAAATTTGAGACCCTGTTCTGTTCTGTAATTCAGTTCCTGTGTAGCCAAGTTTACATTCCGTGTATTACTGATATCTTATGATGTTTCTTTTTCTGTGTGACTTATTTCAGTTAGAATCATCATACCTGAATGCACTCATTGTGCTGCTAAGGGCCTGATGACATAGATTTCATTGCTGAGTGATATTGCTTTGTAAGTAAATACCACAACTTCTTTATCCATTTTTCACTTTCTGCGATGTTGAACTTGTACTGTAAACGAGGTTCTTGTAAACAGAGGTGTCCCAAACTTTGGGGTGGCTGTGTCTTTTTGATTTTAATTTTCCTAAGCTATAGGACCATAAGTGGAAGTGCCCTAGGCTCTGTTGCTTTGTTTTTTAGATGTTTCAGGAAACACCATACACTTCTCCCGAGTGTCTGTTGGCAATTTACATCCCGCCCATCAGCATAACAAGGCTCCCAGTTCTCCATGGCCTGTCCTGCCTTTCTGGATTTTACACTGTTTTCAGATGGCCCTTTTGATCGGGGGGAAGTGAGACTTCATTGTAGTGCAGATTTCCTTTGCAAGCTTGCTTGGTTGGCCAAAAAGAGCGTATGCGTTTTTTCCTGAATATATTTAGGAAAAAACGCATATGCCCTTTTTGGCCAAGTGCATCATTGTGGACATTCTGCCTCTTTTCCTATGCTTTCAATGCAATTCCAGTCTACCTCCTGAAATTGGTTTCCTGCAATTCTGCCCCGCTTTCAAGTCCTCTTGGCAGCCTTACTTCAGTATATTTTTGGACGATAGCTGTCATTTATAACTCTGCAGGTTTGTGAATTACAGTGCCCCTGAGCTCCTTTCTTCAACTCCCTTTCTTTTGAGCTGGCCAAAACACCACAGTATGGCTTCAGGCCCTAATCTGGTTCCGGCATGGCACACTGAGCCTTTGGTTATTTCCTCTTCCTGGTGGGAAATGAGAGTTAAATTTGCCCGTCCAGACACCTCCAGCTAGTCTCTCATTGGTTCTCGCTATTCCTGTTCATTTTACGCAGAAATTGCAAACTGGGCCAAACAGTTGGTTAAAGGCGCTGACTCTCCAAGTGGGGAGAGTGTTAGTAAAGCGTCTGGAATGTTGCACCCGAGTACCAGGGGAGGAAAACTGAGACATATTTGAACACGTCTCCCGTTCACACGGTTGATCATACTCTGGGTTCCACATGCATGTTTTAGCTGAAGGAAGAATACCTTAAACCTGGGTAGTTGAAACCCGTGGAATGGGTACCATGCAATATGACTTCAAAGGGTCTTCATTTGCTCACCGAACCTCTCCAATCCTATCACTGCTGCGTTTATGCCCCTGTACACATGCTTGATTCTCTTTCGGAGACATAGCAATCTATAGGTTTTAAGATACTTACTAGTCAGGTACATTCTTAGGCGTTTAATATGGGGTGTTGAGTCCATTTCGTTGAGCAAGGAGTAGCTCTTGTCTATTCCATATTTGGCTTAAGGAACTTTATCTGTGCTCATTTCAATCTCTGGTTTTATGCAGCACCCCAACTCACCTTTCCCCTTAAGCAAGCATAAGTTGGTTTTCTAAATTTGAGACCCTGTTCTGTTTTGGAATTCAGTTCCTGTGTAGCCAAGTTTACATTTCGTGTATTAGTGATATCTTATGATGTTTCTTTTTCTGTGTGACTTATTTCAGTTAGAATCATCGTACCTGAATCAACTCATTATGCTGCTACGGGCCTGATGACATAGATTTCATTGCTGAGTGATACTGCATTGTACGTAAGTACCACAAGTTCTTTATCCATTTTTCACTTTCTGTGATATTGAACTTGTACGGTAAACGAGGTTCTTGTAAACAGAGGCGTCCCAAACTTTGGGGTGGCTGTGTCTTTTTGATTTTAATTTCCCTAAGCTATAAGACCATAAGTGGAAGTGCCCTAGGCTCTGTTGCTTTGTTTTTTAGATGTTTCAGGAAACACCATACACTTCTCCCGAGTGTCTGTTGGCAATTTACATCCCGCCCATCAGCATAACAAGGCTCCCAGTTCTCCATGGCCTGTCCTGCCTTTCTTGATTTTACACTTTTTTCAGATGGCCCTTTTGACCGGGGGGAAGTGAGACTTCATTGTAGTGCAGATTTCCTTTGCAAGCTTGCTTGGTTGGCCAAAAAGTGCGTGTGCGTTTTTTCCTGAATATATTCAGGAAAAAACGCATACGCCCTTTTTGGCCAAGTGCATCATTGTGGACGTTCTGCCTCTTTTCCTATGCTTTCAATGCAATTCCAGTCTACCTCCTGAAATCGGTTTCCTGCAATTCTGCCCCGCTTTCAAGTCCTCTTGGCAGCCTTACTTCAGTATATTTTTGGACGATAGCTGTCATTTATAACTCTGCAGGTTTGTGAATTACAGTGCCCCTGATCTCCTTTCTTCAACTCGCTTTCTTTTGAGCTGGCCGCAACACCGCACGATGGCTTCAGGCCCTAATCTGTTTCCGGCAAGGCATGCTGAACCTTTGGTTATTTCCTTTTCCTGTTGGGAAATGAGAGTTAAATTTGCCCGTCCAGACACCTCCAGCTAGTCTCTCATTGGTTCTCCCTATTCCTGTTCATCTTCCGCAGAAATTGCAAACTGGGCCAAACAGGAGGTTAAAGGGACTGACTCTCCAAGTGGGGAGAGTGTTAGTAAAGCGTCTGGAAAGTTGCACCCGAGTACCAGGGGAGGAAAACTGAGATATATTTGAACACGTCTCCCGTTCACACGGTTGATCATACTCTGGGTTCCACATGCATGTTTTAGCTGAAGGAAGAATACCTTAAACCTGGAGAGTTGAGACCCGTGTAATGGGTACCATGCAATATGACTTCACAGGGTCTTCATTTGCTCACCGAACCTCTCCAATCCTATCACTGCTGCCTTTATGTCCCTGTACACATGCTTGATTCTCTTTTGGAGACATAGCAATCCATAGGTTTTAAGATACTTACTAGTCAGGTACATTCTTAGGCGTTTAATATGGGGTGTTGAGTCCATTTCGTTGAGCAAGGAGTAGCTCTTGTCTATTCCATATTTGGCTTAAGCAACTTTATCTGTGCTCATTTCAATCTCTGGTTTTATGCAGCACCCCAACTCACCTTTCCCCTTAAGCAAGCATAAGTTGGTTTTCTAAATTTGAGACCCTGTTCTGTTTTGGAATTCAGTTCCTGTGTAGCCAAGTTTACATTCCGTGTATTAGTGATATCTTATGATGTTTCTTTTTTTGTGTGACTTATTTCAGTTAGAATCATCGTACCTGAATCCACTCATTATGCTGCTATGGGCCTGATGACATAGATTTCATTGCTGAGTGATATTGCATTGTACGTAAGTACCACAAGTTCTTTATCCATTTTTCACTTTCTGTGATATTGAGCTTGTACGGTAAACGAGGTTCTTGTAAACAGAGGCGTCCCAAACTTTGGGGTGGCTGTGTCTTTTTGATTTTAATTTCCCTAAGCTATAGGACCATAAGTGGAAGTGCCCTAGGCTCTGTTGCTTTGGTTTTTAGATGTTTCAGGAAACACCATACACTTCTCCCGAGTGTCTGTTGGCAATTTACATCCCGCCCATCAGCATAACAAGGCTCCCAGTTCTCCATGGCCTGTCCTGCCTTTCTGGATTTTACACTTTTTTCAGATGGCCCTTTTGACCGGGGGGAAGTGAGACTTCATTGTATTGCAGATTTCCTTTGCAAGTTTGCTTGGTTGGCCAAAATGGGCGTATGCGTTTTTTCCTGAATATAATCAGGAAAAAACGCATACGCCCTTTTTGGCCAAGTGCATCATTGTGGACGTTCTGCCTCTTTTCCTATGCTTTCAAAGCAATTCCAGTCTACCTCCTGAAATCGGTTTCCTGCAATTCTGCCCCGCTTTCAAGTCCTCTTGGCAGCCTTACTTCAGTGTATTTTTGGACGATAGCTGTCATTTATAACTCTGCAGGTTTGTGAATTACAGTGTCCCTGAGCTCCTTTCTTCAACTCGCTTTCTTGTGACCTGGCCACAACACCGCAGGATGGCTTCAGGCCCTAATCTGGATCCGGCAGGGCACGCTGAGCCTTTGGTTATTTCCTCTTCCTGGTGGGAAATGAGAGTTAAATTTGCCCGTCCAGACACCTCCAGCTAGTCTCTCATTGGTTCTCCCTATTCCTGTTCATCTTCCGCATAAATTGCAAACTGGGCCAAACAGGAGGTTAAAGGCGCTGACTCTCCAAGTGGGGAGAGTGTTAGTAAAGCGTCTGGAATGTTGCACCCGAGTACCAGGGGAGGAAAACTGAGACATATTTGAACACGTCTCCCGTTCACATGGTTGATCATACTCTGGGTTCCACATGCATGTTTTAGCTGAAGGAAGAATACCTTAAACCTGGGTAGTTGAAACCTGTGGAATGGGAACCATGCAATATGACTTCAAAGGGTCTTCATTTGCTCACCGAACCTCTCCAATCCTATCACTGCTGTGTTTATGCCCCTGTACACATGCTTGATTCTCTTTCGGAGACATAGCAATCCATAGGTTTTAAGATACTTACTAGTCAGGTACATTCTTAGGCGTTTAATATGCGGTGTTGAGTCCATTTCGTTGAGCAAGGAGTAGCTCTTGTCTATTCCACATTTGGCTTAAGGAACTTTATCTGTGCTCATTTCAATCTCTGGTTTTATGCAGCACCCCAACTCACCTTTCCCCTTAAGCAAGGATAAGTTGGTTTTCTAAATTTGAGACCCTGTTCTGTTTTGGAATTCAGTTCCTGTGTAGCCTAGTTTACATTCCGTATATTAGTGATATCTTATGATGTTTCTTTTTCTGTGTGACTTATTTCAGTTAGAATCATCATACCTGAATCCACTCATTGTGCTGTTAAGGGCCTGATGACATAGATTTCATTGCTGAGTGATATTGCTTTGTAAGTAAATACCACAACTTCTTTATCCATTTTTCACTTTCTGCGATGTTGAACTTGTACTGTAAACGAGGTTCTTGTAAACAGAGGCGTCCCAAACTTTGGGGTGGCTGTGTCTTTTTGATTTTAATTTCCCTAAGCTATAGGACCATAAGTGGAAGTGCCCTAGGCTTTGTTGATTTGGTTTTTAGATGTTTCAGGAAACACCATACACTTCTCCCGAGTGTCTGTTGGCAATTTACATCCCACCAATCAGCATAACAAGGCTCCCAGTTCTCCATGGCCTGTCCTGCCTTTCTGGATTTTACACTTTTCTCAGATGGCCCTTTTGACCGGGGGGAAGTGAGACTTCATTGTAGTGCAGATTTCCTTTGCAAGCTTGCTTGGTTGGCCAAAAAGGGCATATGCGTTTTTTCCTGAATATATTCAGGAAAACACGCATACGCCCTTTTTGGCCAAGTGCATCATTGTGGACGTTCTGCCTCTTTTCCTATGCTTTCAATGCAATTCCAGTCTACCTCCTGAAATCGGTTTCCTGCAATTCTGCCCCGCTTTCAAGTCCTCTTGGCAGCCTTACTTCAGTATATTTTTGGACGATAGCTGTCATTTATAACTCTGCAGGTTTGTGAATTACAGTGCCCCTGAGCTCCTTTCTTCAACTCGCTTTCTTGTGACCTGGCCGCAACACCGCAGGATGGCTTCAGGCCCTAATCTGGTTCCGGCACGGCACGCTGAGCCTTTGGTTATTTCCTCTTCCTGGTGGGAAATGAGAGTTAAATTTGCCCGTCCAGACACCTCCAGCTAGTCTCTCATTGGTTCTCCCTATTCCTGTTCATCTTCCGCAGAAATTGCAAACTGGGCCAAACAGGAGGTTAAAGGCGCTGACTCTCCAAGTGGGGAGAGTGTTAGTGAAGCGTCTGGAATGTTGCACCCGAGTACCAGGGTACGAAAACTGAGACATATTTGAACACGTCTCCCGATCACATGGTTGATCATACTCTAGGTTCCACATGCATGTTTTAGCTGAAGGAAGAATACCTTAAACCTGGGTAGTTGAAACCCGTGGAATGGGTACCATGCAATATGACTTCAAAGGATCTTCATTTGCTCACCAGAACTCTCCAATCCTATCACTGCTGCGTTTATGCCCCTGTACACATGCTTGATTCTCTTTCGGAGACATAGCAATCCATAGGTTTTAAGATACTTACTAGTCAGGTATATTCTTAGGCGTTTAATATGCGGTGTTGAGTCCATTTCGTTGAGCAAGGAGTAGCTCTTGTCTATTCCATATTTGGCTTAAGGAACTTTATCTGTGCTCATTTCAATCTCTGGTTTTATGCAGCACCCCAACTCACCTTTCCCCTTAAGCAAGCATAAGTTGGTTTTCTATATTTGAGACCCTGTTCTGTTCTGTAATTCAGTTCCTGTGTAGCCAAGTTTACATTCCGTGTATTACTGATATGTCATGATGTTTCTTTTGCTGTGTGACTTATTTCAGTTAGAATCATCATACCTGAATCCACTCATTGTGCTGCTAAGGGCCTGATGACATTGATTTCATTGCTGAGTGATATTGCTTTGTAAGTAAATACCACAACTTCTTTATCCATTTTTCACTTTCTGCAATGTTGAACTTGTACTGTAAACGAGGTTCTTGTAAACAGAGGTGTCCCAAACTTTGGGGTGGCTGTGTCTTTTTGATTTTAATTTCCCTAAGCTATAGGACCATAAGTGGAAGTGCCCTAGGCTCTGTTGCTTTGTTTTTTAGATGTTTCAGGAAACACCATACACTTCTCCCGAGTGTCTGTTGGCAATTTACATCCCGCCCATCAGCATAACAAGGCTCCCAATTCTCCATGGCCTGTCCTGCCTTTCTGGATTTTACACTTTATTCAGACGACCCTTTTGACCGGGGGGAAGTGAGACTTCATTGTAGTGCAGATTTCCTTTGCAAGTTTGCTTGGTTGGCCAAAAAGGGCGTATGCGTTTTTTCCTGAATATATTCAGGAAAAAACGCATACGCCTTTTTTGGCCAAGTGCATCATTGTGGAGGTTCTGCCTCTTTTCCTATGCTTTCAATGCAATTCCAGTCTACCTCCTGAAATCGGTTTCCTGCAATTCTGCCCCGCTTTCAAGTCCTCTTGGCAGCCTTACTTCAGTATATTTTTGGACAATAGCTGTCATTTATAATTCTGCAGGTTTGTGAATTTCAGTGCCCCTGAGCTCCTTTCTTCTACTCGCTTTCGTTTGAGCTGGCCACAACACCACAGGATGGCTTCAGGCCCTAATCTTGTTCCGGCACGACACGCTGAGCCTTTGGTTATTTCCTCTTCCTGGTGGGAAATGAGAGTTAAATTTGCCCGTCCAGACACCTCCAGCTAGTCTCTCATTGGTTCTCGCTATTCCTGTTCATCTTCCGCATAAATTGCAAACTGGGCCAAACAGGAGGTTAAAGGCACTGACTCTCCAAGTGGGGAGAGTGTTAGTAAAGCGTCTGGAATGTTGCACCCGAGTACAAGGGTACGAAACTGAGACATATTTGAACACGTCTCCCTTTCACATGGTTGATCATACTCTGGGTTCCGCATGCATGTTTTACCTGAAGGAAGAATACCTTAAACCTGGAGAGTTGAGACCCGAGTAATGGGTACCATGCAATATGACTTCAAAGGGTCTTCATTTGCTCACCGAACCTCTCCAATCCTATCACTGCTGCGTTTATGCCCCTGTACACACGCTTGATTCTCGTTTGGAGACATAGCAATCCACAGGTTTTAAGATACTTACTAGTCAGGTACATTCTTAGGCGTTTAATATGGGGTGTTGAGTCCATTTCGTTGAGCAAGGAGTAGCTCTTGTCTATTCCATATTTGGCTTAAGGAACTTTATCTGTGCTCATTTCAATCTCTGGTTTT
Organism: Pseudorca crassidens; assembly: GCF_039906515.1. Taxonomy (NCBI): domain Eukaryota; kingdom Metazoa; phylum Chordata; class Mammalia; order Artiodactyla; family Delphinidae; genus Pseudorca; species Pseudorca crassidens. The sequence continues at coordinate 1,121,504 of NC_090300.1, read as the reverse complement.
ATGCAGCACCCCAACTCACCTTTCCCCTTAAGCAAGCATAAGTTGGTTTTCTAAATTTGAGACCCTGTTCTGTTCTGTAATTCAGTTCCTGTGTAGCCAAGTTTACATTCCATGTATTACTGATATGTCATGATGTTTCTTTTTCTGTGTGACTTATTTCAGTTAGAATCATCGTACCTGAATCCACTCATTATGCTGCTACGGGCCTGATGACATAGATTTCATTGCTGAGTGATACTGCATTGTACGTAAGTACCACAAGTTCTTTATCCATTTTTCACTTTCTGTGATATTGAACTTGTACGGTAAACGAGGTTCTTGTAAACAGAGGCGTCCCAAACTTTGCGGTGGCTGTGTCTTTTTGATTTTCATTTCCCTAAGCTATAGGACCATAAGTGGAAGTGCCCTAGGCTCTGTTGCTTTGTTTTTTAGATGTTTCAGGAAACACCATACACTTCTCCTGAGTGTCTGTTGGCAATTTACATCCCGCCCATCAGCATAACAAGGCTCCCAGTTCTCCATGGCCTGTCCTGCCTTTCTGGATTTTACACTTTTTTCAGATGGCCCTTTTGAGCGGGGGGAAGTGAGACTACATTGTAGTGCAGATTTCCTTTGCAAGTTTGCTTGGTTGGCCAAAAAGGGCGTATGCGTTTTTTCCTGAATATATTCAGGAAAAAACGCATACGCACTTTATGGCCAAGTGCATCATTGTGGACGTTCTGCCTCTTTTCCTATGCTTTCAATGCAATTCCAGTCTACCTCCTGAAATCGGTTTCCTGCAATTCTGCCCCGCTTTCAAGTCCTCTTGGCAGCCTTACTTCAGTATATTTTTGGACGATAGCTGTCATTTATAAGTCTGCAGGTTTGTGAATTACAGTGCCCCTGAGCTCCTTTCTTCAACTCGCTTTCTTTTGAGCTGGCCGCAACACCGCAGGATGGCTTCAGGCCCTAATCTGGTTCCGGCACGGCACGCTGAGCCTTTGGTTATTTCCTCTTCCTGGTGGGAAATGAGAGTTAAATTTGCCCGTCCAGACACCTCCAGCTAGTCTCTCATTGGTTCTCCCTATTCCTGTTCATCTTCCGCAGAAATTGCAAACTGGGCCAAACAGGAGGTTAAAGGCATTGACTCTGCAAGTGGGGAGAGTGTTAGTAAAGCGTCGGGAATGTTGCACCCGAGTACCAGGGGAGGAAAAGTGAGACATATTTGAACACGTCTCCCGTTCACACGGTTGATCATACTCTGGGTTCCACATGCATGTTTTAGCTGAAGGAAGAATACCTTAAACCTGGAGAGTTGAGACCCGTGGAATGGGTACCATGCAATATGACTTCAAAGGGTCTTCATTTGCTCACCGAACCTCTGCAATCCTATCACTGCTGCATTTATGCCCCTGTACACACGCTTGATTCTCTTTTGGAGACATAGCAATCCATAGGTTTTAAGATACTTACTAGTCACGTACATACTTAGGCGTTTAATATGGGGTGTTGAGTCCATTTCGTTGAGCAAGGAGTAGCTCTTGTCTATTCCATATTTGGCTTAAGGAACTTTATCTGTGCTCATTTCAATGTCTGGTTTTATGCAGCACCCCAACTCACCTTTCCCCTTAAGCAAGCATAAGTTGGTTTTCTAAATTTGAGACCCTGTTCTGTTTTGGAATTCAGTTCCTGTGTAGCCAAGTTTACATTCCGTGTATTAGTCATATCTTATGATGTTTCTTTTTCTGTGTGACTTATTTCAGTTAGAATCATCGTACCTGAATCCACTCATTATGCTGCTACGGGCCTGATGACATAGATTTCATTGCTGAGTGATACTGCATTGTACGTAAGTACTACAAGTTCTTTATCCATTTTTCACTTTCTGTGATATTGATCTTGTACGGTAAACGAGGTTCTTGTAAACAGAGGTGTACCAAACTTTGGGGTGGCTGTGTCTTTTTTATTTTAATTTCCCTAAGCTAAAAGACCATAAGTGGAAGTGCCCTAGGCTCTGTTGCTTTGTTTTTTAGATGTTTCAGGAAACACCATACACTTCTCCCAAGTGTCTGTTGGCAATTTACATCCCGCCCATCAGCATAACAAAGCTCCCAGTTCTCCATGGCCTGTCCTGCCTTTCTGGATTTTACACTTTTTTCAGATGGCCCTTTTGACCGGGGGGACGTGAGACTACATTGTAGTGCAGATTTCCTTTGCAAGTTTGCTTGGTTGGCCAAAAAGGGCGTATGCGTTTTTTCCTGAATATATTCAGGAAAAAACGCATACGCCCTTTTTGGCCAAGTGTATCATTGTGGACGTTCTGCCTCTTTTCCCATGCTTTCAATGCAATTCCAGTCTACCTCCTGAAATCGGTTTCCTGCAATTCTGCCCCGCTTTCAAGTCTTCTTGGCAGCCTTACTTCAGTATATTTTTGGACGATAGCTGTCATTTATAACTCTGCAGGTTTGTGAATTACAGTGCCCCTGAGCTCCTTTCTTCAACTCGCTTTCTTGTGACCTGGCAACAACACCACAGGATGGCTTCAGGCCCTAATCTGGTTCCGGCACGGCACGCTGAGCCTTTGGTTAATTCCTCTTCCTCGTGGGAAATGAGAGTTAAATTTGCCCGTCCAGACACCTCCAGCTAGTCTCTCATTGGTTCTCCCTATTCCTGTTCATCTTCCGCAGAAATTGCAAACTGGGCCAAACAGGAGGTTAAAGGCGCTGACTCTCCAAGGGGGGAGAGTGTTAGTAAAGCGTCTGGAATGTTGCACCCGAGTACCAGGGGAGGAATACTGAGACATATTTGAACACGTCTCCCATTCACACGGTTTATCATACTCTGGGTTCCACATGCATGTTTTAGCTGAAGGAAGAATACCTTAAACCTGGAGAGTTGAGACCCGTGGAATGGGTACCATGCAATATGACTTCAAAGGGTCTTCATTTGCTCACCGAACCTCTCCAATCCTATCACTGCTGCGTTTATGCCCCTGTACACACGCTTGATTCTCTTTTGGAGACATAGCAATCCATAGGTTTTAAGATACTTACTAGTCAGGTACATTCTTAGGCGTTTAATATGGGGTGTTGAGTCCATTTCGTTGAACAAGGAGTAGCTCTTGTCTATTCCATATTTGGCTTAAGGAACTTTATCTGTGCTCATTTCAATGTCTGGTTTTATGCAGCACCCCAACTCACCTTTCCCCTTAAGCAAGCAAAAGTTGGTTTTCTAAATTTGAGGCCCTGTTCTGTTTTGGAATTCAGTTCCTGTGTAGCCAAGTTTACATTCCGTGTATTAGTCATATCTTATGATGTTTCTTTTTCTGTGTGACTTATTTCAGTTAGAATCATCGTACCTGAATCCACTCATTATGCTGCTACGGGCCTGATGCCATAGATTTCATTGCTGAGTGATACTGCATTGTACGTATGTACCACAAGTTCTTTATCCATTTTTCACTTTCTGTGATATTGAACTTGTACAGTAAACGAGGTTCTTGTAAACAGAGGTGTCCCAAACTTTGGGGTGGCTGTGTTTTTGATTTTAATTTCCCTAAGCTATAGGACCATAAGTGGAAGTGCCCTAGGCTCTGTTGCTTTGCTTTTTATATGTTTCAGGAAACACCATACACTTCTCCCGAGTGTCTGTTGGCAATTTACATCCCGCCCATCAGCATAACAAGGCTCCCAGTTCTCCATGGCCTGTCCTGCCTTTCTGGATTTTACACTTTCTTCAGATGGCCCTTTTGACCGGGGGGAAGTGAGACTACATTGTAGTGCAGATTTCCTTTGCAAGTTTGCTTGGTTGGCCAAAAAGGGCGTATGCGTTTTTTCCTGAATATATTCAGGAAAAAACGCATACGCACTTTTTGGCCAAGTGCATCATTGTGGACGTTCTGCCTCTTTTCCTATGCTTTCAATGCAATTCCAGTCTACCTCCTGAAATCGGTTTCCTGCAATTCTGCCCCGCTTTCAAGTCCTCTTGGCAGCCTTACTTCAGTATATTTTTGGACGATAGCTGTCATTTATAACTCTGCAGGTTTGTGAATTACAGTGCCCCTGAGCTCCTTTCTTCAACTCGCTTTCTTGTGACCTGGTCGCAGCACCGCAGGATGGCTTCAGGCCCTAATCTGGTTCCGGAACGGCACGCTGAGCCTTTGGTTATTTCCTCTTCCTGGTGGAAAATGAGAGTTAAATTTGCCCGTCCAGACACCTCCAGCTAGTCTCTCATTGGTTCTCCCTATTCCTGTTCATCTTCCGCAGAAATTGCAAACTGGGCCAAACAGGAGGTTAAAGGCATTGACTCTGCAAGTGGGGAGAGTGTTAGTAAAGCGTCGGGAATGTTGCACCCGAGTACCAGGGGAGGAAAACTGAGACATATTTGAACACGTCTCCCGTTCACACGTTTGATCATACTCTGGGTTCCACATGCATGTTTTAGCTGAAGGAAGAATACCTTAAACCTGGAGAGTTGAGACCCGTGGAATGGGTACCATGCAATATGACTTCAAAGGGTCTTCATTTGCTCACCGAACCTCTGCAAACCTATCACTGCTGCATTTATGCCCCTGTACACACGCTTGATTCTCTTTTGGAGACATAGCAATCCATAGGTTTTAAGATACTTACTAGTCACGTACATACTTAGGCGTTTAATATGGGGTGTTGAGTCCATTTCGTTGAGCAAGGAGTAGCTCTTGTCTATTCCATATTTGGCTTAAGGAACTTTATCTGTGCTCATTTCAATGTCTGGTTTTATGCAGCACCCCAACTCACCTTTCCCCTTAAGCAAGCATAAGTTGCTTTTCTAAATTTGAGACCCTGTTCTGTTTTGGAATTCAGTTCCTGTGTAGCCAAGTTTACATTCCGTGTATTAGTGATATCTTATGATGTTTCTTTTTCTGTGTGACTTATTTCAGTTAGAATCATCGTACCTGAATCCACTCATTATGCTGCTACGGGCCTGATGACATAGATTTCATTGCTGAGTGATACTGCATTGTACGTAAGTACTACAAGTTCTTTATCCATTTTTCACTTTCTGTGATATTGATCTTGTACGGTAAACGAGGTTCTTGTAAACAGAGGTGTACCAAACTTTGGGGTGGCTGTGTCTTTTTGATTTTAATTTCCCTAAGCTATAGGACCATAAGTGGAAGTGCCCTAGGCTCTGTTGCTTTGTTTTTTAGATGTTTCAGGAAACACCATACACTTCTCCCGAGTGTCTGTTGGCAATTTACATCCCGCCCATCAGCATAACAAAGCTCCCAGTTCTCCATGGCCTGTCCTGCCTTTCTGGATTTTACACTTTTTTCAGATGGCCCTTTTGACCGGGGGGACGTGAGACTACATTGTAGTGCAGATTTCCTTTGCAAGTTTGCTTGGTTGGCCAAAAAGGGCGTATGCGTTTTTTCCTGAATATATTCAGGAAAAAACGCATACGCCCTTTTTGGCCAAGTGTATCATTGTGGACGTTCTGCCTCTTTTCCCATGCTTTCAATGCAATTCCAGTCTACCTCCTGAAATCGGTTTCCTGCAATTCTGCCCCGCTTTCAAGTCTTCTTGGCAGCCTTACTTCAGTATATTTTTGGACGATAGCTGTCATTTATAACTCTGCAGGTTTGTGAATTACAGTGCCCCTGAGCTCCTTTCTTCAACTCGCTTTCTTGTGACCTGGCAACAACACCACAGGATGGCTTCAGGCCCTAATCTGGTTCCGGCATGGCACGCTGAGCCTTTGGTTAATTCCTCTTCCTCATGGGAAATGAGAGTTAAATTTGCCCGTCCAGACACCTCCAGCTAGTCTCTCATTGGTTCTCCCTATTCCTGTTCATCTTCCGCAGAAATTGCAAACTGGGCCAAACAGGAGGTTAAAGGCGCTGACTCTCCAAGGGGGGAGAGTGTTAGTAAAGCGTCTGGAATGTTGCACCCGAGTACCAGGGGAGGAATACTGAGACATATTTGAACACGTCTCCCATTCACACGGTTTATCATACTCTGGGTTCCACATGCATGTTTTAGCTGAAGGAAGAATACCTTAAACCTGGAGAGTTGAGACCCGTGGAATGGGTACCATGCAATATGACTTCAAAGGGTCTTCATTTGCTCACCGAACCTCTCCAATCCTATCACTGCTGCGTTTATGCCCCTGTACACACGCTTGATTCTCTTTTGGAGACATAGCAATCCATAGGTTTTAAGATACTTACTAGTCAGGTACATTCTTAGGCGTTTAATATGGGGTGTTGAGTCCATTTCGTTGAACAAGGAGTAGCTCTTGTCTATTCCATATTTGGCTTAAGGAACTTTATCTGTGCTCATTTCAATGTCTGGTTTTATGCAGCACCCCAACTCACCTTTCCCCTTAAGCAAGCAAAAGTTGGTTTTCTAAATTTGAGACCCTGTTCTGTTTTGGAATTCAGTTCCTGTGTAGCCAAGTTTACATTCCGTGTATTAGTGATATCTTATGATGTTTCTTTTTCTGTGTGACTTATTTCAGTTAGAATCATCGTACCTGAATCCACTCATTATGCTGCTACGGGCCTGATGCCATAGATTTCATTGCTGAGTGATACTGCATTGTACGTAAGTACCAAAAATTCTTTATCCATTTTTCACTTTCTGTGATATTGAACTTGTACGGTAAACGAGGTTCTTGTAAACAGAGGCGTCCCAAACTTTGGGGTGGCTGTGTCTTTTTGATTTTAATTTCCCTAAGCTATAGGACCATAAGTGGAAGTGCCCTAGGCTCTGTTGCTTTGCTTTTTAGATGTTTCAGGAAACACCATACACTTCTCCCGAGTGTCTGTTGGCAATTTACATCCCGCCCATCAGCATAACAAGGCTCCCAGTTCTCCATGGCCTGTCCTGCCTTTCTGGATTTTACACTTTCTTCAGATGGCCCTTTTGACCGGGGGGAAGTGAGACTACATTGTAGTGCAGATTTCCTTTGCAAGTTTGCTTGGTTGGCCAAAAAGGGCGTATGCGTTTTTTCCTGAATATATTCAGGAAAAAACGCATACGCCCTTTTTGGCCAAGCGCATCATTGTGGACGTTCTGCCTCTTTTCCTATGCTTTCAATGCAATTCCAGTCTACCTCCTGAAATCGGTTTCCTGCAATTCTGCCCCGCTTTCAAGTCCTCTTGGCAGCCTTACTTCAGTATATTTTTGGACGATAGCTGTCATTTATAACTATGCAGGTTTGTGAATTACAGTGCCCCTGAGCTCCTTTCTTCAAATCGCATTCTTTTGAGCTGGCAGCAACACCGCAGTATGGCTTCAGGCCCTAATCTGGTTCCGGCACGGCACGCTGAGCCTTTGGTTAATTCCTCTTCCTGGTGGGAAATGAGAGTTAAATTTGCCCGTCCAGACACCTCCAGCTAGTCTCTCATTGGTTCTCCCTATTCCTGTTCATCTTCCGCAGAAATTGCAAACTGGGCCAAACAGGAGGTTAAAGGCGCTGACTCTCCAAGGGGGGAGAGTGTTAGTAAAGCGTCTGGAATGTTGCACCCGAGTACCAGGGGAGGAATACTGAGACATATTTGAACACGTCTCCCATTCACACGGTTTATCATACTCTGGGTTCCACATGCATGTTTTAGCTGAAGGAAGAATACCTTAAACCTGGAGAGTTGAGACCCGTGGAATGGGTACCATGCAATATGACTTCAAAGGGTCTTCATTTGCTCACCGAACCTCTCCAATCCTATCACTGCTGCGTTTATGCCCCTGTACACACGCTTGATTCTCTTTTGGAGACATAGCAATCCATAGGTTTTAAGATACTTACTAGTCAGGTACATTCTTAGGCGTTTAATATGGGGTGTTGAGTCCATTTCGTTGAACAAGGAGTAGCTCTTGTCTATTCCATATTTGGCTTAAGGAACTTTATCTGTGCTCATTTCAATGTCTGGTTTTATGCAGCACCCCAACTCACCTTTCCCCTTAAGCAAGCAAAAGTTGGTTTTCTAAATTTGAGACCCTGTTCTGTTTTGGAATTCAGTTCCTGTGTAGCCAAGTTTACATTCCGTGTATTAGTGATATCTTATGATGTTTCTTTTTCTGTGTGACTTATTTCAGTTAGAATCATCGTACCTGAATCCACTCATTATGCTGCTACGGGCCTGATGCCATAGATTTCATTGCTGAGTGATACTGCATTGTACGTAAGTACCAAAAATTCTTTATCCATTTTTCACTTTCTGTGATATTGAACTTGTACGGTAAACGAGGTTCTTGTAAACAGAGGCGTCCCAAACTTTGGGGTGGCTGTGTCTTTTTGATTTTAATTTCCCTAAGCTATAGGACCATAAGTGGAAGTGCCCTAGGCTCTGTTGCTTTGCTTTTTAGATGTTTCAGGAAACACCATACACTTCTCCCGAGTGTCTGTTGGCAATTTACATCCCGCCCATCAGCATAACAAGGCTCCCAGTTCTCCATGGCCTGTCCTGCCTTTCTGGATTTTACACTTTCTTCAGATGGCCCTTTTGACCGGGGGGAAGTGAGACTACATTGTAGTGCAGATTTCCTTTGCAAGTTTGCTTGGTTGGCCAAAAAGGGCGTATGCGTTTTTTCCTGAATATATTCAGGAAAAAACGCATACGCCCTTTTTGACCAAGCGCATCATTGTGGACGTTCTGCCTCTTTTCCTATGCTTTCAATGCAATTCCAGTCTACCTCCTGAAATCGGTTTCCTGCAATTCTGCCCCGCTTTCAAGTCCTCTTGGCAGCCTTACTTCAGTATATTTTTGGACGATAGCTGTCATTTATAACTATGCAGGTTTGTGAATTACAGTGCCCCTGAGCTCCTTTCTTCAAATCGCATTCTTTTGAGCTGGCAGCAACACCGCAGTATGGCTTCAGGCCCTAATCTGGTTCCGGCACGGCACGCTGAGCCTTTGGTTAATTCCTCTTCCTGGTGGGAAATGAGAGTTAAATTTGCCCGTCCAGACACCTCCAGCTAGTCTCTCATTGGTTCTCCCTATTCCTGTTCATCTTCCGCAGAAATTGCAAACTGGGCCAAACAGGAGGTTAAAGGCGCTGACTCTCCAAGGGGGGAGAGTGTTAGTAAAGCGTCTGGAATGTTGCACCCGAGTACCAGGGGAGGAATACTGAGACATATTTGAACACGTCTCCCATTCACACGGTTTATCATACTCTGGGTTCCACATGCATGTTTTAGCTGAAGGAAGAATACCTTAAACCTGGAGAGTTGAGACCCGTGGAATGGGTACCATGCAATATGACTTCAAAGGGTCTTCATTTGCTCACCGAACCTCTCCAATCCTATCACTGCTGCGTTTATGCCCCTGTACACACGCTTGATTCTCTTTTGGAGACATAGCAATCCATAGGTTTTAAGATACTTACTAGTCAGGTACATTCTTAGGCGTTTAATATGGGGTGTTGAGTCCATTTCGTTGAACAAGGAGTAGCTCTTGTCTATTCCATATTTGGCTTAAGGAACTTTATCTGTGCTCATTTCAATGTCTGGTTTTATGCAGCACCCCAACTCACCTTTCCCCTTAAGCAAGCAAAAGTTGGTTTTCTAAATTTGAGACCCTGTTCTGTTTTGGAATTCAGTTCCTGTGTAGCCAAGTTTACATTCCGTGTATTAGTGATATCTTATGATGTTTCTTTTTCTGTGTGACTTATTTCAGTTAGAATCATCGTACCTGAATCCACTCATTATGCTGCTACGGGCCTGATGCCATAGATTTCATTGCTGAGTGATACTGCATTGTACGTAAGTACCAAAAATTCTTTATCCATTTTTCACTTTCTGTGATATTGAACTTGTACGGTAAACGAGGTTCTTGTAAACAGAGGCGTCCCAAACTTTGGGGTGGCTGTGTCTTTTTGATTTTAATTTCCCTAAGCTATAGGACCATAAGTGGAAGTGCCCTAGGCTCTGTTGCTTTGCTTTTTAGATGTTTCAGGAAACACCATACACTTCTCCCGAGTGTCTGTTGGCAATTTACATCCCGCCCATCAGCATAACAAGGCTCCCAGTTCTCCATGGCCTGTCCTGCCTTTCTGGATTTTACACTTTCTTCAGATGGCCCTTTTGACCGGGGGGAAGTGAGACTACATTGTAGTGCAGATTTCCTTTGCAAGTTTGCTTGGTTGGCCAAAAAGGGCGTATGCGTTTTTTCCTGAATATATTCAGGAAAAAACGCATACGCCCTTTTTGGCCAAGCGCATCATTGTGGACGTTCTGCCTCTTTTCCTATGCTTTCAATGCAATTCCAGTCTACCTCCTGAAATCGGTTTCCTGCAATTCTGCCCCGCTTTCAAGTCCTCTTGGCAGCCTTACTTCAGTATATTTTTGGACGATAGCTGTCATTTATAACTATGCAGGTTTGTGAATTACAGTGCCCCTGAGCTCCTTTCTTCAAATCGCATTCTTTTGAGCTGGCAGCAACACCGCAGTATGGCTTCAGGCCCTAATCTGGTTCCGGCACGGCACGCTGAGCCTTTGGTTAATTCCTCTTCCTGGTGGGAAATGAGAGTTAAATTTGCCCGTCCAGACACCTCCAGCTAGTCTCTCATTGGTTCTCGCTATTCCTGTTCATCTTCCGCAGAAATTGCAAACTGGGCCAAACAGGAGGTTAAAGGGACTGACTCTCCAAGTCGGGAGGGTGTTAGTAAAGCGTCTGGAATGTTGCACCCGAGTACCAGGGTACGAAAACTGAGACATATTTGAACACGTCTCCCGATCACATGGTTGATCATACTCTAGGTTCCACATGCATGTTTTAGCTGAAGGAAGAATACCTTAAACCTGGGTAGTTGAGACCCGTGGAATGGGTACCATGCAATATGACTTCAAAGGGTCTTCATTTGCTCACCGAACCTCTCCAATCCTATCACTGCTGCGTTTATGCCCCTGTACACACGCTTGATTCTCTTTTGGAGACATAGCAATCCATAGGTTTTAAGATACTTACTAGTCAGGTACATTCTTAGGCGTTTAATATGGGGTGTTGAGTCCATTTCGTTGAACAAGGAGTAGCTCTTGTCTATTCCATATTTGGCTTAAGGAACTTTATCTGTGCTCATTTCAATGTCTGGTTTTATGCAGCACCCCAACTCACCTTTCCCCTTAAGCAAGCAAAAGTTGGTTTTCTAAATTTGAGACCCTGTTCTGTTTTGGAATTCAGTTCCTGTGTAGCCAAGTTTACATTCCATGTATTAGTGATATCTTATGATGTTTCTTTTTCTGTGTGACTTATTTCAGTTAGAATCATCGTACCTGAATCCACTCATTATGCTGCTACGGGCCTGATGCCATAGATTTCATTGCTGAGTTATACTGCATTGTACGTATGTACCACAAGTTCTTTATCCATTTTTCACTTTCTGTGATATTGAACTTGTACAGTAAACGAGGTTCTTGTAAACAGATGTGTCCCAAACTTTGGGGTGGCTGTGTCTTTTTGATTTTAATTTCCCTAAGCTATAGGACCATAAGTGGAAGTGCCCTAGGCTCTGTTGCTTTGCTTTTTATATGTTTCAGGAAACACCATACACTTCTCCCGAGTGTCTGTTGGCAATTTACATCCCGCCCATCAGCATAACAAGGCTCCCAGTTCTCCATGGCCTGTCCTGTCTTTCTGGATTTTACACTTTCTTCAGATGGCCCTTTTGACCGGGGGGAAGTGAGACTACATTGTAGTGCAGATTTCCTTTGCAAGTTTGCTTGGTTGGCCAAAAAGGGCGTATGCGTTTTTTCCTGAATATATTCAGGAAAAAACGCATACGCCCTTTTTGGCCAAGTGCATCATTGTGGACGTTCTGCCTCTTTTCCTATGCTTTCAATGCAATTCCAGTCTACCTCCTGAAATCGGTTTCCTGCAATTCTGCCCCGCTTTCAAGTCCTCTTGGCAGCCTTACTTCAGTATATTTTTGGACGATAGCTGTCATTTATAACTATGCAGGTTTGTGAATTACAGTGCCCCTGAGCTCCTTTCTTCAACTCGCTTTCTTTTGAGCTGGCAGCAACACCGCAGTATGGCTTCAGGCCCTAATCTGGTTCCGGCACGGCACGCTGAGCCTTTGGTTAATTCCTCTTCCTGGTGGGAAATGAGAGTTAAATTTGCCCGTCCAGACACCTCCAGCTAGTCTCTCATTGGTTCTCGCTATTCCTGTTCATCTTCCGCAGAAATTGCAAACTGGGCCAAACAGGAGGTTAAAGGGACTGACTCTCCAAGTCGGGAGGATGTTAGTAAAGCGTCTGGAATGTTGCACCCGAGTACCAGGGTACGAAAACTGAGACATATTTGAACACGTCTCCCGATCACATGGTTGATCATACTCTAGGTTCCACATGCATGTTTTAGCTGAAGGAAGAATACCCTAAACCTGGGTAGTTGAAACCCGTGGAATGGGTACCATGCAATATGACTTCAAAGGGTCTTCATTTGCTCACCGAACCTCTCCAATCCTATGACTGCTGCGTTTATGCCCCTGTACACATGCTTGATTCTCTTTCAGAGACATAGCAATCCATAGGTTTTAAGATACTTACTAGTCAGGTACATTCTTAGGCGTTTAATATGCGGTGTTGAGTCCATTTCGTTGAGCAAGGAGTAGCTCTTGTCTATTCCATATTTGGCTTAAGGAACTTTATCTGTGCTCATTTCAATCTCTGGTTTTATGCAGCACCCCAACTCACCTTTCACCTTAAGCAAGCATAAGTTGGTTTTCTAAATTTGAGACCCTGTTCTGTTCTGTAATTCAGTTCCTGTGTAGCCAAGTTTACATTCCGTGTATTACTGATATCTTATGATGTTTCTTTTTCTGTGTGACTTATTTCAGTTAGAATCATCATACCTGAATCCACTCATTGTGCTGCTAAGGGCCTGATGACATAGACTTCATTGCTGAGTGATATTGCTTTGTAAGTAAATACCACAACTTCTTTATCCATTTTTCACTTTCTGCAATGTTGAACTTGTACTGTAAATGAGGTTGTTGTAAACAGAGTCGTCCCAAACTTTGGGGTGGCTGTGTCTTTTTGATTTTAATTTCCCTAAGCTATAGGACCATAAGTGGAAGTGCCCTAGGCTCTGTTGCTTTGTTTTTTAGATGTTTCAGGAAACACCATACACTTCTCTCAAGTGTCTGTTGGCAATTTACATCCCGCCCATCAGCATAACAAGGCTCCCAGTTCTTCATGGCCTGTCCTGACTTTCTGGATTTTACACTTTTTTCAGATGGCCCTTTTGACCGGGGGGAAGTGAGACTTCATTGTAGTGCAGATTTCCTTTGCAAGCTTGCTTGGTTGGCCAAAAAGGGCGTATGCGTTTTTTCCTGAATATATTCAGGAAAAAGCGCATCCGCACTTTTTGGCCAAGTGCATCATTGTGGACGTTCTGCCTCTTTTCCTATGCTTTCAATGCAATTCCAGTCTACCTCCTGAAATCGGTTTCCTGCAATTCTGCCCCGCTTTCAAGTCCTCTTGGCAGCCTTACTTCAGTATATTTTTGGACGATAGCTGTCATTTATAACTCTGCAGGTTTGTGAATTACAGTGCCCCTGAGCTCCTTTCTTCAACTCGCTTTCTTGTGACCTGGCCGCAGCACCGCAGGATGGCTTCAGGCCCTAATCTGGTTCCGGAACGGCACGCTGAGCCTTTGGTTATTTCCTCTTCCTGGTGGAAAATGAGAGTTAAATTTGCCCGTCCAGACACCTCCAGCTAGTCTCTCATTGGTTCTCCCTATTCCTGTTCATGTTCCGCAGAAATTGCAAACTGGGCCAAACAGGAGGTTAAAGGCATTGACTCTGCAAGTGGGGAGAGTGTTAGTAAAGCGTCGGGAATGTTGCACCCGAGTACCAGGGGAGGAAAACTGAGACATATATGAACACGTCTCCCGTTCACACGGTTGATCATACTCTGGGTTCCACATGCATGTTTTAGCTGAAGGAAGAATACCTTAAACCTGGGTAGTTGAGACCCGTGGAATGGGTACCATGCAATATGACTTCAAAGGGTCTTCATTTGCTCACCGAACCTCTGCAATCCTATCACTGCTGCATTTATGCCCCTGTACACACGCTTGATTCTCTTTTGGAGACATAGCAATCCATAGGTTTTAAGATACTTACTAGTCACGTACATACTTAGGCGTTTAATATGGGGTGTTGAGTCCATTTCGTTGAGCAAGGAGTAGCTCTTGTCTATTCCATATTTGGCTTAAGGAACTTTATCTGTGCTCATTTCAATGTCTGGTTTTATGCAGCACCCCAACTCACCTTTCCCCTTAAGCAAGCATAAGTTGGTTTTCTAAATTTGAGACCCTGTTCTGTTTTGGAATTCAGTTCCTGTGTAGCCAAGTTTACATTCCATGTATTAGTGATATCTTATGATGTTTCTTTTTCTGTGTGACTTATTTCAGTTAGAATCATCGTACCTGAATCCACTCATTATGCTGCTACGGGCCTGATGACATAGATTTCATTGCTGAGTGATACTGCATTGTACGTAAGTACTACAAGTTCTTTATCCATTTTTCACTTTCTGTGATATTGATCTTGTACGGTAAACGAGGTTCTTGTAAACAGAGGTGTACCAAACTTTGGGGTGGCTGTGTCTTTTTGATTTTAATTTCCCTAAGCTAAAAGACCATAAGTGGAAGTGCCCTAGGCTCTGTTGCTTTGTTTTTTAGATGTTTCAGGAAACACCATACACTTCTCCCAAGTGTCTGTTGGCAATTTTCATCCCGCCCATCAGCATAACAAAGCTCCCAGTTCTCCATGGCCTGTCCTGCCTTTCTGGATTTTACACTTTTTTCAGATGGCCCTTTTGACCGGGGGGACGTGAGACTACATTGTAGTGCAGATTTCCTTTGCAAGCTTGCTTGGTTGGCCAAAAAGGGCGTATGCGTTTTTTCCTGAATATATTCAGGAAAAAACGCATACGCCCTTTTTGGCCAAGTGTATCATTGTGGACGTTCTGCCTCTTTTCCCATGCTTTCAATGCAATTCCAGTCTACCTCCTGAAATCGGTTTCCTGCAATTCTGCCCCGCTTTCAAGTCTTCTTGGCAGCCTTACTTCAGTATATTTTTGGACGATAGCTGTCATTTATAACTCTGCAGGTTTGTGAATTACAGTGCCCCTGAGCTCCTTTCTTCAACTCGCTTTCTTGTGACCTGGCCGCAACACCGCAGGATGGCTTCAGGCCCTAATCTGGTTCCGGCACGGCACGCTGAGCCTTTGGTTAATTCCTCTTCCTGGTGGGAAATGAGAGTTATATTTGCCCGTCCAGACACCTCCAGCTAGTCTCTCATTGGTTCTCGCTATTCCTGTTTATCTTCCACAGAAATTGGAAACTGGGCCAAACAGGAGGTTAAAGGGACTGACTCTCCAAGTCGGGAGGGTGTTAGTAAAGCGTCTGGAATGTTGCACCCGAGTACCAGGGTACGAAAACTGAGACATATTTGAACACGTCTCCCGATCACATGGTTGATCACACTCTAGGTTCCACATGCATGTTTTAGCTGAAGGAAGAATACCTTAAACCTGGGTAGTTGAAACCCATGGAATGGGTACCGTGCAATATGACTTCAAAGGGTCTTCATTTGCTCACCGAACCTCTCCAATCCTATCACTGCTGCGTTTATGCCCCTGTACACATGCTTGATTCTCTTTCGGAGACATAGCAATCCGTAGGTTTTAAGATACTTACTAGTCAGGTACATTCTTAGGCGTTAAATATGCGGTGTTGAGTCCATTTCGTTGAGCAAGGCGTAGCTCTTGTCTATTCCATATTTGGCTTAAGGAACTTTATCTGTGCTCATTTCAATCTCTGGTTTTATGCAGCACCCCAACTCACCTTTACCCTTAAGCAAGCATAAGTTCGTTTTCTAAATTTGAGACCCTGTTCTGTTCTGTAATTCAGTTCCTGTGTAGCCAAGTTTACATTCCGTGTATTACTGATATCTTATGATGTTTCTTTTTCTGTGTGACTTATTTCAGTTAGAATCATCATACCTGAATCCACTCATTGTGCTGCTAAGGGCCTGATGACATAGATTTCATTGCTGAGTGATATTGCTTTGTAAGTAAATACCACAACTTCTTTATCCATTTTTCACTTTCTGCGATGTTGAACTTGTACTGTAAACGAGGTTCTTGTAAACAGAGGCGTCCCAAACTTTGGGGTGGCTGTGTCTTTTTGATTTTAATTTCCCTAAGCTATAGGACCATAAGTGGAAGTGCCCTAGGCTCTGTTGCTTTGTTTTTTAGATGTTTCAGGAAACACCATACACTTCTCCCGAGTGTCTGTTGGCAATTTACATCCCGCCCATCAGCATAACAAGGCTCCCAGTTCTCCATGGCCTGTCCTGCCTTTCTGGATTTTACACTTTTTTCAGATGGCCCTTTTGACCGGGGGGAAGTGAGACTTCATTGTAGTGCAGATTTCCTTTGCAAGCTTGCTTGGTTGGCCAAAAAGGGCGTATGCGTTTTTTCCTGAATATATTCAGGAAAAAACGCATACGCCCTTTTTGGCCAAGTGCATCATTGTGGACGTTCTGCCTCTTTTCCTATGCTTTCAATGCAATTCCAGTCTACCTCCTGAAATCGGTTTCCTGCAATTCTGCCCCGCTTTCAAGTCCTCTTGGCAGCCTTACTTCAGTATATTTTTGGACGATAGCTGTCATTTATAACTCTGCAGGTTTGTGAATTACAGTGCCCCTGAGCTCCTTTCTTCAACTCGCTTTCTTTTGAGCTGGCCGCAACACCGCAGGATGGCTTCAGGCCCTAATCTGGTTCCGGCACGGCACGCTGAGCCTTTGGTTAATTCCTCTTCCTGGTGGGAAATGAGAGTTAAATTTGCCCGTCCAGACACCTCCAGCTAGTCTCTCATTGGTTCTCGCTATTCCTGTTCATCTTCCGCAGAAATTGCAAACTGGGCCAAACAGGAGGTTAAAGGGACTGACTCTCCAAGTGGGGAGAGTGTTAGTAAAGCGTCGGGAATGTTGCACCCGAGTACCAGGGTACGAAAACTGAGACATATTTGAACACGTCTCCCGATCACATGGTTGATCATACTCTAGGTTCCACATGCATGTTTTAGCTGAAGGAAGAATACCTTAAACCTGGGTAGTTGAAACCCGTGGAATGGGTACCATGCAATATGACTTCAAAGGGTCTTCATTTGCTCACCGAACCTCTTCAATCCTATCACTGCTGCGTTTATGCCCCTGTACACATGCTTGATTCTCTTTCGGAGACATAGCAATCCATAGGTTTTAAGATACTTACTAGTCAGGTACATTCTTAGGCGTTTAATATGGGGTGTTGAGTCCATTTCGTTGAGCAAGGAGTAGCTCTTGTCTATTCCATATTTGACTTAAGGAACATTATCTGTGTTCATTTCAATCTCTGGTTTTATGCAGCACCCCAACTCACCTTTACCCTTAAGCAAGCATAAGTTGGTTTTCTAAATTTGAGACCCTGTTCTGTTTTGGAATTCAGTTCCTGTGTAGCCAAGTTTACATTCCGTGTATTAGTGATATCTTATGATGTTTCTTTTTCTGTGTGACTTATTTCAGTTAGAATCATCGTACCTGAATCCACTCGTTATGCTGCTACGGGCCTGATGACATAGATTTTATTGCTGAGTGATACTGCATTGTACGTAAGTACCACAAGTTCTTTATCCATTTTTCACTTTCTGTGATATTGAACTCGTACGGTAAACGAGGTTCTTGTAAACAGAGGCGTCCCAAACTTTGGGGTGGCTGTGTCTTTTTGATTTTAATTTCCCTAAGCTATAGGACCATAAGTGGAAGTGCCCTAGGCTCTGTTGCTTTGTTTTTTAGATGTTTCAGGAAACACCATACACTTCTCCCGAGTGTCTGTTGGCAATTTACATCCCGCCCATCAGCATAACAAGGCTCCCAGTTCTCCATGGCCTGTCCTGCCTTTCTGGATTTTACACTTTTTTCATATGGCCCTTTTGACGGGGGGAAGTGAGACTTCATTGTAGTGCAGATTTCCTTTGCAAGTTTGCTTGGTTGGCCAAAACGGGCGTATGCGTTTTTTCCTGAATGTATTCAGGAAAAAACGCATACGCGCTTTTTGGCCAAGTGCATCATTGTGGACGTTCTGCCTCTTTTCCTATGCTTTCAATGCAATTCCAGTCTACCTCCTGAAATTGGTTTCCTGCAATTCTGCCCCGCTTTGAAGTCCTCTTGGCAGCCTTATTTCAGTATATTTTTGGACGATAGCTGTCATTTATAACTCTGCAGGTTTGTGAATTACAGTGCCCCTGAGCTCCTTTCTTCAACTCGCTTTCTTGTGACCTGGCCGCAACACCGCAGGATGGCTTCAGGCCCTAATCTTGTTCCGGCACGGCACACTGAGCCTTTGGTTAATTCCTCTTCCTGGTGGGAAATGAGAGTTAAATTTGCCCGTCCAGACACCTCCAGCTAGTCTCTCATTGGTTCTCGCTATTCCTGTTCATCTTCAGCAGAAATTGCAAACTGGGCCAAACAGGAGGTTAAAGGGACTGACTCTCCAAGTTGGGAGAGTGTTAGTAAAGCGTCTGGAATGTTGCACCCGAGTACCAGGGGAGGAAAACTGAGACATATTTGAACACGTCTCCCGTTCACACGGTTGATCATACTCTGGGTTCCACATGCATGTTTTAGCTGAAGGAAGAATACCTTAAACCTGGAGAGTTGAGACCCGTGGAATGGGTACCATGCAATATGACTTCAAAGGGTCTTCATTTGCTCACCGAACCTCTCCAATCCTATCACTGCTGCGTTTATGCCCCTGTACACACGCTTGATTCTCTTTTGGAGACATAGCAATCCATAGGTTTTAAGATACTTACTAGTCACGTACATTCTTAGGCGTTTAATATGGGGTGTTGAGTCCATTTCGTTGAGCAAGGAGTAGCTCTTGTCTATTCCATATTTGGCTTAAGGAACTTTATCTGTGCTCATTTCAATGTCTGGTTTTATGCAGCACCCCAACTCACCTTTCCCGTTAAGCAAGCATAAGTTGGTTTTCTAAATTTGAGACTCTGTTCTGTTTTGGAATTCAGTTCCTGTGTAGCCAAGTTTACATTCCGTGTATTACTGATATCTTATGATGTTTCTTTTTCTGTGTGACTTATTTCAGTTAGAATCATTGTACCTGAATCCACTCATTATGCTGCTACGGGCCTGATGACATAGATTTCATTGCTGAGTGATACTGCATTGTACGTATGTACCACAAGTTCTTTATCCATTTTTCACTTTCTGTGATATTGAACTTGTACGGTAAACGAGGTTCTTGTAAACAGAGGTGTCCCAAACATTGGGGTGGCTGTGTCTTTTTGATTTTAATTTCCCTAAGCTATAGGACCATAAGTGGAAGTGCCCTAGGCTCTGTTGCTTTGTTTTTTAGATGTTTCAGGAAACACCATACACTTCTCCCGAGTGTCTGTTGGCAAATTACATCCCCCCCATCAGCATAACAAGACTCCCAGTTCTCCATGGCCTGTCCTGCCTTTCTGGATTTTACACTTTTTTCAGATGGCCCTTTTGACCGGGGGGAAGTGAGACTACATTGTAGTGCAGATTTCCTTTGCAAGTTTGCTTGGTTGGCCAAAAAGGGCGTATGCGTTTTTTCCTGAATATATTCAGGAAAAAACGCATACGCACTTTTTGGCCAAGTGTATCATTGTGGACGTTCTGCCTCTTTTCCCATGCTTTCAATGCAATTCCTGTCTACCTCCTGAAATCGGTTTCCTGCAATTCTGCCCCGCTTTCAAGTCCTCTTGGCAGCCTTACTTCAGTATATTTTTGGACGATAGCTGTCATTTATAACTCTGCAGGTTTGTGAATTACAGTGCCCCTGAGCTCCTTTCTTCAACTCGCTTTCTTTTGAGCTGGCAGCAACACCGCAGGATGGCTTCAGGCTCTAATCTGGTTCCGGCACGGCACGCTGAGCCTTTGGTTAATTCCTCTTCCTGGTGGGAAATGAGAGTTAAATTTGCCCGTCCAGACACCTCCAGCTAGTCTCTCATTGGTTCTCGCTATTCCTGTTCATCTTCCGCAGAAATTGCAAACTGGGCCAAACAGGAGGGTAAAGGGACTGACTCTCCAAGTCGGGAGGATGTTAGTAAAGCGTCTGGAATGTTGCACCCGAGTACCAGGGTACGAAAACTGAGACATATTTGAACACGTCTCCCGATCACATGGTTGATCATACTCTAGGTTCCACATGCATGTTTTAGCTGAAGGAAGAATACCCTAAACCTGGGTAGTTGAAACCCGTGGAATGGGTACCATGCAATATGACTTCAAAGGGTCTTCATTTGCTCACCGAACCTCTCCAATCCTATCACTGCTGCGTTTATGCCCCTGTACACATGCTTGATTCTCTTTCGGAGACATAGCAATCCATAGGTTTTAAGATACTTACTAGTCAGGTACATTCTTAGGCGTTTAATATGCGGTGTTGAGTCCATTTCGTTGAGCAAGGAGTAGCTCTTGTCTATTCCATATTTGGCTTAAGGAATTTTATCTGTGCTCATTTCAATCTCTGGTTTTATGCAGCACCCCAACTCACCTTTACCCTTAAGCAAGCATAAGTTGGTTTTCTAACTTTGAGACCCTGTTCTGTTCTGTAATTCAGTTCCTGTGTAGCCAAGTTTACATTCCGTGTATTACTGATATCTTATGATGTTTCTTTTTCTGTGTGACTTATTTCAGTTAGAATCATCATACCTGAATCCACTCATTGTGCTGCTAAGGGCCTGATGACATAGATTTCATTGCTGAGTGATATTGCTTTGTAAGTAAATAGCACAACATCTTTATCCATTTTTCACTTTCTGCGAAATTGAACTTGTACTGTAAACGAGGTTCTTGTAAACAGAGGCATCCCAAACTTTGGGGTGGCTGTGTCTTTTTGATTTTAATTTCCCTAAGCTATAGGACCATAAGTGGAAGTGCCCTAGGCTCTGTTGCTTTGTTTTTTAGATGTTTCAGGAAACACCATACACTTCTCCCGAGTGTCTGTTGGCAATTTACATCCCGCCCATCAGCATAACAAGGCTCCCAGTTCTCCATGGCCTGTCCTGCCTTTCTGGATTTTACACTTTTTTCAGATGGCCCTTTTGACCGGGGGGAAGTGAGACTTCATTGTAGTGCAGATTTCCTTTGCAAGCTTGCTTGGTTGGCCAAAAAGGGCGTATGCGTTTTTTCCTGAATATATTCAGGAAAGAACGCATACGCCCTTTTTGGCCAAGTGCATCATTGTGGACGTTCTGCCTCTTTTCCTATGCTTTCAATGCAATTCCAGTCTACCTCCTGAAATCGGTTTCCTGCAATTCTGCTCCGCTTTCAAGTCCTCTTGGCAGCCTTACTTCAGTATATTTTTGGACGATAGCTGTCATTTATAACTCTGCAGGTTTGTGAATTACAGTGCCCCTGAGCTCCTTTCTTCAACTCGCTTTCTTGTGACCTGGCCGCAACACCGCAGGATGGCTTCAGGCCCTAATCTGGTTCCGGCACGGCACGCTGAGCCTTTGGTTATTTCCTCTTCCTGGTGGAAAATGAGAGATAAATTTGCCCGTCCAGACACCTCCAGCTAGTCTCTCATTGGTTCTCGCTATTCCTGTTCATCTTCCGCAGAAATTGCAAACTGGGCCAAACAGGAGGTTAAAGGCATTGACTCTCCAAGTGGGGAGAGTGTTAGTAAAGCGTCTGGAATGTTGCACCCGAGTACCAGGGGAGGAAAACTGAGACATATTTGAACACGTCTCCCGTTCAAATGGTTGATCATACTCTGGGTTCCACATGCATGTTTTAGCTGAAGGAAGAATACCTTAAACCTGGAGAGTTGAGACCCGTGGAATGGGTACAATGCAATATGACTTCAAAGGGTCTTCATTTGCTCACCGAACCTCTCCAATCCTATCACTGCTGCGTTTATGCCCCTGTACACATGCTTGATTCTCTTTCGGAGACATAGCAATCCATAGGTTTTAAGATACTTACTAGTCAGGTACATTCTTAGGCGTTTAATATGGGGTGTTGAGTCCATTTCGTTGAGCAAGGAGTAGCTCTTGTCTATTCCATATTTGACTTAAGGAACATTATCTGTGTTCATTTCAATCTCTGGTTTTATGCAGCACCCCAACTCACCTTTACCCTTAAGAAAGCATAAGTTGGTTTTCTAAATTTGAGACCCTGTTCTGTTCTGTAATTCAGTTCCTGTGTAGCCAAGTTTACATTCCGTGTATTAGTGATATCTTATGATGTTTCTTTTTCTGTGTGACTTATTTCAGTTAGAATCATCGTACCTGAATCCACTCGTTATGCTGCTACGGGCCTGATGACATAGATTTTATTGCTGAGTGATACTGCATTGTACGTAAGTACCACAAGTTCTTTATGCATTTTTCACTTTCTGTGATATTGAACTCGTACGGTAAACGAGGTTCTTGTAAACAGAGGCGTCCCAAACTTTGGGGTGGCTGTGTCTTTTTGATTTTAATTTCCCTAAGCTATAGGACCATAAGTGGAAGTGCCCTAGGCTCTGTTGCTTTGTTTTTTAGATGTTTCAGGAAACACCATACACTTCTCCCGAGTGTCTGTTGGCAATTTACATCCCGCCCATCAGCATAACAAGGCTCCCAGTTCTCCATGGCCTGTCCTGTCTTTCTGGATTTTACACTTTTTTCAGATGGCCCTTTTGACCGGGGGGAAGTGAGACTTCATTGTAGTGCAGATTTCCTTTGCAAGCTTGCTTGGTTGGCCAAAAAGGGCATATGCGTTTTTTCCTGAATATATTCAGGAAAAAACGCATATGCCCTTTTTGGCCAAGTGCATCATTGTGGACGTTCTGCCTCTTTTCCTATGCTTTCAATGCAATTCCAGTCTACCTCCTGAAATCGGTTTCCTGCAATTCTGCCCCGCATTCAAGTCCTCTTGGCAGCCTTACTTCAGTATATTTTTGGACGATAGCTGTCATTTATAACTCTGCAGGTTTGTGAATTACAGTGCCCCTGAGCTCCTTTCTTCAACTCGCTTTCTTTTGAGCTGGCCGCAACACCGCAGGATGGCTTCAGGCTCTAATCTGATTCCGGCATGGCATGCTGAGCCTTTGGTTATTTCCCTTTCCTGGTGGGAAATGAGAGTTAAATTTGCCCGTCTAGACACCTCCAGCTAGTCTCTCATTGGTTCTCCCTATTCCTGTTCATCTTCCGCAGAAATTGCAAACTGGGCCAAACAGGAGGTTAAAGGCGCTGACTCTACAAGTGGGGAGAGTGTTAGTAAAGCGTCTGGAATGTTGCACCCGAGTACCAGGGGAGGAAAACTGAGACATATTTGAACACGTCTCCCGTTCACATGGTTGATCATACTCTGGGTTCCACATGCATGTTTTAGCTGAAGGAAGAATACCTTAAACCTGGAGAGTTGAGACCCGTGTAATGGGTACCATGCAATATGACTTCAAAGGGTCTTCATTTGCTCACCGAACCTCTCCAATCCTATCACTGCTGCGTTTATGCCCCTGTACACACGCTTGATTCTCGTTTGGAGACATAACAATCCACAGGTTTTAAGATATTTACTAGTCAGATACATTCTTAGGCGTTTAATATGCGGTGTTGAGTCCATTTCGTTGAGCAAGGAGTAGCTCTTGTCTATTCCATATTTGGCTTAAGGAACTTTATCTGTGCTCATTTCAATCTCTGGTTTTATGCAGCACCCCAACTCACCTTTACCCTTAAGCAAGCATAAGTTCGTTTTCTAAATTTGAGACCCTGTTCTGTTCTGTAATTCAGTTCCTG
The DNA here is from genome assembly GCF_039906515.1 of Pseudorca crassidens. Classification (NCBI taxonomy): domain Eukaryota; kingdom Metazoa; phylum Chordata; class Mammalia; order Artiodactyla; family Delphinidae; genus Pseudorca; species Pseudorca crassidens. Next base: position 1,097,716 of record NC_090300.1, on the reverse strand, counting down.
TGTAGCCAAGTTTACATTCCGTGTATTAGTGATATCTTATGATGTTTCTTTTTCTGTGTGACTTATTTCAGTTAGAATCATCGTACCTGAATCCACTCGTTATGCTGCTACGGGCCTGATGACATAGATTTCATTGCTGAGTGATACTGCATTGTACGTAAGTACCAAAACTTCTTTATCCATTTTTCACATTCTGCAATGTTGAACTTGTACGGTAAACGAGGTTCTTGTAAACAGAGGCGTCCCAAATTTTGGGGTGGCTGTGTCTCTTTGATTTTAATTTCCCTAAGCTATAGGACCATAAGTGGAAGTGCCCTAGGCTCTGTTGCTTTGTTTTTTAGATGTTTCAGGAAACACCATACACTTCTCCCAAGTGTCTGTTGGCAATTTACATCCCGCCCATCAGCATAACAAGGCTCCCAGTTCTCCATGGCCTGTCCTGCCTTTCTGGATTTTACACTTTTTTCAGATGGCCCTTTTGACCGGGGGGAAGTGAGACTTCATTGTAGTGCAGATTTCCTTTGCAAGCTTGCTTGCTTTGCCTAAAAGGGTGTATGCGTTTTTCCCTGAATATATTCAGGAAAAAACACATACGCCCTTTTTGGCCAAGTGCATCATTGTGGACGTTCTGCCTCTTTTCCTATGCTTTCAATGCAATTCCAGTCTACCTCCTGAAATCGGTTTCCTGCAATTCTGCCCCGCTTTCAAGTCGTCTTGGCAGCCTTACTTCAGTATATTTTTGGACGATAGCTGTCATTTATAACTCTGCAGGTTTGTGAATTACAGTGCCCCTGAGCTCCTTTCTTCAACTCCCTTTCTTGTGACCTGGCCGCAACACCGCAGGATGGCTTCAGGCCCTAATCTGGTTCCGGCACGGCACGCTGAGCCTTTGGTTAATTCCACTTCCTCGTGGGAAATGAGAGTTAAATTTGCCCGTCCAGACACCTCCAGCTAGTCTCTCATTGGTTCTCGCTATTCCTGTTCATCTTCCGCAGAAATTGGAAACTGGGCCAAACAGGAGTTTAAAGGGACTGACTCTCCAAGTCGGGAGGGTGTTAGTAAAGCGTCTGGAATGTTGCACCCAAGTACCAGGGGAGGAAAACTGAGACATATTTGAACACGTCTCCCGTTCACACGGTTGATCATACTCTGGGTTCCACATGCATGTTTTAGCTGAAGGAAGAATACGTTAAACCTGGAGAGTTGAGACCCGTGGAATGGGTACAATGCAATATGACTTCAAAGGGTCTTCATTTGCTCACCGAACCTCTCCAATCCTATCACTGCTGCGTTTATGCCCCTGTACACATGCTTGATTCTCTTTTGGAGACATAGCAATCCATAGGTTTTAAGATACTTACTAGTCACGTACATTCTTAGGCGTTTAATATGGGGTGTTGAGTCCATTTCGTTGAGCAAGGAGTAGCTCTTGTCTATTCCATATTTGGCTTAAGGAACTTTATCTGTGCTCATTTCAATGTCTGGTTTTATGCAGCACCCCAACTCACCTTTCCCCTTAAGCAAGCATAAGTTGGTTTTCTAAATTTGAGACCCTGTTCTGTTTTGGAATTCAGTTCCTGTGTAGCCAAGTTTACATTCCGTGTATTACTGATATCTTATGATGTTTCTTTTTCTGTGTGACTTATTTCAGTTAGAATCATCGTACCTGAATCCACTCATTATGCTGCTACGGGCCTGATGACATAGATTTCATTGCTGAGTGATACTGCATTGTACGTAAGTACTACAAGTTCTTTATCCATTTTTCACTTTCTGTGATATTGAACTTGTACGGTAAACGAGGTTCTTGTAAACAGAGGTGTCCCAAACATTGGGGTGGCTGTGTCTTTTTGATTTTAATTTCCCTAAGCTAAAAGACAATAAGTGGAAGTGCCCTAGCCTCTGTTGCTTTGTTTTTTAGATGTTTCAGGAAACACCATACACTTCTCCCGAGTGTCTGTTGGCAATTTACATCCCGCCCATCAGCATAACAAGGCTCCCAGTTCTCCATGGCCTGTCCTGCCTTTCTGGATTTTACACTTTTTTCAGATGGCCCTTTTGACCGGGGGGAAGTGAGACTACATTGTAGTGCAGATTTCCTTTGCAAGTTTGCTTGGTTGGCCAAAAAGGGCGTATGCGTTTTTTCCTGAATATATTCAGGAAAAAACGCATACGCCCTTTTTGGCCAAGTGTATCATTGTGGACGTTCTGCCTGTTTTCCCATGCTTTCAATGCAATTCCAGTCTACCTCCTGAAATCGGTTTCCTGCAATTCTGCCCCGCTTTCAAGTCCTCTTGGCAGCCTTACTTTAGTATATTTTTGGACGATAGCTGTCATTTATAACTCTGCAGGTTTGTGAATTACAGTGCCCCTGAGCTCCTTTCTTCAACTCGCTTTCTTGTGACCCGGCCGCAACACCGCAGGATGGCTTCAGGCCCTAATCTGGTTCCGGCACGGCACGCTGAGCCTTTGGTTAATTCCTCTTCCTGGTGGGAAATGAGAGTTAAATTTGCCCGTCCAGACACCTCCAGCTAGTCTCTCATTGGTTCTCGCTATTCCTGTTCATCTTCCGCAGAAATTGGAAACTGGGCCAAACAGGAGGTTAAAGGGACTGACTCTCCAAGTCGGGAGGGTGTTAGTAAAGCGTCTGGAATGTTGCACCCGAGTACCAGGGTACGAAAACTGAGACATATTTGAACACGTCTCCCGATCACATGGTTGATCATACTCTGGGTTCCACATGCATGTTTTAGCTGAAGGAAGAATACCTTAAACCTGGAGAGTTGAGACCCGTGGAATGGGTACCATGCAATATGACTTCAAAGGGTCTTCATTTACTCACCGAACCTCTCCAATCCTATCACTGCTGCGTTTATGCCCCTGTACACACGCTTGATTCTCTTTCGGAGACATAGCAATCCATAGGTTTTAAGATACTTACTAGTCAGGTACATTCTTAGGCGTTTAATATGCGGTGTTGAGTCCATTTCGTTGAGCAAGGAGTAGCTCTTGTCTATTCCATATTTGGCTTAAGGAACTTTATCTGTGCTCATTTCAATCTCTGGTTTTATGCAGCACCCCAACTCACCTTTCCCCTTAAGCAAGCATAAGTTGGTTTTCTAAATTTGAGACCCTGTTCTGTTTTGGAATTCAGTTCCTGTGTAGCCAAGTTTACATTCCGTGTATTAGTGATATCTTATGATGTTTCTTTTTCTGTGTGACTTATTTCAGTTAGAATCATCGTACCTGAATCCACTCATTATGCTGCTACGGGCCTGATGACATAGATTTCATTGCTGAGTGATACTGCATTGTACGTAAGTACCACAAGTTCTTTATCCATTTTTCACTTTCTGTGATATTGAACTTGTACGGTAAACGAGGTTCTTGTAAACAGAGGTGTCCCAAACTTTGGGGTGGCTGTGTCTTTTTGATTTTAATTTCCCTAAGCTATAGGACCATAAGTGGAAGTGCCCTAGGCTCTGTTGCTTTGTTTTTTAGATGTTTCAGGAAACACCATACACTTCTCCCGAGTGTCTGTTGGCAATTTACATCCCGCCCATCAGCATAACAAGGCTCCCAGTTCTCCATGGCCTGTCCTGCCTTTCTGGATTTTACACTTTTTTCAGATGACCCTTTTGAGCGGGGGGAAGTGAGACTTCATTGTAGTGCAGATTTCCTTTGCAAGCTTGCTTGGTTGGCCAAAAAGGGCGTATGCGTTTTTTCCTGAATATATTCAGGAAAAAACGCATACGCCCTTTTTGGCCAAGTGCATCATTGTGGACGTTCTGCCTCTTTTCCTATGCTTTCAATGCAATTCCAGTCTACCTCCTGAAATCGGTTTCCTGCAATTCTGCCCCGCTTTCGAGTCCTCTTGGCAGCCTTACTTCAGTATATTTATGGACGATAGCTGTCATTTATAACTCTGCAGGTTTGTGAATTACAGTGCCCCTGAGCTCCTTTCTTCAACTCGCTTTCTTGTGAGCTGGCCGCAACACCGCAGGATGGCTTCAGGCCCTAATCTTGTTCTGGCACGGCACGCTGAGCCTTTGGTTATTTCCTCTTCCTGGTGGGACATGAGAGTTAAATTTGCCCGTCCAGACACCTCCAGCTAGTCTCTCATTGGTTCTCCCTATTCCTGTTCATCTTCCGCAGAAATTGCAAACTGGGCCAAACAGGAGGTTAAAGGCGCTGACTCTCCAAGTAGGGAGAGTGTTAGTAAAGCGTCTGGAATGTTGCACCCGAGTACCAGGGTACGAAAACTGAGACATATTTGAACACGTCTCCCGTTCACATGGTTGATCATACTCTGGGTTCCACATGCATGTTTTAGCTGAAGGAAGAATACCTTAAACCTGGAGAGTTGAGACCCGTGTAAAGGGTACCATGCTATATGACTTCAAAGGGTCTTCATTTGCTCACCGAACCTCTCCAATCCTATCACTGCTGCTTTTATGCCCCTGTACACACGCTTGATTCTCTTTTGGAGACATAGCAATCCATAGGTTTTAAGATACTTACTAGTCAGGTACATTCTTAGGTGTTTAATATGGGGTGTTGAGTCCATTTCGTTGAGCAAGGAGTAGGTCTTGTCTATTCCATATTTGGCTTAAGGAACTTTATCTGTGCTCATTTCAATCTCTGGTTTTATGCAGCACCCCAACTCACCTTTACCCTTAAGCAAGCATAAGTTGCTTTTCTAAATTTGAGACCCTGTTCTGTTTTGGAATTCAGTTCCTGTGTAGCCAAGTTTACATTCCGTGTATTAGTGATATCTTATGATGTTTCTTTTTCTGTGTGACTTATTTCAGTTAGAATCATCGTACCTGAATCCACTCATTATTCTGCTACGGGCCTGATGACATAGATTTCATTGCTGAGTGATACTGCATTGTACGTAAGTACCACAAGTTCTTTATCCATTTTTCACTTTCTGTGATATTGAACTTGTACGGTAAATGAGGTTCTTGTAAACAGAGGCGTCCCAAACTTTGGGGTGGCTGTGTCTTTTTGATTTTAATTTCCCTAAGCTATAGGACCATAAGTGGAAGTGCCCTAGGCTCTGTTGCTTTGTTTTTTAGATGTTTCAGGAAACACCATACAATTCTCCCGAGTGTCTGTTGGCAATTTACATCCCGCCCATCAGCATAACAAGGCTCCCAGTTCTCCATGGCCTGTCCTGACTTTCTGGATTTTACACTTTTTTCAGATGGCCCTTTTGACCGGGGGGAAGTGAGACTTCATTGTAGTGCAGATTTCCTTTGCAAGTTTGCTTGGTTGGCCAAAAAGGGCATATGCGTTTTTTCCTGAATATATTCAGGAAAAAACGCATACGCCCTTTTTGGCCAAGTGCATCATTGTGGACGTTCTGCCTCTTTTCCTATGCTTTCAATGCAATTCCAGTCTACCTCCTGAAATCGGTTTCCTGCAATTCTGCCCCGCTTTCAAGTCCTCTTGGCAGCCTTACTTCAGTATATTTTTGGACGATAGCTGTCATTTATAACTCTGCAGGTTTGTGAATTACAGTGCCCCTGAGCTCCTTTCTTCAACTCGCTTTCTTTTGAGCTGGCCGCAACACCGCAGGATGGCTTCAGGCCCTAATCTGGTTCGGGCACGCTACGCTGAGCCTTTGGTTAATTCCTCTTCCTGGTGGGAAATGAGAGTTAAATTTGCCCGTCCAGACACCTCCAGCTAGTCTCTCATTGGTTCTCGTTATTCCTGTTCATCTTCCGCAGAAATTGCAAACTGGGCCAAACAGGAGGTTAAAGGCGCTGACTCTCCAAGTGGGGAGAGTGTTAGTAAAGCGTCTGGAATGTTGCACCCGAGTACCAGGGGAGGAAAACTGAGACATATTTGAACACGTCTCCCGTTCACACGGTTGATCATACTCTGGGTTCCACATGCATGTTTTAGCTGAAGGAAGAATACCTTAAACCTGGAGAGTTGAGACCCGTGGAATGGGTACCATGCAATATGACTTCAAGGGGTCTTCATTTGCTCACCGAACCTCTGCAATCTTATCACTGCTGCATTTATGCCCCTGTACACATGCTTGATTCTCTTTCGGAGACATAGCAATCCATAGGTTTTAAGATACTTACTAGTCAGGTACATTCTTAGGCGTTTAATATGCGGTGTTGAGTCCATTTCGTTGAGCAAGGAGTAGCTCTTGTCTATTCCATATTTGGCTTAAGGAACTTTATCTGTCCTCATTTCAATCTCTGGTTTTATGCAGCACCCCAACTCACCTTTACCCTTAAGCAAGCATAAGTTGGTTTTCTAAATTTGAGACCCTGTTCTGTTCTGGAATTCAGTTCCTGTGTAGCCAAGTTTACCTTCCGTGTATTAGTGATATCTTATGATGTTTCTTTTTCTGTGTGACTTATTTCAGTTAGAATCATCGTACCTGAATCCACTCATTATGCTGCTACGGGCCTGATGACATAGATTTCATTGCTGAGTGATACTGCATTGTACGTATGTACCACAAGTTCTTTATCCATTTTTCACTTTCTGTGATATTGAACTTGTACGGTAAAGGAGGTTCTTGTAAACAGAGGCGTCCCAAACTTTGTGGTGGCTGTGTCTTTTTGATTTTCATTTCCCTAAGCTATAGGACCATAAGTGGAAGTGCCCTAGGCTCTGTTGCTTTGTTTTTTAGATGTTTCAGGAAACACCATACACTTCTCCCGAGTGTCTGTTTGCAATTTACATCCCGCCCATCAGCATAACAAGGCTCCCAGTTCTCCATGGCCTGTCCTGCCTTTCTGGATTTTACACTGTTTTCAGATGGTCCTTTTGACCGGGGGGAAGTGAGACTTCATTGTAGTGCAGATTTCCTTTGCAAGTTTGCTTGGTTGGCCAAAAAGGGCGTATGCGTTTTTTCCTGAATATATTCAGGAAAAAACGCATACGCCCTTTTTGGCCAAGTGCATCATTGTGGACGTTCTGCCTCTTTTCCTATGCTTTCAATGCAATTCCAGTCTACCTCCTGAAATCTGTTTCCTGCAATTCTGCCCCGCTTTCAAGTCCTCTTGGCAGCCTTACTTCAGTATATTTTTGGACGATAGCTGTCATTTATAACTCTGCAGCTTTGTGAATTACAGTGCCCCTGAGCTCCTTTCTTCAACTCGCTTTCTTTTGAGCTGGCCGCAACACCGCAGGATGGCTTCAGGCCCTAATCTGGTTCGGGCACGGCACGCTGAGCCTTTGGTTAATTCCTCTTCCTGGTGGGAAATGAGAGTTAAATTTGCCCGTCCAGACACCTCCATCTAGTCTCTCATTGGTTCTCGCTATTCCTGTTCATCTTCTGCAGAAATTGCAAACTGGGCCAAGCAGGAGGTTAAAGGGACTGACTCTCCAAGTCGGGAGAGTGTTAGTAAAGTGTCTGGAATGTTGCATCCGAGTACCAGGGTACGAAAACTGAGACATATTTGAACACGTCTCCCGTTCACACGGTTGATCATACTCTGGGTTCCACATGCATGTTTTAGCTGAAGGAAGAATACCTTAAACCTGGAGAGTTGAGACCCGTGGAATGGGTACCATGCAATATGACTTCAAAGGGTCTTCATTTGCTCACCGAACCTCTCCAATCCTATCACTGCTGCGTTTATGCCCCTGTACACACGCTTGATTCTCTTTCAGAGACATAGCAATCCATAGGTTTTAAGATACTTACTAGTCAGGTACATTCTTAGGCGTTTAATATGCGGTGTTGAGTCCATTTCGTTGAGCAAAGAGTAGCTCTTGTCTATTCCATATTTGGCTTAAGGAACTTTATCTGTGCTCATTTCAATCTCTGGTTTTATGCAGCACCCCAACTCACCTTTCCCCTTAAGCAAGCATAAGTTGGTTTTCTAAATTTGAGACCCTGTTCTGTTCTGTAATTCAGTTCCTGTGTAGCCAAGTTTACATTCCATGTATTACTGATATCTTATGATGTTTCTTTTTCTGTGTGACTTATTTCTGTTAGAATCATCATACCTGAATCCACTCATTTTGCTGCTAAGGGCCTGATGACATAGATTTCATTGCTGAGTGATATTGCTTTGTAAGTAAATACCACAACTTCTTTATCCATTTTTCACTTTCTGCGATGTTGAACTTGTACTGTAAACGAGGTTCTTGTAAACAGAGCTGATCCAAACTTTGGGGTGGCTGTGTCTTTTTGATTTTAATTTCCCTAAGCTATAGGACCATAAGTGGAAGTGCCCTAGGCTCTGTTGCTTTGTTTTTTAGATGTTTCAGGAAACACCATACACTTCTCCCGAGTGTCTGTTGGCAATTTACATCCCGCCCATCAGCATAACAAGGCTCCCAGTTCTCCATGGCCTGTCCTGCCTTTCTGGATTTTACACTTTTTTCAGATGGCCCTTTTGAGCGGGGGGAAGTGAGACTTCATTGTAGTGCAGATTTCCTTTGCAAGCTTGCTTGGTTGGCCAAAAAGGGCGTATGCGTTTTTTCCTGAATATATTCAGGAAAAAACGCATACGCCCTTTTTGGCCAAGTGCATCATTGTGGACGTTCTGCCTCTTTTCCTATGCTTTCAATGCAATTCCAGTCTACCTCCTGAAATCGGTTTCCTGCAATTCTGCCCCGCTTTCAAGTCCTCTTGGCAGCCTTACGTCAGTATATTTTTGGACAATAGCTGTCATTTATAACTCTGCAGGTTTGTGAATTACAGTGCCCCTGAGCTCCTTTCTTCAACTCGCTTTCTTTTGAGCTGGCCGCAACACCGCAGGATGGCTTCAGGCCCTAATCTGGTTCCGGCACGGCACGCTGAGCCTTTGGTTAATTCCTCTTCCTGGTGGGAAATGAGAGTTAAATTTGCCCGTCCAGACACCTCCAGCTAGTCTCTCATTGGTTCTCCCTATTCCTGTTCATCTTCCGCAGAAATTGCAAACTGGGCCAAACAGGAGGTTAAAGGCGCTGACTCTCCAAGTGGGGAGAGTGTTAGTAAAGCATCTGGAATGTTGAACCCAAGTACCAGGGGAGGAAAACTGAGACATATTTGAACACATCTGCCGTTCACACGGTTGATCATACTCTGGGTTCCACATGCATGTTTTAGCTGAAGGAAGAATACCTTAAACCTGGAGAGTTGAGACCCGTGTAATGGGTACCATGCAATATGACTTCAAAGGGTCTTCATTTGCTCACCGAACCTCTCCAATCCTAACACTGCTCCGTTTATGCCCCTGAACAAATGCTTGATTCTCTTTTCGAGACATAGCAATCCATAGGTTTTAAGATACTTACTAGTCAGGTACATTCTTAGGCGTTTAATATGGGGTGTTGAGTCCATTTCGTTGAGCAAGGAGTAGCTCTTGTCTATTCCATATTTGGCTTAAGGAACTTTATCTGTGCTCATTTCTATCTCTGGTTTTATGCAGCACCCCAACTCACCTTTCCCCTTAAGCAAGCATAAGTTGGTTTTCTAAATTTGAGACCCTGTTCTGTTATGTAATTCAGTTCCTGTGTAGCCAAGTTTACATTCCGTGTATTACTGATATCTTATGATGTTTCTTTTTCTGTGTGACTTATTTCAGTTAGAATCATCGTACCTGAATCCACTCATTATGCTGCTACGGGCCTGATGACATAGATTTCATTGCTGAGTGATACTGCATTGTACGTAAGTACCACAAGTTCTTTATCCATTTTTCACTTTCTGCGATGTTGAACTTGTACGGTAAACGAGGTTCTTGTAAACAGAGGCGTCCCAAACTTTGGGGTGGCTGTGTCTTTTTGATTTTAATTTCCCTAAGCTATAGGACCATAAGTGGAAGTGCCCTAGGCTCTGTTGCTTTGTTTTTTAGATGTTTCAGGAAACACCATACACTTCTCCCGAGTGTCTGTTGGCAATTTACATCCCGCCCATCAGCATAACAAGGCTCCCAGTTCTCCATGGCCTGTCCTGCCTTTCTGGATTTTACACTTTTTTCAGATGGCCCTTTTGAGCGGGGGGAAGTGAGACTTCATTGTAGTGCAGATTTCCTTTGCAAGCTTGCTTGGTTGGCCAAAAAGGGCGTATGCGTTTTTTCCTGAATATATTCAGGAAAAAACGCATACGCCCTTTTTGGCCAAGTGCATCATTGTGGACGTTCTGCCTCTTTTCCTATGCTTTCAATGCAATTCCAGTCTACCTCCTGAAATCGGTTTCCTGCAATTCTGCCCCGCTTTCGAGTCCTCTTGGCAGCCTTACTTCAGTATATTTATGGACGATAGCTGTCATTTATAACTCTGCAGGTTTGTGAATTACAGTGCCCCTGAGCTCCTTTCTTCAACTCGCTTTCTTGTGAGCTGGCCGCAACACCGCAGGATGGCTTCAGGCCCTAATCTTGTTCTGGCACGGCACGCTGAGCCTTTGGTTATTTCCTCTTCCTGGTGGGACATGAGAGTTAAATTTGCCCGTCCAGACACCTCCAGCTAGTCTCTCATTGGTTCTCCCTATTCCTGTTCATCTTCCGCAGAAATTGCAAACTGGGCCAAACAGGAGGTTAAAGGCGCTGACTCTCCAAGTAGGGAGAGTGATAGTAAAGCGTCTGGAATGTTGCACCCGAGTACCAGGGGAGGAAAACTGAGACATATTTGAACACATCTCCCGTTCACACGGTTGAGCATACTCTGGGTTCCACATGCATGTTTTAGCTGAAGGAAGAATACCTTAAACTTTGAGAGTTGAGACCCGTGGAATGGGTACCATGCAATATGACTTCAAAGGGTCTTCATTTGCTCACCGAACCTCTCCAATCCTATCACTGCTGCGTTTATGCCCCTGTACACACGCTTGATTCTCTTTCGGAGACATAGCAATCCATAGGTTTTAAGATACTTACTAGTCAGGTACATTCTTAGGCGTTTAATATGCGGTGTTGAGTCCATTTCGTTGAGCAAGGAGTAGCTCTTGTCTATTCCATATTTGGCTTAAGGAACTTTATCTGTGCTCATTTCAATCTCTGGTTTTATGCAGCACCCCAACTCACCTTTACCCTTAAGCAAGCATAAGTTGGTTTTCTAAATTTGAGACCCTGTTCTGTTCTGTAATTCAGTTCCTGTGTAGCCAAGTTTACATTCCATGTATTACTGATATGTTATGATGTTTCTTTTTCTGTGTGACTTATTTCAGTTAGAATCATCGTAACTGAATCCACTCATTGTGCTGCTAAGGGCCTGATAACATAGATTTCATTGCTGAGTGATATTGCTTTGTAAGTAAATACCACAACTTCTTTATCCATTTTTCACTTTCTGCGATGTTGAACTTGTACTGTAAACGAGGTTCTTGTAAACAGAGCTGTTCCAAACTTTGGGGTGGCTGTGTCTTTTTGATTTTAATTTCCCTAAGCTATAGGACCATAAGTGGAAGTGCCCTAGGCTCTGTTGCTTTGTTTTTTAGATGTTTCAGGAAACACCATACACTTCTCCCGAGTGTCTGTTGGCAATTTACATCCCGCCCATCAGCATAACAAGGCTCCCAGTTCTCCATGGCCTGTCCTGCCTTTCTGGATTTTACACTGTTTTCAGATGGCCCTTTTGACCGGGGGGAAGTGAGACTTCATTGTAGTGCAGATTTCCTTTGCAAGCTTGCTTGGTTGGCCAAAAAGGGCGTATGCGTTTTTTCCTGAATATATTCAGGAAAAAACGCATACGCCCTTTTTGGCCAAGTGCATCATTGTGGACGTTCTGCCTCTTTTCCTATGCTTTCAATGCAATTCCAGTCTACCTCCTGAAATCGGCTTCCTGCAATTCTGCCCTGCTTTCAAGTCCTCTTGGCAGCCTTACTTCAGTATATTTTTGGACGATAGCTGTCATTTATAACTCTGCAGGTTTGTGAATTACAGTGCCCCTGAGCTCCTTTCTTCAACTCGCTTTCTTGTGACCTGGCCGCAACACTGCAGGATGGCTTCAGGCCCTAATCTGGTTCCGGCACGGCACGCTGAGCCTTTGGTTAATTCCTCTTCCTGGTGGGAAATGAGAGTTAAATTTGCCCGTCCAGACACCTCCAACTAGTCTCTCATTGGTTCTCGCTATTCCTGTTCATCTTCCGCAGAAATTGCAAACTGGGCCAAACAGGAGGTTAAAGGCGCTGACTCTCCAAGTGGGGAGAGTGTTAGTAAAGCATCCCGAATGTTGCACCCGAGTACCAGGATACGAAAACTGAGACATATTTGAACACGTCTCCCGATCACACGGTTGATCATAATCTGGGTTCCACATGCATGTTTTAGCTGAAGGAAGAATACCTTAAACCTGGAGAGTTGAGACCCGTGTAATGGGTGCCATGCAATATGACTTCAAAGGGTCTTCATTTGCTCACCGAACATCTCCAATCCTATCACTGCTGCGTTTATGCCCCTGTACACACGCTTGATTCTCTTTTGGAGACATAGCAATCCATAGGTTTTAAGATACTTACTAGTCAGGTACATTCTTAGGCGTTTAATATGCGGTGCTGAGTCCATTTCGTTGAGCAAGGAGTAGCTCTTGTCTATTCCATATTTGGCTTAAGGAACTTTATCTGTGCTCATTTCAATGTCTGGTTTTATGCAGCACCCCAACTCACCTTTCCCCTTAAGCAAGCATAAGTTGGTTTTCTAAATTTGAGACCCTGTTCTGTTTTGGAATTCAGTTCCTGTGTAGCCAAGTTTACATTCCGTGTATTAGTGATATCTTATGATGTTTCTTTTTCTGTGTGACTTATTTCAGTTAGAATCATCATACCTGAATCCACTCATTGTGCTGCTAAGGGCCTGATGACATAGATTTCATTGCTGAGTGATACTGCATTGTACGTAAGTACCACAAGTTCTTTATCCATTTTTCACTTTCTGTGATATTGAGCTTGTACGGTAAACGAGGTTCTTGTAAACAGAGGCGTCCCAAACTTTGGGGTGGCTGTGTCTTTTTGATTTTAATTTCCCTAAGCTATAGGACCATAAGTGGAAGTGCCCTAGGCTCTGTTGCTTTGTTTTTTAGATGTTTCAGGAAACACCATACACTTCTCCCGAGTGTCTGTTGGCAATTTACATCCCGCCCATCAGCATAACAAGGCTCCCAGTTCTCCATGGCCTGTCCTGCCTTTCTGGATTTTACACTTTTTTCAGATGGCCCTTTTGACCGGGGGGAAGTGAGACTTCATTGTAGTGCAGATTTCCTTCGCAAGTTTGCTTGGTTGGCCAAAAAGGGCGTATGCGTTTTTTCCTGAATATATTCAGGAAAAAACGCATATGCCCTTTTTGGCCAAGTGCATCATTGTGGACGTTCTGCCTCTTTTCCTATGCTTTCAATGCAATTCCAGTCTACCTCCTGAAATCGGTTTCCTGCAATTCTGCCCCGCTTTCAAGTCCTCTTGGCAACCTTACTTCAGTATATTTTTGGACGATAGCTGTCATTTATAACTCTGCAGGTTTGTGAATTACAGTGCCCCTGAGCTCCTTTCTTCAACTCGCTTTCTTTTGAGCTGGCCGCAACACCACAGGATGGCTTCAGGCCCTAATCTGGTTCCGGCACGGCACGCTGAGCCTTTGGTTAATTCCTCTTCCTGGTGGGAAATGAGAGTTAAATTTGCCCGTCCAGACACCTCCAGCTAGTCTCTCATTGGTTCTCGCTATTCCTGTTCATCTTCCGCAGAAATTGCAAACTGGGCCAAACAGGAGGTTAAAGGCGCTGACTCTCCAAGTGGGGAGAGTGTTAGTAAAGCATCCCGAATGTTGCACCCGAGTACCAGGATACGAAAACTGAGACATATTTGAACACATCTCCCGATCACACGGTTGATCATAATCTGGGTTCCACATGCATGTTTTAGCTGAAGGAAGAATACCTTAAACCTGGAGAGTTGAGACCCGTGTAATGGGTACCATGCAATATGACTTCAAAGGGTCTTCATTTGCTCACCGAACCTCTCCAATCCTATCACTGCTGCGTTTATGCCCCTGTACACACGCTTGATTCTCTTTTGGAGACATAGCAATCCATAGGTTTTAAGATACTTACTAGTCAGGTACATTCTTAGGCGTTTAATATGGGGTGTTGAGTCCATTTCGTTGAGCAAGGAGTAGCTCTTGTCTATTCCATATTTGGCTTAAGGAACTTTATCTGTGCTCATTTCAATCTCTGGTTTTATGCAGCACCCCAACTCACCTTTCCCCTTAAGCAAGCATAAGTTGGTTTTCTAAATTTGAGACCCCGTTTTGTTTTGGAATTCAGTTCCTGTGTAGCCAAGTTTACATTCCGTGTATTAGTGATATCTTATGATATTTCTTTTTCTGTGTGACTTATTTCAGTTAGAATCATCGTACCTGAATCCACTCATTATGCTGCTACGGGCCTGATGACATAGATTTCATTGCTGAGTGATACTGCATTGTACGTAAGTACCACAAGTTCTTTATCCATTTTTCACTTTCTGTGATATTGAGCTTGTACGGTAAACGAGGTTCTTGTAAACAGAGGCGTCCCAAACTTTGGGGTGGCTGTGTCTTTTTGATTTTAATTTCCCTAAGCTATAGGACCATAAGTGGAAGTGCCCTAGGCTCTGTTGCTTTGTTTTTTAGATGTTTCAGGAAACACCATACACTTCTCCCGAGTGTCTGTTGGCAATTTACATCCCGCCCATCAGCATAACAAGGCTCCCAGTTCTCCATGGCCTGTCCTGCCTTTCTGGATTTTACACTTTTTTCAGATGGCCCTTTTGACCGGGGGGAAGTGAGACTTCATTGTAGTGCAGATTTCCTTCGCAAGTTTGCTTGGTTGGCCAAAAAGTGCGTATGCGTTTTTTCCTGAATATATTCAGGAAAAAACGCATACGCCCTTTTTGGCCAAGTGCATCATTGTGGACGTTCTGCCTCTTTTCCTATGCTTTCAATGCAATTCCAGTCTACCTCCTGAAATCGGTTTCCTGCAATTCTGCCTCGCTTTCAAGTCCTCTTGGCAACCTTACTTCAGTATATTTTTGGACGATAGCTGTCATTTATAACTCTGCAGGTTTGTGAATTACAGTGCCCCTGAGCTCCTTTCTTCAACTCGCTTTCTTGTGACCTGGCCGCAACACCGCAGGATGGCTTCAGGCCCTAATCTGGTTCCGGCATGGTACGCTGAGCCTTTGGTTATTTCCTCTTCCTGGTGGGACATGAGAGTTAAATTTGCCCGTCCAGACACCTCCAGCTAGTCTCTCATTGGTTCTCGCTATTCCTGTTCATCTTCCGCAGAAATTGCAAACTGGGCCACACAGGAGGTTAAAGGGACTGACTCTCCAAGTCGGGAGAGTGTTAGTAAAGTGTCTGGAATGTTGCACCCGAGTACCAGGATACGATAACTGAGACATATTTGAACACGTCTCCCGATCACATGGTTGATCATACTCTAGGTTCCACATGCATGTTTTAGCTGAAGGAAGAATACCTTAAACTTGGGTAGTTGAAACCCGTGGAATGGGTACCATGCAATATGACTTCAAAGGGTCTTCATTTGCTCACCGAACCTCTCCAATCCTATCACTGCTGCGTTTATGCCCCTGTACACATGCTTGATTCTCTTTCGGAGACATAGCAATCCATAGGTTTTAAGATACTTACTAGTCAGGTACATACTTAGGCATTTAATATGCGGTGTTGAGTCCATTTCGTTGAGCAATGAGTAGCTCTTGTCTATTCCATATTTGGCTTAAGCAACTTTATCTGTGCTCATTTCAATCTCTGGTTTTATGCCGCACCCCAACTCACCTTTACCCTTAAGCAAGCATAAGTTGGTTTTCTAAATTTGAGACCCTGTTCTGTTCTGTAATTCAGTTCCTGTGTAGCCAAGTTTACATTCCGTGTATTACTGATATCTTATGATGTTTCTTTTTCTGTGTGACTTATTTCAGTTAGAATCATCATACCTGAATGCACTCATTGTGCTGCTAAGGGCCTGATGACATAGATTTCATTGCTGAGTGATATTGCTTTGTAAGTAAATACCACAACTTCTTTATCCATTTTTCACTTTCTGCGATGTTGAACTTGTACTGTAAACGAGGTTCTTGTAAACAGAGGCGTCCCAAACTTTGGGGTGGCTGTGTCTTTTTGATTTTAATTTTCCTAAGCTATAGGACCATAAGTGGAAGTGCCCTAGGCTCTGTTGCTTTGTTTTTTAGATGTTTCAGGAAACACCATACACTTCTCCCGAGTGTCTGTTGGCAATTTACATCCCGCCCATCAGCATAACAAGGCTCCCAGTTCTCCATGGCCTGTCCTGCCTTTCTGGATTTTACACTGTTTTCAGATGGCCCTTTTGATCGGGGGGAAGTGAGACTTCATTGTAGTGCAGATTTCCTTTGCAAGCTTGCTTGGTTGGCCAAAAAGAGCGTATGCGTTTTTTCCTGAATATATTTAGGAAAAAACGCATATGCCCTTTTTGGCCAAGTGCATCATTGTGGACATTCTGCCTCTTTTCCTATGCTTTCAATGCAATTCCAGTCTACCTCCTGAAATTGGTTTCCTGCAATTCTGCCCCGCTTTCAAGTCCTCTTGGCAGCCTTACTTCAGTATATTTTTGGACGATAGCTGTCATTTATAACTCTGCAGGTTTGTGAATTACAGTGCCCCTGAGCTCCTTTCTTCAACTCCCTTTCTTTTGAGCTGGCCACAACACCACAGTATGGCTTCAGGCCCTAATCTGGTTCCGGCATGGCACACTGAGCCTTTGGTTATTTCCTCTTCCTGGTGGGAAATGAGAGTTAAATTTGCCCGTCCAGACACCTCCAGCTAGTCTCTCATTGGTTCTCGCTATTCCTGTTCATTTTACGCAGAAATTGCAAACTGGGCCAAACAGTTGGTTAAAGGCGCTGACTCTCCAAGTGGGGAGAGTGTTAGTAAAGCGTCTGGAATGTTGCACCCGAGTACCAGGGGAGGAAAACTGAGACATATTTGAACACGTCTCCCGTTCACACGGTTGATCATACTCTGGGTTCCACATGCATGTTTTAGCTGAAGGAAGAATACCTTAAACCTGGGTAGTTGAAACCCGTGGAATGGGTACCATGCAATATGACTTCAAAGGGTCTTCATTTGCTCACCGAACCTCTCCAATCCTATCACTGCTGCGTTTATGCCCCTGTACACATGCTTGATTCTCTTTCGGAGACATAGCAATCTATAGGTTTTAAGATACTTACTAGTCAGGTACATTCTTAGGCGTTTAATATGGGGTGTTGAGTCCATTTCGTTGAGCAAGGAGT
Source organism: Pseudorca crassidens (assembly GCF_039906515.1). Classification (NCBI taxonomy): domain Eukaryota; kingdom Metazoa; phylum Chordata; class Mammalia; order Artiodactyla; family Delphinidae; genus Pseudorca; species Pseudorca crassidens. The sequence goes on along the minus strand of NC_090300.1, from coordinate 1,080,492 downwards.
AGCTCTTGTCTATTCCATATTTGGCTTAAGGAACTTTATCTGTGCTCATTTCAATCTCTGGTTTTATGCAGCACCCCAACTCACCTTTCCCCTTAAGCAAGCATAAGTTGGTTTTCTAAATTTGAGACCCTGTTCTGTTTTGGAATTCAGTTCCTGTGTAGCCAAGTTTACATTTCGTGTATTAGTGATATCTTATGATGTTTCTTTTTCTGTGTGACTTATTTCAGTTAGAATCATCGTACCTGAATCAACTCATTATGCTGCTACGGGCCTGATGACATAGATTTCATTGCTGAGTGATACTGCATTGTACGTAAGTACCACAAGTTCTTTATCCATTTTTCACTTTCTGTGATATTGAACTTGTACGGTAAACGAGGTTCTTGTAAACAGAGGCGTCCCAAACTTTGGGGTGGCTGTGTCTTTTTGATTTTAATTTCCCTAAGCTATAGGACCATAAGTGGAAGTGCCCTAGGCTCTGTTGCTTTGTTTTTTAGATGTTTCAGGAAACACCATACACTTCTCCCGAGTGTCTGTTGGCAATTTACATCCCGCCCATCAGCATAACAAGGCTCCCAGTTCTCCATGGCCTGTCCTGCCTTTCTGGATTTTACACTTTTTTCAGATGGCCCTTTTGACCGGGGGGAAGTGAGACTTCATTGTAGTGCAGATTTCCTTTGCAAGCTTGCTTGGTTGGCCAAAAAGTGCGTGTGCGTTTTTTCCTGAATATATTCAGGAAAAAACGCATACGCCCTTTTTGGCCAAGTGCATCATTGTGGACGTTCTGCCTCTTTTCCTATGCTTTCAATGCAATTCCAGTCTACCTCCTGAAATCGGTTTCCTGCAATTCTGCCCCGCTTTCAAGTCCTCTTGGCAGCCTTACTTCAGTATATTTTTGGACGATAGCTGTCATTTATAACTCTGCAGGTTTGTGAATTACAGTGCCCCTGATCTCCTTTCTTCAACTCGCTTTCTTTTGAGCTGGCCGCAACACCGCACGATGGCTTCAGGCCCTAATCTGTTTCCGGCAAGGCATGCTGAACCTTTGGTTATTTCCTTTTCCTGGTGGGAAATGAGAGTTAAATTTGCCCGTCCAGACACCTCCAGCTAGTCTCTCATTGGTTCTCCCTATTCCTGTTCATCTTCCGCAGAAATTGCAAACTGGGCCAAACAGGAGGTTAAAGGGACTGACTCTCCAAGTGGGGAGAGTGTTAGTAAAGCGTCTGGAAAGTTGCACCCGAGTACCAGGGGAGGAAAACTGAGATATATTTGAACACGTCTCCCGTTCACACGGTTGATCATACTCTGGGTTCCACATGCATGTTTTAGCTGAAGGAAGAATACCTTAAACCTGGAGAGTTGAGACCCGTGTAATGGGTACCATGCAATATGACTTCACAGGGTCTTCATTTGCTCACCGAACCTCTCCAATCCTATCACTGCTGCCTTTATGTCCCTGTACACATGCTTGATTCTCTTTTGGAGACATAGCAATCCATAGGTTTTAAGATACTTACTAGTCAGGTACATTCTTAGGCGTTTAATATGGGGTGTTGAGTCCATTTCGTTGAGCAAGGAGTAGCTCTTGTCTATTCCATATTTGGCTTAAGCAACTTTATCTGTGCTCATTTCAATCTCTGGTTTTATGCAGCACCCCAACTCACCTTTCCCCTTAAGCAAGCATAAGTTGGTTTTCTAAATTTGAGACCCTGTTCTGTTTTGGAATTCAGTTCCTGTGTAGCCAAGTTTACATTCCGTGTATTAGTGATATCTTATGATGTTTCTTTTTTTGTGTGACTTATTTCAGTTAGAATCATCGTACCTGAATCCACTCATTATGCTGCTATGGGCCTGATGACATAGATTTCATTGCTGAGTGATATTGCATTGTACGTAAGTACCACAAGTTCTTTATCCATTTTTCACTTTCTGTGATATTGAGCTTGTACGGTAAATGAGGTTCTTGTAAACAGAGGCGTCCCAAACTTTGGGGTGGCTGTGTCTTTTTGATTTTAATTTCCCTAAGCTATAGGACCATAAGTGGAAGTGCCCTAGGCTCTGTTGCTTTGGTTTTTAGATGTTTCAGGAAACACCATACACTTCTCCCGAGTGTCTGTTGGCAATTTACATCCCGCCCATCAGCATAACAAGGCTCCCAGTTCTCCATGGCCTGTCCTGCCTTTCTGGATTTTACACTTTTTTCAGATGGCCCTTTTGACCGGGGGGAAGTGAGACTTCATTGTATTGCAGATTTCCTTTGCAAGTTTGCTTGGTTGGCCAAAATGGGCGTATGCGTTTTTTCCTGAATATAATCAGGAAAAAACGCATACGCCCTTTTTGGCCAAGTGCATCATTGTGGACGTTCTGCCTCTTTTCCTATGCTTTCAAAGCAATTCCAGTCTACCTCCTGAAATCGGTTTCCTGCAATTCTGCCCCGCTTTCAAGTCCTCTTGGCAGCCTTACTTCAGTGTATTTTTGGACGATAGCTGTCATTTATAACTCTGCAGGTTTGTGAATTACAGTGTCCCTGAGCTCCTTTCTTCAACTCGCTTTCTTGTGACCTGGCCACAACACCGCAGGATGGCTTCAGGCCCTAATCTGGATCCGGCAGGGCACGCTGAGCCTTTGGTTATTTCCTCTTCCTGGTGGGAAATGAGAGTTAAATTTGCCCGTCCAGACACCTCCAGCTAGTCTCTCATTGGTTCTCCCTATTCCTGTTCATCTTCCGCATAAATTGCAAACTGGGCCAAACAGGAGGTTAAAGGCGCTGACTCTCCAAGTGGGGAGAGTGTTAGTAAAGCGTCTGGAATGTTGCACCCGAGTACCAGGGGAGGAAAACTGAGACATATTTGAACACGTCTCCCGTTCACACGGTTGATCATACTCTGGGTTCCACATGCATGTTTTAGCTGAAGGAAGAATACCTTAAACCTGGGTAGTTGAAACCTGTGGAATGGGAACCATGCAATATGACTTCAAAGGGTCTTCATTTGCTCACCGAACCTCTCCAATCCTATCACTGCTGTGTTTATGCCCCTGTACACATGCTTGATTCTCTTTCGGAGACATAGCAATCCATAGGTTTTAAGATACTTACTAGTCAGGTACATTCTTAGGCGTTTAATATGCGGTGTTGAGTCCATTTCGTTGAGCAAGGAGTAGCTCTTGTCTATTCCACATTTGGCTTAAGGAACTTTATCTGTGCTCATTTCAATCTCTGGTTTTATGCAGCACCCCAACTCACCTTTACCCTTAAGCAAGGATAAGTTGGTTTTCTAAATTTGAGACCCTGTTCTGTTTTGGAATTCAGTTCCTGTGTAGCCTAGTTTACATTCCGTATATTAGTGATATCTTATGATGTTTCTTTTTCTGTGTGACTTATTTCAGTTAGAATCATCATACCTGAATCCACTCATTGTGCTGTTAAGGGCCTGATGACATAGATTTCATTGCTGAGTGATATTGCTTTGTAAGTAAATACCACAACTTCTTTATCCATTTTTCACTTTCTGCGATGTTGAACTTGTACTGTAAACGAGGTTCTTGTAAACAGAGGTGTCCCAAACTTTGGGGTGGCTGTGTCTTTTTGATTTTAATTTCCCTAAGCTATAGGACCATAAGTGGAAGTGCCCTAGGCTCTGTTGCTTTGTTTTTTAGATGTTTCAGGAAACACCATACACTTCTCCCGAGTGTCTGTTGGCAATTTACATCCCGCCCATCAGCATAACAAGGCTCCCAATTCTCCATGGCCTGTCCTGCCTTTCTGGATTTTACACTTTATTCAGACGACCCTTTTGACCGGGGGGAAGTGAGACTTCATTGTAGTGCAGATTTCCTTTGCAAGTTTGCTTGGTTGGCCAAAAAGGGCGTATGCGTTTTTTCCTGAATATATTCAGGAAAAAACGCATACGCCTTTTTTGGCCAAGTGCATCATTGTGTACGTTCTGCCTCTTTTCCTATGCTTTCAATGCAATTCCAGTCTACCTCCTGAAATCGGTTTCCTGCAATTCTGCCCCGCTTTCAAGTCCTCTTGGCAGCCTTACTTCAGTATATTTTTGGACAATAGCTGTCATTTATAATTCTGCAGGTTTGTGAATTTCAGTGCCCCTGAGCTCCTTTCTTCTACTCGCTTTCGTTTGAGCTGGCCACAACACCACAGGATGGCTTCAGGCCCTAATCTTGTTCCGGCACGACACGCTGAGCCTTTGGTTATTTCCTCTTCCTGGTGGGAAATGAGAGTTAAATTTGCCCGTCCAGACACCTCCAGCTAGTCTCTCATTGGTTCTCGCTATTCCTGTTCATCTTCCACATAAATTGCAAACTGGGCCAAACAGGAGGTTAAAGGCACTGACTCTCCAAGTGGGGAGAGTGTTAGTAAAGCGTCTGGAATGTTGCACCCGAGTACCAGGGTACGAAACTGAGACATATTTGAACACGTCTCCCTTTCACATGGTTGATCATACTCTGGGTTCCGCATGCATGTTTTACCTGAAGGAAGAATACCTTAAACCTGGAGAGTTGAGACCCGAGTAATGGGTACCATGCAATATGACTTCAAAGGGTCTTCATTTGCTCACCGAACCTCTCCAATCCTATCACTGCTGCGTTTATGCCCCTGTACACACGCTTGATTCTCGTTTGGAGACATAGCAATCCACAGGTTTTAAGATACTTACTAGTCAGGTACATTCTTAGGCGTTTAATATGGGGTGTTGAGTCCATTTCGTTGAGCAAGGAGTAGCTCTTGTCTATTCCATATTTGGCTTAAGGAACTTTATCTGTGCTCATTTCAATCTCTGGTTTTATGCAGCACCCCAACTCACCTTTCCCCTTAAGCAAGCATAAGTTGGTTTTCTAAATTTGAGACCCTGTTCTGTTTTGGAATTCAGTTCCTGTGTAGCCAAGTTTACATTCCATGTATTACTGATATGTCATGATGTTTCTTTTTCTGTGTGACTTATTTCAGTTAGAATCATCATACCTGAATCCACTCATTGTGCTGCTAAGGGCCTGATGATATAGATTTCATTGCTGAGTGATATTGCTTTGTAAGTAAATACCACAACTTCTTTATCCATTTTTCACTTTCTATGATGTTGAAATTGTACTGTAAACGAGGTTCTTGTAAACAGAGGCGTCCCAAACTTTGGGGTGGCTGTTTTTTTTTTATTTTAATTTCCCTAAGCTATAGGACCATAAGTGGAAGTGCCCTAGGCTCTGTTGCTTTGTTTTTTAGATGTTTCAGGAAACACCATACACTTCTCCCGAGTGTCTGTTGGCAATTTACATCCCGCCCATCAGCATAACAAGGCTCCCAGTTCTCCATGGCCTGTCCTGCCTTTCTGGATTTTCCACTTTTTTCAGATGGCCCTTTTGACCAGGGGGAAGTGAGACTTCATTGTAGTGCAGATTTCCTTTGCAAGCTTGCTTGGTTGGCCAAAAAGTGCGTATGCGTTTTTTCCTGAATATATTCAGGAAAAAACGCATACGCCCTTTTTGGCCAAGTGCATCATTGTGGACGTTCTGCCTCTTTTCCTATGCTTTCAATGCAATTCCAGTCTACCTCCTGAAATCGGTTTCCTGCAATTCTGCCCCGCTTTCAAGTCCTCTTGGCAGCCTTACTTCAGTATATTTTTGGACAATAGCCGTCATTTATAACTCTGCAGGTTTGTGAATTACAGTGCCCCTGAGCTCCTTTCTTCAACTCGCTTTCTGTTGAGCTGGCCAAAACACCGCAGGATGGCTTCAGGCCCTAATCTGGTTCCGGCATGGCACGCTGAGCCTTTGGTTATTTCCTCTTCCTGGTGGGAAATGAGAGTTAAATTTGCCCGTCCAGACACCTCCAGCTAGTCTCTCATTGGTTCTCCCTATTCCTGTTCATCTTCCGCAGAAATTGCAAACTGGGCCAAACAGGAGGTTAAAGGCGCTGACTTTCCAAGTGGGGAGAGTGTTAGTAAAGCGTCTGGAATGTTGCACCCGAGTACCAGGGGAGGAAAACTGAGACATATTTGAACACGTCTCCCGTTCACACGGTTGATCATACTCTGGGTTCCACATGCATGTTTTAGCTGAAGGAAGAATACCTTAAACCTGGGTAGTTGAAACCCGTGGAATGGGTACCATGCAATATGACTTCAAAGGGTCTTCATTTGCTCACCGAACCTCTCCAATCCTATCACTGCTGCGTTTATGACCCTGTACACACGCTTGATTCTCTTTTGGAGACATAGCAATCCATAGGTTTTAAGATACTTACTAGTCAGGTACATTCTTAGGCGTTTAATATGGGGTGTTGAGTCCATTTCGTTGAGCAAGGAGTAGCTCTTGTCTATTCTATATTTGGCTTAAGGAACTTTATCTGTGCTCATTTCAATCTCTGGTTTTATGCAGCACCCCAACTCACCTTTCCCCTTAAGCAAGCATAAGTTGGTTTTCTAAATTTGAAACCCTGTTCTGTTCTGGAATTCAGTTCCTGTGTAGCCAAGTTTACATTCCGTGTATTAGTGATATCTTATGATGTTTCTTTTTCTGTGTGATTTATTTCAGTTAGAATCATCATACCTGAATCCACTCATTATGCTGCTACGGGCCTGATGACATAGATTTCATTGCTGAGTGATACTGCATTGTACGTAAGTACCACAAGTTCTTTATCCATTTTTCACTTTCTGTGATATTGAACTTGTACGGTAAACGAGGTTCTTGTAAACAGAGGCGTCCCAAACTTTGGGGTGGCTGTGTCTTTTTGATTTTAATTTCCCTAAGCTATAGGACCATAAGTGGAAGTGCCCTAGGCTCTGTTGCTTTGTTTTTTAGATGTTTCAGGAAACACCATACACTTCTCCCGAGTGTCTGTTGGCAGTTTACATCCCGCCCATCAGCATAACAAGGCTCCCAGTTTTCCATGGCCTGTCCTGCCTTTCTGGATTTTACACTTTTTTCAGATGGCCCTTTTGACCGGGGGGAAGTGAGACTTCATTGTAGTGCAGATTTCCTTTGCAAGCTTGCTTGGTTTTCCATAAAGGGCGTATGCGTTTTTTCCTGAATATATTCAGGAAAAAACGCATACGCCCTTTTTGTCCAAGTGCATCATTGTGGACGTTCTGCCTCTTATCTTATGCTTTCAATGCAATTCCAGTCTACCTCCTGAAATCGGTTTCCTGCAATTCTGCCCCGCTTTCAAGTCCTCTTGGCAGCCTTACTTCAGTATATTTTTGGACGATAGCTGTCATTTATAACTATGCAGGTTTGTGAATTACAGTGCCCCTGAGCTCCTTTCTTCAACTTGCTTTCTTTTGAGCTGGCCGCAACACCGCAGGATGGCTTCAGGCCCTAATCTGGTTCCGGCACGGCACGCTGAGCCTTTGGTTATTTCCTCTTCCTGGTGGGAAATGAGAGTTAAATTTGCCCGTCCAGACACCTCCAGCTAGTCTCTCATTGGTTCTCCCTATTCCTGTTCATCTTCCGCAGAAATTGCAAACTGGGCCAAACAGGAAGTTAAAGGCGCTGACTCTCCAAGTCGGGAGAGTGTTAGTAAAGCGTCTGGAATGTTGCACCCGAGTACCAGGGGAGGAAAACTGAGACATATTTGAACACGTCTCCCGTTCACACGGTTGATCATAGTCTGGGTTCCACATGCATGTTTTAGCTGAAGGAAGAATACCTTAAACCTGGAGAGTTGAAACCCGTGGAATGGGTACCATGCAATATGACTTCAAAGGGTCTTCATTTGCTCACCGAACCTCTCCAATCCTATCACTGCTGCGTTTATGCCCCTGTACACATGCTTGATTCTCTTTCGGAGACATAGCAATCCATAGGTTTTAAGATACTTACTAGTCAGGTACATTCTTAGGCGTTTAATATGCGGTGTTGAGTCCATTTCGTTGAGCAAGGAGTAGCTCTTGTCTATTCCATATTTGGCTTAAGGAACTTTATCTGTGCTCATTTCAATCTCTGGTTTTATGCAGCACCCCAACTCACCTTTCCCCTTAAGCAAGCATAAGTTGGTTATCTAAATTTGAGACCCTGTTCTGTTCTGTAATTCAGTTCCTGTGTAGCCAAGTTTACATTCCGTGTATTACTGATATCTTATGATGTTTCTTTTTCTGTGTGACTTATTTCAGTTAGAATCATCATACCTGAATCAACTCATTGTGCTGTTAAGGGCCTGATGACATAGATTTCATTGCTGAGTGATATTGCTTTGTAAGTAAATACCACAACTTCTTTATCCATTTTTCACTTTCTGCGATGTTGAACTTGTACTGTAAACGAGGTTCTTGTAAACAGAGGCGTCCCAAACTTTGGGGTGGCTGTGTCTTTTTGATTTTCATTTCCCTAAGCTATAGGACCATAAGTGGAAGTGCCCTAGGCTCTGTTGCTTTGGTTTTTAGATGTTTCAGGAAACACCATACACTTCTCCCGAGTGTCTGTTGGCAATTTACATCCCGCCCATCAGCATAACAAGGCTCCCAGTTCTCCATGGCCTGTCCTGCCTTTCTGGATTTTACACTTTTCTCAGATGGCCCTTTTGACCGGGGGGAAGTGAGACTTCATTGTAGTGCAGATTTCCTTTGCAAGCTTGCTTGGTTGGCCAAAAAGGACGTATGCGTTTTTTCCTGAATATATTCAGGAAAAAAGGCATACGCTCTTTTTGGCCAAGTGCATCATTGTGGACGTTCTGCCTCTTTTCCTATGCTTTCAATGCAATTCCAGTCTACCTCCTGAAATTGGTTTCCTGCAATTCTGCCCCGCTTTCAAGTTCTCTTGGCAGCCTTACTTCAGTATATTTTTGGACGATAGCTGTCATTTATAACTCTGCAGGTTTGTGAATTACAGTGCCCCTGAGCTCCTTTCTTCAACTCGCTTTCTTGTGACCTGGCCGCAACACCGCAGGATGGCTTCAGGCCCTAATCTGGTTCCGGCACGGCATGCTGAGCCTTTGGTTAATTCCTCTTCCTGGTGGGAAATGAGAGTTAAATTTGCCCGTCCAGACACCTCCAGCTAGTCTCTCATTGGTTCTCGCTATTCCTGTTCATCTTCCGCAGAAATTGCAAACTCGGCCAAACAGGAGGTTAAAGGGACTGACTCTCCAAGTCGGGAGGGTGTTAGTAAAGCGTCTGGAATGTTGCACCCGAGTACCAGGGTACGAAAACTGAGACATATTTGAACACGTCTCCCGATCACATGGTTGATCATACTCTAGGTTCCACATGCATGTTTTAGCTGAAGGAAGAATACCTTAAACCTGGAGAGTTGAGACCCGTGGAATGGGTACCATGCAATATGACTTCAAAGGGTCTTCATTTGCTCACCGAACCTCTCCAATCCTATCACTGCTGCGTTTATGCCCCTGTACACACGCTTGATTCTCTTTTGGAGACATAGCATTCCCTAGGTTTTAAGATACTTACTAGTCAGGTACATTCTTAGGCGTTTAATATGGGGTGTTGAGTCCATTTCGTTGAGCAAGGAGTAGCTCTTGTCTATTCCATATTTGGCTTAAGGAACTTTATCTGTGCTCATTTCAATCTCTGGTTTTATGCAGCACCCCAACTCACCTTTCCCCTTAAGCAAGCATAAGTTGGTTTTCTAAATTTGAGACCCTGTTCTGTTTTGGAATTCAGTTCCTGTGTAGCCAAGTTTACATTCCGTGTATTAGTGATATCTTATGATGTTTCTTTTTCTGTGTGACTGATTTCAGTTAGAATCATCGTACCTGAATCCACTCATTGTGCTGCTACGGGCCTGATGCCATAGATTTCATTGCTGAGTGATACTGCATTGTACGTAAGTACCACAAGTTCTTTATCCATTTTTCACTTTCTGTGATATTGAACTTGTACGGTAAACGAGGTTCTTGTAAACAGAGGTGTCCCAAACTTTGGGGTGGCTGTGTCTTTTTGATTTTAATTTCCCTAAGCTATAGGACCATAAGTGGAAATGTCCTAGGCTCTGTTGCTTTGTTTTTTAGATGTTTCAGGAAACACCATACACTTCTCCCGAGTGTCTGTTGGCAATTTACATCCCGCCCATCAGCATAACAAGGCTCCCAGTTCTCCATGGCCTGTCCTGCCTTTCTGGATTTTACACTTTTTTCAGATGGCCCTTTTGACCGGGGGGAAGTGAGACTACATTGTAGTGCAGATTTCCTTTGCAAGTTTGCTTGGTTGGCCAAAAAGGGCGTATGCGTTTTTTCCTGAATATATTCAGGAAAAAACGCATACGCACTTTATGGCCAAGTGCATCATTGTGGACGTTCTGCCTCTTTTCCTATGCTTTCAATGCAATTCCAGTCTACCTCCTGAAATCGGTTTCCTGCAATTCTGCCCCGCTTTCAAGTCCTCTTGGCAGCCTTACTTCAGTATATTTTTGGACGATAGCTGTCATTTATAAGTCTGCAGGTTTGTGAATTACAGTGCCCCTGAGCTCCTTTCTTCAACTCGCTTTCTTTTGAGCTGGCCGCAACACCGCAGGATGGCTTCAGGCCCTAATCTGGTTCCGGCACGGCACGCTGAGCCTTTGGTTATTTCCTCTTCCTGGTGGGAAATGAGAGTTAAATTTGCCCGTCCAGACACCTCCAGCTAGTCTCTCATTGGTTCTCCCTATTCCTGTTCATCTTCCGCAGAAATTGCAAACTGGGCCAAACAGGAGGTTAAAGGCGCTGACTCTCCAAGGGGGGAGAGTGTTAGTAAAGCGTCTGGAATGTTGCACCCGAGTACCAGGGGAGGAATACTGAGACATATTTGAACACGTCTCCCATTCACACGGTTGATCATACTCTGGGTTCCACATGCATGTTTTAGCTGAAGGAAGAATACCTTAAACCTGGAGAGTTGAGACCCGTGTAATGGGTACCATGCAATATGACTTCAAAGGGTCTTCATTTGCTCACCGAACCTCTCCAATCCTATCACTGCTGCGTTTATGCCCCTGTACACACGCTTGATTCTCTTTTGGAGACATAGCAATCCATAGGTTTTAAGATACTTACTAGTCAGGTACATTCTTAGGCGTTTAATATGGGGTGTTGAGTCCATTTCGTTGAACAAGGAGTAGCTCTTGTCTATTCCATATTTGGCTTAAGGAACTTTATCTGTGCTCATTTCAATGTCTGGTTTTATGCAGCACCCCAACTCACCTTTTCCCTTAAGCAAGCATAAGTTGGTTTTCTAAATTTGAGACCCTGTTCTGTTTTGGAATTCAGTTCCTGTGTAGCCAAGTTTACATTCCGTGTATTAGTGATATCTTATGATGTTTCTTTTTCTGTGTGACTTATTTCAGTTAGAATCATCGTACCTGAATCCACTCATTATGCTGCTACGGGCCTGATGCCATAGATTTCATTGCTGAGTGATACTGCATTGTACGTATGTACCACAAGTTCTTTATCCATTTTTCACTTTCTGTGATATTGAACTTGTACAGTAAACGAGGTTCTTGTAAACAGAGGTGTCCCAAACTTTGGGGTGGCTGTGTGTTTTTGATTTTAATTTCCCTAAGCTATAGGACCATAAGTGGAAGTGCCCTAGGCTCTGTTGCTTTGCTTTTTATATGTTTCAGGAAACACCATACACTTCTCCCGAGTGTCTGTTGGCAATTTACATCCCGCCCATCAGCATAACAAGGCTCCCAGTTCTCCATGGCCTGTCCTGCCTTTCTGGATTTTACACTTTCTTCAGATGGCCCTTTTGACCGGGGGGAAGTGAGACTACATTGTAGTGCAGATTTCCTTTGCAAGTTTGCTTGGTTGGCCAAAAAGGGCGTATGCGTTTTTTCCTGAATATATTCAGGAAAAAACGCATACGCCCTTTTTGGCCAAGTGCATCATTGTGGACGTTCTGCCTCTTTTCCTATGCTTTCAATGCAATTCCAGTCTACCTCCTGAAATCGGTTTCCTGCAATTCTGCCCCGCTTTCAAGTCCTCTTGGCAGCCTTACTTCAGTATATTTTTGGACGATAGCTGTCATTTATAACTATGCAGGTTTGTGAATTACAGTGCCCCTGAGCTCCTTTCTTCAACTCGCTTTCTTTTGAGCTGGCAGCAACACCGCAGTATGGCTTCAGGCCCTAATCTGGTTCCGGCACGGCACGCTGAGCCTTTGGTTAATTCCTCTTCCTGGTGGGAAATGAGAGTTAAATTTGCCCGTCCAGACACCTCCAGCTAGTCTCTCATTTGTTCTCGCTATTCCTGTTCATCTTCCGCAGAAATTGCAAACTGGGCCAAACAGGAGGTTAAAGGGACTGACTCTCCAAGTCGGGAGGATGTTAGTAAAGCGTCTGGAATGTTGCACCCGAGTACCAGGGTACGAAAACTGAGACATATTTGAACACGTCTCCCGATCACATGGTTGATCATACTCTAGGTTCCACATGCATGTTTTAGCTGAAGGAAGAATACCCTAAACCTGGGTAGTTGAAACCCGTGGAATGGGTACCATGCAATATGACTTCAAAGGGTCTTCATTTGCTCACCGAACCTCTCCAATCCTATCACTGCTGCGTTTATGCCCCTGTACACATGCTTGATTCTCTTTCAGAGACATAGCAATCCATAGGTTTTAAGATACTTACTAGTCAGGTACATTCTTAGGCGTTTAATATGCGGTGTTGAGTCCATTTCGTTGAGCAAGGAGTAGCTCTTGTCTATTCCATATTTGGCTTAAGGAACTTTATCTGTGCTCATTTCAATCTCTGGTTTTATGCAGCACCCCAACTCACCTTTCACCTTAAGCAAGCATAAGTTGGTTTTCTAAATTTGAGACCCTGTTCTGTTCTGTAATTCAGTTCCTGTGTAGCCAAGTTTACATTCCGTGTATTACTGATATCTTATGATGTTTCTTTTTCTGTGTGACTTATTTCAGTTAGAATCATCGTACCTGAATCCACTCATTGTGCTGCTAAGTGCCTGATGATATAGACTTCATTGCTGAGTGATATTGCTTTGTAAGTAAATACCACAACTTCTTTATCCATTTTTCACTTTCTGCAATGTTGAACTTGTACTGTAAATGAGGTTGTTGTAAACAGAGGCATCCCAAACTTTGGGGTGGCTGTGTCTTTTTGATTTTAATTTCCCTAAGCTATAGGACCATAAGTGGAAGTGCCCTAGGCTCTGTTGCTTTGTTTTTTAGATGTTTCAGGAAACACCATACACTTCTCTCAAGTGTCTGTTGGCAATTTACATCCCGCCCATCAGCATAACAAGGCTCCCAGTTCTTCATGGACTGTCCTGACTTTCTGGATTTTACACTTTTTTCAGATGGCCCTTTTGACCGGGGGGAAGTGAGACTTCATTGTAGTGCAGATTTCCTTTGCAAGCTTGCTTGGTTGGCCAAAAAGGGCCTATGCGTTTTTTCCTGAATATATTCAGGAAAAAACGCATCCGCCCTTTTTGGCCAAGTGCATCATTGTGGACGTTCTGCCTCTTTTCCTATGCTTTCAATGCAATTCCAGTCTACCTCCTGAAATCGGTTTCCTGCAATTCTGCCCCGCTTTCAAGTCCTCTTGGCAGCCTTACTTCAGTATATTTTTGGACGATAGCTGTCATTTATAACTCTGCAGGTTTGTGAATTACAGTGCCCCTGAGCTCCTTTCTTCAACTCGCTTTCTTGTGACCTGGCCGCAGCACCGCAGGATGGCTTCAGGCCCTAATCTGGTTCCGGCACGGCACGCTGAGCCTTTGGTTATTTCCTCTTCCTGGTGGAAAATGAGAGTTAAATTTGCCCGTCCAGACACCTCCAGCTAGTCTCTCATTGGTTCTCCCTATTCCTGTTCATCTTCCGCATAAATTGCAAACTGGGCCAAACAGGAGGTTAAAGGCATTGACTCTGCAAGTGGGGAGAGTGTTAGTAAAGCGTCGGGAATGTTGCACCCGAGTACCAGGGGAGGAAAAGTGAGACATATTTGAACACGTCTCCCGTTCACACGGTTGATCATACTCTGGGTTCCACATGCATGTTTTAGCTGAAGGAAGAATACCTTAAACCTGGAGAGTTGAGACCCGTGGAATGGGTACCATGCAATATGACTTCAAAGGGTCTTCATTTGCTCACCGAACCTCTGCAATCCTATCACTGCTGCATTTATGCCCCTGTACACACGCTTGATTCTCTTTTGGAGACATAGCAATCCATAGGTTTTAAGATACTTACTAGTCACGTACATACTTAGGCGTTTAATATGGGGTGTTGAGTCCATTTCGTTGAGCAAGGAGTAGCTCTTGTCTATTCCATATTTGGCTTAAGGAACTTTATCTGTGCTCATTTCAATGTCTGGTTTTATGCAGCACCCCAACTCACCTTTCCCCTTAAGCAAGCATAAGTTGGTTTTCTAAATTTGAGACCCTGTTCTGTTTTGGAATTCAGTTCCTGTGTAGCCAAGTTTACATTCCGTGTATTAGTGATATCTTATGATGTTTCTTTTTCTGTGTGACTTATTTCAGTTAGAATCATCGTACCTGAATCCACTCATTATGCTGCTACGGGCCTGATGACATAGATTTCATTGCTGAGTGATACTGCATTGTACGTAAGTACTACAAGTTCTTTATCCATTTTTCACTTTCTGTGATATTGATCTTGTACGGTAAACGAGGTTCTTGTAAACAGAGGTGTACCAAACTTTGGGGTGGCTGTGTCTTTTTGATTTTAATTTCCCTAAGCTAAAAGACCATAAGTGGAAGTGCCCTAGGCTCTGTTGCTTTGTTTTTTAGATGTTTCAGGAAACACCATACACTTCTCCCAAGTGTCTGTTGGCAATTTACATCCCGCCCATCAGCATAACAAAGCTCCCAGTTCTCCATGGCCTGTCCTGCCTTTCTGGATTTTACACTTTTTTCAGATGGCCCTTTTGACCGGGGGGACGTGAGACTACATTGTAGTGCAGATTTCCTTTGCAAGTTTGCTTGGTTGGCCAAAAAGGGCGTATGCGTTTTTTCCTGAATATATTCAGGAAAAAACGCATACGCCCTTTTTGGCCAAGTGTATCATTGTGGACGTTCTGCCTCTTTTCCCATGCTTTCAATGCAATTCCAGTCTACCTCCTGAAATCGGTTTCCTGCAATTCTGCCCCGCTTTCAAGTCTTCTTGGCAGCCTTACTTCAGTATATTTTTGGACGATAGCTGTCATTTATAACTCTGCAGGTTTGTGAATTACAGTGCCCCTGAGCTCCTTTCTTCAACTCGCTTTCTTGTGACCTGGCAACAACACCACAGGATGGCTTCAGGCCCTAATCTGGTTCCGGCACGGCACGCTGAGCCTTTGGTTAATTCCTCTTCCTCGTGGGAAATGAGAGTTAAATTTGCCCGTCCAGACACCTCCAGCTAGTCTCTCATTGGTTCTCCCTATTCCTGTTCATCTTCCGCAGAAATTGCAAACTGGGCCAAACAGGAGGTTAAAGGCGCTGACTCTCCAAGGGGGGAGAGTGTTAGTAAAGCGTCTGGAATGTTGCACCCGAGTACCAGGGGAGGAATACTGAGACATATTTGAACACGTCTCCCATTCACACGGTTTATCATACTCTGGGTTCCACATGCATGTTTTAGCTGAAGGAAGAATACCTTAAACCTGGAGAGTTGAGACCCGTGGAATGGGTACCATGCAATATGACTTCAAAGGGTCTTCATTTGCTCACCGAACCTCTCCAATCCTATCACTGCTGCGTTTATGCCCCTGTACACACGCTTGATTCTCTTTTGGAGACATAGCAATCCATAGGTTTTAAGATACTTACTAGTCAGGTACATTCTTAGGCGTTTAATATGGGGTGTTGAGTCCATTTCATTGAACAAGGAGTAGCTCTTGTCTATTCCATATTTGGCTTAAGGAACTTTATCTGTGCTCATTTCAATGTCTGGTTTTATGCAGCACCCCAACTCACCTTTCCCCTTAAGCAAGCAAAAGTTGGTTTTCTAAATTTGAGACCCTGTTCTGTTTTGGAATTCAGTTCCTGTGTAGCCAAGTTTACATTCCGTGTATTAGTCATATCTTATGATGTTTCTTTTTCTGTGTGACTTATTTCAGTTAGAATCATCGTACCTGAATCCACTCATTATGCTGCTACGGGCCTGATGCCATAGATTTCATTGCTGAGTGATACTGCATTGTACGTATGTACCACAAGTTCTTTATCCATTTTTCACTTTCTGTGATATTGAACTTGTACAGTAAACGAGGTTCTTGTAAACAGAGGTGTCCCAAACTTTGGGGTGGCTGTGTTTTTGATTTTAATTTCCCTAAGCTATAGGACCATAAGTGGAAGTGCCCTAGGCTCTGTTGCTTTGCTTTTTATATGTTTCAGGAAACACCATACACTTCTCCCGAGTGTCTGTTGGCAATTTACATCCCGCCCATCAGCATAACAAGGCTCCCAGTTCTCCATGGCCTGTCCTGCCTTTCTGGATTTTACACTTTCTTCAGATGGCCCTTTTGACCGGGGGGAAGTGAGACTACATTGTAGTGCAGATTTCCTTTGCAAGTTTGCTTGGTTGGCCAAAAAGGGCGTATGCGTTTTTTCCTGAATATATTCAGGAAAAAATGCATACGCCCTTTTTGGCCAAGTGCATCATTGTGGACGTTCTGCCTCTTTTCCTATGCTTTCAATGCAATTCCAGTCTACCTCCTGAAATCGGTTTCCTGCAATTCTGCCCCGCTTTCAAGTCCTCTTGGCAGCCTTACTTCAGTATATTTTTGGACGATAGCTGTCATTTATAACTCTGCAGGTTTGTGAATTACAGTGCCCCTGAGCTCCTTTCTTCAACTCGCTTTCTTGTGACCTGGCAACAACACCACAGGATGGCTTCAGGCCCTAATCTGGTTCCGGCATGGCACGCTGAGCCTTTGGTTAATTCCTCTTCCTCATGGGAAATGAGAGTTAAATTTGCCCGTCCAGACACCTCCAGCTAGTCTCTCATTGGTTCTCCCTATTCCTGTTCATCTTCCGCAGAAATTGCAAACTGGGCCAAACAGGAGGTTAAAGGCGCTGACTCTCCAAGGGGGGAGAGTGTTAGTAAAGCGTCTGGAATGTTGCACCCGAGTACCAGGGGAGGAATACTGAGACATATTTGAACACGTCTCCCATTCACACGGTTTATCATACTCTGGGTTCCACATGCATGTTTTAGCTGAAGGAAGAATACCTTAAACCTGGAGAGTTGAGACCCGTGGAATGGGTACCATGCAATATGACTTCAAAGGGTCTTCATTTGCTCACCGAACCTCTCCAATCCTATCACTGCTGCGTTTATGCCCCTGTACACACGCTTGATTCTCTTTTGGAGACATAGCAATCCATAGGTTTTAAGATACTTACTAGTCAGGTACATTCTTAGGCGTTTAATATGGGGTGTTGAGTCCATTTCGTTGAACAAGGAGTAGCTCTTGTCTATTCCATATTTGGCTTAAGGAACTTTATCTGTGCTCATTTCAATGTCTGGTTTTATGCAGCACCCCAACTCACCTTTCCCCTTAAGCAAGCAAAAGTTGGTTTTCTAAATTTGAGACCCTGTTCTGTTTTGGAATTCAGTTCCTGTGTAGCCAAGTTTACATTCCGTGTATTAGTGATATCTTATGATGTTTCTTTTTCTGTGTGACTTATTTCAGTTAGAATCATCGTACCTGAATCCACTCATTATGCTGCTACGGGCTTGATGCCATAGATTTCATTGCTGAGTGATACTGCATTGTACGTAAGTACCAAAAATTCTTTATCCATTTTTCACTTTCTGTGATATTGAACTTGTACGGTAAACGAGGTTCTTGTAAACAGAGGCGTCCCAAACTTTGGGGTGGCTGTGTCTTTTTGATTTTAATTTCCCTAAGCTATAGGACCATAAGTGGAAGTGCCCTAGGCTCTGTTGCTTTGCTTTTTATATGTTTCAGGAAACACCATACACTTCTCCCGAGTGTCTGTTGGCAATTTACATCCCGCCCATCAGCATAAAAAGGCTCCCAGTTCTCCATGGCCTGTCCTGCCTTTCTGGATTTTACACTTTTTTCAGATGGCCCTTTTGACCGGGGGGACGTGAGACTACATTGTAGTGCAGATTTCCTTTGCAAGTTTGCTTGGTTGGCCAAAAAGGGCGTATGCGTTTTTTCCTGAATATATTCAGGAAAAAACGCATACGCCCTTTTTGGCCAAGTGTATCATTGTGGACGTTCTGCCTCTTTTCCCATGCTTTCAATGCAATTCCAGTCTACCTCCTGAAATCGGTTTCCTGCAATTCTGCCCCGCTTTCAAGTCTTCTTGGCAGCCTTACTTCAGTATATTTTTGGACGATAGCTGTCATTTATAACTCTGCAGGTTTGTGAATTACAGTGCCCCTGAGCTCCTTTCTTCAACTCGCTTTCTTGTGACCTGGCAACAACACCACAGGATGGCTTCAGGCCCTAATCTGGTTCCGGCACGGCACGCTGAGCCTTTGGTTAATTCCTCTTCCTCGTGGGAAATGAGAGTTAAATTTGCCCGTCCAGACACCTCCAGCTAGTCTCTCATTGGTTCTCCCTATTCCTGTTCATCTTCCGCAGAAATTGCAAACTGGGCCAAACAGGAGGTTAAAGGCGCTGACTCTCCAAGGGGGGAGAGTGTTAGTAAAGCGTCTGGAATGTTGCACCCGAGTACCAGGGGAGGAATACTGAGACATATTTGAACACGTCTCCCATTCACACGGTTTATCATACTCTGGGTTCCACATGCATGTTTTAGCTGAAGGAAGAATACCTTAAACCTGGAGAGTTGAGACCCGTGGAATGGGTACCATGCAATATGACTTCAAAGGGTCTTCATTTGCTCACCGAACCTCTCCAATCCTATCACTGCTGCGTTTATGCCCCTGTACACACGCTTGATTCTCTTTTGGAGACATAGCAATCCATAGGTTTTAAGATACTTACTAGTCAGGTACATTCTTAGGCGTTTAATATGGGGTGTTGAGTCCATTTCATTGAACAAGGAGTAGCTCTTGTCTATTCCATATTTGGCTTAAGGAACTTTATCTGTGCTCATTTCAATGTCTGGTTTTATGCAGCACCCCAACTCACCTTTCCCCTTAAGCAAGCAAAAGTTGGTTTTCTAAATTTGAGACCCTGTTCTGTTTTGGAATTCAGTTCCTGTGTAGCCAAGTTTACATTCCGTGTATTAGTGATATCTTATGATGTTTCTTTTTCTGTGTGACTTATTTCAGTTAGAATCATCGTACCTGAATCCACTCATTATGCTGCTACGGGCCTGATGCCATAGATTTCATTGCTGAGTGATACTGCATTGTACGTAAGTACCAAAAGTTCTTTATCCATTTTTCACTTTCTGTGATATTGAACTTGTACGGTAAACGAGGTTCTTGTAAACAGAGGCGTCCCAAACTTTGGGGTGGCTGTGTCTTTTTGATTTTAATTTCCCTAAGCTATAGGACCATAAGTGGAAGTGCCCTAGGCTCTGTTGCTTTGCTTTTTAGATGTTTCAGGAAACACCATACACTTCTCCCGAGTGTCTGTTGGCAATTTACATCCCGCCCATCAGCATAACAAGGCTCCCAGTTCTCCATGGCCTGTCCTGCCTTTCTGGATTTTACACTTTCTTCAGATGGCCCTTTTGACCGGGGGGAAGTGAGACTACATTGTAGTGCAGATTTCCTTTGCAAGTTTGCTTGGTTGGCCAAAAAGGGCGTATGCGTTTTTTCCTGAATATATTCAGGAAAAAACACATACGCCCTTTTTGGCCAAGCGCATCATTGTGGACGTTCTGCCTCTTTTCCTATGCTTTCAATGCAATTCCAGTCTACCTCCTGAAATCGGTTTCCTGCAATTCTGCCCCGCTTTCAAGTCCTCTTGGCAGCCTTACTTCAGTATATTTTTGGACGATAGCTGTCATTTATAACTATGCAGGTTTGTGAATTACAGTGCCCCTGAGCTCCTTTCTTCAAATCGCATTCTTTTGAGCTGGCAGCAACACCGCAGTATGGCTTCAGGCCCTAATCTGGTTCCGGCACGGCACACTGAGCCTTTGGTTAATTCCTCTTCCTGGTGGGAAATGAGAGTTAAATTTGCCCGTCCAGACACCTCCAGCTAGTCTCTCATTGGTTCTCGCTATTCCTGTTCATCTTCCGCAGAAATTGCAAACTGGGCCAAACAGGAGGTTAAAGGGACTGACTCTCCAAGTCGGGAGGGTGTTAGTAAAGCGTCTGGAATGTTGCACCCGAGTACCAGGGTACGAAAACTGAGACATATTTGAACACGTCTCCCGATCACATGGTTGATCATACTCTAGGTTCCACATGCATGTTTTAGCTGAAGGAAGAATACCTTAAACCTGGGTAGTTGAAACCCGTGGAATGGGTACCATGCAATATGACTTCAAAGGGTCTTCATTTGCTCACCGAACCTCTCCAATCCTATCACTGCTGCGTTTATGCCCCTGTACACATGCTTGATTCTCTTTCGGAGACATAGCAATCCATAGGTTTTAAGATACTTACTAGTCAGATATATTCTTAGGCGTTTAATATGAGGTGTTGAGTCCATTTCATTGAGCAAGGAGTAGCTCTTGTCTATTCCATATTTGGCTTAAGGAAATTTATCTGTGCTCATTTCAATCTCTGGTTTTATGCAGCACCCCAACTCACCTTTCCCCTTAAGCAAGCATAAGTTGGTTTTCTAAATTTGAGACCCTGTTCTGTTCTGTAATTCAGTTCCTGTGTAGCCAAGTTTACATTCCGTGTATTACTGATATCTTATGATGTTTCTTTTTCTGTGTGACTTATTTCAGTTAGAATCATCATACCTGAATCCACTCATTGTGCTGCTAAGGGCCTGATGACATAGATTTCATTGCTGAGTTATATTGCTTTGTAAGTAAATACCACAACTTCTTTATCCATTTTTCACTTTCTGCGATGTTGAACTTGTACTGTAAACGAGGTTCTTGTAAACAGAGGCGTCCCAAACTTTGGGGTGGCTGTGTCTTTTTGATTTTAATTTCCCTAAGCTATAGGACCATAAGTGGAAGTGCCCTAGGCTCTGTTGCTTTGTTTTTTAGATGTTTCAGGAAACACCATACACTTCTCCCGAGTGTCTATTGGCAATTTACATCCCGCCCATCAGCATAACAAGGCTCCCAGTTCTCCATGGCCTGTCCTGCCTTTCTGGATTTTACACTTTTTTCAGATGGCCCTTTTGACCGGGGGGAAGTGAGACTTCATTGTAGTGCAGATTTCCTTTGCAAGCTTGCTTGGTTGGCCAAAAAGGGCGTATGCGTTTTTTCCTGAATATATTCAGGAAAAAACGCATACGCCCTTTTTGGCCAAGTGCATCATTGTGGACGTTCTGCCTCTTTTCCTATGCTTTCAATGCAATTCCAGTCTACCTCCTGAAATCGGTTTCCTGCAATTCTGCCCCACTTTCAAGTCCTCTTGGCAGCCTTACTTCAATATATTTTTGGAAGATAGCTGTCATTTATAACTCTGCAGGTTTGTGAATTACAGTGCCCCTGAGCTCCTTTCTTCGACTCGCTTTCTTGTGACCTGGCCGCAACACCGCAGGATGGCTTCAGGCCCTAATCTGGTTCCGGCACGGCACGCTGAGCCTTTGGTTAATTCCTCTTCCTGGTGGGAAATGAGAGTTAAATTTGCCCGTCCAGACACTTCCAGCTAGTCTCTCATTGGTTCTCGCTATTCCTGTTTATCTTCCACAGAAATTGGAAACTGGGCCAAACAGGAGGTTAAAGGGACTGACTCTCCAAGTCGGGAGGGTGTTAGTAAAGCGTCTGGAATGTTGCACCCGAGTACCAGGGTACGAAAACTGAGACATATTTGAACACGTCTCCCGATCACATGGTTGATCATACTCTAGGTTCCACATGCATGTTTTAGCTGAAGGAAGAATACCTTAAACCTGGGTAGTTGAAACCCATGGAATGGGTACCGTGCAATATGACTTCAAAGGGTCTTCATTTGCTCACCGAACCTCTCCAATCCTATCACTGCTGCGTTTATGCCCCTGTACACATGCTTGATTCTCTTTCGGAGACATAGCAATCCATAGGTTTTAAGATACTTACTAGTCAGGTACATTCTTAGGCGTTAAATATGCGGTGTTGAGTCCATTTCGTTGAGCAAGGCGTAGCTCTTGTCTATTCCATATTTGGCTTAAGGAATTTTATCTGTGCTCATTTCAATCTCTGGTTTTATGCAGCACCCCAACTCACCTTTACCCTTAAGCAAGCATAAGTTCGTTTTCTAAATTTGAGACCCTGTTCTGTTCTGTAATTCAGTTCCTGTGTAGCCAAGTTTACATTCCGTGTATTACTGATATCTTATGATGTTTCTTTTTCTGTGTGACTTATTTCAGTTAGAATCATCATACCTGAATCCACTCATTGTGCTGCTAAGGGCCTGATGACATAGATTTCATTGCTGAGTGATATTGCTTTGTAAGTAAATACCACAACTTCTTTATCCATTTTTCACTTTCTGCGATGTTGAACTTGTACTGTAAACGAGGTTCTTGTAAACAGAGGCGTCCCAAACTTTGGGGTGGCTGTGTCTTTTTGATTTTAATTTCCCTAAGCTATAGGACCATAAGTGGAAGTGCCCTAGGCTCTGTTGCTTTGTTTTTTAGATGTTTCAGGAAACACCATACACTTCTCCCGAGTGTCTGTTGGCAATTTACATCCCGCCCATCAGCATAACAAGGCTCCCAGTTCTCCATGGCCTGTCCTGCCTTTCTGGATTTTACACTTTTTTCAGATGGCCCTTTTGACCGGGGGGAAGTGAGACTTCATTGTAGTGCAGATTTCCTTTGCAAGCTTGCTTGGTTGGCCAAAAAGGGCGTATGCGTTTTTTCCTGAATATATTCAGGAAAAAACGCATACGCCCTTTTTGGCCAAGTGCATCATTGTGGACGTTCTGCCTCTTTTCCTATGCTTTCAATGCAATTCCAGTCTACCTCCTGAAATCGGTTTCCTGCAATTCTGCCCCGCTTTCAAGTCCTCTTGGCAGCCTTACTTCAGTATATTTTTGGACGATAGCTGTCATTTATAACTCTGCAGGTTTGTGAATTACAGTGCCCCTGAGCTCCTTTCTTCAACTCGCTTTCTTTTGAGCTGGCCGCAACACCGCAGGATGGCTTCAGGCCCTAATCTGGTTCCGGCACGGCACGCTGAGCCTTTGGTTAATTCCTCTTCCTGGTGGGAAATGAGAGTTAAATTTGCCCGTCCAGACACCTCCAGCTAGTCTCTCATTGGTTCTCGCTATTCCTGTTCATCTTCCGCAGAAATTGCAAACTGGGCCAAACAGGAGGTTAAAGGGACTGACTCTCCAAGTGGGGAGAGTGTTAGTAAAGCGTCGGGAATGTTGCACCCGAGTACCAGGGTACGAAAACTGAGACATATTTGAACACGTCTCCCGATCACATGGTTGATCATACTCTAGGTTCCACATGCATGTTTTAGCTGAAGGAAGAATACCTTAAACCTGGGTAGTTGAAACCCGTGGAATGGGTACCATGCAATATGACTTCAAAGGGTCTTCATTTGCTCACCGAACCTCTTCAATCCTATCACTGCTGCGTTTATGCCCCTGTACACATGCTTGATTCTCTTTCGGAGACATAGCAATCCATAGGTTTTAAGATACTTACTAGTCAGGTACATTCTTAGGCGTTTAATATGGGGTGTTGAGTCCATTTCGTTGAGCAAGGAGTAGCTCTTGTCTATTCCATATTTGACTTAAGGAACATTATCTGTGTTCATTTCAATCTCTGGTTTTATGCAGCACCCCAACTCACCTTTACCCTTAAGCAAGCATAAGTTGGTTTTCTAAATTTGAGACCCTGTTCTGTTTTGGAATTCAGTTCCTGTGTAGCCAAGTTTACATTCCGTGTATTAGTGATATCTTATGATGTTTCTTTTTCTGTGTGACTTATTTCAGTTAGAATCATCGTACCTGAATCCACTCATTATGCTGCTACGGGCCTGATGACATAGATTTTATTGCTGAGTGATACTGCATTGTACGTAAGTACCACAAGTTCTTTATCCATTTTTCACTTTCTGTGATATTGAACTCGTACGGTAAACGAGGTTCTTGTAAACAGAGGCGTCCCAAACTTTGGGGTGGCTGTGTCTTTTTGATTTTAATTTCCCTAAGCTATAGGACCATAAGTGGAAGTGCCCTAGGCTCTGTTGCTTTGTTTTTTAGATGTTTCAGGAAACACCATACACTTCTCCCGAGTGTCTGTTGGCAATTTACATCCCGCCCATCAGCATAACAAGGCTCCCAGTTCTCCATGGCCTGTCCTGCCTTTCTGGATTTTACACTTTTTTCATATGGCCCTTTTGACGGGGGGAAGTGAGACTTCATTGTAGTGCAGATTTCCTTTGCAAGTTTGCTTGGTTGGCCAAAAAGGGCGTATGCGTTTTTTCCTGAATGTATTCAGGAAAAAACGCATACGCGCTTTTTGGCCAAGTGCATCATTGTGGACGTTCTGCCTCTTTTCCTATGCTTTCAATGCAATTCCAGTCTACCTCCTGAAATTGGTTTCCTGCAATTCTGCCCCGCTTTGAAGTCCTCTTGGCAGCCTTACTTCAGTATATTTTTGGACGATAGCTGTCATTTATAACTCTGCAGGTTTGTGAATTACAGTGCCCCTGAGCTCCTTTCTTCAACTCGCTTTCTTGTGACCTGGCCGCAACACCGCAGGATGGCTTCAGGCCCTAATCTGGTTCCGGCACGGCACACTGAGCCTTTGGTTAATTCCTCTTCCTGGTGGGAAATGAGAGTTAAATTTGCCCGTCCAGACACCTCCAGCTAGTCTCTCATTGGTTCTCGCTATTCCTGTTCATCTTCAGCAGAAATTGCAAACTGGGCCAAACAGGAGGTTAAAGGGACTGACTCTCCAAGTTGGGAGAGTGTTAGTAAAGCGTCTGGAATGTTGCACCCGAGTACCAGGGGAGGAAAACTGAGACATATTTGAACACGTCTCCCGTTCACACGGTTGATCATACTCTGGGTTCCACATGCATGTTTTAGCTGAAGGAAGAATACCTTAAACCTGGAGAGTTGAGACCCGTGGAATGGGTACCATGCAATATGACTTCAAAGGGTCTTCATTTGCTCACCGAACCTCTCCAATCCTATCACTGCTGCGTTTATGCCCCTGTACACACGCTTGATTCTCTTTTGGAGACATAGCAATCCATAGGTTTTAAGATACTTACTAGTCACGTACATTCTTAGGCGTTTAATATGGGGTGTTGAGTCCATTTCGTTGAGCAAGGAGTAGCTCTTGTCTATTCCATATTTGGCTTAAGGAACTTTATCTGTGCTCATTTCAATGTCTGGTTTTATGCAGCACCCCAACTCACCTTTCCCGTTAAGCAAGCATAAGTTGGTTTTCTAAATTTGAGACTCTGTTCTGTTTTGGAATTCAGTTCCTGTGTAGCCAAGTTTACATTCCGTGTATTACTGATATCTTATGATGTTTCTTTTTCTGTGTGACTTATTTCAGTTAGAATCATTGTACCTGAATCCACTCATTATGCTGCTACGGGCCTGATGACATAGATTTCATTGCTGAGTGATACTGCATTGTACGTAAGTACTACAAGTTCTTTATCCATTTTTCACTTTCTGTGATATTGAACTTGTACGGTAAATGAGGTTCTTGTAAACAGAGGTGTCCCAAACATTGGGGTGGCTGTGTCTTTTTGATTTTAATTTCCCTAAGCTATAGGACCATAAGTGGAAGTGCCCTAGGCTCTGTTGCTTTGTTTTTTAGATGTTTCAGGAAACACCATACACTTCTCCCGAGTGTCTGTTGGCAATTTACATCCCGCCCATCAGCATAACAAGGCTCCCAGTTCTCCATGGCCTGTCCTGCCTTTCTGGATTTTACACTTTTTTCAGATGGCCCTTTTGACCGGGGGGAAGTGAGACTACATTGTAGTGCAGATTTCCTTTGCAAGTTTGCTTGGTTGGCCAAAAAGGGCGTATGCGTTTTTTCCTGAATATATTCAGGAAAAAACGCATACGCACTTTTTGGCCAAGTGTATCATTGTGGACGTTCTGCCTCTTTTCCCATGCTTTCAATGCAATTCCTGTCTACCTCCTGAAATCGGTTTCCTGCAATTCTGCCCCGCTTTCAAGTCCTCTTGGCAGCCTTACTTCAGTATATTTTTGGACGATAGCTGTCATTTATAACTCTGCAGGTTTGTGAATTACAGTGCCCCTGAGCTCCTTTCTTCAACTCGCTTTCTTTTGAGCTGGCAGCAACACCGCAGGATGGCTTCAGGCTCTAATCTGGTTCCGGCACGGCACGCTGAGCCTTTGGTTAATTCCTCTTCCTGGTGGGAAATGAGAGTTAAATTTGCCCGTCCAGACACCTCCAGCTAGTCTCTCATTGGTTCTCGCTATTCCTGTTCATCTTCCGCAGAAATTGCAAACTGGGCCAAACAGGAGGGTAAAGGGACTGACTCTCCAAGTCGGGAGGATGTTAGTAAAGCGTCTGGAATGTTGCACCCGAGTACCAGGGTACGAAAACTGAGACATATTTGAACACGTCTCCCGATCACATGGTTGATCATACTCTAGGTTCCACATGCATGTTTTAGCTGAAGGAAGAATACCCTAAACCTGGGTAGTTGAAACCCGTGGAATGGGTACCATGCAATATGACTTCAAAGGGTCTTCATTTGCTCACCGAACCTCTCCAATCCTATCACTGCTGCGTTTATGCCCCTGTACACATGCTTGATTCTCTTTCGGAGACATAGCAATCCATAGGTTTTAAGATACTTACTAGTCAGGTACATTCTTAGGCGTTTAATATGCGGTGTTGAGTCCATTTCGTTGAGCAAGGAGTAGCTCTTGTCTATTCCATATTTGGCTTAAGGAACTTTATCTGTGCTCATTTCAATCTCTGGTTTTATGCAGCACCCCAACTCACCTTTACCCTTAAGCAAGCATAAGTTGGTTTTCTAACTTTGAGACCCTGTTCTGTTCTGTAATTCAGTTCCTGTGTAGCCAAGTTTACATTCCGTGTATTACTGATATCTTATGATGTTTCTTTTTCTGTGTGACTTATTTCAGTTAGAATCATCATACCTGAATCCACTCATTGTGCTGCTAAGGGCCTGATGACATAGATTTCATTGCTGAGTGATATTGCTTTGTAAGTAAATAGCACAACTTCTTTATCCATTTTTCACTTTCTGCGAAATTGAACTTGTACTGTAAATGAGGTTCTTGTAAACAGAGGCATCCCAAACTTTGGGGTGGCTGTGTCTTTTTGATTTTAATTTCCCTAAGCTATAGGACCATAAGTGGAAGTGCCCTAGGCTCTGTTGCTTTGTTTTTTAGATGTTTCAGGAAACACCATACACTTCTCCCGAGTGTCTGTTGGCAATTTACATCCCGCCCATCAGCATAACAAGGCTCCCAGTTCTCCATGGCCTGTCCTGCCTTTCTGGATTTTACACTTTTTTCAGATGGCCCTTTTGACCGGGGGGAAGTGAGACTTCATTGTAGTGCAGATTTCCTTTGCAAGCTTGCTTGGTTGGCCAAAAAGGGCGTATGCGTTTTTTCCTGAATATATTCAGGAAAGAACGCATACGCCCTTTTTGGCCAAGTGCATCATTGTGGACGTTCTGCCTCTTTTCCTATGCTTTCAATGCAATTCCAGTCTACCTCCTGAAATCGGTTTCCTGCAATTCTGCCCCGCTTTCAAGTCCTCTTGGCAGCCTTACTTCAGTATATTTTTGGACGATAGCTGTCATTTATAACTCTGCAGGTTTGTGAATTACAGTGCCCCTGAGCTCCTTTCTTCAACTCGCTTTCTTGTGACCTGGCCGCAACACCGCAGGATGGCTTCAGGCCCTAATCTGGTTCCGGCACAGCACGCTGAGCCTTTGGTTATTTCCTCTTCCTGGTGGAAAATGAGAGATAAATTTGCCCGTCCAGACACCTCCAGCTAGTCTCTCATTGGTTCTCGCTATTCCTGTTCATCTTCCGCAGAAATTGCAAACTGGGCCAAACAGGAGGTTAAAGGCATTGACTCTCCAAGTGGGGAGAGTGTTAGTAAAGCGTCTGGAATGTTGCACCCGAGTACCAGGGGAGGAAAACTGAGACATATTTGAACACGTCTCCCGTTCAAACGGTTGATCATACTCTGGGTTCCACATGCATGTTTTAGCTGAAGGAAGAATACCTTAAACCTGGAGAGTTGAGACCCGTGGAATGGGTACAATGCAATATGACTTCAAAGGGTCTTCATTTGCTCACCGAACCTCTCCAATCCTATCACTGCTGCGTTTATGCCCCTGTACACATGCTTGATTCTCTTTCGGAGACATAGCAATCCATAGGTTTTAAGATACTTACTAGTCAGGTACATTCTTAGGCGTTTAATATGGGGTGTTGAGTCCATTTCGTTGAGCAAGGAGTAGCTCTTGTCTATTCCATATTTGACTTAAGGAACATTATCTGTGTTCATTTCAATCTCTGGTTTTATGCAGCACCCCAACTCACCTTTACCCTTAAGAAAGCATAAGTTGGTTTTCTAAATTTGAGACCCTGTTCTGTTCTGTAATTCAGTTCCTGTGTAGCCAAGTTTACATTCCGTGTATTAGTGATATCTTATGATGTTTCTTTTTCTGTGTGACTTATTTCAGTTAGAATCATCGTACCTGAATCCACTCGTTATGCTGCTACGGGCCTGATGACATAGATTTTATTGCTGAGTGATACTGCATTGTACGTAAGTACCACAAGTTCTTTATGCATTTTTCACTTTCTGTGATATTGAACTCGTACGGTAAACGAGGTTCTTGTAAACAGAGGCGTCCCAAACTTTGGGGTGGCTGTGTCTTTTTGATTTTAATTTCCCTAAGCTATAGGACCATAAGTGGAAGTGCCCTAGGCTCTGTTGCTTTGTTTTTTAGATGTTTCAGGAAACACCATACACTTCTCCCGAGTGTCTGTTGGCAATTTACATCCCGCCCATCAGCATAACAAGGCTCCCAGTTCTCCATGGCCTGTCCTGTCTTTCTGGATTTTACACTTTTTTCAGATGGCCCTTTTGACCGGGGGGAAGTGAGACTTCATTGTAGTGCAGATTTCCTTTGCAAGCTTGCTTGGTTGGCCAAAAAGGGCATATGCGTTTTTTCCTGAATATATTCAGGAAAAAACGCATATGCCCTTTTTGGCCAAGTGCATCATTGTGGACGTTCTGCCTCTTTTCCTATGCTTTCAATGCAATTCCAGTCTACCTCCTGAAATCGGTTTCCTGCAATTCTGCCCCGCATTCAAGTCCTCTTGGCAGCCTTACTTCAGTATATTTTTGGACGATAGCTGTCATTTATAACTCTGCAGGTTTGTGAATTACAGTGCCCCTGAGCTCCTTTCTTCAACTCGCTTTCTTTTGAGCTGGCCGCAACACCGCAGGATGGCTTCAGGCTCTAATCTGATTCCGGCATGGCATGCTGAGCCTTTGGTTATTTCCCTTTCCTGGTGGGAAATGAGAGTTAAATTTGCCCGTCTAGACACCTCCAGCTAGTCTCTCATTGGTTCTCCCTATTCCTGTTCATCTTCCGCAGAAATTGCAAACTGGGCCAAACAGGAGGTTAAAGGCGCTGACTCTACAAGTGGGGAGAGTGTTAGTAAAGCGTCTGGAATGTTGCACCCGAGTACCAGGGGAGGAAAACTGAGACATATTTGAACACGTCTCCCGTTCACATGGTTGATCATACTCTGGGTTCCACATGCATGTTTTAGCTGAAGGAAGAATACCTTAAACCTGGAGAGTTGAGACCCGTGTAATGGGTACCATGCAATATGACTTCAAAGGGTCTTCATTTGCTCACCGAACCTCTCCAATCCTATCACTGCTGCGTTTATGCCCCTGTACACACGCTTGATTCTCGTTTGGAGACATAACAATCCACAGGTTTTAAGATATTTACTAGTCAGATACATTCTTAGGCGTTTAATATGCGGTGTTGAGTCCATTTCGTTGAGCAAGGAGTAGCTCTTGTCTATTCCATATTTGGCTTAAGGAACTTTATCTGTGCTCATTTCAATCTCTGGTTTTATGCAGCACCCCAACTCACCTTTACCCTTAAGCAAGCATAAGTTCGTTTTCTAAATTTGAGACCCTGTTCTGTTCTGTAATTCAGTTCCTGTGTAGCCAAGTTTACATTCCGTGTATTAGTGATATCTTATGATGTTTCTTTTTCTGTGTGACTTATTTCAGTTAGAATCATCGTACCTGAATCCACTCGTTATGCTGCTACGGGCCTGATGACATAGATTTCATTGCTGAGTGATACTGCATTGTACGTAAGTACCAAAACTTCTTTATCCATTTTTCACATTCTGCAATGTTGAACTTGTACGGTAAACGAGGTTCTTGTAAACAGAGGCGTCCCAAATTTTGGTGTGGCTGTGTCTCTTTGATTTTAATTTCCCTAAGCTATAGGACCATAAGTGGAAGTGCCCTAGGCTCTGTTGCTTTGTTTTTTAGATGTTTCAGGAAACACCATACACTTCTCCCAAGTGTCTGTTGGCAATTTACATCCCGCCCATCAGCATAACAAGGCTCCCAGTTCTCCATGGCCTGTCCTGCCTTTCTGGATTTTACACTTTTTTCAGATGGCCCTTTTGACCGGGGGGAAGTGAGACTTCATTGTAGTGCAGATTTCCTTTGCAAGCTTGCTTGCTTTGCCTAAAAGGGTGTATGCGTTTTTCCCTGAATATATTCAGGAAAAAACACATACGCCCTTTTTGGCCAAGTGCATCATTGTGGACGTTCTGCCTCTTTTCCTATGCTTTCAATGCAATTCCAGTCTACCTCCTGAAATCGGTTTCCTGCAATTCTGCCCCGCTTTCAAGTCGTCTTGGCAGCCTTACTTCAGTATATTTTTGGACGATAGCTGTCATTTATAACTCTGCAGGTTTGTGAATTACAGTGCCCCTGAGCTCCTTTCTTCAACTCCCTTTCTTGTGACCTGGCCGCAACACCGCAGGATGGCTTCAGGCCCTAATCTGGTTCCGGCACGGCACGCTGAGCCTTTGGTTAATTCCACTTCCTCGTGGGAAATGAGAGTTAAATTTGCCTGTCCAGACACCTCCAGCTAGTCTCTCATTGGTTCTCGCTATTCCTGTTCATCTTCCGCAGAAATTGGAAACTGGGCCAAACAGGAGTTTAAAGGGACTGACTCTCCAAGTCGGGAGGGTGTTAGTAAAGCGTCTGGAATGTTGCACCCGAGTAGCAGGGGAGGAAAACTGAGACATATTTGAACACGTCTCCCGTTCACACGGTTGATCATACTCTGGGTTCCACATGCATGTTTTAGCTGAAGGAAGAATACGTTAAACCTGGAGAGTTGAGACCCGTGGAATGGGTACAATGCAATATGACTTCAAAGGGTCTTCATTTGCTCACCGAACCTCTCCAATCCTATCACTGCTGCGTTTATGCCCCTGTACACATGCTTGATTCTCTTTTGGAGACATAGCAATCCATAGGTTTTAAGATACTTACTAGTCACGTACATTCTTAGGTGTTTAATATGGGGTGTTGAGTCCATTTCGTTGAGCAAGGAGTAGCTCTTGTCTATTCCATATTTGGCTTAAGGAACTTTATCTGTGCTCATTTCAATGTCTGGTTTTATGCAGCACCCCAACTCACCTTTCCCCTTAAGCAAGCATAAGTTGGTTTTCTAAATTTGAGACCCTGTTCTGTTTTGGAATTCAGTTCCTGTGTAGCCAAGTTTACATTCCGTGTATTACTGATATCTTATGATGTTTCTTTTTCTGTGTGACTTATTTCAGTTAGAATCATCGTACCTGAATCCACTCATTATGCTGCTACGGGCCTGATGACATAGATTTCATTGCTGAGTGATACTGCATTGTACGTAAGTACTACAAGTTCTTTATCCATTTTTCACTTTCTGTGATATTGAACTTGTACGGTAAACGAGGTTCTTGTAAACAGAGGTGTCCCAAACATTGGGGTGGCTGTGTCTTTTTGATTTTAATTTCCCTAAGCTAAAAGACAATAAGTGGAAGTGCCCTAGCCTCTGTTGCTTTGTTTTTTAGATGTTTCAGGAAACACCATACACTTCTCCCGAGTGTCTGTTGGCAATTTACATCCCGCCCATCAGCATAACAAGGCTCCCAGTTCTCCATGGCCTGTCCTGCCTTTCTGGATTTTACACTTTTTTCAGATGGCCCTTTTGACCGGGGGGAAGTGAGACTACATTGTAGTGCAGATTTCCTTTGCAAGTTTGCTTGGTTGGCCAAAAAGGGCGTATGCGTTTTTTCCTGAATATATTCAGGAAAAAACGCATACGCCCTTTTTGGCCAAGTGTATCATTGTGGACGTTCTGCCTGTTTTCCCATGCTTTCAATGCAATTCCAGTCTACCTCCTGAAATCGGTTTCCTGCAATTCTGCCCCGCTTTCAAGTCCTCTTGGCAGCCTTACTTTAGTATATTTTTGGACGATAGCTGTCATTTATAACTCTGCAGGTTTGTGAATTACAGTGCCCCTGAGCTCCTTTCTTCAACTCGCTTTCTTGTGACCCGGCCGCAACACCGCAGGATGGCTTCAGGCCCTAATCTGGTTCCGGCACGGCACGCTGAGCCTTTGGTTAATTCCTCTTCCTGGTGGGAAATGAGAGTTAAATTTGCCCGTCCAGACACCTCCAGCTAGTCTCTCATTGGTTCTCGCTATTCCTGTTCATCTTCCGCAGAAATTGGAAACTGGGCCAAACAGGAGGTTAAAGGGACTGACTCTCCAAGTCGGGAGGGTGTTAGTAAAGCGTCTGGAATGTTGCACCCGAGTACCAGGGTACGAAAACTGAGACATATTTGAACACGTCTCCCGATCACATGGTTGATCATACTCTAGGTTCCACATGCATGTTTTAGCTGAAGGAAGAATAACTTAAACCTGGGTAGTTGAAACCCGTGGAATGGGTACCATGCAATATGACTTCAAAGGGTCTTCATTTGCTCACCGAACCTCTCCAATCCTATTACTGCTGAGTTTATGCCCCTGTACACATGCTTGATTCTCTTTCAGAGACATAGCAATCCATAGGTTTTAAGATACTTACTAGTCAGGTACATTCTTAGGCGTTTAATATGCGGTGTTGAGTCCATTTCGTTGAGCAAGGAGTAGCTCTAGTCTATTCCATATTTGGCTTAAGGAACTTTATCTGTGCTTATTTCGATCTATTGTTTTATGCAGCAACCCAACTCACCTTTTCCCTTAAGCAAGCATAAGTTGGTTTTCTAAATTTGAGACCCTGTTCTGTTTTGTAATTCAGTTCCTGTGTAGCCAAGTTTACATTCCGTGTATTACTGATATCTTATGATGTTTCTTTTTCTGTGTGACTTATTTCAGTTAGAATCATCATACCTGAATCCACTCATTGTGCTGCTAAGGTCCTGATGCCATAGATTTCATTGCTGAGTGATACTGCATTGTACGTAAGTACCACAAGTTCTTTATCCATTTTTCACTTTCTGTGATATTGAACTTGTACGGTAAACGAGGTTCTTGTAAACAGAGGCGTCCCAAACTTTGGGGTGGCTGTGTCTTTTTGATTTTAATTTCCCTAAGCTATAGGACCATAAGGGGAAGTGTCCTAGGCTCTGTTGCTTTGTTTTTTAGATGTTTCAGGAAACACCATACACTTCTCCCGAGTGTCTGTTGGCAATTTACATCCCGCCCATCAGCATAACAAGGCTCCCAGTTCTCCATGGCCTGTCCTGCCTTTCTGGATTTTACACTTTTTTCAGATGGCCCTTTTGACCGGGAGGAATTGAGACTACATTGTAGTGCAGATTTTCTTTGCAAGTTTGCTTGGTTGGCCAAAAAGGGCGTATGCGTTTTTTCCTGAATATATTCAGGAAAAAACGCATACGCCCTTTTTGGCCAAGTGCATCATTGTGGACGTTCTGCCTCTTTTCCTATGCTTTCAATGCAATTCCAGTCTACCTCCTGAAATCGGTTTCCTGCAATTCTGCCCCGCTTTCAAGTCCTCTTGGCAGCCTTACTTCAGTATATTTTTGGACGATAGCTGTCATTTATAACTCTGCAGGTTTGTGAATTACAGTGCCCCTGAGCTCCTTTCTTCAACTCGCTTTCTTGTGACCTGGCCGCAACACCGCAGTATGGCTTCAGGCCCTAATCTGGTTCCGGCACGGCACGCTGAGCCTTTGGTTAATTCCTCTTCCTGGTGGGAAATGAGAGTTAAATTTGCCCGTCCAGACACCTCCAGCTAGTCTCTCATTGGTTCTCGCTATTCCTGTTCATCTTCCGCAGAAATTGCAAAGTGGGCCAAACAGGAGGTTAAAGGGACTGACTCTCCAAGTCGGGAGAGTGTTAGTAAAGCGTCTGGAATGTTGCACCCGAGTACCAGGGTACGAAAACTAAGACATATTTGAACACGTCTCCCGATCACATGGTTGATCATACTCTAGGTTCCACATGCATGTTTTAGCTGAAGGAAGAATACCTTAAACCTGGGTAGTTGAAACCCGTGGAATGGGTACCATGCAATATGACTTCAAAGGGTCTTCATTTGCTCACCGAACCTCTGCAATCCTATCACTGCTGCGTTTATGCCCCTGTACACACGCTTGATTCTCTTTTGGAGACATAGCAATCCATAGGTTTTAAGATACTTACTAGTCAGGTACATTCTTAGGCGTTTAATATGGGGTGTTGAGTCCATTTCGTTGAGCAAGGAGTAGCTCTTGTCTATTCCATATTTGGCTTAAGGAAATTTATCTGTGCTCATTTCAATCTCTGGTTTTATGCAGCACCCCAACTCACCTTTCCCCTTAAGCAAGCATAAGTTGGTTTTCTAAATTTGAGACCCTGTTCTGTTTTAGAATTCAGTTCCTGTGTAGCCAAGTTTACATTCCGTGTATTAGTGATATCTTATGATGTTTCTTTTTCTGTGTGACTTATTTCAGTTAGAATCATCGTACCTGAATCCACTCATTATGCTGCTACGGGCCTGATGACATAGATTTCATTGCTGAGTGATACTGCATTGTACGTAAGTACCACAAGTTCTTTATCCATTTTTCACTTTCTGTGATATTGAACTTGTACGGTAAACGAGGTTGTTGTAAACAGAGGCGTCCCAAACTTTGGGGTGGCTGTGTCTTTTTTATTTTAATTTCCCTAAGCTATAGGACCATAAGTGGAAGTGCCCTAGGCTCTGTTGCTTTGTTTTTTAGATGTTTCAGGAAACACCATACATTTCTCTCGACTGTCTGTTGGTAATTTACATCCCGCCCATCAGCAAAACAAGGCTCCCAGTTCTCCATGGCCTGTCCTGCCTTTCTGGATTTTACACTTTTTTCAGATGGCCCTTTTGACCGGGGGGAAGTGAGACTTCATTGTAGTGCAGATTTCCTTTGCAAGCTTGCTTGGTTGGCCAAAAAGGGCGTATGCGTTTTTTCCTGAATATATTCAGGAAAAAACGCATACGCCCTTTTTGGCCAAGTGCATCATGGTGGACGTTCTGCCTCTTTTCCTATGCTTTCAATGCAATTCCAGTCTACCTCCTGAAATCGGTTTCCTGCAATTCTGCCCCGCTTTCAAGTCCTCTTGGCAGCCTTACTTCAGTATATTTTTGGACGATAGCTGTCATTTATAAGTCTGCAGGTTTGTGAATTACAGTGCCCCTGAGCTCCTTTCTTCAACTCGCTTTCTTTTGAGCTGGCCGCAACACCGCAGGATGGCTTCAGGCCCTAATCTGGTTCCGCCACGGCACGCTGAGCCTTTGGTTAATTCCTCTTCCTGGTGGGAAATGAGAGTTAAATTTGCCCGTCCAGACACCTCCAGCTAGTCTCTCATTGGTTCTCGCTATTCCTGTTCATCTTCCGCAGAAATTGCAAACTGGGCCAAACAGGAGGTTAAAGGCGCTGACTCTCCAAGTGGGGAGAGTGTTAGTAAAGCGTCTGGAATGTTGCACCCGAGTACCAGGGGAGGAAAACTGAGACATATTTGAACACGTCTCCCGTTCACACGGTTGATCCTACTCTGGGTTCCACATGCATGTTTTAGCTGAAGGAAGAATACCTTAAACCTGGAGAGTTGAGACCCGTGTAATGGGTACCATGCAATATGACTTCAAAGTGTCTTCATTTGCTCACCGAACCTCTCCAATCCTATCACTGCTGCATTTATGCCCCTGTACACATGCTTGATTCTCTTTCGGAGACATAGCAATCCATAGGTTTTAAGATACTTACTAGTCAGATACATTCTTAGGCATTTAATATGGGGTGTTGAGTCCATTTCGTTGAGCAAGGAGTAGCTCTTGTCTATTCCATATTTGGCTTAAGGAACTTTATCTGTGCTCATTTCAATCTCTGGTTTTATACAGCACCGCAACTCACCTTTACCCTTAAGCAAGCATAAGTTGGTTTTCTAAATTTGAGACCCTCTTCTGTTCTGTAATTCAGTTCCTGTGTAGCCAAGTTTACATTCCGTGTATTACTGATATCTTATGTTGTTTCTTTTTCTGTGTGACTTATTTCAGTTAGAATCATCATACCTGAATCCACTCATTGTGCTGCTAAGGGCCTGATGACATAGATTTCATTGCTGAGTGATATTGCTTTGTAAATAAATACCACAAGTTCTTTATCCATTTTTCACTTTCTGCGATGTTGAACTTGTACTGTAAACGAGGTTCTTGTAAACAGAGGCGTCCCAAACTTTGGGGTGGCTGTGTCTTTTTGATTTTAATTTCCCTAAGCTATAGGACCATAAGTGGAAGTGCCCTAGGCTCTGTTGCTTTGTTTTTTAGATGTTTCAGGAAACACCATACACTTCTCCCGAGTGTCTGTTGGCAATTTACATCCCGCCCATCAGCATAACAAGGCTCCCAGTTCTCCATGGCCTGTCCTGCCTTTCTGGATTTTACACTTTTTTCAGATGGCCCTTTTGACCGGGGGGAAGTGAGACTTCATTGTAGTGCAGATTTCCTTTGCAAGCTTGCTTGGTTGGCCAAAAAGGGCGTATGCGTTTTTTCCTGAATATATTCAGGAAAAAACGCATACGCCCTTTTTGGCCAAGTGCATCATGGTGGACGTTCTGCCTCTTTTCCTATGCTTTCAATGCAATTCCAGTCTACCTCCTGAAATCGGTTTCCTGCAATTCTGCCCCGCTTTCAAGTCCTCTTGGCAGCCTTACTTCAGTATATTTTTGGACGATAGCTGTCATTTATAAGTCTGCAGGTTTGTGAATTACAGTGCCCCTGAGCTCCTTTCTTCAACTCGCTTTCTTTTGAGCTGGCCGCAACACCGCAGGATGGCTTCAGGCCCTAATCTGGTTCCGGCACGGCACGCTGAGCCTTTGGTTAATTCCTCTTCCTGGTGGGAAATGAGAGTTAAATTTGCCCCTCCAGACACCTCCAGCTAGTCTCTCATTGGTTCTCCCTATTCCTGTTCATCTTCCGCAGAAATTGCAAACTGGGCCAAACAGGAGGTTAAAGGAGCTGACTCTCCAAGTGGGGAGAGTGTTAGTAAAGCATCTGGAATGTTGCACCCGAGTACCAGGGGAGGAAAACTGAGACATATTTGAACACGTCTCCCGTTCACACGGTTGATCATACTCTGGGTTCCACATGCATGTTTTAGCTGAAGGAAGAATACCTTAAACCTGGAGAGTTGAGACCCGTGGAATGGGTACCATGCAATATGACTTCAAAGGGTCTTCATTTGCTCACCGAACCTCTGCAATCCTATCACTGCTGCGTTTATGCCCCTGTACACACGCTTGATTCTCTTTTGGAGACATAGCAATCCATAGGTTTTAAGATACTTACTAGTCAGGTACATTCTTAGGCGTTTAATATGGGGTGTTGAGTCCATTTCGTTGAGCAAGGAGTAGCTCTTGTCTATTCCATATTTGGCTTAAGGAAATTTATCTGTGCTCATTTCAATCTCTGGTTTTATGCAGCACCCCAACTCACCTTTCCCCTTAAGCAAGCATAAGTTGGTTTTCTAAATTTGAGACCCTGTTCTGTTTTAGAATTCAGTTCCTGTGTAGCCAAGTTTACATTCCGTGTATTAGTGATATCTTATGATGTTTCTTTTTCTGTGTGACTTATTTCAGTTAGAATCATCGTACCTGAATCCACTCATTATGCTGCTACGGGCCTGATGACATAGATTTCATTGCTGAGTGATACTGCATTGTACGTAAGTACCACAAGTTCTTTATCCATTTTTCACTTTCTGTGATATTGAACTTGTACGGTAAACGAGGTTGTTGTAAACAGAGGCGTCCCAAACTTTGGGGTGGCTGTGTCTTTTTGATTTTAATTTCCCTAAGCTATAGGACCATAAGTGGAAGTGCCCTAGGCTCTGTTGCTTTGTTTTTTAGATGTTTCAGGAAACACCATACATTTCTCTCCACTGTCTGTTGGTAATTTACATCCCGCCCATCAGCAAAACAAGGCTCCCAGTTCTCCATGGCCTGTCCTGCCTTTCTGGATTTTACACTTTTTTCAGATGGCCCTTTTGACCGGGGGGAAGTGAGACTTCATTGTAGTGCAGATTTCCTTTGCAAGCTTGCTTGGTTGGCCAAAAAGGGCGTATGCGTTTTTTCCTGAATATATTCAGGAAAAAACGCATACGCCCTTTTTGGCCAAGTGCATCATGGTGGACGTTCTGCCTCTTTTCCTATGCTTTCAATGCAATTCCAGTCTACCTCCTGAAATCGGTTTCCTGCAATTCTGCCCCGCTTTCAAGTCCTCTTGGCAGCCTTACTTCAGTATATTTTTGGACGATAGCTGTCATTTATAACTCTGCAGGTTTGTGAATTACAGTGCCCCTGAGCTCCTTTCTTCAACTCGCTTTCTTTTGAGCTGGCCGCAACACCGCAGGATGGCTTCAGGCCCTAATCTGGTTCCGCCACGGCACGCTGAGCCTTTGGTTAATTCCTCTTCCTGGTGGGAAATGAGAGTTAAATTTGCCCGTCCAGACACCTCCAGCTAGTCTCTCATTGGTTCTCGCTATTCCTGTTCATCTTCCGCAGAAATTGCAAACTGGGCCAAACAGGAGGTTAAAGGGGCTGACTCTCCAAGTGGGGAGAGTGTTAGTAAAGCGTCTGGAATGTTGCACCCGAGTACCAGGGGAGGAAAACTGAGACATATTTGAACACGTCTCCCGTTCACACGGTTGATCCTACTCTGGGTTCCACATGCATGGTTTAGCTGAAGGAAGAATACCTTAAACCTGGAGAGTTGAGACCCGTGGAATGGGTACCATGCAATATGACTTCAAAGGGTCTTCATTTGCTCATCGAACCTCTCCAATCCTATCACTGCTGCGTTTATGCCCCTGTACACACGCTTGATTCTCTTTTGGAGACATAGCAATCCATAGGTTTTAAGATACTTACTAGTCAGGTACATTCTTAGGTGTTTAATATGGGGTGTTGAGTCCATTTCGTTGAGCAAGGAGTAGCTCTTGTCTATTCCATATTTGGCTTAAGGAACTTTATCTGTGCTCATTTCAATCTCTGGTTTTATGCAGCACCCCAACTCACATTTACCCTTAAGCAAGCATAAGTTGGTTTTCTAAATTTGAGACCCTGTTCTGTTTTGGAATTCAGTTCCTGTGTAGCCAAGTTTACATTCCGTGTATTAGTGATATCTTATGATGTTTCTTTTTCTGTGTGTCTTATTTCAGTTAGAATCATCGTACCTGAATCCACTCATTATGCTGCTACGGGCCTGATGACATAGATTTCATTGCTGAGTGATACTGCATTGTACGTAAGTACCACAAGTTCTTTATCCATTTTTCACTTTCTGTGATATTGAACTTGTACGGTAAACGAGGTTCTTGTAAACAGAGGCGTCCCAAACTTTGGGGTGGCTGTGTCTTTTTGATTTTAATTTCCCTAAGCTATAGGACCATAAGTGGAAGTGCCCTAGGCTCTGTTGCTTTGTTTTTTAGATGTTTCAGGAAACACCATACACTTCTCCCAAGTGTCTGTTGACAATTTACATCCCGCCCTTCAGCATAACAAGGCTCCCAGTTCTCCATGGCCTGTCCTGCCTTTCTGGATTTTACACTTTTTTCAGATGGCCCTTTTGACCGGGGGGAAGTGAGACTTCATTGTAGTGCAGATTTCCTTTGCAAGCTTGCTTGGTTGGCCAAAAAGGGCGTATGCGTTTTTTCCTGAATATATTCAGGAAAGAACGCATACGCCCTTTTTGGCCAAGTGCATCATTGTGGACGTTCTGCCTCTTTTCCTATGCTTTCAATGCAATTGCAGTCTACCTCCTGAAATCGGTTTCCTGCAATTCTGCCCCGCTTTCAAGTCCTCTTGGCAGCCTTACTTTAGTATATTTTTGGACGATAGCTGTCATTTATAACTCTGCAGGTTTGTGAATTACAGTGCCCCTGAGCTCCTTTCTTCAACTCGCTTTATTTTGAGCTGGCCGCAACACCGCAGGATGGCTTCAGTTCCTAATCTGGTTCCGGCACGGCACGCTGAGCCTTTGGTTATTTCCTCTTCCTGGTGGGAAATGAGAGTTAAATTTGCCCGTCCAGACACCTCCAGCTAGTCTCTCATTGGTTCTCCCTATTCCGGTTCATCTTCCGCAGAAATTGCAAACTGGGCCAAACAGGAGGTTAAAGGCGCTGACTCTCCAAGTGGGGAGAGTGTTAGTAAAGCGTCTGGAATGTTGCACCCGAGTACCAGGGGAGGAAAACTGAGACATATTTGAACACGTCTCCCGTTCACACGGTTTATCATACTCTGGGTTCCACATGCATGTTTTAGCTGAAGTAAGAATACCTTAAACCTGGAGAGTTGAGACCCGTGTAATGGGTACCATGCAATATGACTTCAAAGGGTCTTCATTTGCTCACCGAACCTCTCCAATCCTATCACTGCTGCGTTTATGCCCCTGTACACACGCTTGATTCTCTTTCGGAGACATAGCAATCCATAGGTTTTAAGATACTTACTAGTCAGGTACATTCTTAGGCGTTTAATATGGGGTGTTGAGTCCATTTCGTTGAGCAAGGAGTAGCTCTTGTCTATTCCATATTTGGCTTAAGGAACTTTACCTGTGCTCATTTCAATCTCTGGTTTTATGCAGCACCCCAACTCACCTTTACCCTTAAGCAAGCATAAGTTGGTTTTCTAAATTTGAGACCCTGTTCTGTTCTGTAATTCAGTTCCTGTGTAGCCAAGTTTACATTCCGTGTATTAGTGATATCTTATGATGTTTCTTTTTCTGTGTGACTTATTTCAGTTAGAATCATCGTACCTGAATCCACTCATTATGCTGCTACGGGCCTGATGACATAGATTTCATTGCTGAGTGATACTGCATTGTACGTAAGTACCACAAGTTCTTTATCCATTTTTCACTTTCTGTGATATTGAACTTGTACGGTAAACGAGGTTCTTGTAAACAGAGGCGTCCCAAATTTTGGGGTGGCTGTGTCTTTTTTATTTTAATTTCCCTAAGCTATAGGACCATAAGTGGAAGTGCCCTAGGCTCTGTGCTTTGTGTTTTAGATGTTTCAGGAAACACCATACACTTCTCCCAAGTGGCTGTTGGCAATTTACAACCCGTCCATCAGCATAACAAGGCTCCCAGTTCTCCATGGCCTGTCCTGCCTTTCTGGATTTTACACTTTTTTCAGATGGCCCTTTTGACCAGGGGGAAGTGAGACTTCATTTTAGTGCAGATTTCCTTTGCAAGCTTGCTTGGTTGGCCAAAAAGGGCGTATGCCTTTTTTCCTGAATAAATTCAGGAAAAAAGGCATACGCCCTTTTTGGCCAAGTGAATCATTGTGGACGTTCTGCCTCTTTTCCTATGCTTTAAATGCAATTCCAGTCTACCTCCTGAAATCATTTTCCTGCAATTCTGCCTTGCTTTCAATGTCTCTTCATAGCCTTACCTCAATATATTTTTTGAAAATAGTTGGCCTTTATAACTCTGCAGGTTTTTGAATTGCAGTGGCCCTTAGCTCCATTTTTCAGCTCTTATTTTTGTGATCTTGCCTCATAACCACAGGATTCCTTCTGGCCCTATTCTTCTTCTGGGTCACCTTGCTGTGCCTTTGGTTTATTCTTCTTACTGATGTGAAATTAGAGTGACATGTGCCCATTGAATCCGCTACAGCTAGTTTCTCACTGGTTCCCCCTATTCCCATTCATCCTCCGCACTAACTGCAGACTGTGCGATACCAGAACTTAAAGGCATTGACTCTCCATGTGGGGATATTTTTGGTAAAGCGGCTGGAATGTCGATCCGGAGCCCCAGGAGAGGAAAAATGAGGTGCGTTTTAGAAACCTTTCCCGATCAGATGGTATACCAGTCGCTGGGTTTCCCAAGCATGGTTTAGCTGTAGGAAGATTCCCTTCAACCTGGAGTGTTGGGACCCTTGGAATGAGTAGCATGAAGTATTGCATTAAACTTTTGGCAGTTGCTCACCAAAGCTCATCAATCCTCTCAGCCCCAAGTGTCCAGCCTTATGTCTTATCCAGCTGTGGGTTTATATGTGGTCAATCCAGGTTGCATCACAGCCCCTGAGCGAATTTTGTAAGAATTTTTCTCTCTTTCATTGTTTCTGCGTTTTGTTTTTAAAATTTATTTCTATAATGGGGTTTAGCTCATTTTCACTGCTGTGTTTGTGCCACTCTGCACACACTTGATTCCCTTATGGAGATATATCAATACATGGGTTTTAAGATTCTTATTACTCAGATATATTTCTCTGCGGTGTATAGGGTGTGTTGAGGCCAGTTCATTGAGCAAGGTGTAGATCTTGTCTAATATCTATTTGGTTTATTGAACGGTATCTGTGCTAATTTCAAACTCTGGTTTTATGCATCACCCCACCTCTCCTTTCCCCTTAAGCTGAAATAAGTGTGTTTTCTAAATGTGAGACACTGTTCTGTTCTGTAATTCATTTCTTGTGCAGCCATATTTACCCTCCCTCTATAAGTGATATCTTATGATATGTTTCTTTTTCTGTTTGACTTATTTCAAGTAGTATTATCGGACCTAAATCCACTCTTTATCCTTCTACTAGCCTT
The DNA here is from genome assembly GCF_039906515.1 of Pseudorca crassidens. Classification (NCBI taxonomy): domain Eukaryota; kingdom Metazoa; phylum Chordata; class Mammalia; order Artiodactyla; family Delphinidae; genus Pseudorca; species Pseudorca crassidens. The sequence continues at coordinate 1,037,393 of NC_090300.1, read as the reverse complement.
ATTACATTGATTTCATGGTGAAGAGATATTCCATTGTACATAAGTACCACATCTTCTTTATCCATTGTTCTCTTTCCTGGGATATTTAAGGTATACTGAAGTTGAGGTTCTTGTAAACAGAGTAGCCCTAAACTGTGGTGTGCTTGTGTCTTGTTGATTTTTAGACTTCCCTAGATATACTCCCATGATTGGAAGTGTCCTATGCTCTGTAGCTCTGTTTTTTAGATGATTTAGGAACCACCATACACTTCTCCAGAGTGGCTCTCGGCAGTTCACACACTGCCCATCAGCGTATAAAGGCTCCCTGTTCTCCATGGCCTGTCCTGCATTTCTGGTTTTTACAATTTTTTAGGATGGCCCTTTTGACCAGTGGGAAATGAGACTTCTTTGTTGTGCACATTTGCATTGCTTGCTTGCTTCGTTGCCCATAAAGTGCGTATGCGTTTTTTCCTGGATATAATCAGGAAAAAACGCATACGCCCTTTTGGGCCAACTGCATCATTGTCGAAATTCTGCCGCTTTTCATGTGCTTTAAAGACGAGTCCAATCTATCTCTTGAAATCTGTTTCTTGCAATTCTGTCTTGCATTCAGATCCTCTTCTTTGCCTTACCTCAACATATTTTTGGACGTTAGTTTTCATTTATAACTCTGCAGGTTTGTGAATTGCAGTGACCCTGAGCTCCATTTTTTAAGTTGCTCTTTTGTGAGCTGGCCTCAAACCCGCAGGATTGCTTCAGGCCCTATTTTGGCTCGGGCGAGGCGGGCTGAGCCTTTTTTCAATTCTTATTCTTAATGGGAAATTAGAGTGATATGTGCCCGTCCAAACCCCTACAACTATTCTCTCATTGGTTCCCCGTTCATCCTCCTCACAATTTGCAAAATGTGTGAAACAGAAGTTGAAATGTGCTGATTCTCCAAGTGGGGAGATTCTAAGTAACGTGGCTGGAATGGTGAACAGGAGCACCAGGAGAGGATAAATGAGCTGCATTTTAGACACATCTCCCGATCACATGGTGTACAGTCCTCTGGGTTTTCCATGCATGTTTTAGCTGTAGGAAGATCCCTTGAACCTGCATATTTGGGACCCATTGAATGGGTACCAGGTAGTATTACTTTAAAGGGTGTGCATTTCCTCACCCAACCTCACATTTCTCTTAGCGCAAACAGTTTCCAGCCTTATGTCTCATCCTGCTGTGGGTCTAGATGTGTTCAATCCATGTTGCATCACCGGCCCTGAGGAAAAGTTGTAAGAGGTTTTCTCTGTCTCTCTGTCATTTATTTTTTTCAATTTATTACTATATTGGTTACAGCTGATTTTCAAAGCTCTGTTTCTTGCTGCTGTACATCCACTTGATTCACGTACAGAGAGACATCAGTAAATTCTTTTTCAGATTCTTACCAGTCGTATATATTCTTTTCCGGTGACTTGAGTGTGCTGAGTGCAGTTCTTTTAGCTACCGTGTAGGCCTTGTTGATTATCAGTTTGGTATTTGGAATGGTATCTTTGCTAATTTCAACCTCCTGGGTGATGCCTCACCCCTCCCCACCTTTCCCGTTTAGCAGCCTTATGCGTGTTTTCTACATATTTGACTATGTTTTTGTTTTGTAATTTATTTCATGTGTAGCCATTTTGGATTCCACCTTTAAGTGATATCTTATGTGTCTTTTTCTTTTTGAATTATGTCACTTAGAAAGATCATACGTAACTCCTCCGGAGTTGTTACAACTGGCCATATTTCATTGATTTCCAGGCTGAATAATATTCCACTCTACCTAAGTACCACATCTCTACCCATTTTTTCCCTCCAGAGACATTTAAGTTATATCCTAGTCGAGGATCTTTTAAACAGAGAGGGGGTAAACATTGGGGTGCCTGTGTCCTCTCGATTTTTGTTTTTCTCAAGATATACGCCCATGAGTGCAAGTGCCCTATGCTCTGTAGCTCATTTTTTAGATGCTTTAGTAAACACAATACACTTCTCCAGAATGGCCGTTGGCAATATACATTTCCACTATAAGTCTCACAGGGCTCCCTCTTCTCCTTGCCCTGTCCTGCATTTCTGTTGTTTACGCTTTATGAGGATGGCTCTTCTGACTGATGCGAAGTGATATCTTTTGTAGTATTGACTTCCAGTGCCCACCTGTTTGGTTGGCTAAAAAAGTGTATGCCCTTTTCTTGAATATATACAGAAAAAAACGCATACACCCTTTTTGGCCAACTGCAATGTTGGCAATGTTCAGCTCCTTTTCTTGTGCTTAATGGCGAGTCCTTTCTACCTCCTCAAATCCCTTTCCTGCCATTCTCCCTTGCTTACAAGTCCTTTTCTCTGACTTTCCTCAAGACATTTTTCAGTGATGGATATTTTCAACTCTGCAGTTTTGTGAATTTTACTGCCCCTGAGTTCCATTGTTCAACTTGTGTGTATGGGAACTGGCCACAAAGCAGCGGGATTTCCTCAAGCCCTATACTGTTTCCATGGGCAACCCTAGCCTTTGGTCAATTCGTCTTCCTGATTGGAAATTAGAGTGACATGTGTCTGTCTGAACACCTAGGACTTGTCTCTCATTGTTCCTCATCCTTCCGCTTCATCCTCTGGACAAATTCCAAACTGTACGCAACAGGATGTTGACAGTGCTGACATCTCCAAGTGGGGAGACTGTTAGTAAAGACGCTGGAGGGGTGAACCCGAGCACCAGGAGATGAGGAGATGAGATGCCTTTTCCAAACTCTTCCCGATCAGACGGTATACCATCCTCTGGGTGTGACAGACATGTTTTAGCAGTAGGAAGAGTCCCATTCATGTAAGGAGAACACCAGGGCTTTTTCAAAATCAGTGTCTCCCCGAAACCCAAACTGGGGAATTTTTTAAGCTACGGCTACACATATGTTCATTAAGGGCCTTGGGAAGTAGGCAGAGTCCAAACTTTAGATGATTGAAGTCTTCAGGGTCAGAAGCACTCACCACCAGCTTCCCTTAGGTTACACTTTAACTGTCATTGATAGATGATGTCAATAAAAATATCTATTCTTTTTCAGATTATTTCCCCTTATAGGTTATTGCAAAATGTTGAGTGTAGTTCCCTGTGCTATACAGTAGTTCCTTGTTGATGATCTATTTTATACATAGCAGTGTGTATGTGTTAATCCCAAACTGTTAATTTATCCCTCCTCCCACCTTTCCCCTTTGGTAATAATAAATTATAAGATTTTATACTTCTCAGAAATGGGGGAGCTGAAAGAGAGGTATCATTTTCAATGGAAAAGCATTTAAAACAAGATTGAAGCTTTAACCAAGATTATTAGATGTACATCCTTGGAAAGAAATCACTTCATTTCTCTAATATTGACCTGACAAATAAGACAAACCTTTTCACTGAACTTGCTTATAATAAAGTGATGGAAATATCAAATGGAAGTGTTAGAAACATCTTATTTTACCCGAGCCTTATACACTGTTCTATGTTAACTACAGTTTGGCTCACACATCTGTTCATTGAGGTTACAATAGTCTCAATTTCTGTTACTGATCCTCCAGAGTGGACCCCAACAAGTGTCCCCCTGCCCAGTGTCATTGGGGCCAACAGATCGAGACTGAGTTTGGTTCACAAGCAAAGGAAACTTTATATTTTGATCAGAGAATGGAGAGGTGAGAGCATGCACTACCCCGTGGGCTGTGGGCTGGGCTGCTGTGTAGAGATCCTGTCAGAGTCAGTGGGAGGGAGGGGGCGGAGCTCTCGAGGGCCAGGTTGGCTGCAGCTCAGGCTCTATATCGCGGAGTCTGCACTGGGCCCCAGGAGCTGAGGTGTCGACCCAGCCATTCTGCACTAGGAAATCTGGTCTGAAGTGCCGGGTGTGGAACCTCTGCATGCGGGACCCTAGGAGCACGTGAAATTAGACAAAGCACAAAGGATAAAAAAGGTTAGACTTGACTTTATTGCCCAGATTCTATTTTTATCTCCCAGGGATTTTTAATGGGGTTTGCTGGGGACAAACCCCTCCTCTGCCTTTTGTCCCGTTCCTCATTCTTGGAGTGCTGAGGGTGCAGACATTTCTTCTGTAACTGCTGAGTGCTGAGTTGGGAGCCCTAATACCCGGGGGCGAGGGTCAGAGCTTCTCCCCAGCAGCCTCCAGGTGACGTTGATTGTCCCCAGGACCCCTGCCTCCCTGCTCGTCCACCTGAGCACCAGCATTGGAAGTGTTATAGATTCTAATGACCTTTAAGGGTCCAGGAAAGAGATGTGCAGAGACGCTGTGGGGGCCGGTTTCACCCCGCCCCACATTTGTTCGGCCACCTTAGGCTGACCGTTTCTGCCAGCCTAGATGCTCTGACCAGTAGTCTGCGCTTTCTTCAATTAGGCCCCTGAATTAACGTACAAACAGCACCAGGTGTCAGAGCCCTGCCCGCTCAACTCCCAGACAGTCCAGGGTCAGTGGTGATCAAGGACCATGATGACCACTGAGTCAACAGCCTTTTGAAGTAAACAGGAGTCCAGCCGGTCTTATTGGCCACCATCATCACGGTGTCTGTAGGCTTTTCTATGGTGACAGTGTGATATACGGTTCCCCCGCCAAGATTATTAGCTCCCCTCTGGGTGCAGTAAGTCCTGCAAGCAGTAGTCTGCTCTTTTGGGACACACTCTTGTTGTTTTATGAGAGAAACTCCAGGTCAAGTGATGTTCACACGAATCGTCATGGTGCCCTGTTGCCCCCGGTTATCTCTCTGGATGTTGGAGTTGGAGGGCCTCCTCACTCGAGGTCGGTGTGCCCACGGAGCGAACCCTGCAACTTCAGGGCATGGTTGGTGGTTAGGATCACCACGTGGGGTCCTTTTCCCTTAGGAGGGAGGTGGCCTTTTGGGCTGCTGATTTCCAGGTTTTTAGATACCGCCAGTATCTTGGCCAGATGCGGCAGTGGGCCAAGCCCCTTGGTGACCGTAGTTTATCCTACCTGGATGGCATTCTTGCATTGTTCCATTTCAAGTGGTCCCAGTTTTTGCACTAATTCTCCAATGGCGATTCACCTTTCACCGGGAATGTAAAGGTCAAAGGGTTTAGCTAAATTAGGGAGTTCCAGGGCAAGGGTCTGAATTGACGGCTCTTTCCATTCTTGAAAGGCCACTTCTGGATTCTATTCAAAAGGATCATCATCTTTTCCTTTCAGTGTTTCATATAGAGGCCCAGCTAGTAGACTGTAGTTAGGGATCCAGAAGCAGCAAACCCTGGCCTCCCCAGGAACCCCTAAGCTGTCTTCTAGTTTTAGAAAGGGGTAAGGCTGCAAATGGTTTCTTCCCTTTCCTGGGATGGGCTTCTCCGACCTTCTGTGAGAATGAAGCCCAGGCAGGTCACCGCAGTCTGTGATATTTGAGCTTTTTCTTGGACAACTTCTATCCTTTATTGGCTTGGTAGTTCAGAGGCCTCCTTAATAGGGCTGGCGATCAGAATGTCGTCTGCGTACTGAAGGAGGGTTTCCTTTTCCAGAGGTAGAACTTTTAGGTCTTTAGCTAAGCTTTCCCCAAAGATGGTGTGGGAATTTTTGCACCCTTGGGGCAAGACGGCCCGGAAGTATTGTTTTAGTTGTATGTTGAGTCCTGCCACTCACAAGCCAAAATTTCTTGTGACTCTGGGACTAATGGAATACAAAAGAAGGCATCATTGAAGACTAATACAGAATACCATGTCCTGGTGGTTGGTAGAATGACCAGCAGGGTGTAGGAATTAGGAGCAACTGGAGGTATATCCTCGGTGGCTTCACTGACTGTCCTGACATCCTTTACCAGGTCCCCAGCAGCCCATGGGGCTCTCGTGGTCAGACCAATCCCAGAATATGGAGCTCACCTGGGCAGGTACCCCACCCCCACCCCAGCCCACGGGGCTCTCGTGGTCAGGCCCTTCCCAGGATACAGAGCTACCCTTGCAGGTACCGTGGCAGGGCTGGGCACACAGGAACCGTGCACATAGCCCTCATTGCAGAGCACCCCCAGCTCACCTGTCACTCAGAGCTGACACAGAGCACCTCAGAGCAGGACTTGAACTAACAAACAGCAGCTGCGACAGGTCCGTGACCCTGGGCATCACTCTGTGCGGCCTCCCTCCACCTGGTCTTCCAGAGACTTCCACTGCACCCGGGGCACCAGGCCTCTGTCTCCAACCACCACCCACCCCTCCTCTCCCTGACTCCTGGGTTCCTCTCATAAGGAGAGGGTTTTCTTGAAGTTGTCTCCCACTCATGGGCCAGATAAAATGATTAGAAAACAAGCCAAAGCTGCAGCCCCTTGTCTATCCTGACTCTCAGGAGCCCACACCTGTTCCTTGGACCTGGCCGGTTCAGCAAGTTCCATTTTCTGCAACTGTGAGCCCCTGAGGGGTGATGATTGGCTGACCTGGGCAGCCTTACCGTGCGGGCCAGCCCTCCCCAGGTGTGCCTGGGTTGAGATCAATATAAATACCACTCCAGGCAGCAAGAGCCCCTGCAGCCGTGCCTGACGCCATTTTCTCTGCCCTGTCAGCAGTCTCGGGGCTGGGCTGGTGGGAGGGAGGGAGAGGCCACGGCTTTGTGGGTGGCCCAGTGTGAGTGGGGCTCTGCTGGACTTTCTGCAGCAGTTGCCAGGCTGCCACCTGCTAAAGAAGAGGATGTGTCACCCATACCTGCTGCTGGAATTTCTCCCTGGGCAGAGGTGAGGAAGGAAAAAAGCAGTGGGGGCAGGGACAGGACGGGTATCTCAGGCAGGGAAATGGAAATCTTCCAGAAGAGCACCCAGGGCCAGGACCATCCTGGCTGGCCTGCAGGCACCAAGTCGGCCGGCATGCTGTCACTCGTGTGGCTCTATGGCCCTTCCTCTAGGCTTTCAAGTCCTTGTATATATTCAGGTGTTTTACCTGGGACGGGTGGGAATAGTTCAGCAGCAACTGGCCTGGGGCTCAGCTCACGTTTACTCACAGATGCCTCGGCACGGTGCCCCAGCTTTGCAATGAGGACGCTTGTTGCGTGGGGGCTGCTGGCTGAATGGGAGACGATTCCCCACCACTGGCCAACTTCAGAATTGTTTACAACTGGAGCAAGTGCCCTGATATGGTTTTCCTCTGTGGAACTGGTGGGTTCTGTGTTTTTTTTCTCTTTTTCGTTTTTGGTTCAAGGTAGATTTTATTCCTCTTTTTTGTATTTACAGATATAAGCATGGAAATAATTTATTCATATAAATACATGTATGTGAAGGGAATAATTGTTTTTTCTGTTTTATTTTTTAAATTTTATTTCTTTTTAATTTTGAATTTTATTTTGTATTTTTATACAGCAGGTTCTTATTGGTTATCTATTTTATACATATAAATGTATACATGCCAATCCCAGTCTCTCAACTCCTCCCACCACCACCCCCCCAACAGCTTTCCCCCCTTGTTGTCCATACATTTGTTGTCTACATCTGTTGCTCTATTTATGCCTTGCAAAATGGTTAATCTGTACAGTTTTTCTAGGTTCCACATATATGCATGAATATACAAGATTTGTTTTTCTCTTTCTGACTTACTTCACTCTGTATGACAGTCTCTAGATCCATCGACGTCTCTACAAATGACCCAATTTCATTCCTTTTCATGGCTTAGTAATATTCCATTTTATATATGTACCACAGCTTTATGCATTCGTCTGTCTGTGGGCATTTAGGTTGCTTCCATTACCTCGATATTGTAAATAGTGATGCAATGAACATTGCGGTGAATGTCTCGTTTTGATTTATGGTTTTGTCTGGGTATATGTCCAGTACTGGGATTGCTGTATCATATGGTAATTCTATTGTTAGTTTCTTAAGAAACTCCATATTGTTCTCCGTAGTGACTGTATCAATTTATATTCCCAACAATAGTGGAAGAGGGTTCCTTTTCTCCACACCCTTTCCAGCATTTTTGTTTGTAGATTTTCTCATGATGCCCATTCTATCAGGTGTGAGGTGATACCTCATTGTTGAGTCCATTTTGTTGAGCAAGGGGTAGGTCTTGTCCATTACATATTTGGCTTATTAAATGGTATCTGTGCTAATTTCAAACTCTGGTTTTATGCAGCACCCCAACTCACTTTCCCCCTTAAGGAAGCATAAGTTGGTTTTCTAAACTTGAGACCCTGTTCTGTTTTGTAATTCAGTTCATGTGTAGCCAAGTTCACATTCCGTGTATTAGTGATATCTTATGATGTTTCTTTTTCTGTGTGACTTATTTCAGTTAGAATCATCATACCTGAATCCACTCATTATGCTGCTACGGGCCTGATGACATAGATTTCATGGTGGAGTGATTTTGCATTGTACATAAGTACCACAACTTCTTTATCCATTTTTCACTTTCTGTGATATTGAACTTGTACCGTAAACGAGGTTCTTGTAAACAGAGCTGTCCCAAACTGTGGGGTGGCTGTGTCTTTTTGATTTTAATTTCCCTAAGCTATAGGACCATAAGTGGAAGTGCCCTAGGCTCTGTTGCTTTGTTTTTTAGATGTTTCAGGAAACACCATACACTTCTCCCGAGTGGCTGTTGGCAATTTACATCCCGCCCATCAGCATAACAAGGCTCCCAGGTCTCCATGGCCTGTCCTGCCTTTCTGGATTTTACACTTTTCTCAGATGGCCCTTTTGACCGGGGGGAAGTGAGACTTCATTGCAGTGCAGATTTCCTTTGCAAGCTTGCTTGGTTGGCCAAAAAGGGCGTATGTCAGGAAAAAACACATACGCCCTTTTTGGCCAAGTGCATCATTGTGGACGTTCTCCCTCTTTTCCTATGCTTTCAATGCAATTCCAGTCTACCTCCTGAAATCGGTTTCCTGCAATTCTGCCCCACTTTCAAGTCCTCTTGGCAGCCTTACTTCAGTATATTTTTGGACGAGAGCTGTCATTTATAACTCTGCAGGTTTGTGAATTACAGTGCCCCTGAGCTCCTTTCTTCAACTTGCTTTCTTTTGAGCTGGCCGCAACACCGCAGGATGGCTTCAGGCCCTAATCTGGTTCCGGCACGGCACGCTGAGCCTTTGGTTATTTCCTCTTCCTGGTGGGAAATGAGAGTTAAATTTGCCCGTCCAGACACCTCCAGCTATTCTCTCATTGGTTCTCCCTATTCCTGTTCATCTTCCGCAGAAATTGCAAACTGGGCCAAACAGGAGGTTAAAGGCGCTGACTCTCCAAGTGGGGCGAGTGTTAGTAAAGCATCTGGAATGTTGCACCCGAGTACCAGAGGAGGAAAACTGAGACATATTTGAACACGTCCCCCGTTCACACGGTTGATCATACTCTGGGTTCCACATGCATGTTTTAGCTGAAGGAAGAATACCTTAAACCTGGAGAGTTGAGACCCGTGTAATGGGTACCATGCAATATGACTTCAAAGGGTCTTCATTTGCTCACCGAACCTCTCCAATCCTATCACTGCTGCGTTTATGCCCCTGTACACACGCTTGATTCTCTTTTGGAGACATAGCAATCCATAGGTTTTAAGATACTTACAAGTCAGGTACATTCTTAGGCGTTTAATATGGGGTGTTGAGTCCATTTCGTTGAGCAAGGAGTAGCTCTTGTCTATTCCATATTTGGCTTAAGGAACTTTATCTGTGCTCATTTCAATCTCTGGTTTTATGCAGCACCCCAACTCACCTTTCCCCTTAAGCAAGCATAAGTTGGTTTTCTAAATTTGAGACCCTGTTCTGTTCTGTAATTCAGTTCCTGTGTAGCCAAGTTTACATTCCGTGTATTACTGATATCTTATGATGTTTCTTTTTCTGTGTGACTTATTTCAGTTAGAATCATCATTCCTGAATCCACTCATTGTGCTGCTAAGGGCCTGATGACATAGATTTCATTGCTGAGTGATATTGCTTTGTAAGTAAATACCACAACTTCTTTATCCATTTTTCACTTTCTGCGATGTTGAACTTGTACTGTAAACGATGTTCTTGTAAACAGAGCCGTCCCAAACTTTGGGGTGGCTGTGTCTCTTTGACTTTAATTTCCCTAAGCTATAGGACCATAAGTGGAAGTGCCCTAGGCTCTGTTGCTTTGCTTTTTAGATGTTTCAGGAAACACCATACACTTCTCCCGAGTGTCTGTTGGCAATTTACATCCCGCCCATCAGCATAACAAGGCTCCCAGTTCTCCATGGCCTGTCCTGCCTTTCTGGATTTTACACTTTCTTCAGATGGCCCTTTTGACCGGGGGGCAGTGAGACTTCATTGTAGTGCAGATTTCCTTTGCAAGTTTGCTTGGTTGTCCAAAAAGGGCGTATGCGTTTTTTCCTGAATATATTCTGGAAAAAACACATACACCCTTTTTGGCGAAGTGCATCATTGTGGACGTTCTGCCTCTTTTCCTATGCTTTCAATGCAATTCCAGTCTACCTCCTGAAATCGGTTTCCTGCAATTCTGCCCCGCTTTCAAGTCCTCTTGGCAGCCTTACTTCAGTATATTTTTGGACGATAGCTGTCATTTATAACTCTGCAGGTTTGTGAATTACAGTGCCCCTGAGCTCCTTTCTTCAACTCGCTTTCTTGTGACCTGGCCGCAACACCGCAGGATAGCTTCAGGCCGTAATCTTGTTCCGGCACGGCACGCTGAGCCTGTGGTTATTTCCTCTTCCTGGTGGGAAATGAGAGTTAAATTTGCCCATCCAGACACCTCCAGCTAGTCTCTCATTGGTTCTCCCTATTCCTGTTCATCTTCCGCAGAAATTGCAAACTGGGCCAAACAGGAGGTTAAAGGCGCTGACGCTCCAAGGGAGGAGAGTGTTAGTAAAGTGTCTGGAATGTTGCACCCGAGTACCAGGGGAGGAAAACTGAGACATATTTGAACACGTCTCCCGATCACATGGTTGATCATACTCTAAGTTCCACTTGCATGTTTTAGCTGAAGGAAGAATACCTTAAACCTGGGTAGTTGAAACCCATGGAATGGGTACCATGCAATATGACTTCAAAGGGTCTTCATTTGCTCACCGAACCTCTCCAATCCTATCACTGCTGCGTTTATGACCCTGTACACATGCTTGATTCTCTTTCGGAGACATAGCAATCCATAGGTTTTAAGATACTTACTAGTCACGTACATTCTTAGGCATTTAATATGCGGTGTTGAGTCCATTTCGTTGAGCAAGGAGTAGCTCTTGTCTATTCCATATTTGGCTTAAGGAACTTTATCTGTGCTCATTTCAATCTCTGGTTTTATGCAGCTCCCCAACTCACCTTTCCCCTTAAGCAAGCATAAGTTGGTTTTCTAAATTTGAGACCCTGTTCTGTTTTGGAATTCAGTTCCTGTGTAGCCAAGTTTACATTCCGTGTATTAGTGATATCTTATGATGTTTCTTTTTCTGTGTGACTTATTTCCGTTAGAATCATCGTACCTGAATCCACTCATTATGCTGCTATGGGCCTGATGACATAGATTTCATTGCTGAGTGATACTGCATTGTACATAAGTACCACAAGTTCTTTATCCATTTTTCACTTTCTGTGATATTGAACTTGTACGGTAAAGGAGGTTCTTGTAAACAGAGGCGTCCCAAACTTTGGGGTGGCTGTGTCTTTTTGATTTTAATTTCCCTAAGCTATAGGACCATAAGTGGAAGTGCCCTAGGCTCTGTTGCTTTGTTTTTTAGATGTTTCAGGAAACACCATACACTTCTCCCGAGTGTCTGTTGGCAATTTACATCCCGCCCATCAACATAACAAGGCTCCCAGTTCTCCATGGCCTGTCCTGCCTTTCTGGATTTTACACTTTTTTCAGATGGCCCTTTTGACCGGGGGGAAGTGAGACTTCATTGTAGTGCAGATTTCCTTTGCAAGTTTGCTTGGTTGGCCAAAAAGGGCGTATGCGTTTTTTCCTGAATATATTCAGGAAAAAACGCATACGCCCTTTTTGGCCAAGTGCATCATGGTGGACGTTTTGCCTCTTTTCCTATGCTTTCAATGCAATTCCAGTCTACCTCCTGAAATCGGTTTCCTGCAATTCTGCCCCACTTTCAAGTCCTCTTGGCAGCCTTACTTCAGTATATTTTTGGACGATAGCTGTCATTTATAACTCTGCAGGTTTGTGAATTACAGTGCCCCTGAGCTCCTTTCTTCAACTCGCTTTCTTTTGAGCTGGCCGCAACACCGCAGGATGGCTTCAGGCCCTAATCTGGTTCCGGCACGGCACGCTGAGCCTTTGGTTATTTCCTCTTCCTGGTGGGAAATGAGAGTTAAATTTGCCCGTCCAGACACCTCCAGCTCGTCTCTCATTGGTTCTCGCTATTCCTGTTCATCTTCCGCAGAAATTGCAAACTGGGCCAAACAGGAGGTTAAAGGCGCTGACTCTCCAAGTGGGGAGAGTGTTAGTAAAGCGTCTGGAATGTTGCACCCGAGTACCAAGGGAGGAAAACTGAGACATATGTGAACACGGCTCCCATTCACACGGTTGATCCTACTCTGGGTTCCACATGCATGTTTTAGCTGAAGGAAGAATACCTTAAACCTGGAGAGTTGAGACCCGTGGAATGGGTACCATGCAATATGACTTCAAAGGGTCTTCATTTGCTCACCGAACCTCTCCAATCCTATCACTGCTGCGTTTATGCCCCTGTACACACACTTGATTCTCTTTTGGAGACATAGCAATCCATAGGTTTTAAGATACTTACTAGTCAGATACATTCCTAGGCGTTTAATATGGGGTGTTGAGTCCATTTCGTAGAGCAAGGAGTAGCTCTTGTCTATTCCATATTTGGCTTAAGGAACTTTATCTGTGTTCATTTCAATCTCTGGTTTTATGCAGCACCCCAACTCACCTTTACCCTTAAGCAAGCATAAGTTGGTTTTCTAAATTTGAGACCCTGTTCTGTTTTGGAATTCAGTTCCTGTATAGCCAAGTTTACATTCCGTGTATTAGTGATATCTTATGATGTTTCTTTTTCTGTGTGACTTATTTCCGTTAGAATCATCGTACCTGAATCCACTCATTATGCTGCTACGGGCCTGATGACATAGATTTCATTGCTGAGTGATACTGCATTGTACGTAAGTACCACAAGTTCTTTATCCATTTTTCACTTTCTGTGATATTGAACTTGTACGGTAAACGAGGTTCTTGTAAACAGAGGCGTCCCAAACTTTGGGGTGGCTGTGTCTTTTTGATTTTAATTTCCCTAAGCTATAGGACCATAAGTGGATGTGCCCTAGGCTCTGTTGCTTTGTTTTTTAGATGTTTCAGGAAACACCATACACTTCTCCCGAGTGTCTGTTGGCAATTTACATCCCGCCCATCAGCATAACAAGGCTCCCAGTTCTCCATGGCCTGTCCTGCCTTTCTGGATTTTACACTTTTTTCAGATGGCCCTTTTGACCGGGGGGAAGTGAGACTTCATTGTAGTGCAGATTTCCTTTGCAAGCTTGCTTGGTTGGCCAAAAAGGGCGTATGCGTTTTTTCCTGAATATATTCAGGAAAAAACGCATACGCCCTTTTTGGCAAAGTGTATCATTGTGGACGTTCTGCCTCTTTTCCTATGCTTTCAATGCAATTCCAGTCTACCTCCTGAAATCGGTTTCCTGCAATTCTGCCCCGCTTTCAAGTCCTCTTGGCAGCCTTACTTCAGTATATTTTTGGACGATAGCTGTCATTTATAAGTCTGCAGGTTTGTGAATTACAGTGCCCCTGAGCTCCTTTTTTCAACTCCCTTTCTTTTGAGCTGGCCGCAACACCGCAGGATGGCTTCAGGCCCTTATCTGGTTCCGCCACGGCACGCTGAGCCTTTGGTTAATTCCTCTTCCTGGTGGGAAATGAGAGTTAAATTTGCCCGTCCAGACACCTCCAGCTAGTCTCTCATTGGTTCTCCCTATTCCTGTTCATCTTCCGCAGAAATTGCAAACTGGGCCAAACAGGAGGTTAAAGGGACTGACTCTCCAAGTCGGGAGGGTGTTAGTAAAGCGTCTGGAATGTTGCACCCGAGTACCAGGGTACGAAAACTGAGACATATTTGAACACGTCTCCCGATCACATGGTTGATCATACTCTAGGTTCCACATGCATGTTTTAGCTGAAGGAAGAATACCTTAAACCTGGGTAGTTGAAACCCGTGGAATGGGTACCATGCAATATGACTTCAAAGGGTCTTCATTTGCCCACCGAACCTCTCCAATCCTATCACTGCTGCGTTTATGGCCCTGTACGCATGCTTGATTCTCTTTTGGAGACATAGCAATCCATAGGTTTTAAGATACTTACTAGTCAGGTACATTCTTAGGCGTTTAATATGCTGTGTTGAGTCCATTTCGTTGAGCAAGGAGTAGCTCTTGTCTATTCCATATTTGGCTTAAGGAACTTTATCTGTGCTCATTTCAATCTCTGGTTTTATGCAGCACCCCATCTCACCTTTCCCCTTAAGCATGCATAAGTTAGTTTTCTATATTTGAGACCCTGTTCTGTTTTGGAATTCAGTTCCTGTGTAGCCAAGTTTACATTCCGTGTATTAGTGATATCTTATGATGTTTCTTTTTCTGTGTGACTTATTTCAGTTAGAATCATCGTACCTGAATCCACTCATTATGCTGCTACGGGCCTGATGACATAGATTTCATTGCTGAGTGATACTGCATTGTACGTAAGTACCACAAGTTCTTTATCCATTTTTCACTTTCTGTGATATTGAACTTGTACGGTAAATGAGGTTCTTGTAAACAGAGGCGTCCCAAACTTTGGGGTGGCTGTGTCTTTTTGATTTTAATTTCCCTAAGCTATAGGACCATAAGTGGAAGTGCCCTAGGCTCTGTTGCTTTGTTTTTTAGATGTTTCAGGAAACACCATACACTTCTCCCGAGTGTCTGTTGGCAATTTACATCCCACCCATCAACATAACAAGGCTCCCAGTTCTCCATGGCCTGTCCTGCCTTTCTGGATTTTACACTTTGTTCAGATGGCCCTTTTGACCGGGGGGAAGTGAGACTTCATTGTAGTGCAGATTTCCTTTGCAAGCTTGCTTGGTTGGCCAAAAAGGGCGTATGCGTTTTTTCCTGAATATATTCAGGAAAAAACGCATACGCCCTTTTTGGCCAAGTGCATCATGGTGGACGTTCTGCCTCTTTTCCTATGCTTTCAATGCAATTCCAGTCTACCTCCTGAAATCGGTTTCCTGCAATTCTGCCCCGCTTTCAAGTCCTCTTGGCAGCCTTACTTCAGTATATTTTTGGACGATAGCTGTCATTTATAAGTCTGCAGGTTTGTGAATTACAGTGCCCCTGAGCTCCTTTCTTCAACTCGCTTTCTTTTGAGCTGGCCGCAACACCGCAGGATGGCTTCAGGCCCTAATCTGGTTCCGGCACGGCACGCTGAGCCTTTGGTTAATTCCTCTTCCTGGTGGGAAATGAGAGTTAAATTTGCCCGTCCAGACACCTCCAGCTAGTCTCTCATTGGTTCTCGCTATTCCTGTTCATCTTCCGCAGAAATTGCAAACTGGGCCAAACAGGAGGTTAAAGGGACTGACTCTCCAAGTCGGGAGGGTGTTAGTAAAGCGTCTGGAATGTTGCACCCGAGTACCAGGGTACGAAAACTGAGACATATTTGAACACGTCTCCCGATCACATGGTTGATCATACTCTAGGTTCCACATGCATGTTTTAGCTGAAGGAAGAATACCTTAAACGTGGGTAGTTGAAACCCGTGGAATGGGTACCATGCAATATGACTTCAAAGTGTCTTCATTTGCTCACCGAACCTCTCCAATCCTATCACTGCTGCGTTTATGCCCCTGTACACATGCTTGATTCTCTTTCGGAGACATAGCAATCCATAGGTTTTAAGATACTTACTAGTCAGGTACATTCTTAGGCATTTAATATGGGGTGTTGAGTCCATTTCGTTGAGCAAGGTGTAGCTCTTGTCTATTCCATATTTGGCTTAAGGAACTTTATCTGTGCTCATTTCAATCTCTGGTTTTATACAGCACCGCAACTCACCTTTACCCTTAAGCAAGCATAAGTTGGTTTTCTAAATTTGAGACCCTCTTCTGTTCTGTAATTCAGTTCCTGTGTAGCCAAGTTTACATTCCGTGTATTACTGATATCTTATGTTGTTTCTTTTTCTGTGTGACTTATTTCAGTTAGAATC
Source organism: Pseudorca crassidens (assembly GCF_039906515.1). Taxonomy (NCBI): domain Eukaryota; kingdom Metazoa; phylum Chordata; class Mammalia; order Artiodactyla; family Delphinidae; genus Pseudorca; species Pseudorca crassidens. The sequence continues at coordinate 1,021,289 of NC_090300.1, read as the reverse complement.
ATCATACCTGAATCCACTCATTGTGCTGCTAAGGGCCTGATGACATAGATTTCATTGTTGAGTGATATTGCTTTGTAAGTAAATACCACAACTTCTTTATCCATTTTTCACTTTCTGCGATGTTGAACTTGTACTGTAAACGAGGTTCTTGTAAACAGAGGCGTCCCAAACTTTGGGGTGGCTGTGTCTTTTTGATTTTAATTTCCCTAAGCTATAGGACCATAAGTGGAAGTGCCCTAGGCTCTGTTGCTTTGTTTTTTAGATGTTTCAGGAAACACCATACACTTCTCCCGAGTGTCTGTTGGCAATTTACATCCCGCCCATCAGCATAACAAGGCTCCCAGTTCTCCATGGCCTGTCCTGCCTTTCTGGATTTTACACTTTTTTCAGATGGCCCTTTTGACCGGGGGGAAGTGAGACTTCATTGTAGTGCAGATTTCCTTTGCAAGCTTGCTTGGTTGGCCAAAAAGGGCGTATGCGTTTTTTCCTGAATATATTCAGGAAAAAATGCATACGCCTTTTTTGGCCAAGTGCATCATTGTGGACGTTCTGCCTCTTTTCCTATGCTTTCAATGCAATTCCAGTCTACCTCCTGAAATCGGTTTCCTGCAATTCTGCCCCGCTTTCAAGTCCTCTTGGCAGCCTTACTTCAGTATATTTTTGGACGATAGCTGTCATTTATAACTCTGCAGGTTTGTGAATTACAGTGCCCCTGAGCTCCTTTCTTCAACTCGCTTTCTTGTGACCTGGCCGCAACACCGCAGGATGGCTTCAGGCCCTAATCTGTTTCCGGCACGGCACGCTGAGCCTTTGGTTATTTCCTCTTCCTGGTGGGAAATGAGAGTTAAATTTGCCCGTCCAGACACCTCCAGCTAGTCTCTCATTGGTTCTCGCTATTCCTGTTCATCTTCCGCAGAAATTGCAAACTGGGCCAAACAGGAGGTTAAAGGAGCTGACTCTCCAAGTGGGGAGAGTCTTAGTAAAGCGTCTGGAATGTTGCACCCGAGTACCAGGGGAGGAAAACTGAGACATATTTGAACACGTCTCCCGTTCACACGGTTGATCATACTCTGGGCTCCACATGCATGTTTTAGCTGAAGGAAGAATACCTTAAACCTGGAGAGTTGAGACCCGTGTAATGGGTACCATGCAATATGACTTCAAAGGGTCTTCAATTGCTCACCAAACCTCTCCAATCCTATCACTGCTGCGTTTATGCCCCTGTACACACGCTTGATTCTCTTTCGGAGACATAGCAATCCGTAGGTTTTAAGATACTTACTAGTCAGGTACATTCTTAGGCGTTTAATATGCGGTGTTGAGTCCATTTCGTTGAGCAAGGAGTAGCTCTTGTCTATTCCATATTTGGCTTAAGGAACTTTATCTGTGCTCATTTCAATCTCTGGTTTTATGCAGCACCCCAACTCACCTTTACCCTTAAGCAAGCATAAGTTGGTTTTCTAAATTTGAGACCCTGTTCTGTTTTGGAATTCAGTTCCTGTGTAGCCAAGTTTACATTCCGTGTATTAGTGATATCTTATGATGTTTCTTTTTCTGTGTGACTTATTTCAGTTAGAATCATCGTACCTGAATCCACTCATTATGCTGCTACTGGCCTGATGACATAGATTTCATTGCTGAGTGATACTGCATTGTACGTAAGTACCACAAGTTCTGTATCCATTTTTCACTTTCTGTGATATTGAACTTGTACGGTAAACGAGGTTCTTGTAAACAGAGGCGTCCCAAACTTTGGGGTGGCTGTGTCTTTTAGATTTTAATTTCCCTAAGCTATAGGACCATAAGTGGAAGTGCCCTAGGCTCTGTTGCTTTGTTTTTTAGATGTTTCAGGAAACACCATACACTTCTCCCGAGTGTCTGTTGGCAATTTACATCCCGCCCATCAGCATAACAAGGCTCCCAGTTCTCCATGGCCTGTCCTGCCTTTCTGGATTTTACACTTTTTTCAGATGGCCCTTTTGACCGGGGGGAAGTGAGACTTCATTGTAGTGCAGATTTCCTTTGCAAGCTTGCTTGGTTGGCCAAAAAGGGCGTATGCGTTTTTTCCTGAATATATTCAGGAAAAAACGCATACGCCCTTTTTGGCCAAGTGCATCATTGTGGACGTTCTGCCTCTTTTCCTATGCTTTCAATGCAATTCCAGTCTACCTCCTGAAATCGGTTTCCTGCAATTCTGCCCCGCTTTCAAGTCCTCTTGGCAGCCTTACTTCAGTATATTTTTGGACGATAGCTGTCATTTACAACTCTGCAGGTTTGTGAATTACAGTGCCCCTGAGCTCCTTTCTTCAACTCGCTTTCTTTTGAGCTGGCCACAGCACCGCAGGATTGCTTCAGGCCCTAATCTGGTTCCGGCACGGCATGCTGAGCCTTTGGTTAATTCCTCTTCCTGGTGGGAAATGAGAGTTAAATTTGCCCGTCCAGACACCTCCAGCTAGTCTCTCATTGGTTCTCCCTATTCCTGTTCATCTTCCACAGAAATTGCAAACTGAGCCAAACAGGAGGTTAAAGGCGCTGAGTCTCCAAGTGGGGAGAGTGTTAGTAAAGCGTCTGGAATGTTGCACCCGAGTACCAGGGGAGGAAAACTGAGACATATTTGAACACGTCTCCTGTTCACACAGTTGATCATACTCTGGGTTCCACATGCATGTTTTAGCTGAAGGAAGAATACCTTAAACCTGGAGAGTTGAGACCCGTGGAATGGGTACCATGCAATATGACTTCAAAGGGTCTTCATTTGCTCACCGAACCTCTCCAATCCTATCACTGCTGCGTTTATGCCCCTGTACACACGCTTGATTCTCTTTTGGAGACATAGCAATCCATAGGTTTTAAGATACTTACTAGTCAGGTACATTCTTAGGCGTTTAATATGGGGTGTTGAGTCCATTTCGTTGAGCAACGAGTAGCTCTTGTCTATTCCATATTTGGCTTAAGGAAATTTATCTGTGCTCATTTCAATGTCTGGTTTTATGCAGCACCCCAACTCACCTTTACCCTTAAGCAAGCATAAGTTGGTTTTCTAAATTTGAAACACTGTTCTGTTTTGGAATTCATTTCCTGTGTAGCCAAGTTTACATTCCGTGTATTACTGATATCTTATGATGTTTCTTTTTCTGTGTGACTTATTTCAGTTAGAATCATCGTACCTGAATCCACTCATTATGCTGCTACGGGCCTGATGACATAGATTTCATTGCTGAGTGATACTGCATTGTACGTAAGTACCACAATTTCTTTATCCATTTTTCACTTTCTGTGATATTGAACTTGTACTGTAAATGAGGTTCTTGTAAACAGAGGCGTCCCAAACTTTGGGGTGGCTGTGTCTTTTTGATTTTAATTTCCCTAAGCTATAGGACCATAAGTGGAAGTGCCCTAGGCTCTGTTGCTTTGTTTTTTAGATGTTTCAGGAAACACCATACACTTCTCCCGAGTGTCTGTTGACAATTTACATCCCGCACATCAGCATAACAAGGCTCCCAGTTCTCCATGGCCTGTCCTGCCTTTCTGGATTTTACACTTTTTACAGATGGCCCTTTTGACCTGGGGGAAGTGAGACTTCATTGTAGTGCAGATTTCCTTTGCAAGCTTGCTTGGTTGGCCAAAAAGGGCGTATGCGTTTTTTCCTGAATATATTCAGGAAAAAACGCATACGCCCTTTTTGGCCAAGTGCATCATTGTGGACGTTCTGCCTCTTTTGCTATGATTTCAATGCTTTTCCAGTCTACCTCCTGAAATCGGTTTCCTGTAATTCTGCCCCGCTTTCAAGTCCTCTTGGCAGCCTTACTTCAGTATATTTTTGGACGATAGCTGTCATTTATAACTCTGCAGGTTTGTGAATTACAGTGCCCCTGAGCTCCTTTCTTCAACTTGCTTTCTTGTGACCTGGCCGCAACACCGCAGGATGGCTTCAGGCCCTAATCTGTTTACGGCACGGCACGCTGAGCCTTTGGTTATTTCCTCTTCCTGGTGGGAAATGAGAGTTAAATTTGCCCGTCCAGACACCTCCAGCTAGTCTCTCATTTGTTCTCGCTATTCCTGTTCATCTTCCGCAGAAATTGCAAACTGGGCCAAACAGGAGTTTAAAGGGACTGACTCTCCAAGTCGGGAGAGTGTTAGTAAAGCATCTTGAATGTTGCACCCGAGTACCAGGGTACGAAAACTGAGACATATTTGAACACGTCTCCCGATCACATGGTTGATCATACTCTAGGTTCCACATGCATGTTTTAGCTGAAGGAAGAATACCTTAAAACTGGGTAGTTGAAACCCGTGGAATGGGTACCATGGAATATGACTTCAAAGGGTCTTCATTTGCTCACCGAACCTCTCCAATCCTATCACTGCTGCGTTTATGACCCTGTACACATGCTTGATTCTCTTTCGGAGACATAGCAATCCGTAGGTTTTAAGATACTTACTAGTCAGGTACATTCTTAGGCGTTTAATATGCGGTGTTGAGTCCATTTCGTTGAGCAAGGAGTAGCTCTTGTCTATTCCATATTTGGCTTAAGGAACTTTATCTGTGCTCATTTCAATCTCTGGTTTTATGCAGCACCCCAACTCACCTTTACCCTTAAGCAAGCATAAGTTGGTTTTCTAAATTTGAGACCCTGTTCTGTTCTGTAATTCAGTTCCTGTGTAGCCAAGTTTACATTCCATGTATTACTGATACCTTATGATGTTTCTTTTCCTGTGTGACTTATTTCAGTTAGAATCGTCATACCTGAATCCACTCATTGTGCTGCTAAGGGCCTGATGACATAGATTTCTTTGCTGAGTGATATTGCTTTGTAAGTAAATACCACAACTTCTTTATCCATTTTTCACTTTCTGCGATGTTGAACTTGTACTGTAAATGAGGTTCTTGTAAACAGAGGCGTCCCAAACTTTGGGGTGGCTGTGTCTTTTTGATTTTAATTTCCCTAAGCTATAGGACCATAAGTGGAAGTGCCCTAGGCTCTGTTGCTTTGTTTTTTAGATGTTTCAGGAAACACCATACACTTCTCCCGAGTGTCTGTTGACAATTTACATCCCGCACATCAGCATAACAAGGCTCCCAGTTCTCCATGGCCAGTCCTGCCTTTCTGGATTTTACACTTTTTACAGATGGCCCTTTTGACCTGGGGGAAGTGAGACTTCATTGTAGTGCAGATTTCCTTTGCAAGCTTGCTTGGTTGGCCAAAAAGGGCGTATGCGTTTTTTCCTGAATATATTCAGGAAAAAACGCATACGCCCTTTTTGGCCAAGTGCATCATTGTGGACGTTCTGCCTCTTTTCCTATGCTTTCAATGCAATTCCAGTCTACCTCCTGAAATCGGTTTCCTGCAATTCTGCCCCGCTTTCAAGTCCTCTTGGCAGCCTTACTTCACTATATTTTTGGACGATAGCTGTCATTTATAACTCTGCAGGTTTGTGAATTACAGTGCCCCTGAGCTCCTTTCTTCAACTCGCTTTCTTTTGAGCTGGCCGCAACACCGCAGGATGGCTTCAGTTCCTAATCTGGTTCCGGCACGGCACGCTGAGCCTTTGGTTATTTCCTCTTCCTGGTGGGAAATGAGAGTTAAATTTGCCCGTCCAGACACCTCCAGCTAGTCTCTCATTGGTTCTCCCTATTCCTGTTCATCTTCCGCAGAAATTGCAAACTGGGCCAAACAGGAGGTTAAAGGCGCTGAGTCTCCAAGTGAGGAGAGTGTTAGTAAAGCGTCTGGAATGTTGCACCCGAGTACCAGGGGAGGAAAACTGAGACATATTTGAACACGTCTCCCGTTCACACGGTTGATCATACTCTGGGTTCCACATGCATGTTTTAGCTGAAGGAAGAATACCTTAAACCTGGAGAGTTGAGACCCGTGTAATGGGTACCATGCAATATGACTTCAAAGGGTCTTCATTTGCTCACCGAACCTCTCCAATCCTATCACTGCTGCGTTTATGCCCCTGTACACACGCTTGATTCTCTTTCGGAGACATAGAAATCCATAGGTTTTAAGATACTTACTAGTCAGGTACATTCTTAGGCGTTTAATATGGGGTGTTGAGTCCATTTCGTTGAGCAAGGAGTAGCTCTTGTCTATTCCATATTTGGCTTAAGGAACTTTATCTGTGCTCATTTCAATCTCTGGTTTTATGCAGCACCCCAACTCACCTTTACCCTTAAGCAAGCATAAGTTGGTTTTCTAAATTTGAGACCCTGTTCTGTTTTGGAATTCAGTTCCTGTGTAGCCAAGTTTACATTCCGTGTATTAGTGATATCTTATGATGTTTCTTTTTCTGTGTGACTTATTTCAGTTAGAATCATCGTACCTGAATCCACTCATTATACTGCTACGGGCCTGATGACATAGATTTCATTGCTGAGTGATACTGCATTGTACGTAAGTAACACAAGTTCTTTATCCATTTTTCACTTTCTGTGATATTGAACTTGTACGGTAAACGAGGTTCTTGTAAACAGAGGCGTCCCAAACTTTGGGGTGGCTGTGTCTTTTTGATTTTAATTTCCCTAAGCTATAGGACCATAAGTGGAAGTGCCCTAGGCTCTGTTGCTTTGTTTTTTAGATGTTTCAGGAAACACCATACACTTCTCCCGAGTGTCTGTTGACAATTTACATCCCGCACATCAGCATAACAAGGCTCCCAGTTCTCCATGGCCTGTCCTGCCTTTCTGGATTTTACACTTTTTTCAGATGGCCCTTTTGACCGGGGGGAAGTGAGACTTCATTGTAGTGCAGATTTCCTTTGCAAGCTTGCTTGGTTGGCCAAAAAGGGCGTATGCGTTTTTTCCTGAATATATTCAGGAAAAAACGCATACGCCCTTTTTGGCCAAGTGCATCATTGTGGACGTTCTGCCTCTTTTCCTATGCTTTCAATGCAATTGCAGTCTACCTCCTGAAATCGGTTTCCTGCAATTCTGCCCCGCTTTCAAGTCCTCTTGGCAGCCTTACTTTAGTATATTTTTGGACGATAGCTGTCATTTATAACTCTGCAGGTTTGTGAATTACAGTGCCCCTGAGCTCCTTTCTTCAACTCGCTTTCTTTTGAGCTGGCCGCAACACCGCAGGATGGCTTCAGTTCCTAATCTGGTTCCGGCACGGCACGCTGAGCCTTAGGTTATTTCCTCTTCCTGGTGGGAAATGAGAGTTAAATTTGCCCGTCCAGACACCTCCAGCTAGTCTCTCATTGGTTCTCCCTATTCCTGTTCATCTTCCGCAGAAATTGCAAACTGGGCCAAACAGGAGGTTAAAGGCGCTGAGTCTCCAAGTGGGGAGAGTGTTAGTAAAGCGTCTGGAATGTTGCACCCGAGTACCAGGGGAGGAAACCTGAGACATATTTGAACACATCTCCCGTTCACATGGTTGATCATACTCTGGGTTCCACATGCATGTTTTAGCTGAAGGAAGAATACCTTAAACCTGGAGAGTTGAGACCCGTGGAATGGGTACCATGCAAGATGACTTCAAAGGGTCTTCATTTGCTCATCGAACCTCTCCAATCCTATCACTGCTGCGTTTATGCCCCTGTACACACGCTTGATTCTCTTTTGCAGACATAGCAATCCATAGGTTTTAAGATACTTACTAGTCAGGTACATTCTTAGGCGTTTAATATGGGGTGTTGAGTCCATTTCGTTGAGCAAGGAGTAGCTCTTGTCTATTCCATATTTGGCTTAAGGAACTTTAGCTGTGCTCATTTCAATCTCTGGTTTTATGCAGCACCCCAACTCACCTTTACCCTTAAGCAAGCATAAGTTGGTTTTCTAAATTTGAGACCCTGTTCTGTTTTGGAATTCAGTTCCTGTGTAGCCAAGTTTACATTCCTTGTATTAGTGATATCTTATGATGTTTCTTTTTCTGTGTGACTTATTTCAGTTAGAATCATCGTACCTGAATCCACTCATTATGCTGCTACGGGCCTGATGACATAGATTTCATTGCTGAGTGATACTGCATTGTACGTAAGTACCACAAGTTCTTTATCCATTTTTCACTTTCTGTGATATTGAACTTGTACGGTAAACGAGGTTCTTGTAAACAGAGGCGTCCCAAACTTTGGGGTGGCTGTGTCTTTTTGATTTTAATTTCCCTAAGCTATAGGGCCATAAGTGGAAGTGCCCTAGGCTCTGTTGCTTTGTTTTTTAGATGTTTCAGGAAACACCATACACTTCTCCTGAGTGTCTGTTGGCAATTTACATCCCACCCATCAGCATAACAAGGCTCCCAGTTCTCCATGGCCTGTCCTGCCTTTCTGGATTTTACACTTTTCTCAGATGGCCCTTTTAACCGGGGGGAAGTGAGACTTCATTGTAGTGCAGATTTCCTTTGCACGTTTGCTTGGTTGGCCAAAAAGGGCGTATGCGTTTTTTCCTGAATATATTCAGGAAAAAACGCATACGCCCTTTTTTGTCAAGTGCATAATTGTGCACGTTCTGCCTCTTTTCCTATGCTTTCAATGCAATTCCAGTCTACCTCCTGAAATCGGTTTCCTGCAATTCTGCCCCACTTTCAAGTCCTCTTGGCAGCCTTACTTCAGTATATTTTTGGACGATAGCTGTCATTTATAACTCTGCAGGTTTGTGAATTACAGTGCCCCTGAGCTCCTTTCTTCAACTCGCTTTCTTTTGAGCTGGCCGCAACACCGCAGGATGGCTTCAGTTCCTAATCTGGTTCCGGCACGGCACGCTGAGCCTTTGGTTATTTCCTCTTCCTGGTGGGAAATGAGAGTTAAATTTGCCCGTCCAGACACCTCCAGCTAGTCTCTCATTGGTTCTCCCTATTCCTGTTCATCTTCCGCAGAAATTGCAAACTGGGCCAAACAGGAGGTTAAAGGCGCTGAGTCTCCAAGTGGGGAGAGTGTTAGTAAAGCGTCTGGAATGTTGCACCCGAGTACCAGGGTACGAAAACTGAGACATATTTGAACACGTCTCCCGTTCACACGGTTGATCATACTCTGGGTTCCACATGCATGTTTTAGCTGAAGTAAGAATACCTTAAACCTGGAGAGTTGAGACCCGTGGAATGGGTACCATGGAATATGATTTCAAAGGGTCTTCATTTGCTCACCGAACCTCTCCAATCCTATCACTGCTGCGTTTATGCCCCTGTACACATGCTTGATTCTCTTTCGGAGACATAGCAATCCATAGGTTTTAAGATACTTACTAGTCAGGTACATTCTTAGGCGTTTAATATGCGGTGTTGAGTCCATTTCGTTGAGCAAGGAGTAGCTCTTGTCTATTCCATATTTGGCTTAAGGAACTTTATCTGTGCTCATTTCAATCGCTGGTTTTATGCAGCACCCCAAATCACCTTTCCCCTTAAGCAAGCATAAGTTGGTTTTCTAAATTTGAGACCCTGTTCTGTTTTGGAATTCAGTTCCTGTGTAGCCAAGTTTACATTCCGTGTATTACTGATATCTTATGATGTTTCTTTTTCTGTGTGACTTATTTCAGTTAGAATCATCATACCTGAATCCACTCATTGTGCTGCTAAGGGCCTGATGACATAGATTTCATTGCTGAGTGATATTGCTTTGTAAGTAAATACCACAACTTCTTTATCCATTTTTCACTTTCTGCGATGTTGAACTTGTACTGTAAATGAGGTTCTTGTAAACAGAGGCGTCCCAAACTTTGGGGTGGCTGTGTCTTTTTGATTTTAATTTCCCTAAGCTATAGGACCATAAGTGGAAGTGCCCTAGGCTCTGTTGCTTTGTTTTTTAGATGTTTCAGGAAACACCATACACTTCTCCCGAGTGTCTGTTGGCAATTTACATCCCGCCCATCAGCATAACAAGGCTCCCAGTTCTCCATGGCCTGTCCTGCCTTTCTGGATTTTACACTTTTTTCAGATGGCCCTTTTGACCGGGGGGAAGTGAGACTTCATTGTAGTGCAGATTTCCTTTGCAAGCTTGCTTGGTTGGCCAAAAAGGGCGTATGCGTTTTTTCCTGAATATATTCAGGAAAAAACGCATACGCCCTTTTTGGCCAAGTGCATCATTGTGGACGTTCTGCCTCTTTTCCTATGCTTTCAATGCAATTCCAGTCTACCTCCTGAAATCGGTTTCCTGCAATTCTGCCCCGCTTTCAAGTCCTCTTGGCAGCCTTACTTCAGTATATTTTTGGACGATAGCTGTCATTTATAACTCTGCAGGTTTGTGAATTACAGTGCCCCTGAGCTCCTTTCTTCATCTCGTTTTCTTTTGAGCTGGCCGCAACACCGCAGGATGGCTTCAGGCCCTAATCTGGTTCCGGCACGGCACGCTGAGCCTTTGGTTAATTCCTCTTCCTGGTGGGAAATGAGAGTTAAATTTGCCCGTCCAGACACCTCCAGCTAGTCTCTCATTGCTTCTCCCTATTCCTGTTCATCTTCCGCAGAAATTGCAAACTGGGCCAAACAGGAGGTTAAAGGGACTGACTCTCCAAGTCGGGAGGGTGTTAGTAAAGCGTCTGGAATGTTGCACCCGAGTACCAGGGTACGAAAACTGAGACATATTTGAACACGTCTCCCGATCACATGGTTGATCATACTCTAGGTTCCACATGCATGTTTTAGCTGAAGGAAGAATACCTTAAACCTGGGTAGTTGAAACCCGTGGAGTGGGTACCGTGCAATATGATTTCAAAGGGTCTTCATTTGCTCACCGAACCTCTCCAATCCTATCACTGCTGCGTTTATGCCCCTGTACACATGCTTGATTCTCTTTCGGAGACATAGCAATCCATAGGTTTTAAGATACTTACTAGTCAGGTACATTCTTAGGCGTTGAATATGCGGTGTTGAGTCCATTTCGTTGAGCAAGGAGTAGCTCTTGTCTATTCCATATTTGGCTTAAGGAACTTTATCTGTGCTCATTTCAATCTCTGGTTTTATGCAGCACCCCAACTCACCTTTACCCTTAAGCAAGCATAAGTTGTTTTTCTAAATTTGAGACCCTCTTCTGTTCTGTAATTCAGTTCCTGTGTAGCCAAGTTTACATTCCGTGTATTACTGATATCTTATGATGTTTCTTTTTCTGTGTGACTTATTTCAGTTAGAATCATCATACCTGAATCCACTCATTGTGCTGCTAAGGGCCTGATGACATAGATTTCATTGCTGAGTTATATTGCTTTGTAAGTAAATACCACAACTTCTTTATCCATTTTTCACTTTCTGCGATGTTGAACTTGTACTGTAAACGAGGTTCTTGTAAACAGAGGCGTCCCAAACTTTGGGGGTGGCTGTGTCTTTTTGATTTTAATTTCCCTAAGCTATAGGACCATAAGTGGAAGTGCCCTAGGCTCTGTTGCTTTGTTTTTTAGATGTTTCAGGAAACACCATACACTTCTCCCGAGTGTCTGTTGGCAATTTACATCCCGCCCATCAGCATAACAAGGCTCCCAGTTCTCCATGGCCTGTCCTGCCTTTCTGGATTTTACACATTTTTCAGATGGCCCTTTTGACCGGGGGGAAGTGAGACTTCATTGTAGTGCAGATTTCCTTTGCAAGCTTGCTTGGTTGGCCAAAAAGGGCGTATGCGTTTTTTCCTGAATATATTCAGGAAAAAACGCATATGCCCTTTTTGGCCAAGTGCATCATTGTGGACGTTCTGCCTCTTTTCCTATGTTTTCAATGCTTTTCCAGTCTACCTCCTGAAATCGGTTTCCTGCAAGTCTGCCCCGCTTTCAAGTCCTCTTGGCAGCATTACTTCAATATATTTTTGGATGATAGCTGTCATTTATAACTCTGCAGGTTTGTGAATTACAGTGCCCCTGAGCTCCTTTCTTCAACTCGCTTTCTTGTGACCTGGCCGCAACACCGCAGGATGGCTTCAGGCCCTAATCTGGTTCCGGCACGGCACGCTGAGCCTTTGGTTATTTCCTCTTCCTGGTGGGAAATGAGAGTTAAATTTGCCCGTCCAGACACCTCCAGCTAGTCTTTCATTGGTTCTCGCTATTCCTGTTCATCTTCCACAGAAATTGCAAACTGGGCCAAACAGGAGGTTAAAGGGACTGACTCTCCAAGTCAGGAGAGTGTTAGTAAAGCATCTGGAATGTTGCACCCGAGTACCAGGGTACGAAAACTGAGACATATTTGAACATGTCTCCCGATCACATGGTTGATCATACTCTAGGTTCCACATGCATGTTTTAGCTGAAGGAAGAATACCTTAAACCTGGGTAGTTGAAACCCGTGGAATGGGTACCATGCAATATGACTTCAAAGGGTCTTCATTTGCTCACCGAACCTCTCCAATCCTATCACTGCTGCATTTATGCCCCTGTACACATGCTTGATTCTCTTTCGGAGACATAGCAATCCATAGGTTTTAAGATACTTACTAGTCAGGTACATTCTTAGGCGTTTAATATGCGGTGTTAAGTCCATTTCGTTGAGCAAGGTGTAACTCTTGTCTATTCCATATTTGGCTTAAGGAACTTTATCTGTGCTCATTTCAATCTCTGGTTTTATGCAGCACACCAACTCACCTTTCCCCTTAAACAAGCATAAGTTGGTTCTCTAAATTTGAGATCCTGTTCTGTTTTGGAATTCAGTTCCTGTGTAGCCAAGTTTACATTCTGTGTATTAGTGATATCTTATGATGTTTCTTTTTCTGTGTGACTTATTTCAGTTAGAATCATCGTACCTGAATCCACTCATTATGCTGCTATGGGCCTGATGACATAGATTTCATTGCTGAGTGATACTGCATTGTACATAAGTACCACAAGTTCTTTATCCATTTTTCACTTTCTGTGATATTGAACTTGTACGGTAAACGAGGTTCTTGTAAACAGAGGCGTCCCAAACTTTGGGGTGGCTGTGTCTTTTTGATTTTAATTTCCCTAAGCTATAGGACCATAAGTGGAAGTGCCCTAGGCTCTGTTGCTTTGTTTTTTAGATGTTTCAGGAAACACCATACACTTCTCCTGAGTGTCTGTTGGCAATTTACATCCCGCCCATCAGCATAACAAGGCTCCCAGTTCTCCATGGCCTGTCCTGCCTTTCTGGATTTTACACTTTTTTCAGATGGCCCTTTAGACCGGGGGTAAGTGAGACTTCATTGTAGTGCAGATTTCCTTTGCAAGTTTGCTTGGTTGACCAAAAAGTGCGTATGCGTTTTTTCCTGAATATATTCAGGAAAAAACGCATACGCCCTTTTTGGCCAAGTGCATCATGGTGGACGTTCTGCCTCTTTTCCTATGCTTTCAATGCAATTCCAGTCTACCTCCTGAAATCGGTTTCCTGCAATTCTGCCCCGCTTTCAAGTCCTCTTGGCAGCCTTACTTCAGTATATTTTTGGACGATAGCTGTCATTTATAACTCTGCAGGTTTGTGAATTACACTGCCCCTGAGCTCCTTTCTTCAACTCGCTTTCTTGTGACATGGCCGCAACACCGCAGGATGGCTTCAGGCCCTAATCTGGTTCCGGCACGGCACGCTGAGCCTTTGGTTAATTCCTCTTCCTGGTGGGAAATGAGAGTTAAATTTGCCCGTCCAGACACCTCCAGCTAGTCTCTCATTGGTTCTCGCTATTCCTGTTCATCTTCCGCAGAAATTGCAAACTGGGCCAAACAGGAGGTTAAAGGCGCTGACTCTCCAAGTGGGGAGAGTGTTAGTAAAGCGTCTGGAATGTTGCACCCGAGTACCAGGGGAGGAAAACTGAGACATATTTGAACACGTCTCCCGTTCACACGGTTGATCATACTCTGGGTTCCACATGCATCTTTTAGCTGAAGGAAGAATACCTTAAACCTGGAGAGTTGAGACCCGTGGAATGGGTACCATGCAATATGACTTCAAAGGGTATTCATTTGCTCATCGAACGTCTCCAATCCTATCACTGCTGCGTTTATGCCTCTGTACACATGCTTGATTCCCTTTTGGAGACATAGCAATCCATAGGTTTTAAGATACTTACTAGTCAGGTACATTCTTAGGCGTTTAATATGGGGTGTTGAGTCCATTTCGTTGAGCAAGGAGTAGCTCTTGTCTATTCCATATTTGGCTTAAGGAACTTTATCTGTGCTCATTTCAATCTCTGGTTTTATGCAGCACCCCAACTCACCTTTACCCTTAAGCAAGCATAAGTTGCTTTTCTAAATTTGAGACCCTGTTCTGTTTTGGAATTCAGTTCCTGTGTAGCCAAGTTTACATTCCGTGTATTAGTGATATCTTATGATGTTTCATTTTCTGTGTGACTTATTTCAGTTAGAATCATCGTACCTGAATCCACTCATTATGCTGCTATGGGCCTGATGACATAGATTTCATTGCTGAGTGATACTGCATTGTACGTAAGTACCACAAGTTCTTTATCCATTTTTCACTTTCTGTGATATTGACCTTGTAGGGTAAACGAGGTTCTTGTAAACAGAGGTGTCCCAAACTTTGGGGTGGCTGTGTCTTTTTGATTTTAATTTCCCTAAGCTATAGGACCATAAGTGGAAGTGCCCTAGGCTCTGTTGCTTTGTTTTTTAGATGTTTCAGGAAACACCATACACTTCTCCCGAGTGTCTGTTGGCAATTTACATCCCACCCATCAGCATAACAAGGCTCCCAGTTCTCCATGGCCTGTCCTGCCTTTCTGGATTTTACACTTTTTTCAGATGGCCCTTTTGACCGGGGGGAAGTGAGACTTCATTGTATTGCAGATTTCCTTTGCAAGTTTGCTTGGTTTGCCAAAAAGGGCGTATGCGTTTTTTCCTGAATATATTCAGGAAAAAACGCATACGCCCTTTTTGGCCAAGTGCATCATTGTGGACGTTCTGCCTCTTTTCCTATGCTTTCTATGCAATTCCAGTCTACCTCCTGAAATTGGTTTCCTGCAATTCTGCCCCGCTTTCAAGTCCTCTTGGCAGCCTTACTTCAGTATATTTTTGGACGATAGCTGTCATTTATAACTCTGCAGGTTTGTGAATTACAGTGCCCCTGAGCTCCTTTCTTCAACTCGCTTTCTTTTGTGCTGGCCGCAACACCGCAGCATGGCTTTAGTTCCTAAACTGGTTCCGGCACGGCACCCTGAGCCTTTGGTTATTTCCTCTTCCTGGTGGGAAATGAGAGTTAAATTTGCCCGTCCAGACACCTCCAGCTAGTCTCTCATTGGTTCTCCCTATTCCTGTTCATCTTCCGCAGAAATTGCAAACTGGGCCAAACAGGAGGTTAAAGGCGCTGAGTCTCCAAGTGGGGAGAGTGTTAGTAAAGCGTCTGGAATGTTGCACCCGAGTACCAGGGGAGGAAAACTGAGACATATTTGAACACGTCTCCCGTTTACACGGTTGATCATACTCTGGGTTCCACATGCATGTTTTAGCTGAAGGAAGAATACCTTAAACCTGGGTAGTTGAAACCCGTGGAATGGGTACCATGGAATATGACTTCAAAGGGTCTTCATTTGCTCACCGAACCTCTCCAATCCTATCACTGCTGCGTTTATGACCCTGTACACATGCTTGATTCTCTTTCGGAGACATAGCAATCCGTAGGTTTTAAGATACTTACTAGTCAGGTACATTCTTAGGCGTTTAATATGCGGTGTTGAGTCCATTTCGTTGAGCAAGGAGTAGCTCTTGTCTATTCCATATTTGGCTTAAGGAACTTTACCTGTGCTCATTTCAATCTCTGGTTTTATGCAGCACCCCAACTCACCTTTACCCTTAAGCAAGCATAAGTTGGTTTTCTAAATTTGAGACCCTGTTCTGTTCTGTAATTCAGTTCCTGTGTAGCCAAGTTTACATTCCATGTATTACTGATATCTTATGATGTTTCTTTTCCTGTGTGACTTATTTCAGTTAGAATCGTCATACCTGAATCCACTCATTGTGCTGCTAAGGGCCTGATGACATAGATTTCTTTGCTGAGTGATATTGCTTTGTAAGTAAATACCACAACTTCTTTATCCATTTTTCACTTTCTGCGATGTTGAACTTGTACTGTAAACGAGGTTCTTGTAAACAGAGGCGTCCCAAACTTTGGGGTGGCTGTGTCTTTTTGATTTTAATTTCCCTAAGCTATAGGACCATAAGTGGAAGTGCCCTAGGCTCTGTTGCTTTGTTTTTTAGATGTTTCAGGAAACACCATACACTCCTCCCCACTGTCTGTTTGCAATTTACATCCCGCCCATCAGCATAACAAGGCTCCCAGTTCTCCATGGCCTGTCCTGCCTTTCTGGATTTTACACTTTTTTCAGATGGCCCTTTTGACCGGGGGGAAGTGAGACTTCATTGTAGTGCAGATTTCCTTTGCAAGTTTGCTTGGTTGGCCAAAAAGGGCGTATGCGTTTTTTCCTGAATATATTCAGGAAAAAACGCATACGCCCTTTTTGGCCAAGTGCATCATTGTGGACGTTCTGCCTCTTTTCCTATGCTTTCAATGCAATTCCAGTCTACCTCCTGAAATCGGTTTCCTGCAATTCTGCCCCGCTTTCAAGTCCTCTTGGCAGCCTTACTTCAGTATATTTTTGGACGATAGCTGTCATTTATAACTCTGCAGGTTTGTGAATTACAGTGCCCCTGAGCTCCTTTCTTCAACTCGCTTTCTTTTGACCTGGCCGCAACACCGCAGGATGGCTTCAGGCCCTAATCTGGTTCCGGCACGGCACGCTGAGCCTTTGGTTAATTCCTCTTCCTGGTGGGAAATGAGAGTTAAATTTGCCCGTCCAGACACCTCCAGCTAGTCTCTCATTGGTTCTCGCTATTCCTGTTCATCTTCCGCAGAAATTGCAAACTGGGCCAAACAGGAGCTTAAAGGGACTGACTCTCCAAGTCGGGAGGGTGTTAGTAAAGCGTCTGGAATGTTGCACCCGAGTACCAGGGTACGAAAACTGAGACATATTTGAACACGTCTCCCGTTCACACGGTTGATCATACTCTGGGCTCCACATGCATGTTTTAGCTGAAGGAAGAATACCTTAAACCTGGAGAGTTGAGACCCGTGGAATGGGTACCATGCAATATGACTTCAAAGGGTCTTCATTTGCTCACCGAACCTCTCCAATCCTATCACTGCTGCGTTTATGCCCCTGTACACACGCTTGATTCTCTTTTGGAGACATAGCAATCCATAGGTTTTAAGATACTTACTAGTCAGGTACATTCTTAGGCGTTTAATATGGGGTGTTGAGTCCATTTCGTTGAGCAAGGAGTAGCTCTTGTCTATTCCATATTTGGCTTAAGGAACTTTATCTGTGCTCATTTCAATCTCTGGTTTTATGCAGCACCCCAACTCACCTTTACCCTTAAGCAAACATAAGTTGGTTTTCTAAATTTGAGACCCTGTTCTGTTTTGGAATTCAGTTCCTGTGTAGCCAAGTTTACATTCCGTGTATTAGTGATATCTTATGATGTTTCTTTTTCTGTGTGACTTATTTCAGTTAGAATCATCGTACCTGAATCCACTCATTATGCTGCTATGGGCCTGATGACATAGATTTCATTGCTGAGTGATACTGCATTGTACGTAAGTACCACAAGTTCTTTATCCATTTTTCACTTTCTGTGATATTGACCTTGTAGGGTAAACGAGGTTCTTGTAAACAGAGGTGTCCCAAACTTTGGGGTGGCTGTGTCTTTTTGATTTTAATTTCCCTAAGCTATAGGACCATAAGTGGAAGTGCCCTAGGCTCTGTTGCTTTGTTTTTTAGATGTTTCAGGAAACACCATACACTTCTCCCGAGTGTCTGTTGGCAATTTACATCCCGCCCATCAGCATAACAAGGCTCCCAGTTCTCCATGGCCTGTCCTGCCTTTCTGGATTTTACACTTTTTTCAGATGGCCCTTTTGACCGGGGGGAAGTGAGACTTCATTGTAGTGCAGATTTCCTTTGCAAGTTTGCTTGGTTGGCCAAAAAGGGCGTATGCGTTTTTTCCTGAATATATTCAGGAAAAAACGCATACTCCCTTTTTGGCCAAGTGCATCATTGTGGACGTTCTGCCTCTTTTCCTATGCTTTCTATGCAATTCCAGTCTACCTCCTGAAATTGGTTTCCTGCAATTCTGCCCCGCTTTCAAGTCCTCTTGGCAGCCTTACTTCAGTATATTTTTGGACGATAGCTGTCATTTATAACTCTGCAGGTTTGTGAATTACAGTGCCCCTGAGCTCCTTTCTTCAACTCGCTTTCTTTTGAGCTGGCCGCAACACCGCAGCATGGCTTCAGTTCCTAATCTGGTTCCGGCACGGCACCCTGAGCCTTTGGTTATTTCCTCTTCCTGGTGGGAAATGAGAGTTAAATTTGCCCGTCCAGACACCTCCAGCTAGTCTCTCATTGGTTCTCCCTATTCCTGTTCATCTTCCGCAGAAATTGCAAACTGGGCCAAACAGGAGGTTAAAGGGACTGACTCTCCAAGTCGGAAGAGTGTTAGTAAAGCGTCTGGAATGTTGCACCCGAGTACCAGGGTACGAAAACTGAGACATATTTGAAAACGTCTCCCGATCACATGGTTGATCATACTCTAGGTTCCACATGCATGTTTTAGCTGAAGGAAGAATACCTTAGACCTGGGTAGTTGAAACCCGTGGAATGGGTACCATGGAATATGACTTCAAAGGGTCTTCATTTGCTCACCGAACCTCTCCAATCCTATCACTGCTGCGTTTATGACCCTGTACACATGCTTGATTCTCTTTCGGAGACATAGCAATCCGTAGGTTTTAAGATACTTACTACTCAGGTACATTCTTAGGCGTTTAATATGCGGTGTTGAGTCCATTTCGTTGAGCAAGGAGTAGCTCTTGTCTATTCCATATTTGGCTTAAGGAACTTTATCTGTGCTCATTTCAATCTCTGGTTTTATGCAGCACCCCAACTCACCTTTACCCTTAAGCAAGCATAAGTTGGTTTTCTAAATTTGAGACCCTGTTCTGTTCTGTAATTCAGTTCCTGTGTAGCCAAGTTTACATTCCATGTATTACTGATATCTTATGATGTTTCTTTTCCTGTGTGACTTATTTCAGTTAGAATCGTCATACGTGAATCCACTCATTGTGCTGCTAAGGGCCTGATGACATAGATTTCTTTGCTGAGTGATATTGCTTTGTAAGTAAATACCACAACTTCTTTATCCATTTTTCACTTTCTGCGATGTTGAACTTGTACTGTAAACGAGGTTCTTGTAAACAGAGGCGTCCCAAACTTTGGGGTGGCTGTGTCTTTTTGATTTTAATTTCCCTAAGCTATAGGACCATAAGTGGAAGTGCCCTAGGCTCTGTTGCTTTGTTTTTTAGATGTTTCAGGAAACACCATACACTTCTCCCGAGTGTCTGTTGACAATTTACATCCCGCACATCAGCATAACAAGGCTCCCAGTTCTCCATGGCCTGTCCTGCCTTTCTGGATTTTACACTTTTTACAGATGGCCCTTTTGACCTGGGGGAAGTGAGACTTCATTGTAGTGCAGATTTCCTTTGCAAGCTTGCTTGGTTGGCCAAAAAGGGCGTATGCGTTTTTTCCTGAATATATTCAGGAAAAAACGCATACGCCCTTTTTGGCCAAGTGCATCATTGTGGACGTTCTGCCTCTTTTCCTATGCTTTCAATGCAATTCCAGTCTACCTCCTGAAATCGGTTTCCTGCAATTCTGCCCCGCTTTCAAGTCCTCTTGGCAGCCTTACTTCAGTATATTTTTGGACGATAGCTGTCATTTATTACTCTGCAGGTTTGTGAATTACAGTGCCCCTGAGCTCCTTTCTTCAACTCGCTTTCTTTTGAGCTGGCCGCAACACCGCAGGATGGCTTCAGTACCTAATCTGGTTCCGGCACGGCACGCTGAGCCTTTGGTTATTTCCTCTTCCTGGTGGGAAATGAGAGTTAAATTTGCCCGTCCAGACACCTCCAGCTAGTCTCTCATTGGTTCTCCCTATTCCTGTTCATCTTCCGCAGAAATTGCAAACTGGGCCAAACAGGAGGTTAAAGGCGCTGAGTCTCCAAGTGGGGAGAGTGTTAGTAAAGCGTCTGGAATGTTGCACCCGAGTACCAGGGGAGGAAAACTGAGACATATTTGAACACGTCTCCCGTTCACACAGTTGATCATACTCTGGGTTCCACATGCATGTTTTAGCTGAAGGAAGAATACCTTAAACCTGGAGAGTTGAGACCCGTGGAATGGGTACCATGCAAGATGACTTCAAAGGGTTTTCATTTGCTCATCGAACCTCTCTAATCCTATCACTGCTGCGTTTATGCCCCTGTACACACGCTTGATTCTCTTTTGGAGACATAGCAATCCATAGGTTTTAAGATACTTACTAGTCAGGTACATTCTTAGGCGTTTAATATGGGGTGTTGAGTCCATTTCGTTGAGCAAGGAGTAGCTCTTGTCTATTCCATATTTGGCTTAAGGAACTTTATCTGTGCTCATTTCAATCTCTGGTTTTATGCAGCACCCCAACTCACCTTTCCCCTTAAGCAAGCATAAGTTGGTTTTCTAAATTTGAGACCCTGTTCTGTTTTGGAATTCAGTTCCTGTGTAGCCAAGTTTACATTCCTTGTATTAGTGATATCTTATGATGTTTCTTTTTCTGTGTGACTTATTTCAGTTAGAATCATCGTACCTGAATCCACTCATTATGCTGCTACGGGCCTGATGCCATAGATTTCATTGCTGAGTGATACTGCATTGTACGTAAGTACCACAAGTTCTTTATCCATTTATCACTTTCTGTGATATTGAACTTGTACGGTAAACGAGGTTCTTGTAAACAGAGGCGTCCCAAACTTTGGGGTGGCTGTGTCTTTTTGATTTTAATTTCCCTAAGCTATAGGACCATAAGTGGAAGTGCCCTAGGCTCTGTTGCTTTGTTTTTTAGATGTTTCAGGAAACACCATACACTTCTCCCTAGTGTCTGTTGGCAATTTCCATCCCGCCCATCAGCATAACAAGGCTCCCAGTTCTCCATGGCCTGTCCTGCCTTTCTGGATTTTACACTTTTTTCAGATGGCCCTTTTGACCGGGGGGAAGTGAGACTTCATTGTAGTGCAGATTTCCTTTGCAAGCTTGCTTGGTTGGCCAAAAAGGGCGTATGCGTTTTTTCCTGAATATATTCAGGAAAAAACGCATACGCCCTTTTTGGCCAAGTGCATCATGGTGGACGTTCTGCCTCTTTTCCTATGCTTTCAATGCAATTCCAGTCTACCTCCTGAAATTGGTTTCCTGCAATTCTGCCCCGCTTTGAAGTCCTCTTGGCAGCCTTACTTCAGTATATTTTTGGACGATAGCTGTCATTTATAAGTCTGCAGGTTTGTGAATTACAGTGCCCCTGAGCTCCTTTCTTCAACTCGCTTTCTTTTGAGCTGGCCGCAACACCGCAGGATGGCTTCAGGCCCTAATCTGGTTCCTCCACGGCACGCTGAGCCTTTGGTTAATTCCTCTTCCTGGTGGGAAATGAGAGTTAAATTTGCCCGTCCAGACACCTCCAGCTAGTCTCTCATTGGTTCTCCCTATTCCTGTTCATCTTCCGCAGAAATTGCAAACTGGGCCAAACAGGAGGTTAAAGGCGCTGACTCTCCAAGTGGGGAGAGTGTTAGTAAAGCGTCTGGAATGTTGCACCCGAGTACCAGGGGAGGAAAACTGAGACATATTTGAACACGTCTCCCGTTCACACGGTTGATCCTACTCTGGGTTCCACATGCATGTTTTAGCTGAAGGAAGAATACCTTAAACCTGGAGAGTTGAGACCCGTGGAATGGGTACCATGCAATATGACTTCAAAGGGTCTTCATTTGCTCCCCGAACCTCTGCAATCCTATCACTGCTGCGTTTATGCCCCTGTACACACGCTTGATTCTCTTTCGGAGACATAGCAATCCATAGGTTTTAAGATACTTACTAGTCAGGTACATTCTTAGGCGTTTAATATGGGGTGTTGAGTCCATTTCGTTGAGCAAGGAGTAGCTCTTGTCTATTCCATATTTGGCTTAAGGAACTTTATCTGTGCTCATTTCAATCTCTGGTTTTATGCAGCACCCCAACTCACCTTTCCCCTTAAGCAAGCATAAGTTGGTTTTCAAAATTTGAGACCCTGTTCTGTTTTGGAATTCAGTTCCTCTGTAGCCAAGTTTACATTCCGTGTATTAGTGATATCTTATGATGTTTCTTTTTCTGTGTGACTTATTTCAGTTAGAATCATCGTACCTGAATCCACTCATTATGCTGCTACGGGCCTGATGACATAGATTTCATTGCTGAGTGATACTGCATTGTACGTAAGTACCACAAGTTCTTTATCCATTTTTCACTTTCTGTGATATTGAACTTGTACGGTAAATGAGGTTCTTGTAAACAGAGGCGTCCCAAACTTTGGGGTGGCTGTGTCTTTTTGATTTTAATTTCCCTAAGCTATAGGTCCATAAGTGGAAGTGCCCTAGGCTCTGTTGCTTTGTTTGTTAGATGTTTCAGGAAACACCATACACTTCTCCCGAGTGTCTGTTGGCAATTTACATCCCGCCCATCAACATAACAAGGCTCCCAGTTCTCCATGGCCTGTCCTGCCTTTCTGGATTTTACACTTTTTTCAGATGGCCCTTTTGACCGGGGGGAAGTGAGACTTCATTGTAGTGCAGATTTCCTTTGCAAGTTTGCTTGGTTGGCCAAAAAGGGCGTATGCGTTTTTTCCTGAATATATTCAGGAAAAAACGCATACGCCCTTTTTGGCAAAGTGTATCATTGTGGACGTTCTGCCTCTTTTCCTATGCTTTCAATGCAATTCCAGTCTACCTCCTGAAATCGGTTTCCTGCAATTCTGCCCCGCTCTCAAGTCCTCTTGGCAGCCTTACATCAGTATATTTTTGGACGATAGCTGTCATTTATAAGTCTGCAGGTTTGTGAATTACAGTGCCCCTGAGCTCCTTTCTTCAACTCGCTTTCTTTTGAGCTGGCCGCAACACCGCAGGATGGCTTCAGGCCCTAATCTGGTTCCGGCCCTGCACACTGAGCCTTTGGTTCATTCCTCTTCCTGGTGGGAAATGAGAGTTAAATTTGCCCGTCCAGACACCTCCAGCTAGTCTCTCATTGGTTCTCCCTATTCCTGTTCATCTTCCGCAGAAATTGCAAACTGGGCCAAACAGGAGGTTAAAGGCGCTGAGTCTCCAAGTGGGGAGAGTGTTAGTAAAGCGTCTGGAATGTTGCACCCGAGTACCAGGGGAGGAAAACTGAGACATATTTGAACACGTCTCCCGTTCACACGGTTGATCATACTCTGGGTTCCACATGCATGTTTTAGCTGAAGGAAGAATACCTTAAACCTGGAGAGTTGAGACCCGTGTAATGGGTACCATGCAATATGACTTCAAAGGGTCTTCATTTGCTCACCGAACCTCTCCAATCCTATCACTGCTGCGTTTATGCCCCTGTACACACGCTTGATTCTCTTTCGGAGACATAGCAATCCATAGGTTTTAAGATACTTACTAGTCAGGTACATTCTTAGGCGTTTAATATGGGGTGTTGAGTCCATTTCGTTGAGCAAGGAGTAGCTCTTGTCTATTCCATATTTGGCTTAAGGAACTTTATCTGTGCTCATTTCAATCTCTGGTTTTATGCAGCACCCCAACTCACCTTTCCCCTTAAGCAAGCATAAGTTGGTTTTCTAAATTTGAGACCCTGTTCTGTTTTGGAATTCAGTTCCTGTGTAGCCAAGTTTACATTCCGTGTATTAGTGATATCTTATGATGTTTCTTTTTCTGTGTGACTTATTTCAGTTAGAATCATCGTACCTGAATCCACTCATTATGCTGCTACGGGCCTGATGACATAGATTTCATTGCTGAGTGATACTGCATTGTACGTAAGTACCACAAGTTCTTTATCCATTTTTCACTTTCTGTGATATTGAACTTGTACGGTAAATGAGGTTCTTGTAAACAGAGGCGTCCCAAATTTTGGGGTGGCTGTGTCTTTTTGATTTTAATTTCCCTAAGCTATAGGACCATAAGTGGAAGTGCCCTAGGCTCTGTTGCTTTGTTTTTTAGATGTTTCAGGAAACACCATACACTTCTCCCTAGTGTCTGTTGGCAATTTCCATCCCGCCCATCAGCATAACAAAGCTCCCAGTTCTCCATGGCCTGTCCTGCCTTTCTGGATTTTACACTTTTTTCAGATGGCCCTTTTGACCGGGGGGAAGTGAGACTTCATTGTAGTGCAGATTTCCTTTGCAAGCTTGCTTGGTTGGCCAAAAAGAGCGTATGCGTTTTTTCCTGAATATATTCAGGAAAAAACGCATACGCTCTTTTTGGCCAAGTGCATCATTGTGGACGTTCTGCCTCTTTTCCTATGCTTTCAATGAAATTCCAGTCTACCTCCTGAAATCGGTTTCCTGCAATTCTGCCCCGTTTTGAAGTCCTCTTGGCAGCCTTACTTCAGTATATTTTTGGACGATAGCTGTCATTTATAACTCTGCAGGTTTGTGAATTACAGTGCCCCTGAGCTCCTTTCTTCAACTCGCTTTCTTGTGACCTGGCCGCAACACCGCAGGATGGCTTCAGGCCCTAATGTGGTTCCAGCACGGCATGCTGAGCCTTTGGTTATTTCCTCTTCCTGGTGGGAAATGAGAGTTAAATTTGCCCGTCCAGACACCTCCAGCTAGTCTCTCATTGGTTCTCCCTATTCCTGTTCATCTTCCGCAGAAATTGCAAACTGGGCCAAACAGGAGGTTAAAAGCGCTGACTCTCCAAGTGGGGAGAGTGTTAGTAAAGCGTCTGGAATGTTGCACCCGAGTACCAGGGGAGGAAAACTGAGACATATTTGAACACGTCTCCCGTTCACACGGTTGATCATACTCTGGGTTCCACATGCATGTTTTAGCTGAAGGAAGAATACCTTAAACCTGGAGAGTTGAGACCCGTGGAATGGGTACCATGCAATATGACTTCAAAGGGTCTTCATTTGCTCACCGAACCTCTCCAATCCTATCACTGCTGTGTTATGCCCCTGTAAACATGCTTGATTCTCTTTTGGAGACATAGCAATCCATAGGTTTTAAGATACTTACTAGTCAGGTACATTCTTAGGCGTTTAATATGGGGTGTTGAGTCCATTTCATTGAGCAAGGAGTAGCTCTTGTCTATTCCATATTTGGCTTAAGGAAATTTATCTGTGCTCATTTCAATCTCTGGTTTTATGCAGCACCCCAACTCACCTTTCCCCTTAAGCAAGCATAAGTTGGTTTTCTAAATTTGAGACCCTGTTCTGTTTTGGAATTCAGTTCCTGTGTAGCCAAGTTTACATTCCGTGTATTACTGATATCTTATGATGTTTCTTTTTCTGTGTGACTTATTTCAGTTAGAATCATCGTACCTGAATCCACTCATTATGCTGCTACGGGCCTGATGATATAGATTTCATTGCTGAGTCATACTGCATTGTACGTAAGTACCACAAGTTCTTTATCCATTTTTCACTTTCTGTGATATTGAACTTGTACGGTAAACGAGGTTCTTGTAAACAGAGGTGTCCCAAACTTTGGGGTGGCTGTGTCTTTTTGATTTTAATTTCCCTAAGCTATAGGACCATAAGTGGAAGTGCCCTAGGCTCTGTTGCTTTGTGTTTTAGATGTTTCAGGAAACACCATACACTTCTCCCGAGTGTCTGTTGGCAATTTACATCCCGCCCATCAGCATAACAAGGCTCCCAGTTCTCCATGGCCTGTCCTGCCTTTCTGGATTTTACACTTTTTTCAGATGGCCCTTTTGACCGGGGGGAAGTGAGACTTCATTGTAGTGCAGATTTCCTTTGCAAGTTTGCTTGGTTGGCCAAAACGGGCGTATGCGTTTTTTCCTGAATGTATTCAGGAAAAAACGCATACGCGCTTTTTGGCGAAGTGCATCATTGTGGACGTTCTGCCTCTTTTCCTATGCTTTCAATGCAATTCCAGTCTACCTCCTGAAATTGGTTTCCTGCAATTCTGCCCCGCTTTGAAGTCCTCTTGGCAGCCTTACTTCAGTATATTTTTGGACGATAGCTGTCATTTATAACTCTGCAGGTTTGTGAATTACAGTGCCCCTGAGCTCCTTTCTTCAACTCGCTTTCTTGTGACCTGGCCGCAACACCGCAGGATGGCTTCAGGCCCTAATCTGGTTCCGGCACGGCACGCTGAGCCTTTGGTTAATTCCTCTTCCTGGTGGGAAATGAGAGTTAAATTTGCCCGTCCAGACACCTCCAGCTAGTCTCTCATTGGTTCTCGCTATTCCTGTTCATCTTCCGCAGAAATTGCAAACTGGGCCAAACAGGAGGTTAAAGGGACTGACTCTCCAAGTCGGGAGGGTGTTAGTAAAGCGTCTGGAATGTTGCACCCGAGTACCAGGGTACGAAAACTGAGACATATTTGAACACGTCTCCCGATCACACGGTTGATCATACTCTAGGTTCCACATGCATGTTTTAGCTGAAGGAAGAATACCTTAAACCTGGGTAGTTGAAACCCGTGGAATGGGTACCATGCAATATGACTTCAAAGGGTCTTCATTTGCTCACCGAACCTCTCCAATCCTATCACTGCTGCTTTTATGCCCCTGTACACATGCTTGATTCTCTTTCGGAGACATAGCAATCCATAGGTTTTAAGATACTTACTAGTCAGGTACATTATTAGGCGTTTAATATGCGGTGTTGAGTCCATTTCGTTGAGCAAGGAGTAGCTCTTGTCTATTCCATATTTGGCTTAAGGAACTTTATCTGTGCTCATTTCAATCTCTGGTTTTATGCAGCACCCCAACTCACCTTTACCCTTAAGCAAGCATAAGTTGGTTTTCTAAATTTGAGACCCTGTTCTGTTTTGGAATTCAGTTCCTGTGTAGCCAAGTTTACATTCCGTGTATTAGTGATAACTTATGATGTTTCTTTTTCTGTGTGACTTATTTCAGTTAGAATCATCGTACCTGAATCCACTCATTATGCTGCTACGGGCCTGATGACATAGATTTCATTGCTGAGTCATACTGCTTTGTAAGTAAGTACCACAACTTCTTTATCCATTTTTCACTTTCTGTGATATTGAACTTGTACTGTAAACGAGGTTCTTGTAAACAGAGGCGTCCCAAACTTTGGGGTGGCTGTGTCTTTTTGATTTTAATTTCCCTAAGCTATAGGACCATAAGTGGAAGTGCCCTAGGCTCTGTTGCTTTGTTTTTTAGATGTTTCAGGAAACACCATACACTTCTCCCGAGTGTCTGTTGGCAATTTACATCCCGCCCATCAGCATAACAAGGCTCCCAGTTCTCCATGGCCTGTCCTGCCTTTCTGGATTTTACACTTTTTTCAGATGGCCCTTTTGACCGGGGGGAAGTGAGACTTCATTGTAGTGCAGATTTCCTTTGCAAGTTTGCTTGGTTGGCCAAAAAGGGCGTATGCGTTTTTTCCTGAATATATTCAGGAAAAAACGCATACGCCCTTTTTGGCCAAGTGCATCATTGTGGACGTTCTGCCTCTTTTCCCATGCTTTCAATGCAATTCCAGTCTACCTCCTGAAATCGGTTTCCTGCAATTCTGCCCCGCTTTCAAGTCCTCTTGGCAGCCTTACTTCAGTATATTTTTGGACGATAGCTGTCATTTGTAACTCTGCAGGTTTGTGAATTACAGTGCCCCTGAGCTCCTTTCTTCAACTCGCTTTCTTTTGAGCTGGCCGCAACACCGCAGGATGGCTTCAGGCCCTAATCTGGTTCCGGTACGGCACGCTGAGCCTTTGGTTAATTCCTCTTCCTGGTGGGAAATGAGAGTTAAATTTGCCCGTCCAGACACCTCCAGCTAGTCTCTCATTGGTTCTCGCTATTCCTGTTCATCTTCCGCAGAAATTGCAAACTGGGCCAAACAGGAGGTTAAAGGGACTGACTCTCCAAGTCGGGAGGGTGTTAGTAAAGCGTCTGGAATGTTGCACCCGAGTACCAGGGGAGGAAAACTGAGACATATTTGAACACGTCTCCCGTTCACACGGCTGATCATACTCTGGGTTCCACATGCATGTTTTAGCTGAAGGAAGAATACCTTAAACCTGGAGAGTTGAGACCCGTGGAATGGGTACCATGCAATATGACTTCAAAGGGTCTTCATTTGCTCACCGAACCTCTCCAATCCTATCACTGCTGCGTTTATGCCCCTGTACACACGCTTGATTCTCTTTTGGAGACATAGCAATCCATAGGTTTTAAGATACTTACTAGTCAGGTACATTCTTAGGCGTTTAATATGGGGTGTTGAGTCCATTTCGTTGAGCAAGGAGTAGCTCTTGTCTATTCCATATTTGGCTTAAGGAACTTTATCTGTGCTCATTTCAGTGTCTGGTTTTATGCAGCACCCCAACTCACCTTTCCCCTTAAGCAAGCAAAAGTTGGTTTTCTAAATTTGAGACCCTGTTCTGTTTTGGAATTCAGTTCCTGTGTAGCCAAGTTTACATTCCGTGTATTACTGATATCTTATGATGTTTCTTTTTCTGTGTGACTTATTTCAGTTAGAATCATCGTACCTGAATCCACTCATTATGCTGCTACGGGCCTGATGACATAGATTTCATTGCTGAGTCATACTGCATTGTACGTAAGTACCACAAGTTCTTTATCCATTTTTCACTTTCTGTGATATTGAACTTGTACGGTAAATGAGGTTCTTGTAAACAGAGGCGTCCCAAACTTTGGGGTGGCTGTGTCTTTTTGATTTTAATTTCCCTAATCTATAGGACCATAAGTGGAAGTGCCCTAGGCTCTGTTGCTTTGTTTTTTAGATGTTTCAGGAAACACCGTACACTTCTCCCTAGTGTCTGTTGGCAATTTCCATCCCGCCCATCAGCATAACAAGGCTCCCAGTTCTCCATGGCCTGTCCTGCCTTTCTGGATTTTACACTTTTTTCAGATGGCCCTTTTGACCGGGGGGAAGTGAGACTTCATTGTAGTGCAGATTTCCTTTGCAAGCTTGCTTGGTTGGCCAAAAAGGGCGTATGCGTTTTTTCCTGAATATATTCAGGAAAAAACGCATACGCCCTTTTTGGCCAAGTGCATCATGGTGGACGTTCTGCCTCTTTTCCTATGCTTTCAATGCAATTCCAGTCTACCTCCTGAAATTGGTTTCCTGCAATTCTGCCCCGCTTTGAAGTCCTCTTGGCAGCCTTACTTCAGTATATTTTTGGACGATAGCTGTCATTTATAAGTCTGCAGGTTTGTGAATTACAGTGCCCCTGAGCTCCTTTCTTCAACTCGCTTTCTTTTGAGCTGGCCGCAACACCGCAGGATGGCTTCAGGCCCTAATCTGGTTCCTCCACGGCACGCTGAGCCTTTGGTTAATTCCTCTTCCTGGTGGGAAATGAGAGTTAAATTTCCCCGTCCAGACACCTCCAGCTAGTCTCTCATTGGTTCTCCCTATTCCTGTTCATCTTCCGCAGAAATTGCAAACTGGGCCAAACAGGAGGTTAAAGGCGCTGACTCTCCAAGTGGGGAGAGTGTTAGTAAAGCGTCTGGAATGTTGCACCCGAGTACCAGGGGAGGAAAACTGAGACATATTTGAACACGTCTCCCGTTCACACGGTTGATCCTACTCTGGGTTCCACATGCATGTTTTAGCTGAAGGAAGAATACCTTAAACCTGGAGAGTTGAGACCCGTGGAAT
Source organism: Pseudorca crassidens (assembly GCF_039906515.1). Taxonomy (NCBI): domain Eukaryota; kingdom Metazoa; phylum Chordata; class Mammalia; order Artiodactyla; family Delphinidae; genus Pseudorca; species Pseudorca crassidens. The sequence continues at coordinate 991,709 of NC_090300.1, read as the reverse complement.
GGGTACCATGCAATATGACTTCAAAGGGTCTTCATTTGCTCACCGAACCTCTGCAATCCTATCACTGCTGCGTTTATGCCCCTGTACACACGCTTGATTCTCTTTCGGAGACATAGCAATCCATAGGTTTTAAGATACTTACTAGTCAGGTACATTCTTAGGCGTTTAATATGGGGTGTTGAGTCCATTTCGTTGAGCAAGGAGTAGCTCTTGTCTATTCCATATTTGGCTTAAGGAACTTTATCTGTGCTCATTTCAATCTCTGGTTTTATGCAGCACCCCAACTCACCTTTCCCCTTAAGCAAGCATAAGTTGGTTTTCAAAATTTGAGACCCTGTTCTGTTTTGGAATTCAGTTCCTCTGTAGCCAAGTTTACATTCCGTGTATTAGTGATATCTTATGATGTTTCTTTTTCTGTGTGACTTATTTCAGTTAGAATCATCGTACCTGAATCCACTCATTATGCTGCTACGGGCCTGATGACATAGATTTCATTGCTGAGTGATACTGCATTGTACGTAAGTACCACAAGTTCTTTATCCATTTTTCACTTTCTGTGATATTGAACTTGTACGGTAAATGAGGTTCTTGTAAACAGAGGCGTCCCAAACTTTGGGGTGGCTGTGTCTTTTTGATTTTAATTTCCCTAAGCTATAGGTCCATAAGTGGAAGTGCCCTAGGCTCTGTTGCTTTGTTTGTTAGATGTTTCAGGAAACACCATACACTTCTCCCGAGTGTCTGTTGGCAATTTACATCCCGCCCATCAACATAACAAGGCTCCCAGTTCTCCATGGCCTGTCCTGCCTTTCTGGATTTTACACTTTTTTCAGATGGCCCTTTTGACCGGGGGGAAGTGAGACTTCATTGTAGTGCAGATTTCCTTTGCAAGTTTGCTTGGTTGGCCAAAAAGGGCGTATGCGTTTTTTCCTGAATATATTCAGGAAAAAACGCATACGCCCTTTTTGGCAAAGTGTATCATTGTGGACGTTCTGCCTCTTTTCCTATGCTTTCAATGCAATTCCAGTCTACCTCCTGAAATCGGTTTCCTGCAATTCTGCCCCGCTCTCAAGTCCTCTTGGCAGCCTTACATCAGTATATTTTTGGACGATAGCTGTCATTTATAAGTCTGCAGGTTTGTGAATTACAGTGCCCCTGAGCTCCTTTCTTCAACTCGCTTTCTTTTGAGCTGGCCGCAACACCGCAGGATGGCTTCAGGCCCTAATCTGGTTCCGGCCCTGCACACTGAGCCTTTGGTTCATTCCTCTTCCTGGTGGGAAATGAGAGTTAAATTTGCCCGTCCAGACACCTCCAGCTAGTCTCTCATTGGTTCTCCCTATTCCTGTTCATCTTCCGCAGAAATTGCAAACTGGGCCAAACAGGAGGTTAAAGGCGCTGAGTCTCCAAGTGGGGAGAGTGTTAGTAAAGCGTCTGGAATGTTGCACCCGAGTACCAGGGGAGGAAAACTGAGACATATTTGAACACGTCTCCCGTTCACACGGTTGATCATACTCTGGGTTCCACATGCATGTTTTAGCTGAAGGAAGAATACCTTAAACCTGGAGAGTTGAGACCCGTGTAATGGGTACCATGCAATATGACTTCAAAGGGTCTTCATTTGCTCACCGAACCTCTCCAATCCTATCACTGCTGCGTTTATGCCCCTGTACACACGCTTGATTCTCTTTCGGAGACATAGCAATCCATAGGTTTTAAGATACTTACTAGTCAGGTACATTCTTAGGCGTTTAATATGGGGTGTTGAGTCCATTTCGTTGAGCAAGGAGTAGCTCTTGTCTATTCCATATTTGGCTTAAGGAACTTTATCTGTGCTCATTTCAATCTCTGGTTTTATGCAGCACCCCAACTCACCTTTACCCTTAAGCAAGCATAAGTTGGTTTTCTAAATTTGAGACCCTGTTCTGTTTTGGAATTCAGTTCCTCTGTAGCCAAGTTTACATTCCGTGTATTAGTGATATCTTATGATGTTTCTTTTTCTGTGTGACTTATTTCAGTTAGAATCATCGTACCTGAATCCACTCATTATGCTGCTACGGGCCTGATGACATAGATTTCATTGCTGAGTGATACTGCATTGTACGTAAGTACCACAAGTTCTTTATCCATTTTTCACTTTCTGTGATATTGAACTTGTACGGTAAACGAGGTTCTTGTAAACAGAGGCGTCCCAAATTTTGGGGTGGCTGTGTCTTTTTGATTTTAATTTCCCTAAGCTATAGGACCATAAGTGGAAGTGCCCTAGGCTCTGTTGCTTTGTTTTTTAGATGTTTCAGGAAACACCATACACTTCTCCCTAGTGTCTGTTGGCAATTTCCATCCCGCCCATCAGCATAACAAGGCTCCCAGTTCTCCATGGCCTGTCCTGCCTTTCTGGATTTTACACTTTTTTCAGATGGCCCTTTTGACCGGGGGGAAGTGAGACTTCATTGTAGTGCAGATTTCCTTTGCAAGCTTGCTTGGTTGGCCAAAAAGGGCGTATGCGTTTTTTCCTGAATATATTCAGGAAAAAACGCATACGCCCTTTTTGGCCAAGTGCATCATTGTGGACGTTCTGCCTCTTTTCCTATGCTTTCTATGCAATTCCAGTCTACCTCCTGAAATCGGTTTCCTGCAATTCTGCCCCGCTTTCAAGTCCTCTTGGCAGCCTTACTTCAGTATATTTTTGGACGATAGCTGTCATTTATAACTCTGCAGGTTTGTGAATTACAGTGCCCCTGAGCTCCTTTCTTCAACTCGCTTTCTTGTGACCTGGCCGCAACACCGCAGGATGGCTTCAGGCCCTAATCTGGTTCTGGCACGGCACGCTGAGCCTTTGGTTAATTCCTCTTCCTGGTGGGAAATGAGAGTTAAATTTGCCCGTCCAGACACCTCCAGCTAGTCTCTCATTGGTTCTCGCTATTCCTGTTCATCTTCCACAGATATTGCAAACTGGGCCAAACAGGAGGTTAAAGGGACTGACTCTCCAAGTCGGGAGAGTGTTAGTAAAGCCTCTGGAATGTTGCACCCGAGTACCAGGGTACGAAAACTGAGACATATTTGAACACGTCTCCCGTTCACATGGTTGATCATACTCTGCGTTCCACATGCATGTTTTAGCTGAAGGAAGAATACCTTAAACCTGGGTATTTGAAACCCGTGGAATGGGTACCATGCAATATGACTTCAAAGGGTCTTCATTTGCTCACTGAACCTCTCCAATCCTATCACTGCTGCGTTTATGCCCCTGTACACATGCTTGATTCTCTTTCGGAGACATAGCAATCCATAGGTTTTAAGATACTTACTAGTCAGGTACATTCTTAGGCGTTTAATATGCGGTGTTGAGTCCATTTCGTTGAGCAAGGAGTAGCTCTTGTCTATTCCATATTTGACTTAAGGAACATTATCTGTGCTCATTTCAATCTCTGGTTTTATGCAGCACCCCAACTCACCTTTACCCTTAAGCAAGCATAAGTTGGTTTTCTAAATTTGAGACCCTGTTCTGTTCTGTAATTCAGTTCCTGTGTAGCCAAGTTTACATTCCGTGTATTACTGATATCTTATGATGTTTCTTTTTCTGTGTGACTTATTTCAGTTAGAATCATCGTACCTGAATCCACTCTTTATGTTGCTACGGGCCTGATGACATAGATTTCATTGCTGAGTGATATTGCTTTGTAAGTAAATACCACAACTTCTTTATCCATTTTTCACTTTCTGTGATATTGAACTTGTACTGTAAACGAGGTTCTTGTAAACAGAGGCGTCCCAAACTTTGGGGTGGCTGTTTCTTTTTGATTTTAATTTCCCTAAGCTATAGGACCATAAGTGGAAGTGCCCTAGGCTCTGTTGCTTTGTTTTTTAGATGTTTCAGGAAACACCATACACTTCTCCTGAGTGTCTGTTGGCAATTTACCTCCCGCCCATCAGCATAACAAGGCTCCCAGTTCTCCATGGCCTGTCCTGCCTTTCTGGATTTTACACTTTTTTCAGATGGCCCTTTTGACCGGGGGGAAGTGAGACTTCATTGTAGTGCAGATTTCCTTTGCAAGCTTGCTTGGTTGGCCAAAAAGAGCGTATGCGTTTTTCCTGAATATATTCAGGAAAAAACGCATACGCTCTTTTTGGCCAAGTGCATCATTGTGGACGTTCTGCCTCTTTTCCTATGCTTTCAATGCAATTCCAGTCTACCTCCTGAAATCGGTTTCCTGCAATTCTGCCCCGTTTTGAAGTCCTCTTGGCAGCCTTACTTCAGTATATTTTTGGACGATAGCTGTCATTTATAACTCTGCAGGTTTGTGAATTACAGTGCCCCTGAGCTCCTTTCTTCAACTCGCTTTCTTGTGACCTGGCCGCAACACCGCAGGATGGCTTCAGGCCCTAATGTGGTTCCAGCACGGCATGCTGAGCCTTTGGTTATTTCCTCTTCCTGGTGGGAAATGAGAGTTAAATTTGCCCGTCCAGACACCTCCAGCTAGTCTCTCATTGGTTCTCCCTATTCCTGTTCATCTTCCGCAGAAATTGCAAACTGGGCCAAACAGGAGGTTAAAAGCGCTGACTCTCCAAGTGGGGAGAGTGTTAGTAAAGCGTCTGGAATGTTGCACCCGAGTACCAGGGGAGGAAAACTGAGACATATTTGAACACGTCTCCCGTTCACACGGTTGATCATACTCTGGGTTCCACATGCATGTTTTAGCTGAAGGAAGAATACCTTAAACCTGGAGAGTTGAGACCCGTGGAATGGGTACCATGCAATATGACTTCAAAGGGTCTTCATTTGCTCACCGAACCTCTCCAATCCTATCACTGCTGTGTTATGCCCCTGTAAACATGCTTGATTCTCTTTTGGAGACATAGCAATCCATAGGTTTTAAGATACTTACTAGTCAGGTACATTCTTAGGCGTTTAATATGGGGTGTTGAGTCCATTTCATTGAGCAAGGAGTAGCTCTTGTCTATTCCATATTTGGCTTAAGGAAATTTATCTGTGCTCATTTCAATCTCTGGTTTTATGCAGCACCCCAACTCACCTTTCCCCTTAAGCAAGCATAAGTTGGTTTTCTAAATTTGAGACCCTGTTCTGTTTTGGAATTCAGTTCCTGTGTAGCCAAGTTTACATTCCGTGTATTACTGATATCTTATGATGTTTCTTTTTCTGTGTGACTTATTTCAGTTAGAATCATCGTACCTGAATCCACTCATTATGCTGCTACGGGCCTGATGATATAGATTTCATTGCTGAGTCATACTGCATTGTACGTAAGTACCACAAGTTCTTTATCCATTTTTCACTTTCTGTGATATTGAACTTGTACGGTAAACGAGGTTCTTGTAAACAGAGGTGTCCCAAACTTTGGGGTGGCTGTGTCTTTTTGATTTTAATTTCCCTAAGCTATAGGACCATAAGTGGAAGTGCCCTAGGCTCTGTTGCTTTGTTTTTTAGATGTTTCAGGAAACACCATACACTTCTCCCGAGTGTCTGTTGGCAATTTACATCCCGCCCATCAGCATAACAAGGCTCCCAGTTCTCCATGGCCTGTCCTGCCTTTCTGGATTTTACACTTTTTTCAGATGGCCCTTTTGACCGGGGGGAAGTGAGACTTCATTGTAGTGCAGATTTCCTTTGCAAGTTTGCTTGGTTGGCCAAAACGGGCGTATGCGTTTTTTCCTGAATGTATTCAGGAAAAAACGCATACGCGCTTTTTGGCGAAGTGCATCATTGTGGACGTTCTGCCTCTTTTCCTATGCTTTCAATGCAATTCCAGTCTACCTCCTGAAATTGGTTTCCTGCAATTCTGCCCCGCTTTGAAGTCCTCTTGGCAGCCTTACTTCAGTATATTTTTGGACGATAGCTGTCATTTATAACTCTGCAGGTTTGTGAATTACAGTGCCCCTGAGCTCCTTTCTTCAACTCGCTTTCTTTTGAGCTGGCCGCAACACCGCAGGATGGCTTCAGGCCCTAATCTGGTTCCGGTACGGCACGCTGAGCCTTTGGTTAATTCCTCTTCCTGGTGGGAAATGAGAGTTAAATTTGCCCGTCCAGACACCTCCAGCTAGTCTCTCATTGGTTCTCGCTATTCCTGTTCATCTTCCGCAGAAATTGCAAACTGGGCCAAACAGGAGGTTAAAGGGACTGACTCTCCAAGTCGGGAGGGTGTTAGTAAAGCGTCTGGAATGTTGCACCCGAGTACCAGGGTACGAAAACTGAGACATATTTGAACACGTCTCCCGATCACACGGTTGATCATACTCTAGGTTCCACATGCATGTTTTAGCTGAAGGAAGAATACCTTAAACCTGGGTAGTTGAAACCCGTGGAATGGGTACCATGCAATATGACTTCAAAGGGTCTTCATTTGCTCACCGAACCTCTCCAATCCTATCACTGCTGCTTTTATGTCCCTGTACACATGCTTGATTCTCTTTCGGAGACATAGCAATCCATAGGTTTTAAGATACTTACTAGTCAGGTACATTATTAGGCGTTTAATATGCGGTGTTGAGTCCATTTCGTTGAGCAAGGAGTAGCTCTTGTCTATTCCATATTTGGCTTAAGGAACTTTATCTGTGCTCATTTCAATCTCTGGTTTTATGCAGCACCCCAACTCACCTTTCCCCTTAAGCAAGCATAAGTTGGTTTTCTAAATTTGAGACCCTGTTCTGTTTTGGAATTCAGTTCCTGTGTAGCCAAGTTTACATTCCGTGTATTAGTGATAACTTATGATGTTTCTTTTTCTGTGTGACTTATTTCAGTTAGAATCATCGTACCTGAATCCACTCATTATGCTGCTACGGGCCTGATGACATAGATTTCATTGCTGAGTCATACTGCTTTGTAAGTAAGTACCACAACTTCTTTATCCATTTTTCACTTTCTGTGATATTGAACTTGTACTGTAAACGAGGTTCTTGTAAACAGAGGCGTCCCAAACTTTGGGGTGGCTGTGTCTTTTTGATTTTAATTTCCCTAAGCTATAGGACCATAAGTGGAAGTGCCCTAGGCTCTGTTGCTTTGTTTTTTAGATGTTTCAGGAAACACCATACACTTCTCCCGAGTGTCTGTTGGCAATTTACATCCCGCCCATCAGCATAACAAGGCTCCCAGTTCTCCATGGCCTGTCCTGCCTTTCTGGATTTTACACTTTTTTCAGATGGCCCTTTTGACCGGGGGGAAGTGAGACTTCATTGTAGTGCAGATTTCCTTTGCAAGTTTGCTTGGTTGGCCAAAAAGGGCGTATGCGTTTTTTCCTGAATATATTCAGGAAAAAACGCATACGCCCTTTTTGGCCAAGTGCATCATTGTGGACGTTCTGCCTCTTTTCCCATGCTTTCAATGCAATTCCAGTCTACCTCCTGAAATCGGTTTCCTGCAATTCTGCCCCGCTTTCAAGTCCTCTTGGCAGCCTTACTTCAGTATATTTTTGGACGATAGCTGTCATTTGTAACTCTGCAGGTTTGTGAATTACAGTGCCCCTGAGCTCCTTTCTTCAACTCGCTTTCTTTTGAGCTGGCCGCAACACCGCAGGATGGCTTCAGGCCCTAATCTGGTTCCGGTACGGCACGCTGAGCCTTTGGTTAATTCCTCTTCCTGGTGGGAAATGAGAGTTAAATTTGCCCGTCCAGACACCTCCAGCTAGTCTCTCATTGGTTCTCGCTATTCCTGTTCATCTTCCGCAGAAATTGCAAACTGGGCCAAACAGGAGGTTAAAGGGACTGACTCTCCAAGTCGGGAGGGTGTTAGTAAAGCGTCTGGAATGTTGCACCCGAGTACCAGGGGAGGAAAACTGAGACATATTTGAACACGTCTCCCGTTCACACGGCTGATCATACTCTGGGTTCCACATGCATGTTTTAGCTGAAGGAAGAATACCTTAAACCTGGAGAGTTGAGACCCGTGGAATGGGTACCATGCAATATGACTTCAAAGGGTCTTCATTTGCTCACCGAACCTCTCCAATCCTATCACTGCTGCGTTTATGCCCCTGTACACACGCTTGATTCTCTTTTGGAGACATAGCAATCCATAGGTTTTAAGATACTTACTAGTCAGGTACATTCTTAGGCGTTTAATATGGGGTGTTGAGTCCATTTCGTTGAGCAAGGAGTAGCTCTTGTCTATTCCATATTTGGCTTAAGGAACTTTATCTGTGCTCATTTCAGTGTCTGGTTTTATGCAGCACCCCAACTCACCTTTCCCCTTAAGCAAGCAAAAGTTGGTTTTCTAAATTTGAGACCCTGTTCTGTTTTGGAATTCAGTTCCTGTGTAGCCAAGTTTACATTCCGTGTATTACTGATATCTTATGATGTTTCTTTTTCTGTGTGACTTATTTCAGTTAGAATCATCGTACCTGAATCCACTCATTATGCTGCTACGGGCCTGATGACATAGATTTCATTGCTGAGTCATACTGCATTGTACGTAAGTACCACAAGTTCTTTATCCATTTTTCACTTTCTGTGATATTGAACTTGTACGGTAAATGAGGTTCTTGTAAACAGAGGCGTCCCAAACTTTGGGGTGGCTGTGTCTTTTTGATTTTAATTTCCCTAATCTATAGGACCATAAGTGGAAGTGCCCTAGGCTCTGTTGCTTTGTTTTTTAGATGTTTCAGGAAACACCGTACACTTCTCCCGAGTGTCTGTTGGCAATTTACATCCCGCCCATCAGCATAACAAGGCTCCCAGTTCTCCATGGCCTGTCCTGCCTTTCTGGATTTTACACGTTTTTCAGATGGCCCTTTTGACAGGGGGGAAGTGAGACTTCATTGTAGTGCAGATTTCCTTTGCAAGTTTGCTTGGTTGGCCAAAAAGGTCGTATGCGTTTTTTCCTGAATATATTCAGGAAAAAACGCATATGCCCTTTTTGGCCAAGTGCATCATTGTGGACGTTCTGCCTCTTTTCCTATGCTTTCAATGCAATTCCAGTCTACCTCCTGAAATCGGTTTCCTGCAATTCTGCCCCGCTTTCAAGTCCTCTTGGCAGCCTTACTTCAGTATATTTTTGGACGATAGCTGTCATTTATAACTCTGCAGGTTTGTGAATTACAGTGCCCCTGAGCTCCTTTCTTCAACTCGCTTTCTTTTGAGCTGGCCGCAACACCGCAGGATGGCTTCAGGCCCTAATATGGTTCCGGCATGGCACGCTGAGCCTTTGGTTAATTCCTCTTCCTGGTGGGAAATGAGAGTTAAATTTGCCCGTCCAGACACCTCCAGCTAGTCTCTCATTGGTTCTCGCTATTCCTGTTCATCTTCCGCAGAAATTGCAAACTGGGCCAAACAGGAGGTTAAAGGGACTGACTCTCCAAGTCGGGAGGGTGTTAGTAAAGCGTCTGGAATGTTGCACCCGAGTACCAGGGTACGAAAACTGAGACATATTTAAACACGTCTCCCGATCACATGGTTGATCATACTCTAGGTTCCACATGCATGTTTTAGCTGAAGGAAGAATACCTTAAACCTGGGTAGTTGAAACCCGTGGAATGGGTACCATGCAATATGATTTCAAAGGGTCTTCATTTGCTCACCGAACCTCTCCAATCCTATCACTGCTGCGTTTATGCCCCTGTACACATGCTTGATTCTCTTTCGGAGACATAGCAATCCATAGGTTTTAAGATACTTACTAGTCAGATACATTCTTAGGCGTTTAATATGCGGTGTTGAGTCCATTTCGTTGCGCAAGGAGTAGCTCTTGTCTATTCCATATTTGGCTTAAGGAACTTTATCTGTACTCATTTCAATCTCTGGTTTTATGCAGCACCCCAACTCACCTTTACCCTTAAGCAAGCATAAGTTGGTTTTCTAAATTTGAGACCCTGTTCTGTTCTGTAATTCAGTTCCTGTGTAGCCAAGTTTACATTCCGTGTATTACTGATATCTTATGATGTTTCTTTTTCTGTGTGACTTATTTCAGTTAGAATCATCGTACCTGAATCCACTCATTATGCTGCTACGGGCCTGATGACATAGATTTCATTGCTGAGTCATACTGCATTGTACGTAAGTACCACAAGTTCTTTATCCATTTTTCACTTTCTGTGACATTGAACTTGTACGGTAAATGAGGTTCTTGTAAACAGAGGCGTCCCAAACTTTGGGGTGGCTGTGTCTTTTTGATTTTAATTTCCCTAATCTATAGGACCATAAGTGGAAGTGCCCTAGGCTCTGTTGCTTTGTTTTTTAGATGTTTCAGGAAACACCATACACTTCTCCCGAGTGTCTGTTGGCAATTTACATCCCGCCCATCAGCATAACAAGGCTCCCAGTTCTTCATGGCCTGTCCTGTCTTTCTGGATTTTACACTTTTTTCAGATGGCCCTTTTGACCGGGGGGAAGTGAGACTTCATTGTAGTGCAGATTTCCTTTGCAAGCTTGCTTGGTTGGCCAAAAAGGGCGTATGCGTTTTTTCCTGAATATATTCAGGAAAAAACGCATCCGCCCTTTTTGGCCAAGTGCATCATTGTGGACGTTCTGCCTCTTTTCCTATGCTTTCAATGCAATTCCAGTCTACCTCCTGAAATCGGTTTCCTGCAATTCTGTCCCGCTTTCAAGTCCTCTTGGCAGCCTTACTTCAGTATATTTTTGGACGATAGCTGTCATTTATAACTCTGCAGGTTTGTGAATTACAGTGCCCCTGAGCTCCTTTCTTCAACTCGCTTTCTTGTGACCTGGCCGCAGCACCGCAGGATGGCTTCAGGCCCTAATCTGGTTCCGGCACGGCACGCTGAGCCTTTGGTTAATTCCTCTTCCTCGTGGGTAATGAGAGTTAAATTTGCCCGTCCAGACACCTCCAGCTAGTCTCTCATTGGTTCTCCCTATTCCTGTTCATCTTCCGCAGAAATTGCAAACTGGGCCAAACAAGAGGTTAAAGGGACTGACTCTCCAAGTCGGGAGGGTGTTAGTAAAGTGTCTGGAATGTTGCACCCGAGTACCAGGGTACGAAAACTGAGACATATTTGAACACGTCTCCCGATCACATGGTTGATCATACTCTAGGTTCCACATGCATGTTTTAGCTGAAGGAAGAATACCTTAAACCTGGGTAGTTGAAACCCGTGGAATGGGTACCATGCAATATGACTTCAAAGGGTCTTCATTTGCTCACCGAACCTCTCCAATCCTATCACTGCTGCGCTTATGCCCCTGTACACATGCTTGATTCTCTTTTGGAGACATAGCATTCCCTAGGTTTTAAGATACTTACTAGTCAGGTACATTTTTAGGCGTTTAATATGGGGTGTTGAGTCCATTTCGTTGAGCAAGGAGTAGCTCTTGTCTATTCCATATTTGGCTTAAGGAACTTTATCTGTGCTCATTTCAATGTCTGGTTTTATGCAGCACCCCAACTCACCTTTCCCCTTAAGCAAGCAAAAGTTGGTTTTCTAAATTTGAGACCCTGTTCTGTTTTGGAATTCAGTTCCTGTGTAGCCAAGTTTACATTCCGTGTATTAGTGATATCTTATGATGTTTCTTTTTCTGTGTGACTTATTTCAGTTAGAATCATCGTACCTGAATCCACTCATTATGCTGCTACGGGCCTGATGCCATAGATTTCATTGCTGAGTGATACTGCATTGTACGTAAGTACTACAAGTTCTTTATCCATTTTTCACTTTCTGTGATATTGAACTTGTACGGTAAACGAGGTTCTTGTAAACAGAGGCGTCCCAAACTTTGGGGTGGCTGTGTCTTTTTTATTTTAATTTCCCTAAGCTATAGGACCATAAGTGGAAGTGTCCTAGGCTCTGTTGCTTTGTTTTTTAGATGTTTCAGGAAACACCATACACTTCTCCCGAGTGTCTGTTGGCAATTTACATCCCGCCCATCAGCATAACAAGGCTCCCAGTTCTCCATGGCCTGTCCTGCCTTTCTGGATTTTACACTTTTTTCAGATGGCCCTTTTGACCGGGGGGAAGTGAGACTACATTGTAGTGCAGATTTCCTTTGCAAGTTTGCTTGGTTGGCCAAAAAGGGCGTATGCGTTTTTTCCTGAATATATTCAGGAAAAAACGCATACGCACTTTATGGCCAAGTGCATCATTGTGGACGTTCTGCCTCTTTTCCTATGCTTTCAATGCAATTCCAGTCTACCTCCTGAAATCGGTTTCCTGCAATTCTGCCCCGCTTTCAAGTCCTCTTGGCAGCCTTACTTCAGTATATTTTTGGACGATAGCTGTCATTTATAAGTCTGCAGGTTTGTGAATTACAGTGTCCCTAAGCTCCTTTCTTCAACTCGCTGTCTTTTGAGCTGGCCGCAACACCGCAGGATGGCTTCGGGCCCTAATCTGGATCCGGCACGGCACGCTGAGCCTTTGGTTATTTCCTCTTCCTGGTGGGAAATGAGAGTTAAATTTGCCCGTCCAGACACCTCCAGCTAGTCTCTCATTGGTTCTCCCTATTCCTGTTCATCTTCCGCAGAAATTGCAAACTGGGCCAAACAGGAGGTTAAAGGCGCTGACTCTCCAAGGGGGGAGAGTGTTAGTATAGCGTCTGGAATGTTGCACCCGAGTACCAGGGGAGGAATACTGAGACATATTTGAACATGTCTCCCATTCACACGGTTGATCATACTCTGGGTTCCACATGCATGTTTTAGCTGAAGGAAGAATACCTTAAACCTGGAGAGTTGAGACCCGTGGAATGGGTACCATGCAATATGACTTCAAAGGGTCTTCATTTGCTCACCGAACCTCTCCAATCCTATCACTGCTGCGTTTATGCCCCTGTACACACGCTTGATTCTCTTTTGGAGACATAGCAATCCATACGTTTTAAGATACTTACTAGTCAGGTACATTCTTAGGCGTTTAATATGGGGTGTTGAGTCCATTTCGTTGAACAAGGAGTAGCTCTTGTCTATTCCATATTTGGCTTAAGGAACTTTATCTGTGCTCATTTCAATGTCTGGTTTTATGCAGCACCCCAACTCACCTTTACCCTTAAGCAAGCATAAGTTGGTTTTCTAAATTTGAGACCCTGTTCTGTTCTGTAATTCAGTTCCTGTGTAGCCAAGTTTACATTCCGTGTATTACTGATATCTTATGATGTTTCTTTTTCTGTGTGACTTATTTCAGTTAGAATCATCATACCTGAATCCACTCATTGTGCTGCTAAGGGCCTGATGACATAGATTTCATTGCTGAGTGATATTGTTTGTAAGTAAATACCACAACTTCTTTATCCATTTTTCACTTTCTGCGATGTTGAACTTGTACTGTAAACGAGGTTCTTGTAAACAGAGGTGTCCCAAACTTTGGGGTGGCTGTGTCTTTTTATTTTTATTTCCCTAATCTATAGGACCATAAGTGGAAGTGCCCTAGGCTCTGTTGCTTTGTTTTTTAGATGTTTCAGGAAACACCATACACTTCTCCCGAGTGTCTGTTGGCAATTTACATCCCGCCCATCAACATAACAAGGCTCCCAGTTCTCCATGGCCTGTCCTGCCTTTCTGGATTTTACACTTTTTTCAGATGGCCCTTTTGACCGGGGGGAAGTGAGACTTCATTGTAGTGCAGATTTCCTTTGCAAGCTTGCTTGGTTGGCCAAAAAGGGCGTATGCGTTTTCTCCTGAATATATTCAGGAAAAAACGCATACGCCCTTTTTGGCCAAGTGCATCATTGTGGACGTTCTGCCTCTTTTCCTATGCTTTCAATGCAATTCCAGTCTACCTCCTGAAATCGGTTTCCTGCAATTCTGCCCCGCTTTCAAGTCCTCTTGGCAGCCTTACTTCAGTATATTTTTGGACGATAGCTGTCATTTATAACTCTGCAGGTTTGTGAATTACAGTGCCCCTGAGCTCCTTTCTTCAACTCGCTTTCTTTTGAGCTGGCCGCAACACCGCAGGATGGCTTCAGGCCCTAATCTGCTTCCGGCACGGCACGCTGAGCCTTTGGTTAATTCCTCTTCCTGGTGGGAAATGAGAGTTAAATTAGCCCGTCCAGACACCTCCAGCTAGTCTCTCATTGGTTCTCGCTATTCCTGTTCATCTTCCGCAGAAATTGCAAACTGGGCCAAACAGGAGGTTAAAGGGACTGACTCTCCAAGTCGGGAGGGTGTTAGTAAAGCGTCTGGAATGTTGCACCCGAGTACCAGGGGAGGAAAACTGAGACATATTTGAACACGTCTCCCGTTCACACGGTTGATCATACTCTGGGTTCCACATGCATGTTTTAGCTGAAGGAAGAATACCTTAAACCTGGAGAGTTGAGACCCGTGGAATGGGTACCATGCAATATGACTTCAAAGGGTCTTCATTTGCTCACCGAAGCTCTCCAATCCTATCACTGCTGTGTTTATGCCCCTGTAAACATGCTTGATTCTCTTTTGGAGACATAGCAATCCATAGGTTTTAAGATACTTATTAGTCAGGTACATTCTTAGGCGTTTAATATGGGGTGTTGAGTCCATTTCATTGAGCAAGGAGTAGCTCTTGTCTATTCCATATTTGGCTTAAGGAACTTTATCTGTGCTCATTTCAATCTCTGGTTTTATGCAGCACCCCAACTCACCTTTCCCCTTAAGCAAGCATAAGTTGGTTTTCTAAATTTGAGACCCTGTTCTGTTTTGGAATTCAGTTCCTGTGTAGCCAAGTTTACATTCCGTGTATTAGTGATATCTTATGATGTTTCTTTTTCTGTGTGACTTATTTCAGTTAGAATCATCGTACCTGAATCCACTCATTATGCTGCTACGGGCCTGATGCCATAGATTTCATTGCTGAGTCATACTGCATTGTACGTAAGTACTACAAGTTCTTTATCCATTTTTCACTTTCTGTGATATTGAACTTGTACGGTAAACGAGGTTCTTGTAAACAGAGGTGTCCCAAACTTTGGGGTGGCTGTGTCTTTTTGATTTTAATTTCCCTAAGCTATAGGACCATAAGTGGAAGTGCCCTAGGCTCTGTTGCTTTGTTTTTTAGATGTTTCAGGAAACACCATACACTTCTCCCGAGTGTCTGTTGGCAATTTACATCCCGCCCATCAGCATAACAAGGCTCCCAGTTCTCCATGGCCTGTCCTGCCTTTCTGGATTTTACAATTTTTTCAGATGGCCCTTTTGACCGGGGGGAAGTGAGACTTCATTGTAGTGCAGATTTCCTTTGCAAGTTTGCTTGGTTGGCCAAAAAGGGCGTATGCGTTTTTTCCTGAATGTATTCAGGAAAAAACGCATACGCGCTTTTTGGCGAAGTGCATCATTGTGGACGTTCTGCCTCTTTTCCTATGCTTTCAATGCAATTCCAGTCTACCTCCTGAAATCGGTTTCCTGCAATTCTGCCCCGCTTTGAAGTCCTCTTGGCAGCCTTACTTCAGTATATTTTTGGACGATAGCTGTCATTTATAACTCTGCAGGTTTGTGAATTACAGTGCCCCTGAGCTCCTTTCTTCAACTCGCTTTCTTGTGACCTGGCCGCAACACCGCAGGATGGCTTCAGGCCCTAATCTTGTTCCGGCACGGCACGCTGAGCCTTTGGTTAATTCCTCTTCCTGGTGGGAAATGAGAGTTAAATTTGCCCGTCCAGACACCTCCAGCTAGTCTCTCATTGGTTCTCCCTATTCCTGTTCATCTTCCGCAGAAATTGCAAACTGGGCCAAACAGGAGGTTAAAGGCGCTGACTCTCCAAGTGGGGAGAGTGTTAGTAAAGCGTCTGGAATGTTGCACCCGAGTACCAGGGGAGGAAAACTGAGACATATTTGAACACGTCTCCCGTTCACATGGTTGATCATACTCTGGGTTCCACATGCATGTTTTAGCTGAAGGAAGAATACCTTAAACCTGGAGAGTTGAGACCCGTGGAATGGGTACCATGCAATGTGACTTCAAAGGGTCTTCATTTGCTCACCGAAACTCTCCAATCCTATCACTGCTGCGTTTATGCCCCTGTACACACGCTTGATTCTCTTTTGGAGACATAGCAATCCATAGGTTTTAAGATACTTACTAGTCACGTACATTCTTAGGCGTTTAATATGGGGTGTTGAGTCCATTTCGTTGAACAAGGAGTAGCTCTTGTCTATTCCATATTTGGCTTAAGGAACTTTATCTGTGCTCATTTCAATGTCTGGTTTTATGCAGCACCCCAACTCACCTTTCCCCTTAAGCAAGCAAAAGTTGGTTTTCTAAATTTGAGACCCTGTTCTGTTTTGGAATTCAGTTCCTGTGTAGCCAAGTTTACATTCCGTGTATTAGTGATATCTTATGATGTTTCTTTTTCTGTGTGACTTATTTCAGTTAGAATCATCGTACCTGAATCCACTCATTATGCTGCTACGGGCCTGATGCCATAGATTTCATTGCTGAGTGATACTGCATTGTACGTAAGTACCACAAGTTCTTTATCCATTTTTCACTTTCTGTGATATTGAACTTGTACGGTAAACGAGGTTCTTGTAAACAGAGGCGTCCCAAACTTTGGGGTGGCTGTGTCTTTTTGATTTTAATTTCCCTAAGCTATAGGACCATAAGTGGAAGTGTCCTAGGCTCTGTTGCTTTGTTTTTTAGATGTTTCAGGAAACACCATACACTTCTCCCGAGTGTCTGTTGGCAATTTACATCCCGCCCATCAGCATAACAAGGCTCCCAGTTCTCCATGGCCTGTCCTGCCTTTCTGGATTTTACACTTTTTTCAGATGGCCCTTTTGACCGGGGGGAAGTGAGACTACATTGTAGTGCAGATTTCCTTTGCAAGTTTGCTTGGTTGGCCAAAAAGGGCGTATGCGTTTTTTCCTGAATATATTCAGGAAAAAACGCATACGCACTTTATGGCCAAGTGCATCATTGTGGACGTTCTGCCTCTTTTCCTATGCTTTCAATGCAATTCCAGTCTACCTCCTGAAATCGGTTTCCTGCAATTCTGCCCCACTTTCAAGTCCTCTTGGCAGCCTTACTTCAGTATATTTTTGGACGATAGCTGTCATTTATAAGTCTGCAGGTTTGTGAATTACAGTGCCCCTGAGCTCCTTTCTTCAACTCGCATTCTTTTGAGCTGGCCGCAACACCGCAGGATGGCTTCAGGCCCTAATCTGGTTCCGGCACGGCACGCTGAGCCTTTGGTTATTTCCTCTTCCTGGTGGGAAATGAGAGTTAAATTTGCCCGTCCAGACACCTCCAGCTAGTCTCTCATTGGTTCTCCCTATTCCTGTTCATCTTCCGCAGAAATTGCAAACTGGGCCAAACAGGAGGTTAAAGGCGCTGACTCTCCAAGGGGGGAGAGTGTTAGTAAAGCGTCTGGAATGTTGCACCCGAGTACCAGGGGAGGAATACTGAGACATATTTGAACACGTCTCCCATTCACATGGTTTATCATACTCTGGGTTCCACATGCATGTTTTAGCTGAAGGAAGAATACCTTAAACCTGGAGAGTTGAGACCCGTGGAATGGGTACCATGCAATGTGACTTCAAAGGGTCTTCATTTGCTCACCGAACCTCTCCAATCCTATCACTGCTGCGTTTATGCCCCTGTACACACGCTTGATTCTCTTTTGGAGACATAGCAATCCATAGGTTTTAAGATACTTACTAGTCACGTACATTCTTAGGCGTTTAATATGGGGTGTTGAGTCCATTTCGTTGAGCAAGGAGTAGCTCTTGTCTATTCCATATTTGGCTTAAGGAACTTTATCTGTGCTCATTTCAATGTCTGGTTTTATGCAGCACCCCAACTCACCTTTCCCCTTAAGCAAGCATAAGTTGGTTTTCTAAATTTGAGACCCTGTTCTGTTTTGGAATTCAGTTCCTGTGTAGCCAAGTTTACATTCCGTGTATTACTGATATCTTATGATGTTTCTTTTTCTGTGTGACTTATTTCAGTTAGAATCATCGTACCTGAATCCACTCATTATGCTGCTACGGGCCTGATGACATAGATTTCATTGCTGAGTGATACTGCATTGTACGTAAGTACTACAAGTTCTTTATCCATTTTTCACTTTCTGTGATATTGAACTTGTACGGTAAACGAGGTTCTTGTAAACAGAGGTGTCCCAAACATTGGGGTGGCTGTGTCTTTTTGATTTTAATTTCCCTAAGCTAAAAGACCATAAGTGGAAGTGCCCTAGGCTCTGTTGCTTTGTTTTTTAGATGTTTCAGGAAACACCATACACTTCTCCCGAGTGTCTGTTGGCAATTTACATCCCACCCATCAGCATAACAAAGCTCCCAGTTCTCCATGGCCTGTCCTGCCTTTCTGGATTTTACACTTTTTTCAGATGGCCCTTTTGACCGGGGGGAAGTGAGACTACATTGTAGTGCAGATTTCCTTTGCAAGTTTGCTTGGTTGGCCAAAAAGGGCGTATGCGTTTTTTCCTGAATATATTCAGGAAAAAACGCATACGCCCTTTTTGGCCAAGTGTATCATTGTGGACGTTCTGCCTCTTTTCCCATGCTTTCAATGCAATTCCAGTCTACCTCCTGAAATCGGTTTCCTGCAATTCTGCTCCGCTTTCAAGTCCTCTTGGCAGCCTTACTTCAGTATATTTTTGGACGATAGCTGTCATTTATAACTCTGCAGGTTTGTGAATTACAGTGCCCCTGAGCTCCTTTCTTCAACTCGCTTTCTTGTGACCTGGCCGCAACACCGCAGGATGGCTTCAGGCCCTAATCTAGTTCCGGCACGGCACGCTGAGCCTTTGGTTAATTCCTCTTCCTGGTGGGAAATGAGAGTTAAATTTGCCCGTCCAGACACCTCCAGCTAGTCTCTCATTGGTTCTCGCTATTCCTGTTCATCTTCAGCAGAAATTGCAAACTGGGCCAAACAGGAGGTTAAAGGGACTGACTCTCCAAGTCGGGAGAGTGTTAGTAAAGCGTCTTGAATGTTGCACCCGAGTACCAGGGTATGAAAACTGAGACATATTTGAACACGTCTCCTGATCACATGGTTTATCATACTCTAGGTTCCACATGCATGTTTTAGCTGAAGGAAGAATACCCTAAACCAGGGTAGTTGAAACCCGTGGAATGGGTACCATGCAATATGACTTCAAAGGGTCTTCATTTGCTCACCGAACCTCTCCAATCCTATCACTGCTGCGTTTATGCCCCTGTACACATGCTTGATTCTCTTTCGGAGACATAGCAATCCATAGGTTTTAAGATACTTACTAGTCAGATACATTCTTAGTCGTTTAATATGCGGTGTTGAGTCCATTTCGTTGAGCAAGGAGTAGCTCTTGTCTATTCCATATTTGGCTTAAGGATCTTTATCTGTGCTCATTTCAATCTCTGGTTTTATGCAGCACCCCAACTCACCTTTACCCTTAAGCAAGCATAAGTTGGTTTTCTAAATTTGAGACCCTGTTCTGTTCTGTAATTCAGTTCCTGTGTAGCCAAGTTTACATTCCGTGTATTACTGATATCTTATGATGTTTCTTTTTCTGTGTGACTTATTTCAGTTAGAATCATCATACCTGAATCCACTCATTGTGCTGCTAAGGGCCTGATGACATAGATTTCATTGCTGAGTGATATTGCTTTGTAAGTAAATACCACAACTTCTTTATCCATTTTTCACTTTCTGCGATGTTGAACTTGTACTGTAAACGAGGTTCTTGTAAACAGAGGCGTCCCAAACTTTGGGGTGGCTGTGTCTTTTTGATTTTAATTTCCCTAAGCTATAGGACCATAAGTGGAAGTGCCCTAGGCTCTGTTGCTTTGTTTTTTAGATGTTTCAGGAAACACCATACACTTCTCCCGAGTGTCTGTTGGCAATTTACATCCCGCCCATCAGCATAACAAGGCTCCCAGTTCTCCATGGCCTGTCCTGCCTTTCTGGATTTTACACTTTTTTCAGATGGCCCTTTTGACCGGGGGGAAGTGAGACTTCATTGTAGTGCAGATTTCCTTTGCAAGCTTGCTTGGTTGGCCAAAACGGGCGTATGCGTTTCTTCCTGAATATATTCAGGAAAAAACGCATACGCCCGTTTTGGCCAAGTGCATCATTGTGGACGTTCTGCCTCTTTTCCTATGCTTTCAATGCAATTCCAGTCTACCTCCTGAAATTGGTTTCCTGCCATTCTGCCCCGCTTTCAAGTCCTCTTGGCAGCCTTACTTCAGTATATTTTTGGACGATAGCTGTCATTTATAACTATGCAGGTTTGTGAATTACAGTGCCCCTGAGCTCCTTTCTTCAACTCGCTTTCTTTTGAGCTGGCAGCAACACCGCAGTATGGCTTCAGGCCGTAATCTGGTTCCGGCACGGCACGCTGAGCCTTTGGTTCATTCCTCTTCCTGGTGGGAAATGAGAGTTAAATTTGCCCGTCCAGACACCTTCAGCTAGTCTCTCATTGGTTCTCGCTATTCCTGTTCATCTTCCGCAGAAATTGCAAACTGGGCCAAACAGGAGGTTAAAGGGACTGACTCTCCAAGTCGGGAGGATGTTAGTAAAGCGTCTGGAATGTTGCACCCTAGAACCAGGGTACGAAAACTGAGACATATTTGAACACGTCTCCCGATCACATGGTTGATCATACTCTAGGTTCCACATGCATGTTTTAGCTGAAGGAAGAATACCTTAAACCTGGGTAGTTGAAACCCGTGGAATGGGTACCATGCAATATGACTTCAAAGGGTCTTCATTTGCTCACCGAACCTCTCCAATCCTATCACTGCTGCGTTTATGCCCCTGTACACATGCTTGATTCTCTTTCGGAGACATAGCAATCCATAGGTTTTAAGATACTTACTAGTCAGGTACATTCTTAGGCGTTTAATATGGTGTGTTGAGTCCATTTCGTTGAGCAAGGAGTAGCTCTTGTCTATTCCATATTTGGCTTAAGGAACTTTATCTGTGCTCATTTCAATCTCTGGTTTTATGCAGCACCCCAACTCACCTTTCCCCTTAAGCAAGCATAAGTTGGTTTTCTAAATTTGAGACCCTGTTCTGTTTTGGAATTCAGTTCCTGTGTAGATAAGTTTACATTCCGTGTATTAGTGATATCTTATGATGTTTCTTTTTCTGTGTGAATTATTTCAGTTAGAATCATCGTACCTGAATCCACTCATTATGCTGCTACGGGCCTGATGACATAGATTTCATTGCTGAGTGATACTGCATTGTACGTAAGTACCACAAGTTCTTTATCCATTTTTCACTTTCTGTGATATTGAACTTGTACGGTAAACGAGGTTCTTGTAAACAGAGGTGTCCCAAACTTTGGGGTGGCTGTGTCTTTTTGATTTTAATTTCCCTAAGCTATAGGACCATAAGTGGAAGTGCCCTAGGCTCTGTTGCTTCGTTTTTTAGATGTTTCAGGAAACACCATACACTTCTCCCGAGTGTCTGTTGGCAATTTACATCCCGCCCATCAGCATAACAAGGCTCCCAGTTCTCCATGGCCTGTCCTGCCTTTCTGGATTTTACACGTTTTTCAGATGGCCCTTTTGACCGGGGGGAAGTGAGACTTCATTGTAGTGCAGATTTCCTTTGCAAGTTTGCTTGGTTGGCCAAAAAGGGCGTATGCGTTTTTTCCTGAATATATACAGTAAAAAACGCATACGCGCTTTTTGGCGAAGTGCATCATTGTGGACGTTCTGCCTCTTTTCCTATGCTTTCAATGCAATTCCAGTCTACCTCCTGAAATCGGTTTCCTGCAATTCTGCCCCGCTTTCAAGTCCTCTTGGCAGCCTTACTTCAGTATATTTTTGGACGATAGCTGTCATTTATAACTCTGCAGGTTTGTGAATTACAGTGCCCCTGAGCTCCTTTCTTCAACTCGCTTTCTTGTGACCTGGCCGCAACACCGCAGGATGGCTTCAGGCCCTAATCTGGATCCGGCACGGCACGCTGAGCCTTTGGTTAATTCCTCTTCCTGGTGGGAAATGAGAGTTAAATTTGCCCGTCCAGACACCTCCAGCTAGTCTCTCATTGGTTCTCGCTATTCCTGTTCATCTTCAGCAGAAATTGCAAACTGGGCCAAAGAGGAGGTTAAAGGGACTGACTCTCCAAGTCGGGAGAGTGTTAGTAAAGCGTCTGGAATGTTGCACCCGAGTACCAGGGTATGAAAACTGAGACATATTTGAACACGTCTCCTGATCACATGGTTTATCATACTCTAGGTTCCACATGCATGTTTTAGCTGAAGGAAGAATACCCTAAACCAGGGTAGTTGAAACCCGTGGAATGGGTACCATGCAATATGACTTCAAAGGGTCTTCATTTGCTCACCGAACCTCTCCAATCCTATCACTGCTGCGTTTATTCCCCTGTACACATGCTTGATTCTCTTTCGGAGACATAGCAATCCATAGGTTTTAAGATACTTACTAGTCAGATACATTCTTAGGCGTTTAATATGCGGTGTTGAGTCCATTTCGTTGAGCAAGGAGTAGCTCTTGTCTATTCCATATTTGGCTTAAGGATCTTTATCTGTGCTCATTTCAATCTCTGGTTTTATGCAGCACCCCAACTCACCTTTACCCTTAAGCAAGCATAAGTTGGTTTTCTAAATTTGAGACCCTGTTCTGTTCTGTAATTCAGTTCCTGTGTAGCCAAGTTTACATTCCGTGTATTACTGATATCTTATGATGTTTCTTTTTCTGTGTGACTTATTTCAGTTAGAATCATCATACCTGAATCCACTCATTGTGCTGTTAAGGGCCTGATGACATAGATTTCATTGCTGAGTGATATTGCTTTGTAAGTAAATACCACAACTTCTTTATCCATTTTTCACTTTCTGCGATGTTGAACTTGTACTGTAAACGAGGTTCTTGTAAACAGAGGCGTCCCAAACTTTGGGGTGGCTGTGTCTTTTTGATTTTAATTTCCCTAAGCTATAGGACCATAAGTGGAAGTGCCCTAGGCTCTGTTGCTTTGTTTTTTAGATGTTTCAGGAAACACCATACACTTCTCCCGAGTGTCTGTTGGCAATTTACATCCCGCCCATCAGCATAACAAGGCTCCCAGTTCTCCATGGCCTGTCCTGCCTTTCTGGATTTTACACTTTTTTCAGATGGCCTTTTTGACCGGGGGGAAGTGAGACTTCATTGTAGTGCAGATTTCCTTTGCAAGCTTGCTTGGTTGGCCAAAACGGGCGTATGCGTTTCTTCCTGAATATATTCAGGAAAAAACGCATACGCCCTTTTTGGCCAAGTGCATCATTGTGGACGTTCTGCCTCTTTTCCTATGCTTTCAATGCAATTCCAGTCTACCTCCTGAAATTGGTTTCCTGCCATTCTGCCCCGCTTTCAAGTCCTCTTGGCAGCCTTACTTCAGTATATTTTTGGACGATAGCTGTCATTTATAACTCTGCAGGTTTGTGAATTACAGTGCCCCTGAGCTCCTTTCTTCAACTCGCTTTCTTGTGACCTGGCCGCAACACCGCAGGATGGCTTCAGGCCCTAATCTGGTTCCGGCACGGCACGCTGAGCCTTTGGTTAATTCCTCTTCCTGGTGGGAAATGAGAGTTAAATTTGCCCGTCCAGACACCTCCAGCTAGTCTCTCATTGGTTCTCGCTATTCCTGTTCATCTTCAGCAGAAATTGCTAACTGGGCCAAAGAGGAGGTTAAAGGGACTGACTCTCCAAGTTGGGAGAGTGTTAGTAAAGCGTCTGGAATGTTGCACCCAAGTACCAGGGTACGAAAACTGAGACATATTTGAACACGTCTCCCGATCACATGGTTGATCATACTCTAGGTTCCACATGCATGTTTTAGCTGAAGGAAGAATACCTTAAACCTGGGTAGTTGAAACCCGTGGAATGGGTACCATGCAATATGACTTCAGAGGGTCTTCATTTGCTTTCCGAACCTCTCCAATCCTATCACTGCTGCGTTTATGCCCCTGTACACATGCTTGATTCTCTTTAGGAGACATAGCAATCCATAGGTTTTAAGATACTTACTAGTCAGGTACATTCTTAGGCGTTTAATATGCGGTGTTGAGTCCATTTCGTTGAGCAAGGAGTAGCTCTTGTCTATTCCATATTTGACTTAAGGAACATTATCTGTGCTCATTTCAATCTCTGGTTTTATGCAGCACCCCAATTCACCTTTACCCTTAAGCAAGCATAAGTTGGTTTTCTAAATTTTAGACCCTGTTGTGTTTTGGAATTCAGTTCCTGTGTAGCCAAGTTTACATTCCGTGTATTAGTGATATCTTATGATGTTTCTTTTTCTGTGTGACTTATTTCAGTTAGAATCATCGTACCTGAATCCACTCATTATGCTGCTACGGGCCTGATGACATAGATTTCATTGCTGAGTGATACTGCATTGTACGTAAGTACCACAAGTTCTTTATGCATTTTTCACTTTCTGTGATATTGAACTCGTACGGTAAACGAGGTTCTTGTAAACAGAGGCGTCCCAAACTTTGGGGTGGCTGTGTCTTTTTGATTTTAATTTCCCTAAGCTATAGGACCATAAGTGGAAGTGCCCTAGGCTCTGTTGCTTTGTTTTTTAGACGTTTCAGGAAACACCATACACTTCTCCCGAGTGTCTGTTGGCAATTTACATCCCGCCCATCAGCATAACAAGGCTCCCAGTTCTCCATGGCCTGTGCTGCCTTTCTGGATTTTACACTTTTTTCAGATGGCCCTTTTGACCGGGGGGAAGTGAGACTTCATTGTAGTGCAGATTTCCTTTGCAAGCTTGCTTGGTTGGCCAAAAAGGGCGTATGCGTTTTTTCCTGAATATATTCAGGAAAAAACGCATACGCCCTTTTTGGCCAAGTGCATCATTGTGGACGTTCTGCCTCTTTTCCTATGCTTTCAATGCAATTCCAGTCTACCTCCTGAAATCGGTTTCCTGCAATTCTGCCCCGCATTCAAGTCCTCTTGGCAGCCTTACTTCAGTATATTTTTGGACGATAGCTGTCATTTATAACTCTGCAGGTTTGTGAATTACAGTGCCCCTGAGCTCCTTTCTTCAACTCGCTTTCTTTTGAGCTGGCCGCAACACCGCAGGATGGCTTCAGGCTCTAATCTGGTTCCGGCATGGCACGCTGAGCCTTTGGTTATTTCCCTTTCCTGGTGGGAAATGAGAGTTAAATTTGCCCGTCTAGACACCTCCACGTAGTCTCTCATTGGTTCTCCCTATTCCTGTTCATCTTCCGCAGAAATTGCAAACTGGGCCAAACAGGAGGTTAAAGGCGCTGACTCTACAAGTGGGGAGAGTGTTAGTAAAGCGTCTGGAATGTTGCACCCGAGTACCAGGGGAGGAAAACTGAGACATATTTGAACACGTCTCCCGTTCACATGGTTGATCATACTCTGGGTTCCACATGCATGTTTTAGCTGAAGGAAGAATACCTTAAACCTGGGTATTTGAAACCCGTGGAATGGGTACCATGCAATATGACTTCAAAGGGTCTTCATTTGCTCACTGAACCTCTCCAATCCTATCACTGCTGCGTTTATGCCCCTGTACACATGCTTGATTCTCTTTCAGAGACATAGCAATCCATAGGTTTTAAGATACTTACTAGTCAGGTACATTCTTAGGCGTTTAATATGGGGTGTTGAGTCCATTTCGTTGAGCAAGGAGTAGCTCTTGTCTATTCCATATTTGGCTTAAGGAACTTTATCTGTGCTCATTTCAATCTCTGGTTTTATGCAGCACCCCAACTCACCTTTACCCTTAAGCAAGCATAAGTTGGTTTTCTAAATTTGAGACCCTGTTCTGTTCTGTAATTCAGTTCCTGTGTAGCCAAGTTTACATTCCGTGTATTACTGATATCTTATGATGTTTCTTTTTCTGTGTGACTTATTTCAGTTAGAATCATCGTACCTGAATCCACTCATTATGCTGCTAAGGGCCTGATGACATAGATTTCATTGCTGAGTGATATTGCTTTGTAAGTAAATACCAAAACTTCTTTTTCCATTTTTCACTTTCTGCGATGTTGAACTTGTACGGTAAACGAGGTTCTTGTAAACAGAGGCGTCCCAAACTTTGGGGTGGCTGTGTCTCTTTGATTTTAATTTCCCTAAGCTATAGGACCATAAGTGGAAGTGCCCTAGGCTCTGTTGCTTTGTTTTTTAGATGTTTCAGGAAACACCATACACTTCTCCCGAGTGTCTGTTGGCAATTTACATCCCGCCCATCAGCATAACAAGGCTCCCAGTTCTCCATGGCCTGTCCTGCCTTTCTGGATTTTACACTTTTTTCAGATGGGCCTTTTGACCGGGGGGAAGTGAGACTTCATTGTAGTGCAGATTTCATTTGCAAGCTTGCTTGGTTGGCCAAAAAGAGCGTATGCGTTTTTTCCTGAATATATTCAGGAAAA
The DNA here is from genome assembly GCF_039906515.1 of Pseudorca crassidens. NCBI lineage: Eukaryota > Metazoa > Chordata > Mammalia > Artiodactyla > Delphinidae > Pseudorca > Pseudorca crassidens. Next base: position 965,487 of record NC_090300.1, on the reverse strand, counting down.
AAGGCATACGCTCTTTTTGGCCAAGTGCATCATTGTGGACGTTCTGCCTCTTTTCCTATGCTTTCAATGCAATTCCAGTCTACCTCCTGAAATTGGTTTCCTGCAATTCTGCCCCGCTTTCAAGTTCTCTTGGCAGCCTTACTTCAGTATATTTTTGGACGATAGCTGTCATTTATAACTCTGCAGGTTTGTGAATTACAGTGCCCCTGAGCTCCTTTCTTCAACTCGCTTTCTTGTGACCTGGCCGCAACACCGCAGGATGGCTTCAGGCCCTAATCTGGTTCCGGCACGGCATGCTGAGCCTTTGGTTAATTCCTCTTCCTGGTGGGAAATGAGAGTTAAATTTGCCCGTCCAGACACCTCCAGCTAGTCTCTCATTGGTTCTCGCTATTCCTGTTCATCTTCCGCAGAAATTGCAAACTGGGCCAAACAGGAGGTTAAAGGGACTGACTCTCCAAGTCGGGAGGGTGTTAGTAAAGCGTCTGGAATGTTGCACCCGAGTACCAGGGTATGAAAACTGAGACATATTTGAACACGTCTCCCGATCACATGGTTGATCATACTCTAGGTTCCACATGCATGTTTTAGCTGAAGGAAGAATACCCTAAACCAGGGTAGTTGAAAACCGTGGAATGGGTACCATGCAATATGACTTCAAAGGGTCTTCATTTGCTCACCGAACCTCTCCAATCCTATCACTGCTGCGTTTATGCCCCTGTACACATGCTTGATTCTCTTTCGGAGACATAGCAATCCATAGGTTTTAAGATACTTACTAGTCAGGTACATTCTTAGGCGTTTAATATGCGGTGTTGAGTCCATTTCGTTGAGCAAGGAGTAGCTCTTGTCTATTCCATATTTGGCTTAAGGATCTTTATCTGTGCTCATTTCAATCTCTGGTTTTATGCAGCACCCCAACTCACCTTTACCCTTAAGCAAGCATAAGTTGGTTTTCTAAATTTGAGACCCTGTTCTGTTCTGTAATTCAGTTCCTGTGTAGCCAAGTTTACATTCCGTGTATTACTGATATCTTATGATGTTTCTTTTTCTGTGTGACTTATTTCAGTTAGAATCATCGTACCTGAAGCCACTCATTGTGCTGCTACGGGTCTGATGACATAGATTTCATTGCTGAGTGATATTGCTTTGTAAGTAAATACCACAACTTCTTTATCCATTTTTCACTTTCTGCGATGTTGAACTTGTACTGTAAACGAGGTTCTTGTAAACAGAGGCGTCCCAAACTTTGGGGTGGCTGTGTCTTTTTGATTTTAATTTCCCTAAGCTATAGGACCATAAGTGGAAGTGCCCTAGGCTCTGTTGCTTTGTGTTTTAGATGTTTCAGGAAACACCATACACTTCTCCCGAGTGTCTGTTGGCAATTTACATCCCGCCCATCAGCATAACAAGGCTCCCAGTTCTTCATGGCCTGTCCTGCCTTTCTGGATTTTACACTTTTTTCAGATGGCCCTTTTGACCGGGGGGATGTGAGACTTCATTGTAGTGCAGATTTCCTTTGCAAGCTTGCTTGGTTGGCCAAAAAGGGCGTATGAGTTTTTTCCTGAATATATTCAGGAAAAAACGCATACGCCCTTTTTGGCCAAGTGCATCATTGTGGACGTTCTGCCTCTTTTCCTATGCTTTCAATGCAATTCCAGTCTACCTCCTGAAATCGGTTCCCTGCAATTCTGCCCCGCTTTCAAGTCCTCTTGGCAGCCTTACTTCAGTATATTTTTGGACGATAGCTGTCATTTATAACTCTGCAGGTTTGTGAATTACAGTGCCCCTGAGCTCCTTTCTTCAACTCGTTTTCTTGTGACCTGGCCGCAACACCGCAGGATGGCTTCAGGCCCTAATCTGGTTCCGGCACGGCACGCTGAGCCTTTGGTTAATTCCTCTTCCTGGTGGGAAATGAGAGTTAAATTTGCCCATCCAGACACCTCCAGCTAGTCTCTCATTGGTTCTCGCTATTCCTGTTCATCTTCCGCAGAAATTGCAAACTGGGCCAAACAGGAGGTTAAAGGGACTGACTCTCCAAGTCGGGAGAGTGTTAGTAAAGCGTCTGGAATGTTGCACCCGAGTACCAGGGTACGAAAACTGAGACATATTTGAACACGTCTCCCGATCACATGGTTGATCATACTCTAGGTTCCACATGCATGTTTTAGCTGAAGGAAGAATACCTTAAAACTGGGTAGTTGAAACCCGTGGAATGGGTACCATACAATATAACTTCAAAGGGTCTTCATTTGCTCACCGAACCCCTCCAATCCTATCACTGCTGCGTTTATGCCCCTGTACACATGCTTGATTCTCTTTCGGAGACATAGCAATCCATAGGTTTTAAGATACTTACTAGTCAGGTACATTCTTAGGTGTTTAATATGCGGTGTTGAGTCCATTTCGTTGAGCAAGGAGTAGCTCTTGTCTATTCCATATTTGGCTTAAGGAACTTTATCTGTGCTCATTTCAATCTCTGGTTTTATGCAGCACCCCAACTCACCTTTACCCTTAAGCAAGCATAAGTTGGTTTTCTAAATTTGAGACCCTGTTCTGTTCTGTAATTCAGTTCCTGTGTAGCCAAGTTTACATTCCATGTATTAATGATATCTTATGATGTTTCTTTTCCTGTGTGACTTATTTCAGTTAGAATCGTCATACCTGAATCCACTCATTGTGCTGCTAAGGGCCTGATGACATAGATTTCTTTGCTGAGTGATATTGCTTTGTAAGTAAATACCACAACTTCTTTATCCATTTTTCACTTTCTGCGATGTTGAACTTGTACTGTAAACGAGGTTCTTGTAAACAGAGGCGTCCCAAACTTTGGGGTGGCTGTGTCTTTTTGATTTTAATTTCCCTAAGCTATAGGACCATAAGTGGAAGTGCCCTAGGCTCTGTTGCTTTGTTTTTTAGATGTTTCAGGAAACACCATACACTTCTCCCGAGTGTCTGTTGGCAATTTACATCCCGCCCATCAGCATAACAAGGCTCCCAGTTCTCCATGGCCTGTCCTGCCTTTCTGGATTTTACACTTTTTACAGATGGCGCTTTTGACCTGGGGGAAGTGAGACTTCATTGTAGTGCAGATTTCCTTTGCAAGCTTGCTTGGTTGGCCAAAAAGGGCGTATGCGTTTTTTCCTGAATATATTCAGGAAAAAACGCATATGCCCTTTTTGGCCAAGTGCATCATTGTGGACGTTCTGCCTCTTTTCCTATGCTTTCAATGCAATTCCAGTCTACCTCCTGAAATCGGTTTCCTGCAATTCTGCCCCGCTTTCAAGTCCTCTTGGCAGCCTTACTTCAGTATATTTTTGGACAATAGCTGTCATTTATAACTCTGCAGGTTTGTGAATTACAGTGCCCCTGAGCTCCTTTCTTCAACTCGCTTTCTTGTGACCTGGCCGCAACACCGCAGGATGGCTTCAGGCCCTAATCTGGATCCGGCACGGCACGCTGAGCCTTTGGTTAATTCCTCTTTCTGGTGGGAAATGAGAGTTAAATTTGCCCGTCCAGACACCTCCAGCTAGTCTCTCATTGGTTCTCCCTATTCCTGTTCATCTTCCGCAGAAATTGCAAACTGGGCCAAACAGGAGGTTAAAGGCACTGACTCTCCAAGTCGGGAGAGTGTTAGTAAAGCGTCTGGAATGTTGCACCCGAGTACCAGGGGACGAGAACTGAAACGTATTTGAACACGTCTCCCGATCACACGGTTGATCATACTCTGGGTTCCACATGCATGTATTAGCTGAAGGAAGAATCCCTTAAACCTGGAGAGTTGAGACCCGTGGAATGGGTACCATGCAATATGACTTCAAAGGGTCTTCATTTGCTCACCGAATCTCTCCAATCCTATCACGGCTGCGTTTATGCCCCTGTACACACGCTTGATTCTCTTTCGGGGACATAGCAATCCATAGGTTTTAAGATACTTACTAGTCAGGTACATTCTTAGGCGTTTAATATGGGGTGTTGAGTCCATTTCGTTGAGCAAGGAGTAGTTCTTGTCTATTTCATATTTGGCTTAAGGAACTTTATCTGTGCTCATTTCAATCTCTGGTTTTATGCAGCACCCCAACTCACCTTTCCCCTTAAGCAAGCATAAGTTGGTTTTCTAAATTTGAGACCCTGTTCTGTTTTGTAATTCAGTTCCTGTGTAGCCAAGTTTACATTCCGTGTATTAGTGATATCTTATGATGTTTCTTTTTCTGTGTGACTTATTTCAGTTAGAATCATCATACCTGAATCCACTCTTTATGTTGCTACGGGCCTGATGACATAGATTTCATTGCTGAGTGATATTGCATTGTACGTAAGTACCACAACTTCTTTATCCATTTTTCACTTTATGCGATATTGAACTTCTACCGTAAATGAGGTTCTTGTAAACAGAGCCGTCCCAAATTTTGGGGTGGCTGTGTCTTTTTTATTTTAATTTCCCTAAGCTATAGGACCATAAGTGGAAGCGCCCTAGGCTCTGTGCTTTGTGTTTTAGATGTTTCAGGAAACACCATACACTTCTCCCAAGTGGCTGTTGGCAATTTACATCCCGTCCATCAGCATAACAAGGCTCCCAGTTCTCCATGGCCTGTCCTGCCTTTCTGGATTTTACACTTTTTTCAGATGGCCCTTTTGACCAGGGGGAAGTGAGACTTCATTTTAGTGCAGATTTCCTTTGCAAGCTTGCTTGGTTGGCCAAAAAGGGCGTATGCCTTTTTTCCTGAATAAATTCAGGAAAAAAGGCATACGCCCTTTTTGGCCAAGTGAATCATTGTGGACGTTCTGCCTCTTTTCCTATGCTTTAAATGCAATTCCAGTCTACCTCCTGAAATCGTTTTCCTGCAATTCTGCCTTGCTTTCAATGCCTCTTCATTGCCTTACCTCAATATATTTTTTGAAAATAGTTGGCCTTTATAACTCTGCAGGTTTTTGAATTGCAGTGGCCCTTAGCTCCATTTTTCAGCTCTTATTTTTGTGATCTTGCCTCATAACCACAGGATTCCTTCTGGCCCTATTCTTCTTCTGGGGCACCTTGCTGTGCCTTTGGTTTATTCTTCTTACTGATGTGAAATTAGAGTGACATGTGCCCATTGAAACCGCTACAGCTAGTTTCTCACTGGTTCCCCCTATTCCCATTCATCCTCCGCACTAACTGCAGACTGTGCGATACCAGAACTTAAAGGCATTGACTCTCCATGTGGGGATATTTTTGGTAAAGCGGCTGGAATGTCGATCCGGAGCCCCAGGAGAGGAAAAGTGAGGTGCGTTTTAGAAACCTTTCCCGATCATATGGTATACCAGTCGCTGGGTTTCCCAAGCATGGTTTAGCTGTAGGAAGATTCCCTTCAACCTGGAGTGTTGGGACCCTTGGAATGAGTAGCATGAAGTATTGCATTAAACTTTTGGCAGTTGCTCACCAAAGCTCATCAATCCTCTCAGCCCCAAGTGTCCAGCCTTATGTCTTATCCAGCTGTGGGTTTATATGTGGTCAATCCAGGTTGCATCACAGCCCCTGAGCGAATTTTGTAAGAATTTTTCTCTCTTTCATTGTTTCTGCGTTTTGTTTTTAAAATTTATTTCTATAATGGGGTTTAGCTCATTTTCACTGCTGTGTTTGTGCCACTCTGCACACACTTGATTCCCTTATGGAGATATATCAATACATGGGTTTTAAGATTCTTATTACTCAGATATATTTCTCTGCGGTGTATAGGGTGTGTTGAGGCCAGTTCATTGAGCAAGGTGTAGATCTTGTCTAATATCTATTTGGTTTATTGAACGGTATCTGTGCTAATTTCAAACTCTGGTTTTATGCATCACCCCACCTCTCCTTTCCCCTTAAGCTGAAATAAGTGTGTTTTCTAAATGTGAGACACTGTTCTGTTCTGTAATTCATTTCTTGTGCAGCCATATTTACCCTCCCTCTATAAGTGATATCTTATGATATGTTTCTTTTTCTGTTTGACTTATTTCAAGTAGTATTATCGGACCTAAATCCACTCTTTATCCTTCTACTAGCCTTATTACATTGATTTCATGGTGAAGAGATATTCCATTGTACATAAGTACCACATCTTCTTTATCCATTGTTCTCTTTCCTGGGATATTTAAGGTATACTGAAGTTGAGGTTCTTGTAAACAGAGTAGCCCTAAACTGTGGTGTGCTTGTGTCTTGTTGATTTTTAGACTTCCCTAGATATACTCCCATGATTGGAAGTGTCCTATGCTCTGTAGCTCTGTTTTTTAGATGATTTAGGAACCACCATACACTTCTCCAGAGTGGCTCTCGGCAGTTCACACACTGCCCATCAGCGTATAAAGGCTCCCTGTTCTCCATGGCCTGTCCTGCATTTCTGGTTTTTACAATTTTTTAGGATGGCCCTTTTGACCAGTGGGAAATGAGACTTCTTTGTTGTGCACATTTGCATTGCTTGCTTGCTTCGTTGCCCATAAAGTGCGTATGCGTTTTTTCCTGGATATAATCAGGAAAAAACGCATACGCCCTTTTGGGCCAACTGCATCATTGTCGAAATTCTGCCGCTTTTCATGTGCTTTAAAGACGAGTCCAATCTATCTCTTGAAATCTGTTTCTTGCAATTCTGTCTTGCATTCAGATCCTCTTCTTTGCCTTACCTCAACATATTTTTGGACGTTAGTTTTCATTTATAACTCTGCAGGTTTGTGAATTGCAGTGACCCTGAGCTCCATTTTTTAAGTTGCTCTTTTGTGAGCTGGCCTCAAACCCGCAGGATTGCTTCAGGCCCTATTTTGGCTCGGGCGAGGCGGGCTGAGCCTTTTTTCAATTCTTATTCTTAATGGGAAATTAGAGTGATATGTGCCCGTCCAAACCCCTACAACTATTCTCTCATTGGTTCCCCGTTCATCCTCCTCACAATTTGCAAAATGTGTGAAACAGAAGTTGAAATGTGCTGATTCTCCAAGTGGGGAGATTCTAAGTAACGTGGCTGGAATGGTGAACAGGAGCACCAGGAGAGGATAAATGAGCTGCATTTTAGACACATCTCCCGATCACATGGTGTACAGTCCTCTGGGTTTTCCATGCATGTTTTAGCTGTAGGAAGATCCCTTGAACCTGCATATTTGGGACCCATTGAATGGGTACCAGGTAGTATTACTTTAAAGGGTGTGCATTTCCTCACCCAACCTCACATTTCTCTTAGCGCAAACAGTTTCCAGCCTTATGTCTCATCCTGCTGTGGGTCTAGATGTGTTCAATCCATGTTGCATCACCGGCCCTGAGGAAAAGTTGTAAGAGGTTTTCTCTGTCTCTCTGTCATTTATTTTTTTCAATTTATTACTATATTGGTTACAGCTGATTTTCAAAGCTCTGTTTCTTGCTGCTGTACATCCACTTGATTCACGTACAGAGAGACATCAGTAAATTCTTTTTCAGATTCTTACCAGTCGTATATATTCTTTTCCGGTGACTTGAGTGTGCTGAGTGCAGTTCTTTTAGCTACCGTGTAGGCCTTGTTGATTATCAGTTTGGTATTTGGAATGGTATCTTTGCTAATTTCAACCTCCTGGGTGATGCCTCACCCCTCCCCACCTTTCCCGTTTAGCAGCCTTATGCGTGTTTTCTACATATTTGACTATGTTTTTGTTTTGTAATTTATTTCATGTGTAGCCATTTTGGATTCCACCTTTAAGTGATATCTTATGATATGTGTCTTTTTCTTTTTGAATTATGTCACTTAGAAAGATCATACGTAACTCCTCCGGAGTTGTTACAACTGGCCATATTTCATTGATTTCCAGGCTGAATAATATTCCACTCTACCTAAGTACCACATCTCTACCCATTTTTTCCCTCCAGAGACATTTAAGTTATATCCTAGTCGAGGATCTTTTAAACAGAGAGGGGGTAAACATTGGGGTGCCTGTGTCCTCTCGATTTTTGTTTTTCTCAAGATATACGCCCATGAGTGCAAGTGCCCTATGCTCTGTAGCTCATTTTTTAGATGCTTTAGTAAACACAATACACTTCTCCAGAATGGCCGTTGGCAATATACATTTCCACTATAAGTCTCACAGGGCTCCCTCTTCTCCTTGCCCTGTCCTGCATTTCTGTTGTTTACGCTTTATGAGGATGGCTCTTCTGACAGATGCGAAGTGATATCTTTTGTAGTATTGACTTCCAGTGCCCACCTGTTTGGTTGGCTAAAAAAGTGTATGCCCTTTTCTTGAATATATACAGAAAAAAACGCATACACCCTTTTTGACCAACTGCAATGTTGGCAATGTTCAGCTCCTTTTCTTGTGCTTAATGGCGAGTCCTTTCTACCTCCTCAAATCCCTTTCCTGCCATTCTCCCTTGCTTACAAGTCCTTTTCTCTGACTTTCCTCAAGACATTTTTCAGTGATGGATATTTTCAACTCTGCAGTTTTGTGAATTTTACTGCCCCTGAGTTCCATTGTTCAACTTGTGTTTATGGGAACTGGCCACAAAGCAGTGGGATTTCCTCAAGCCCTATACTGTTTCCATGGGCAACCCTAGCCTTTGGTCAATTCGTCTTCCTGATTGGAAATTAGAGTGACATGTGCCTGTCTGAACACCTAGGACTTGTCTCTCATTGTTCCTCATCCTTCCGCTTCATCCTCTGGACAAATTCCAAACTGTACGCAACAGGATGTTGACAGTGCTGACATCTCCAAGTGGGGAGACTGTTAGTAAAGACGCTGGAGGGGTGAACCCGAGCACCAGGAGATGAGGAGATGAGATGCCTTTTCCAAACTCTTCCCGATCAGACGGTATACCATCCTCTGGGTGTGACAGACATGTTTTAGCAGTAGGAAGAGTCCCATTCATGTAAGGAGAACACCAGGGCTTTTTCAAAATCAGTGTCTCCCCGAAACCCAAACTGGGGAATTTTTTAAGCTACGGCTACACATATGTTCATTAAGGGCCTTGGGAAGTAGGCAGAGTCCAAACTTTAGATGATTGAAGTCTTCAGGGTCAGAAGCACTCACCACCAGCTTCCCTTAGGTTACACTTTAACTGTCATTGATAGATGATGTCAATAAAAATATCTATTCTTTTTCAGATTATTTCCCCTTATAGGTTATTGCAAAATGTTGAGTGTAGTTCCCTGTGCTATACAGTAGTTCCTTGTTGATGATCTATTTTATACATAGCAGTGTGTATGTGTTAATCCCAAACTGTTAATTTATCCCTCCTCCCACCTTTCCCCTTTGGTAATAATAAATTATAAGATTTTATACTTCTCAGAAATGGGGGAGCTGAAAGAGAGGTATCATTTTCAATGGAAAAGCATTTAAAACAAGATTGAAGCTTTAACCAAGATTATTAGATGTACATCCTTGGAAAGAAATCACTTCGTTTCTCTAATATTGACCTGACAAATAAGACAAACCTTTTCACTGAACTTGCTTATAATAAAGTGATGGAAATATCAAATGGAAGTGTTAGAAACATCTTATTTTACCCGAGCCTTATACACTGTTCTATGTTAACTACAGTTTGGCTCACACATCTGTTCATTGAGGTTACAATAGTCTCAATTTCTGTTACTGATCCTCCAGAGTGGACCCCAACAAGTGTCCCCCTGCCCAGTGTCATTGGGGCCAACAGATCGAGACTGAGTTTGGTTCACAAGCAAAGGAAACTTTATATTTTGATCAGAGAATGGAGAGGTGAGAGCATGCACTACCCCGTGGGCTGTGGGCTGGGCTGCTGTGTAGAGATCCTGTCAGAGTCAGTGGGAGGGAGGGGGCGGAGCTCTCGAGGGCCAGGTTGGCTGCAGCTCAGGCTCTATATCGCGGAGTCTGCACTGGGCCCCAGGAGCTGAGGTGTCGACCCAGCCATTCTGCACTAGGAAATCTGGTCTGAAGTGCCGGGTGTGGAACCTCTGCATGCGGGACCCTAGGAGCACGTGAAATTAGACAAAGCACAAAGGATAAAAAAGGTTAGACTTGACTTTATTGCCCAGATTCTATTTTTATCTCCCAGGGATTTTTAATGGGCTTTGCTGGGGACAAACCCCTCCTCTGCCTTTTGTCCCGTTCCTCATTCTTGGAGTGCTGAGGGTGCAGACACTTCTTCTGTAACTGCTGAGTGCTGAGTTGGGAGCCCTAATACCCGGGGGCGAGGGTCAGAGCTTCTCCCCAGCAGCCTCCAGGTGACGTTGATTGTCCCCAGGCCCCCTGCCTCCCTGCTCGTCCACCTGAGCACCAGCATTGGAAGTGTTATAGATTCTAATGACCTTTAAGGGTCCAGGAAAGAGATGTGCAGAGACGCTGTGGGGGCCGGTTTCACCCCACCCCACATTTGTTCGGCCACCTTAGGCTGACCGTTTCTGCCAGCCTAGATGCTCTGACCAGTAGTCTGCGCTTTCTTCAATTAGGCCCCTGAATTAACATACAAACAGCACCAGGTGTCAGAGCCCTGCCCGCTCAACTCCCAGACAGTCCAGGGTCAGTGGTGATCAAGGACCATGATGACCACTGAGTCAACAGCCTTTTGAAGTAAACAGGAGTCCAGCCGGTCTTATTGGCCACCATCATCACGGTGTCTGTAGGCTTTTCTATGGTGACAGTGTGATATACGGTTCCCCCGCCAAGATTATTAGCTCCCCTCTGGGTGCAGTAAGTCCTGCAAGCAGTAGTCTGCTCTTTTGGGACACACTCTTGTTGTTTTATGAGAGAAACTCCAGGTCAAGTGATGTTCACACGAATCGTCATGGTGCCCTGTTGCCCCCGGTTATCTCTCTGGATGTTGGAGTTGGAGGGCCTCCTCACTCGAGGTCGGTGTGCCCACGGAGCGAACCCTGCAACTTCAGGGCATGGTTGGTGGTTAGGATCACCACGTGGGGTCCTTTTCCCTTAGGAGGGAGGTGGCCTTTTGGGCTGCTGATTTCCAGGTTTTTAGATACCGCCAGTATCTTGGCCAGATGCGGCAGTGGGCCAAGCCCCTTGGTGACCGTAGTTTATCCTACCTGGATGGCATTCTTGCATTGTTCCATTTCAAGTGGTCCCAGTTTTTGCACTAATTCTCCAATGGCGATTCACCTTTCACCGGGAATGTAAAGGTCAAAGGGTTTAGCTAAATTAGGGAGTTCCAGGGCAAGGGTCTGAATTGACGGCTCTTTCCATTCTTGAAAGGCCACTTCTGGATTCTATTCAAAAGGATCATCATCTTTTCCTTTCAGTGTTTCATATAGAGGCCCAGCTAGTAGACTGTAGTTAGGGATCCAGAAGCAGCAAACGCTGGCCTCCCCAGGAACCCCTAAGCTGTCTTCTAGTTTTAGAAAGGGGTAAGGCTGCAAATGGTTTCTTCCCTTTCCTGGGATGGGCTTCTCCGACCTTCTGTGAGAATGAAGCCCAGGCAGGTCACCGCAGTCTGTGATATTTGAGCTTTTTCTTGGACAACTTCTATCCTTTATTGGCTTGGTAGTTCAGAGGCCTCCTTAGTAGGGCTGGCGATCAGAATGTCGTCTGCGTACTGAAGGAGGGTTTCCTTTTCCAGAGGTAGAACTTTTAGGTCTTTAGCTAAGCTTTCTCCAAAGATGGTGTGGGAATTTTTGCACCCTTGGGGCAAGACGGCCCGGAAGTATTGTTTTAGTTGTATGTTGAGTCCTGCCACTCACAAGCCAAAATTTCTTGTGACTCTGGGACTAATGGAATACAAAAGAAGGCATCATTGAAGACTAATACAGAATACCATGTCCTGGTGGTTGGTAGAATGACCAGCAGGGTGTAGGAATTAGGAGCAACTGGAGGTATATCCTCGGTGGCTTCACTGACTGTCCTGACATCCTTTACCAGGTCCCCAGCAGCCCATGGGGCTCTCGTGGTCAGACCAATCCCAGAATATGGAGCTCACCTGGGCAGGTACCCCACCCCCACCCCAGCCCACGGGGCTCTCGTGGTCAGGCCCTTCCCAGGATACAGAGCTACCCTTGCAGGTACCGTGGCAGGGCTGGGCACACAGGAACCGTGCACATAGCCCTCACTGCAGAGCACCCCCAGCTCACCTGTCGCTCAGAGCTGGCACAGAGCACCTCAGAGCAGGACTTGAACTAACAAACAGCAGCTGCGACAGGTCTGTGACCCTGGGCATCACTCTGTGCGGCCTCCCTCCACCTGGTCTTCCAGAGACTTCCACTGCACCTGGGGCACCAGGCCTCTGTCTCCAACCACCACCCACCCCTCCTCTCCCTGACTCCTGGGTTCCTCTCATAAGGAGAGGGTTTTCTTGAAGTTGTCTCCCACTCATGGGCCAGATAAAATGATTAGAAAACAAGCCAAAGCTGCAGCCCCTTGTCTATCCTGACTCTCAGGAGCCCACACCTGTTCCTTGGACCTGGCCGGTTCAGCAAGTTCCATTTTCTGCAACTGTGAGCCCCTGAGGGGTGATGATTGGCTGACCTGGGCAGCCTTACCGTGCGGGCCAGCCCTCCCCAGGTGTGCCTGGGTTGAGATCAATATAAATACCACTCCAGGCAGCAAGAGCCCCTGCAGCCGTGCCTGACGCCATTTTCTCTGCCCTGTCAGCAGTCTCGGGGCTGGGCTGGTGGGAGGGAGTGAGAGGCCACGGCTTTGTGGGTGGCCCAGTGTGAGTGGGGCTCTGCTGGACTTTCTGCAGCAGTTGCCAGGCTGCCACCTGCTAAAGAAGAGGATGTGTCACCCATACCTGCTGCTGGAATTTCTCCCTGGGCAGAGGTGAGGAAGGAAAAAAGCAGTGGGGGCAGGGACAGGACGGGTATCTCAGGCAGGGAAATGGAAATCTTCCAGAAGAGCACCCAGGGCCAGGACCATCCTGGCTGGCCTGCAGGCACCAAGTCGGCCGGCATGCTGTCACTCGTGTGGCTCTATGGCCCTTCCTCTAGGCTTTCAAGTCCTTGTATATATTCAGGTGTTTTACCTGGGACGGGTGGGAATAGTTCAGCAGCAACTGGCCTGGGGCTCAGCTCACGTTTACTCACAGATGCCTCGGCACGGTGCCCCAGCTTTGCAATGAGGACGCTTGTTGCGTGGGGGCTGCTGGCTCAATGGGAGACGATTCCCCACCACTGGCCAACTTCAGAATTGTTTACAACTGGAGCAAGTGCCCTGATACGGTTTCCTTCTGTGGAACTGGTGGGTTCTGTGTTTTTTTTCTCTTTTTCGTTTTTGGTTCAAGGTAGATTTTATTCCTCTTTTTTGTATTTACAGATATAAGCATGGAAATAATTTATTCATATAAATACATGTATGTGAAGGGAATAATTGTTTTTTCTGTTTTATTTTTTAAATTTTATTTCTTTTTAATTTTGAATTTTATTTTGTATTTTTATACAGCAAGTTCTTATTGGTTATCTATTTTATACATATAAATGTATACATGCCAATCCCAGTCTCTCAACTCCTCCCACCACCACCCCCCCAACAGCTTTCCCCCCTTGTTGTCCATACATTTGTTGTCTACATCTGTTGCTCTATTTATGCCTTGCAAAATGGTTAATCTGTACAGTTTTTCTAGGTTCCACATATATGCATGAATATACAAGATTTGTTTTTCTCTTTCTGACTTACTTCACTCTGTATGACAGTCTCTAGATCCATCGACGTCTCTACAAATGACCCAATTTCATTCCTTTTCATGGCTTAGTAATATTCCATTTTATATATGTACCACAGCTTTATGCATTCGTCTGTCTGTGGGAATTTAGTTTGCTTCCATTACCTCGATATTGTAAATAGTGATGCAATGAACATTGCGGTGAATGTCTCGTTTTGATTTATGGTTTTGTCTGGGTATATGTCCAGTACTGGGATTGCTGTATCATATGGTAATTCTATTGTTAGTTTCTTAAGAAACTCCATATTGTTCTCCGTAGTGACTGTATCAATTTATATTCCCAACAATAGTGGAAGAGGGTTCCTTTTCTCCACACCCTTTCCAGCATTTTTGTTTGTAGATTTTCTCATGATGCCCATTCTATCAGGTGTGAGGTGATACCTCATTGTTGAGTCCATTTTGTTGAGCAAGGGGTAGGTCTTGTCTATTACATATTTGGCTTATTAAATGGTATCTGTGCTAATTTCAAACTCTGGTTTTATGCAGCACCCCAACTCACTTTCCCCCTTAAGGAAGCATAAGTTGGTTTTCTAAACTTGAGACCCTGTTCTGTTTTGTAATTCAGTTCATGTGTAGCCAAGTTCACATTCCGTGTATTAGTGATATCTTATGATGTTTCTTTTTCTGTGTGACTTATTTCAGTTAGAATCATCATACCTGAATCCACTCATTATGCTGCTACGGGCCTGATGACATAGATTTCATGGCGGAGTGATTTTGCATTGTACATAAGTACCACAACTTCTTTATCCATTTTTCACTTTCTGCGATATTGAACTTGTACCGTAAACGAGGTTCTTGTAAACAGAGCTGTCCCAAACTGTGGGGTGGCTGTGTCTTTTTGATTTTAATTTCCCTAAGCTATAGGACCATAAGTGGAAGTGCCCTAGGCTCTGTTGCTTTGTTTTTTAGATGTTTCAGGAAACACCATACACTTCTCCCGAGTGTCTGTTGGCAATTTACATCCCGCCCATCAGCATAACAAGGCTCCCAGTTCTCCATGGCCTGTCCTGCCTTTCTGGATTTTACACTTTTCTCAGATGGCCCTTTTGACCGGGGGGAAGTGAGACTTCATTGCAGTGCAGATTTCCTTTGCAAGCTTGCTTGGTTGGCCAAAAAGGGCGTATGTCAGGAAAAAACACATACGCCCTTTTTGGCCAAGTGCATCATTGTGGACGTTCTCCCTCTTTTCCTATGCTTTCAATGCAATTCCAGTCTACCTCCTGAAATCGGTTTCCTGCAATTCTTCCCCGCTTTCAAGTCCTCTTGGCAACCTTACTTCAGTATATTTTTGGACGATAGCTGTCATTTATAAGTCTGCAGGTGTGTGAATTACAATGCCCCTGAGCTCCTTTCTTCAACTCGCTTTCTTTTGAGCTGGCCGCAACACCGCAGGATTGCTTCAGGCCCTAATCTGGTTCCGGCACAACATGCTGAGCCTTTGGTTAACTCCTCTTCCTGGTGGGAAATGAGAGTTAAATTTGCCCGTCCAGACACCTCCAGCTAGTCTCTCATTGGTTCTCCCTATTCCTGTTCATCTTCTGCAGAAATTGCAAACTGGGCCAAACAGGAGGTTAAAGGCACTGACTCTCCAAGTCGGGAGAGTGTTAGTAAAGCGTCTGGAATGTTGCACCCGAGTACCAGGGGAGGAAAACTGAGACATATTGGAACACGTCTCCCGATCAGATGGTTGATCATACTCTGGGTTCCACATGCATGTTTTAGCTGACGGAAGAATCCCTGAAACCTGGAGAGTTGAGACCCGTGGAATGGGTACCATGCAATATGACTTCAAAGGGTCTTCATTTGCTCACCGAACCTCTCCAATCCTATCACTGCTACGTTTATGCCCCTGTACACACGCTTGTTTCCCTTTCGGAGACATAGCAATCCATAGGTTTTAAGATACTTACTAGTCAGGTACATTCTTAGGCATTTAATATGGGGTGTTGAGTCCATTTCGTTGATCAAGGAGTAGCTCTTGTCTATTACATATTTGGCTTAAGGAATTTTATCTGTGCTCATTTCAATCTCTGGTTTTATGCAGCACCCCAACTCACCTTTCCCCTTAAGCAAGCATAAGTTGGTTTTCTAAATTTGAGACCCTGTTCTGTTTTGTAATTCACTTCCTGTGTAGCCAAGTTTACATTCCGTGTATTAGTGATATCTTATGATGTTTCTTTTTCTGTGTGACTTATTTCAGTTAGAATCATCATACCTGAATCCACTCATTTTGCTGCTACGGGTCTGATGGCAGAGATTTCATTGCTGAGTGATATTGCATTGTACGTAAGTACGATAACTTCTTTATTCATTTTTTACTTTCTGCGATATTGAACTTGTACCGTAAACGAGGTTCTTGTGAACAGAGCCGTCCCAAACTTTGGGGTGGCTGTGTCTTTTTGATTTTAATTTCCCTAAGCTATAGGACCATAAGTGGAAGTGCCCTAGGCTCTGTTGCTTTGTTTTTTAGATGTTTCAGGAAACACCATACACTTCTCCCGAGTGGCTGTTGGCAATTTACATCCCGCCCATCAGCATAACAAGGCTCCCAGTTCTCCATGGCCTGTCCTGCCTTTCTGGATTTTACACTTTTTTCAGATGGCCCTTTTGACCGGGGGGAAGTGAGACTTCAATGTAGTGCAGATTTCCTTTGCAAGCTTGCTTGGTTGGCCAAAAAGGGCGTATGCGTTTTTTCCTGAATATATTCAGGAAAAAACGCATACGCCCTTTTTGGTCAAGTGCATCATTGTGGACGTTCTGCCTCTTTTCCTATGCTTTAAATGCAATTCCAGTCTACCTCCTGAAATCGGTTTCCTGCAATTCTGCCCCGCTTTCAAGTCCTCTTGGCAGCCTTACTTCAGTATATTTTTGGACGATAGCTGTCATTTATAACTCTGCAGGTTTGTGAATTACAGTGCCCCTGAGCTCCTTTCTTCAACTCGCTTTCTTGTGACCTGGCCGCAACACCGCAGGATGGCTTCAGGCCCTAATCTGCTTCCGGCACGGCACGCTGAGCCTTTGGTTAATTCCTCTTCCTGGTGGGAAATGAGAGTTAAATTTGCCCGTCCAGACACCACCAGCTAGTCTCTCATTGGTTCTCACTCTTCTTGTTCATCTTCCACAGAAATTGCAAACTGGGCCAAACAGGAGGTTAAAGGGACTGACTCTCCAAGTCGGGAGGGTGTTAGTAAAGCGTCTGGAATGTTGCACCCGAGTACCAGGGTATGAAAACTGAGACATATTTGAACACGTCTCCCGATCACATGTTTGATCATACTCTAGGTTCCACATGCATGTTTTAGCTGAAGGAAGAATACCTTAAACCTGGGTAGTTGAAACCCGTGGAATGGGTACCATGCAATATGACTTCAAAGGGTCTTCATTTGCTCACCGAACCTCTCCAATCCTATCACTGCTGCGTTTATGCCCCTGTACACATGCTTGATTCTCTTTCGGAGACATAGCAATCCATAGGTTTTAAGATACTTACTAGTCAGGTACATTCTTAGGCGTTTAATATGGGGTGTTGAGTCCATTTCGTTGAACAAGGAGTAGCTTTTGTCTATTCCATATTTGGCTTAAGGAACTTTATCTGTGCTCATTTCAATCTCTGGTTTTATGCAGCACCCCAACTCACCTTTACCCTTAAGCAAGCATAAGTTGGTTTTCTAAATTTGAGACCCTGTTCTGTTTTGGAATTCAGTTCCTGTGTAGCCAAGTTTACATTCCGTGTATTACTGATATCTTATGATGTTTCTTTTTCTGTGTGACTTATTTCAGTTAGAATCATCATACCTGAATCCACTGATTGTGCTGCTAAGGGCCTGATGACATAGATTTCATTGCTGAGTGATATTGCTTTGTAAGTAAATACCAGAACTTCTTTATCCATTTTTCACTTTCTGTGATGTTGAACTTGTACTGTAAATGAGGTTCTTGTAAACAGAGGCGTCCCAAACTTTGGGGTGGCTGTGTCTTTTTGATTTTAATTTCCCTAAGCTATAGGACCATAAGTGGAAGTGCCCTAGGCTCTGTTGCTTTGTTTTTTAGATGTTTCAGGAAACACCATACACTTCTCCCGAGTGTCTGTTGGCAATTTACATCCCGCCCATCAGCATAACAAGGCTCCCAGTTCTCCATGGCCTGTCCTGCCTTTCTGGATTTTACACTTTTTTCAGATGGCCCTTTTGACCGGGGGGAAGTGAGACTTCATTGTAGTGCAGATTTCTTTGCAAGCTTGCTTGGTTGGCCAAAAAGGGCGTATGCGTTTTTTCCTGAATATATTCAGGAAAAAACGCATACGCCCTTTTTGGCCAAGTGCATCATTGTGGACGTTCTGCCTCTTTTCCTATGCTTTCAATGCAATTCCAGTCTACCTCCTGAAATCGGTTTCCTGCAATTCTGCCCCGCTTTCAAGTCCTCTTGGCAGCCTTACTTCAGTATATTTTTGGACGATAGCTGTCATTTATAAGTCTGCAGGTTTGTGAATTACAGTGCCCCTGAGCTCCTTTCTTCAACTCCCTTTCTTTTGAGCTGACCGCAACACCGCAGGATGGCTTCAGGCCCTAATCTGGTTCCGGCACGGCACGCTGAGCCTTTGGTTATTTCCTCTTCCTGGTGGGAAATGAGAGTTAAATTTGCCCGTCCAGACACCTCCAGCTAGTCTCTCATTGGTTCTCCCTATTCCTGTTCATCTTCCGCAGAAATTGCAAACTGGGCCAAACAGGAGGTTAAAGGCGCTGACTCTCCAAGTGGGGAGAGTGTTAGTAAAGCGTCTGGAATGTTGCACCCGAGTACCAGGGGAGGAAAACTGAGACATATTTGAACACGTCTCCCATTCACACGGTTGATCATACTCTGGGTTCCACATGCATGTTTTAGCTGAAGGAAGAATAACTTAAACCTGGAGAGTTGAGACCCGTGTAATGGGTACCATGCAATATGACTTCAAAGGGTCTTCATTTGCTCACCAAACCTCTCCAATCCTATCACTGCTGCTTTTATGCCCCTGTACACACGCTTGATTCTCTTTTGGAGACATAGCAATCCATAGGTTTTAAGATACTTACTAGTCAGGTACATTCTTAGGCGTTTAATATGGGGTGTTGAGTCCATTTCGTTGAGCAAGGAGTAGCTCTTGTCTATTCCATATTTGGCTTAAGGAACTTTATCTGTGCTCATTTCAATCGCTGGTTTTATGCAGCACCCCAAATCACCTTTCCCCTTAAGGAAGCATAAGTTGATTTTCTAAATTTGAGACCCTGTTCTGTTTTGGAATTCAGTTCCTGTGTAGCCAAGTTTACATTCCGTGTATTACTGATATCTTATGATGTTTCTTTTTCTGTGTGACTTATTTCAGTTAGAATCATCATACCTGAATCCACTCATTGTGCTGCTAAGGGCCTGATGACATAGATTTCATTGCTGAGTGATATTGCTTTGGAAGTAAATACCACAACTTCTTTATCCATTTTTCACTTTCTGCGATGTTGAACTTGTACGGTAAACGAGGTTCTTGTAAACAGAGGCGTCCCAAACTTTGGGGTGGCTGTGTCTTTTTGATTTTAATTTCCCTAATCTATAGTACCATAAGTGAAAGTGCCCTACGCTCTGTTGCTTTGTTTTTTAGATGTTTCAGGAAACACCATACACTTCTCCCGAGTGTCTGTTGGCAATTTACATCCCGCCCATCAGTATAACAAGGCTCCCAGTTCTCCATGGCCTGTCCTGCCTTTCTGGATTTTACACTTTTTTCAGATGGCCCTTTTGACCGGGGGGAAGTGAGACTTCATTGTAGTGCAGATTTCCTTTGCAAGCTTGCTTGGTTGGCCAAAAAGGGCGTATGCGTCTTTTCCTGAATATATTCAGGAAAAGACGCATACGCCCTTTTTGGCCAAGTGCATCATTGTGGACGTTCTGCCTCTTTTCCTATGCTTTCAATGCAATTCCAGTCTACCTCCTGAAATCGGTTTCCTGCAATTCTGCCCCGCTTTCAAATCCTCTTGGTAGCCTTACTTCAGTATATTTTTGGACGATAGCTGTCATTTATAACTCTGCAGGTTTGTGAATTACAGTGCCCCTGAGCTCCTTTCTTCAACTCGCTTTCTTGTGACCTGGCCGCAACACCGCAGGATGGCTTCAGGCCCTAATCTGGTTCCGGCACGGCACGCTGAGCCTTTGGTTATTTCCTCTTCCTGGTGGGAAATGAGAGTTAAATTTGCCCGTCCAGACACCTCCAGCTAGTCTCTCATTGGTTCTCCCTATTCCTGTTCATCTTCCGCAGAAATTGCAAACTGGGCCAAACAGGAGGTTGAAGGCGCTGACTCTCCAAGTGGGGAGAGTGTTAGTAAAGCGTCTGGAATGTTACACCCGAGTACCAGGGGATGAAAACTGAGACATATTTGAACACGTCTCCCGTTCACACGGTTGATCATACTCTGGGTTCCACATGCATGTTTTAGCTGAAGGAAGAATACCTTAAACCTGGAGAGTTGAGACCCGTGGAATGGGTACCATGCAATATGACTTCAAAGGGTCTTCATTTGCTCACCGAACCTCTCCAATCCTATCACTGCTGCGTTTATGCCCCTGTACACACGCTTGATTCTCTTTTGGAGACATAGCAATCCATAGGTTTTAAGATACTTACTAGTCAGGTACATTCTTAGGCGTTTAATATGGGGTGTTGAGTCCATTTCGTTGAGCAAGGAGTAGCTCTTGTCTATTCCATATTTGGCTTAAGGAACTTTATCTGTGCTCATTTCAATGTCTGGTTTTATGCAGCATCCCAACTCACCTTTACCCTTAAGCAAGCATAAGTTGGTTTTCTAAATTTGAGACCCTGTTCTGTTTTGGAATTCAGTTCCTGTGTAGCCAAGTTTACATTCCGTGTATTACTGATATCTTATGATGTTTCTTTTTCTGTGTGACTTATTTCAGTTAGAATCATCATACCTGAATCCACTCATTGTGCTGCTAAGGGCCTGATGACATAGATTTCATTGCTGAGTGATATTGCTTTGTAAGTAAATACCACAACTTCATTATCCATTTTTCACTTTCTGCGATGTTGAACTTGTACTGTAAACGAGGTTCTTGTAAACAGAGGCGTCCCAAATTTTGGGTTGGCTGTGTCTTTTTGATTATAATTTCCCTAATCTATAGTACCATAAGTGAAAGTGCCCTATGCTCTGTTGCTTTGTTTTTTAGATGTTTCAGGAAACACCATACACTTCTCCCGAGAGTCTGTTGGCAATTTACATCCCGCCCATCAGTATAACAAGGCTCCCAGTTCTCCATGGCCTGTCCTGCCTTTCTGGATTTTACACTTTTTTCAGATGGCCCTTTTGACCGGGGGGAAGTGAGACTTCATTGTAGTGCAGATTTCCTTTGCAAGCTTGCTTGGTTGGCCAAAAAGGGCGTATGCGTCTTTTCCTGAATATATTCAGGAAAAACCGCATATGCCCTTTTTGGCCAAGTGCATCATTGTGGACGTTCTGCCTCTTTTCCTATGCTTTCAATGCAAATCCACTTTACCTCCTGAAATCGGTTTCCTGCAATTCTGCCCCGTTTTCAAGTCCTCTTGGCAGCCTTACTTCAGTATATTTTTGGACGATAGCTGTCATTTATAAGTCTGCAGGTTTGTGAATTACAGTGCCCCTGAGCTCCGTTCCTCAACTCCCTTTCTTTTGAGCTGGCCGCAACACCGCAGGATGGCTTCAGGCCCTAATCTGGTTCCGACATGGCATGCTGAGCCTTTGGTTATTTCCTCTTCCTGGTGGGAAATGAGAGTTAAATTTGCCCGTCCAGACACCTCCAGGTAGTCTCTAATTGGTTCTCCCTATTCCTGTTCATCTTCCGCAGAAATTGCAAACTGGGCCAAACAGGAGGTTAAAGGCGCTGACTCTCCAAGTGGGGAGAGTGTTAGTAAAGCGTCTGGAATGTTGCACCCGAGTACCAGGGGAGGAAAACTGAGATATATTTGAACACGTCTCCCGTTCACATGGTTGATCATACTCTGGGTTCCACATGCATGTTTTAGCTGAAGGAAGAATACCTTAAACCTGGAGAGTTGTGACCCGTGGAATGGGTACCATGCAATATGACTTCAAAGGGTCTTCATTTGCTCACCGAACCTCTCCAATCCTATCACTGCTGCTTTTATGCCCCTGTACACATGCTTGATTCTCTTTCGGAGACATAGCAATCCATAGGTTTTAAGATACTTACTAGTCAGGTACATTCTTAGGCGTTTAATATGCGGTGTTGAGTCCATTTCGTTGAGCAAGGAGTAGCTCTTGTCTATTCCATATTTGGCTTAAGGAACTTTATCTGTGCTCATTTCAATCTCTGGTTTTATGCAGCACCCCAACTCACCTTTACCCTTAAGCAAGCATAAGTTGGTTTTCTAAATTTGAGACCCTGTTCTGTTCTGTAATTCAGTTCCTGTGTAGCCAAGTTTACATTCCATGTATTACTGATATCTTATGATGTTTCTTTTCCTGTGTGACTTATTTCAGTTAGAATCGTCATACCTGAATCCACTCATTGTGCTGCTAAGGGCCTGATGACATAGATTTCATTGCTGAGTGATATTGCTTTGTAAGTAAATACCACAACTTCTTTATCCATTTTTCACTTTCTGCGATGTTGAACTTGTACTGTAAACGAGGTTCTTGTAAACAGAGGCGTCCCAAACTTTGGGGTGGCTGTGTCTTTTTGATTTTAATTTCCCTAAGCTATAGGACCATAAGTGGAAGTGCCCTAGGCTCTGTTGCTTTGTTTTTTAGATGTTTCAGGAAACACCATACACTTCTCCTGAGTGTCTGTTGGCAATTTACATCCCACCCATCAGCATAACAAGGCTCCCAGTTCTCCATGGCCTGTCCTGCCTTTCTGGATTTTACACTTTTCTCAGATGGCCCTTTTAGCTGGGGGGAAGTGAGACTTCATTGTAGTGAAGATTTCCTTTGCAAGCTTGCTTGGTTGGCCAAAAAGGGCGTATGCGTTTTTTCCTGAATATATTCAGGAAAAAACGCATACACCCTTTTTTGCCAAGTGCATCATTGTGGACGTTCTGCCTCTTTTCCTATGCTTTCTATGCAATTCCAGTCTACCTCCTGAAATCGGTTTCCTGCAATTCTGCCCCGCTTTCAAGTCCTCTTGGCAGCCTTACTTCAGTATATTTTTGGACGATAGCTGTCATTTATAACTCTGCAGGTTTGTGAATTACAGTGCCCCTGAGCTCCTTTCTTCAACTCGCTTTCTTTTGAGCTGGCCGCAACACCGCAGGATGGCTTCAGGCCCTAATCTGGTTCCGGCACGGCACGCTGAGCCTTTGGTTATTTCCTCTTCCTGGTGGGAAATGAGAGTTAAATTTGCCCGTCCAGACACCTCCAGCTAGTCTCTCATTGGTTCTCCCTATTCCTGTTCATCTTCCGCAGAAATTGCAAACTGGGCCAAACAGGAGGTTAAAGGCGCTGAGTCTCCAAGTGGGGAGAGTGTTAGTAAAGCGTCTGGAATGTTGCACCCGAGTACCAGGGGAGGAAACCTGAGACATATTTGAACACGTCTCCCGTTCACACGGTTGATCATACTCTGGGTTCCACATGCATGTTTTAGCTGAAGGAAGAATACCTTAAACCTGGAGAGTTGAGACCCGTGGAATGGGTACCATGCAATATGACTTCAAAGGGTCTTCATTTGCTCACCGAACCTCTCCAATCCTATCACTGCTGCGTTTATGCCCCTGTACACACGCTTGATTCTCTTTCGGAGACATAGCAATCCATAGGTTTTAAGATACTTACTAGTCAGGTACATTCTTAGGCGTTTAATATGGGGTGTTGAGTCCATTTCGTTGAGCAAGGAGTAGCTCTTGTCTATTCCATATTTGGCTTAAGGAACTTTATCTGTGCTCATTTCAATCTCTGGTTTTATGCAGCACCCCAACTCACCTTTCCCCTTAAGCAAGCATAAGTTGGTTTTCTAAATTTGAGACCCTGTTCTGTTTTGGAATTCAGTTCCTGTGTAGCCAAGTTTACATTCCGTGTATTAGTGATAACTTATGATGTTTCTTTTTCTGTGTGACTTATTTCAGTTAGAATCATCGTACCTGAATCCACTCATTATGCTGCTACGGGCCTGATGACATAGATTTCATTGCTGAGTGATACTGCATTGTACGTAAGTACCACAAGTTCTTTATCCATTTTCACTTTCTGTGATATTGAACTTGTACGGTAAACGAGGTTCTTGTAAACAGAGGCGTCCCAAATTTTGGGGTGGCTGTGTCTTTTTGATTTTAATTTCCCTAAGCTATAGGACCATAAGTGGAAGTGCCCTAGGCTCTGTTGCTTTGTTTTTTAGATGTTTCAGGAAACACCATACACTTCTCCTGAGTGTCTGTTGGCAATTTACATCCCGCCCATCAGCATAACAAGGCTCCCAGTTCTCCATGGCCTGTCCTGCCTTTCTGGATTTTACACTTTTTTCAGATGGCCCTTTTAACCGGGGGGAAGTGAGACTTCATTGTAGTGCAGATTTCCTTTGCACGTTTGCTTGGTTGGCCAAAAAGGGCGTATGCGTTTTTTCCTGAATATATTCAGGAAAAAACGCATACGCCCTTTTTGGCCAAGTGCATCATTGTGGACGTTCTGCCTCTTTTCCTATGCTTTCTATGCAATTCCAGTCTACCTCCTGAAATCGGTTTCCTGCAATTCTGCCCCGCTTTCAAGTCCTCTTGGTAGCCGTACTTCAGTATATTTTTGGACGATAGCTGTCATTTATAACTCTGCAGGTTTGTGAATTACAGTGCCCCTGAGCTCCTTTCTTCAACTCGCTTTCTTGTGACCTGGCCGCAACACCGCAGGATGGCTTCAGGCCCTAATCTGGTTCTGGCACGGCCCACTGAGCCTTTGGTTAATTCCTCTTCCTGGTGGGAAATGAGAGTTAAATTTGCCCGTCCAGACACCTCCAGCTAGTCTCTCATTGGTTCTCCCTATTCCTGTTCATCTTCCGCAGAAATTGCAAACTGGGCCAAACAGGAGGTTAAAGGGACTGACTCTCCAAGTCGGGAGAGTGTTAGTAAAGCGTCTGGAATGTTGCACCCGAGTACCAGGGTACGAAAACTGAGACATATTTGAACACGTCTCCCGATCACATGGTTGATCATACTCTAGGTTCCACATGCATGTTTTAGCTGAAGGAAGAATACCTTAAACCTGGGTAGTTGAAACCCGTGGAATGGGTACCATGCAATATGACTTCAAAGGGTCTTCATTTGCTCACCGAACCTCTCCAATCCTATCACTGCTGCGTTTATGCCCCTGTACACACGCTTGATTCTCTTTCGGAGACATAGCAATCCATAGGTTTTAAGATACTTACTAGTCAGGTACATTCTTAGGCGTTTAATATGGGGTGTTGAGTCCATTTCGTTGAGCAAGGAGTAGTTCTTGTCTATTCCATATTTGGCTTAAGGAACTTTATCTGTGCTCATTTCAATCTCTGGTTTTATGCAGCACCCCAACACACCTTTCCCCTTAAGCAAGCATAAGTTGGTTTTCTAAATTTGAGACCCTGTTCTGTTTTGTAATTCTGTTCCTGTGTAGCCCAGTTTACATTCCGTGTATTAGTGATATCTTATGATGTTTCTTTTTCTGTGTGACTTATTTCAGTTAGAATCATCGTACCTAAATCCACTCATTATGCTGCTACGGGCCTGATGACATAGATTTCATTGCTGAGTGATACTGCATTGTACGTAAGTACCACAAGTTCTGTATCCATTTTTCACTTTCTGTGATATTGAACTTGTACGGTAAACGAGGTTCTTGTAAACAGAGGCGTCCCAAACTTTGGGGTGGCTGTGTCTTTTTTATTTTAATTTCCCTAAGCTATAGGACCATAATTGGAAGTGCCCTAGGCTCTGTTGCTTTGTTTTTTAGATGTTTCAGGAAACACCATACACTTCTCCCGAGTGTCTGTTGACAATTTACATCCCACCCATCAGCATAACAAGGCTCCCAGTTCTCCATGGCCTGTCCTGCCTTTCTGGATTTTACACTTTTTTGAGATGGCCCTTTTGACCGGGGGGAAGTGAGACTTCATTGTAGTGCAGATTTCCTTTGCACGTTTGCTTGGTTGGCCAAAAAGGGCGTATGCGTTTTTTCCTGAATATATTCAGGAAAAAACGCATACGCCCTTTTTGGCCAAGTGCATCATTGTGGACGTTCTGCCTCTTTTCCTATGCTTTCTATGCAATTCCAGTCTACCTCCTGAAATCGGTTTCCTGCAATTCTGCCCCGCTTTCAAGTCCTCTTGGCAGCCTTACTTCAGTATATTTTTGGACGATAGCTGTCATTTATAACTCTGCAGGTTTGTGAATTACAGTGCCCCTGAGCTCCTTTCTTCAACTCGCTTTCTTGTGACCTGGCGGCAACACCGCAGGATGGCTTCAGGCCCTAATCTGGTTCTGGCACGGCCCGCTGAGCCTTTGGTTAATTCCTCTTCCTTGTGGGAAATGAGAGTTAAATTTGCCCGTCCAGACACCTCCAGCTAGTCTCTCATTGGTTCTCGCTATTCCTGTTCATCTTCCACAGATATTGCAAACTGGGCCAAACAGGAGGTTAAAGGGACTGACTCTCCAAGTGGGGAGAGTGTTAGTAAAGTGTCTGGAATGTTGCACCCGAGTACCAGGGTACGAGAACTGAGACATATTTGAACATGTCTCCCAATCACATGGTTGATCATACTCTAGGTTCCACATGCATGTTTTAGCTGAAGGAAGAATACCTTAAACCTGGGTAGTTGAAACCCGTGGAATGGGTACCATGCAATATGACTTCAAAGGGTCTTCATTTGCTCACCGAACCTCTCCAATCCTATCACTGCTGCGTTTATGCCCCTGTACACACGATTGATTCTCTTGCGGAGACATAGCAATCCATAGGTTTTAAGATACTTACTAGTCAGGTACATTCTTAGGCGTTTAATATGGGGTGTTGAGTCCATTTCGTTGAGCAAGAAGTAGTTCTTGTCTATTCCATATTTGGCTTAAGGAACTTTATCTGTGCTCATTTCAATCTCTGGTTTTATGCAGCACCCCAACTCACCTTTCCCCTTAAGCAAGCATAAGTTGGTTTTCTAAATTTGAGACCCTGTTCTGTTTTGTAATTCAGTTCCTGTGTAGCCCAGTTTACATTCCGTGTATTAGTGATATCTTATGATGTTTCTTTTTCTGTGTGACTTATTTCAGTTAGAATCATCGTACCTGAATCCACTCATTATGCTGCTACGGGCCTGATGACATAGATTTCATTGCTGAGTGATACTGCATTGTACGTAAGTACCACAAGTTCTGTATCCATTTTTCACTTTCTGTGATATTGAACTTGTACGGTAAACGAGGTTCTTGTAAACAGAGGAGTCCCAAATTTTGGGGTGGCTGTGTCTTTTAGATTTTAATTTCCCTAAGCTATAGGACCATAAGTGGAAGTGCCCTAGGCTCTGTTGCTTTGTTTTTTAGATGTTTCAGGAAACACCATACACTTCTCCCAAGTGTCTGTTGGCAATTTACATCCCGCACATCAGCATAACAAGGCTCCCAGTTCTCCATGGCCTGTCCTGCCTTTCTGGATTTTACACTTTTTTCAGATGTCCCTTTTGACCGGGGGGGAAGTGAGACTTCATTGTAGTGCAGATTTCCTTTGCAAGCTTGCTTGGTTGGCCAAAAAGGGCGTATGCGTTTTTTCCTGAATATATTCAGGAAAAAACGCATACGCCCTTTTTGGCCAAGTGCATCATTGTGGACGTTCTGCCTCTTTTCCTATGCTTTCAATGCAATTCCAGTCTACCTCCTGAAATCGGTTTCCTGCAATTCTGCCCCGCTTTCAAGTCCTCTTGGCAGCCTTACTTCAGTATATTTTTGGACGATAGCTGTCATTTACAACTCTGCAGGTTTGTGAATTACAGTGCCCCTGAGCTCCTTTCTTCAACTCGCTTTCTTTTGAGCTGGCCACAGCACCGCAGGATGGCTTCAGGCCCTAATCTGGTTCCGGCACGGCATGCTGAGCCTTTGGTTAATTCCTCTTCCTGGTGGGAAATGAGAGTTAAATTTGCCCGTCCAGACACCTCCAGCTAGTCTCTCATTGGTTCTCCCTATTCCTGTTCATCTTCCACAGAAATTGCAAACTGAGCCAAACAGGAGGTTAAAGGGACTGACTCTCCAAGTGGGGAGAGTGTTAGTAAAGCGTCTGGAATGTTGCACCCGAGTACCAGGGGAGGAAAACTGAGACATATTTGAACACGTCTCCTGTTCACACGGTTGATCATAATCTGGGTTCCACATGCATGTTTTAGCTGAAGGAAGAATACCTTAAACCTGGAGAGTTGAGACCCGTGTAATGGGTACCATGCAATATGACTTCAAAGGGTCTTCATTTGCTCACCGAACCTCTCCAATCCTATCACTGCTGCGTTTATGCCCCTGTACACATGCTTGATTCTCTTTTGGAGACATAGCAATCCATAGGTTTTAAGATACTTACTAGTCAGGTACATTCTTAGGCATTTAATATGGGGTGTTGAGTCCATTTCGTTGAGCAAGGAGTAGCTCTTGTCTATTCCATATTTGGCTTAAGGAACTTTATCTGTGCTCATTTCAATCTCTGGTTTTATGCAGCACCCCAACTCACCTTTACCCTTAAGCAAGCATAAGTTGGTTTTCTAAATTTGAGACCCTGTTCTGTTCTGTAATTCAGTTCCTGTGTAGCCAAGTTTACATTCCGTGTATTAGTGATATCTTATGATGTTTCTTTTTCTGTGTGACTTATTTCAGTTAGAATCATCATACCTGAATCCACTCATTGTGCTGCTAAGGGCCTGATGACATAGATTTCATTGCTGAGTGATACTGCATTGTACGTAAGTACCACAAGTTCTGTATCCATTTTTCACTTTCTGTGATATTGAACTTGTACGGTAAACGAGGTTCTTGTAAACAGAGGCGTCCCAATCTTTGGGGTGGCTGTGTCTTTTTGATTTTAATTTCCCTAAGCTATAGGACCATAAGTGGAAGTGCCCTAGGCTCTGTTGCTTTGTTTTTTAGATGTTTCAGGAAACACCATACACTTCTCCTGAGTGTCTGTTGGCAATTTACATCCCGCCCATCAGCATAACAAGGCTCCCAGTTCTCTATGGCCTGTCCTGCCTTTCTGGATTTTACACTTTTTACAGATGGCCCTTTTGACCTGGGGGAAGTGAGACTTCATTGTAGTGCAGATTTCCTTTGCAAGCTTGCTTGGTTGGCCAAAAAGGGCGTATGCGTTTTTTCCTGAATATATTCAGGAAAAAACGCATACGCCCTTTTTGGCCAAGTGCATCATTGTGGACTTTCTGCCTCTTTTACTATGTTTTCAATGCTTTTCCAGTCTACCTCCTGAAATCAGTTTCCTGCAAATCTGCCCCGCTTTCAAGTCCTCTTGGCAGCCTTACTTCAATATATTTTTGGATGATAGCTGTCATTTATAACTGTGCAGGTTTGTGAATTACAGTGTCCCTGAGCTCCTTTCTTCAACTCGCTTTCTTGTGACCAGGCCGTAACACCGCAGGATGGCTTCAGGCCCTAATCTGGTTCCGGCACGGCACGCTGAGCCTTTGGTTATTTCCTCTTCCTGTTGGGAAATGAGAGTTAAATTTGCCCGTCCAGACACCTCCAGCTAGTCTTTCATTGGTTCTCGCTATTCCTGTTCATCTTCCGCAGAAATTGCAAACTGGGCCAAACAGGAGGTTAAAGGGACTGACTCTCCAAGTCAGGAGAGTGTTAGTAAAGCGTCTGGAATGTTGCACCCGAGTACCAGGGTACGAAAACTGAGACATATTTGAACACGTCTCCTGATCACATGTTTGATCATACTCTAGGTTCCACATGCATGTTTTAGCTGAAGGAAGAATACCTTAAACCTGGGTAGTTGAAACCCGTGGAATGGGTACCATGCAATATGACTTCAAAGGGTCTTCATTTGCTCACCGAACCTCTCCAATCCTATCACTGCTGCGTTTATGCCCCTGTACACATGCTTGATTCTCTTTCGGAGACATAGCAATCCATAGGTTTTAAGATACTTACTAGTCAGGTACATTCTTAGGCGTTTAATATGCGGTGTTGAGTCCATTTCGTTTTAGCAAGGAGTAACTCTTGTCTATTCCATATTTGGCTTAAGGAACTTTATCTGTGCTCATTTCAATCTCTGGTTTTATGCAGCACCCCAACTCACCTTTCCCCTTAAGCAAGCATAAGTTGGTTCTCTAAATTTGAGACCCTGTTCTGTTTTGGAATTCAGTTCCTGTGTAGCCAAGTTTACATTCTTTGTATTAGTGATATCTTATGATGTTTCTTTTTCTGTGTGACTTATTTCAGTTAGAATCATCATACCTGAATCCACTCATTGTGCTGCTAAGGGCCTGATGACATAGATTTCATTGCTGAGTGATATTGCTTTGTAAGTAAATACCACAACTTCTTTATCCATTTTTCACTTTCTGCGATGTTGAACTTGTACTGTAAACGAGGTTCTTGTAAACGGAGGCGTCCCAAACTTTGGGGTGGCTGTGTCTTTTTGATTTTAATTTCCCTAAGCTATAGGACCATAAGTGGAAGTGCCCTAGGCTCTGTTGCTTTGTTTTTTAGATGTTTCAGGAAACACCATACACTTCTCCCGAGTGTCTGTTGGCAATTTACATCCCGCCCATCAGCATAACAAGGCTCCCAGTTCTCCATGGCCTGTCCTGCCTTTCTGGATTTTACACTTTTTTCAGATGGCCCTTTTGACCGGGGGGAAGTGAGACTTCATTGTAGTGCAGATTTCCTTTGCAAGTTTGCTTGGTTGGCCAAAAAGGGCGTATGCGTTTTTTCCTGAATATATTCAGGAAAAAACGCATACGCCCTTTTTGGCCAAGTGCATCATTGTGAACGTTCTGCCTCTTTTCCTATGCTTTCAATGCAATTCCAGTCTACCTCCTGAAATCTGTTTCCTGCAATTCTGCCCTGCTTTCAAGTCCTCTTGGCAGCCTTACTTCAGTATATTTTTGGACGATAGCTGTCATTTATAACTCTGCAGGTTTGTGAATTACAGTGCCCCTGAGCTCCTTTCTTCAACTCGCTTTCTTGTGACCTGGCCGCAACACCGCAGGATGGCTTCAGGCCCTAATCTGGTTCTGGCACGGCACGCTGAGCCTTTGGTTATTTCCTCTTCCTGGTGGGAAATGAGAGTTAAATTTGCCCGTCCAGACACCTCCAGCTAGTCTCTCATTGGTTCTCGCTATTCCTGTTCATCTTCCGCAGAAATTGCAAACTGGGCCAAACAGGAGGTTAAAGGGACTGACTCTCCAAGTCGGGAGAGTGTTAGTAAAGCGTCTTGAATGTTGCACCCGAGTACCAGGGTATGAAAACTGAGACATATTTGAACACGTCTCCCGATCACATGGTTGATCATACTCTAGGTTCCACATGCATGTTTTAGCTGAAGGAAGAATACCTTAAACCTGGGTAGTTGAAACCCGTGGAATGGGTACCATGGAATATGACTTCAAAGGGTCTTCATTTGCTCACCGAACCTCTCCAATCCTATCACTGCTGCGTTTATGACCCTGTACACATGCTTGATTCTCTTTCGGAGACATAGCAATCCGTAGGTTTTAAGATACTTACTAGTCAGGGACATTCTTAGGCGTTTAATATGCGGTGTTGAGTCCATTTCGTTGAGCAAGGAGTAGCTCTTGTCTATTCCATATTTGGCTTAAGGAACTTTATCTGTGCTCATTTCAATCTCTGGTTTTATGCAGCACCCCAACTCACCTTTACCCTTAAGCAAGCATAAGTTGGTTTTCTAAATTTGAGACCCTGTTCTGTTCTATAATTCAGTTCCTGTGTAGCCAAGTTTACATTCCATGTATTACTGATATCTTATGATGTTTCTTTTTCTGTGTGACTTATTTCAGTTAGAATCGTCATACCTGAATCCACTCATTGTGCTGCTACGGGTCTGATGACATAGATTTCTTTGCTGAGTGATATTGCTTTGTAAGTAAATACCACAACTTCTTTATCCATTTTTCACTTTCTGCGATGTTGAACTTGTACTGTAAACGAGGTTCTTGTAAACAGAGGCGTCCCAAACTTTGGGGTGGCTGTGTCTTTTTGATTTTAATTTCCCTAAGCTATAGGACCATAAGTGGAAGTGCCCTAGGCTCTGTTGCTTTGTTTTTTAGATGTTTCAGGAAACACCATACACTTCTCCCTAGTGTCTGTTGACAATATACATCCCGCAAATCAGCATAACAAGGCTCCCAGTTCTCCATGGCCTGTCCTGCCTTTCTGGATTTTACACTTTTTACAGATGGCCCTTTTGACCTGGGGGAAGTGAGACTTCATTGTAGTGCAGATTTCCTTTGCAAGCTTGTTTGGTTGGCCAAAAAGGGCGTATGCGTTTTTTCCTGAATATATTCAGGAAAAAACGCATACGCACTTTTTGGCCAAGTGCATCATTGTGGACGTTCTGCCTCTTTTCCTATGTTTTCAATGCTTTTCCAGTCTACCTCCTGAAATCGGTTTCCTGCAAATCTGCCCCGCTTTCAAGTCCTCTTGGCAGCCTTACTTCAATATATTTTTAGATGATAGCTGTCATTTATAACTGTGCAGGTTTGTGAATTACAGTGTCCCTGAGCTCCTTTCTTCAACTCGCTTTCTTGTGACCAGGCCGCAACACCGCAGGATGGCTTCAGGCCCTAATCTGGTTCCGGCACGGCACGCTGAGCCTTTGGTTATTTCCTCTTCCTGTTGGGAAATGAGAGTTAAATTTGCCCGTCCAGACACCTCCAGCTAGTCTTTCATTGGTTCTCGCTATTCCTGTTCATCTTCCGCAGAAATTGCAAACTGGGCCAAACAGGAGGTTAAAGGGACTGACTCTCCAAGTCAGGAGAGTGTTAGTAAAGCGTCTGGAATGTTGCACCCGAGTACCAGGGTACGAAAACTGAGACATATTTGAACACGTCTCCTGATCACATGTTTGATCATACTCTAGGTTCCACATGCATGTTTTAGCTGAAGGAAGAATACCTTAAACCTGGGTAGTTGAAACCCGTGGAATGGGTACCATGCAATATGACTTCAAAGGGTCTTCATTTGCTCACCGAACCTCTCCAATCCTATCACTGCTGCGTTTATGCCCCTGTACACATGCTTGATTCTCTTTCGGAGACATAGCAATCCATAGGTTTTAAGATACTTACTAGTCAGGTACATTCTTAGGCGTTTAATATGCGGTGTTGAGTCCATTTCGTTGAGCAAGGAGTAACTCTTGTCTATTCCATATTTGGCTTAAGGAACTTTATCTGTGCTCATTTCAATCTCTGGTTTTATGCAGCACCCCAACTCACCTTTCCCCTTAAGCAAGCATAAGTTGGTTCTCTAAATTTGAGACCCTGTTCTGTTTTGGAATTCAGTTCCTGTGTAGCCAAGTTTACATTCTTTGTATTAGTGATATCTTATGATGTTTCTTTTTCTGTGTGACTTATTTCAGTTAGAATCATCATACCTGAATCCACTCATTGTGCTGCTAAGGGCCTGATGACATAGATTTCATTGCTGAGTGATATTGCTTTGTAAGTAAATACCACAACTTCTTTATCCATTTTTCACTTTCTGCGATGTTGAACTTGTACTGTAAACGAGGTTCTTGTAAACGGAGGCGTCCCAAACTTTGGGGTGGCTGTGTCTTTTTGATTTTAATTTCCCTAAGCTATAGGACCATAAGTGGAAGTGCCCTAGGCTCTGTTGCTTTGTTTTTTAGATGTTTCAGGAAACACCATACACTTCTCCTGAGTGTCTGTTGGCAATTTACATCCCGCCCATCAGCATAACAAGGCTCCCAGTTCTCCATGGCCTGTCCTGCCTTTCTGGATTTTACACTTTTTTCAGATGGCCCTTTTGACCGGGGGGAAGTGAGACTTCATTGTAGTGCAGATTTCCTTTGCAAGTTTGCTTGGTTGGCCAAAAAGGGCGTATGTGTTTTTTCCTGAATATATTCAGGAAAAAACGCATACGCCCTTTTTGGCCAAGTGCATCATTGTGAACGTTCTGCCTCTTTTCCTATGCTTTCAATGCAATTCCAGTCTACCTCCTGAAATCTGTTTCCTGCAATTCTGCCCTGCTTTCAAGTCCTCTTGGCAGCCTTACTTCAGTATATTTTTGGATGATAGCTGTCATTTATAACTCTGCAGGTTTGTGAATTACAGTGCCCCTGAGCTCCTTTCTTCAACTCGCTTTCTTGTGACCTGGCCGCAACACCGCAGGATGGCTTCAGGCCCTAATCTGGTTCTGGCACGGCACGCTGAGCCTTTGGTTATTTCCTCTTCCTGGTGGGAAATGAGAGTTAAATTTGCCCGTCCAGACACCTCCAGCTAGTCTCTCATTGGTTCTCGCTATTCCTGTTCATCTTCCGCAGAAATTGCAAACTGGGCCAAACAGGAGGTTAAAGGGACTGACTCTCCAAGTCGGGAGAGTGTTAGTAAAGCGTCTTGAATGTTGCACCCGAGTACCAGGGTATGAAAATTGAAACATATTTGAACACGTCTCCCGATCACATGGTTGATCATACTCTAGGTTCCACATGCATGTTTTAGCTGAAGGAAGAATACCTTAAACCTGGGTAGTTGAAACCCGTGGAATGGGTACCATGGAATATGACTTCAAAGGGTCTTCATTTGCTCACCGAACCTCTCCAATCCTATCACTGCTGCGTTTATGACCCTGTACACATGCTTGATTCTCTTTCGGAGACATAGCAATCCGTAGGTTTTAAGATACTTACTAGTCAGGTACATTCTTAGGCGTTTAATATGCGGTGTTGAGTCCATTTCGTTGAGCAAGGAGTAGCTCTTGTCTATTCCATATTTGGCTTAAGGAACTTTATCTGTGCTCATTTCAATCTCTGGTTTTATGCAGCACCCCAACTCACCTTTACCCTTAAGCAAGCATAAGTTGGTTTTCTAAATTTGAGACCCTGTTCTGTTCTATAATTCAGTTCCTGTGTAGCCAAGTTTACATTCCATGTATTACTGATATCTTATGATGTTTCTTTTCCTGTGTGACTTATTTCAGTTAGAATCGTCATACCTGAATCCACTCATTGTGCTGCTAAGGGCCTGATGACATAGATTTCTTTGCTGAGTGATATTGCTTTGTAAGTAAATACCACAACTTCTTTATCCATTTTTCACTTTCTGCGATGTTGAACTTGTACTGTAAACGAGGTTCTTGTAAACAGAGGCGTCCCAAACTTTGGGGTGGCTGTGTCTTTTTGATTTTAATTTCCCTAAGCTATAGGACCATAAGTGGAAGTGCCCTAGGCTCTGTTGCTTTGTTTTTTAGATGTTTCAGGAAACACCATACACTTCTCCCTAGTGTCTGTTGACAATATACATCCCGCACATCAGCATAACAAGGCTCCCAGTTCTCCATGGCCTGTCCTGCCTTTCTGGATTTTACACTTTTTACAGATGGCCCTTTTGACCTGGGGGAAGTGAGACTTCATTGTAGTGCAGATTTCCTTTGCAAGCTTGTTTGGTTGGCCAAAAAGGGCGTATGCGTTTTTTCCTGAATATATTCAGGAAAAAACGCATACGCACTTTTTGGCCAAGTGCATCATTGTGGACGTTCTGCCTCTTTTCCTATGTTTTCAATGCTTTTCCAGTCTACCTCCTGAAATCGGTTTCCTGCAAATCTGCCCCGCTTTCAAGTCCTCTTGGCAGCCTTACTTCAATATATTTTTAGATGATAGCTGTCATTTATAACTGTGCAGGTTTGTGAATTACAGTGTCCCTGAGCTCCTTTCTTCAACTCGCTTTCTTGTGACCAGGCCGCAACACCGCAGGATGGCTTCAGGCCCTAATCTGGTTCCGGCACGGCACACTGAGCCTTTGGTTATTTCCTCTTCCTGGTGGGAAATGAGAGTTAAATTTGCCCGTCCAGACACCTCCAGCTAGTCTTTCAATGGTTCTCGCTATTCCTGTTCATCTTCCGCAGAAATTGCAAACTGGGCCAAACAGGAGGTTAAAGGGACTGACTCTCCAAGTCAGGAGAGTGTTAGTAAAGCGTCTGGAATGTTGCACCCGAGTACCAGGGTACGAAAACTGAGACATATTTGAACACGTCTCCTGATCACATGTTTGATCATACTCTAGGTTCCACATGCATGTTTTAGCTGAAGGAAGAATACCTTAAACCTGGGTAGTTGAAACCCGTGGAATGGGTACCATGCAATATGACTTCAAAGGGTCTTCATTTGCTCACCGAACCTCTCCAATCCTATCACTGCTGCGTTTATGCCCCTGTACACATGCTTGATTCTCTTTCGGAGACATAGTAATCCATAGGTTTTAAGATACTTACTAGTCAGGTACATTCTTAGGCGTTTAATATGCGGTGTTGAGTCCATTTCGTTGAGCAAGGAGTAGCTCTTGTCTATTCCATATTTGGCTTAAGGAACTTTATCTGTGCTCATTTCAATCTCTGGTTTTATGCAGCACCCCAACTCACCTTTACCCTTAAGCAAGCATAAGTTGGTTCTCTAAATTTGAGACCCTGTTCTGTTTTGGAATTCAGTTCCTGTGTAGCCAAGTTTACATTCTTTGTATTAGTGATATCTTATGATGTTTCTTTTTCTGTGTGACTTATTTCAGTTAGAATCATCATACCTGAATCCACTCATTGTGCTGCTAAGGGCCTGATGACATAGATTTCATTGCTGAGTGATATTGCTTTGTAAGTAAATACCACAACTTCTTTATCCATTTTTCACTTTCTGCGATGTTGAACTTGTACTGTAAACGAGGTTCTTGTAAACGGAGGCGTCCCAAACTTTGGGGTGGCTGTGTCTTTTTGATTTTAATTTCCCTAAGCTATAGGACCATAAGTGGAAGTGCCCTAGGCTCTGTTGCTTTGTTTTTTAGATGTTTCAGGAAACACCATACACTTCTCCCTAGTGTCTGTTGACAATATACATCCCGCACATCAGCATAACAAGGCTCCCAGTTCTCCATGGCCTGTCCTGCCTTTCTGGATTTTACACTTTTTACAGATGGCCCTTTTGACCTGGGGGAAGTGAGACTTCATTGTAGTGCAGATTTCCTTTGCAAGCTTGCTTGGTTGGCCAAAAAGGGCGTATGCGTTTTTTCCTGAATATATTCAGGAAAAAACGCATACGCCCTTTTTGGCCAAGTGCATCATTGTGGACGTTCTGCCTCTTTTCCTATGCTTTCAATGCAATTCCAGTCTACCTCCTGAAATCGGTTTCCTGCAATTCTGCCCCGCTTTCAAGTCCTCTTGGCAGCCTTACTTCAGTATATTTTTGGACGATAGCTGTCATTTATAAGTCTGCAGGATTGTGAATTACAGTGCCCCTGAGCTCCTTTCTTCAACTTGCTTTCTTTTGAGCTGGCCGCAACACCGCAGGATGGCTTCAGTTCCTAATCTGGTTCCGGCACGGCACGCTGAGCCTTTGGTTATTTCCTCTTCCTGGTGGGAAATGAGAGTTAAATTTGCCCGTCCAGACACCTCCAGCTAGTCTCTCATTGGTTCTCCCTATTCCTGTTCATCTTCCGCAGAAATTGCAAACTGGGCCAAACAGGAGGTTAAAGGCGCTGAGTCTCCAAGTGGGGAGAGTGTTAGTAAAGCGTCTGGAATGTTGCACCCGAGTACCAGGGGAGGAAAACTGAGACATATTTGAACACGTCTCCCGTTCACACGGTTGATCATACTCTGGGTTCCACATGCATGTTTTAGCTGAAGGAAGAATACCTTAAACCTGGAGAGTTGAGACCCGTGGAATGGGTACCATGCAAGATGACTTCAAAGGGTCTTCATTTGCTCACCGAACCTCTCCAATCCTATCACTGCTGCGTTTATGCCCCTGTACACACGCTTGATTCTCTTTTGGAGACATAGCAATCCATAGGTTTTAAGATACTTACTAGTCAGGTACATTCTTAGGCGTTTAATATGGGGTGTTGAGTCCATTTCGTTGAGCAAGGAGTAGCTCTTGTCTATTCCATATTTGGCTTAAGGAACTTTATCTGTGCTCATTTCAATCTCTGGTTTTATGCAGCACCCCAACTCACCTTTACCCTTAAGCAAGCATAAGTTGGTTTTCTAAATTTGAGACCCTGTTCTGTTTTGGAATTCAGTTCCTGTGTAGCCAAGTTTACATTCCTTGTATTAGTGATATCTTATGATGTTTCTTTTTCTGTGTGACTTATTTCAGTTAGAATCATCGTACCTGAATCCACTCATTATGCTGCTACGGGCCTGATGACATAGATTTCATTGCTGAGTGATACTGCATTGTACGTAAGTACCACAAGTTCTTTATCCATTTTTCACTTTCTGTGATATTGAACTTGTACGGTAAACGAGGTTCTTGTAAACAGAGGCGTCCCAAACTTTGGGGTGGCTGTGTCTTTTTGATTTTAATTTCCCTAAGCTATAGGACCATAAGTGGAAGTGCCCTAGGCTCTGTTGCTTTGTTTTTTAGATGTTTCAGGAAACACCATACACTTCTCCCGAGTGTCTGTTGACAATTTACATCCCGCACATCAGCATAACAAGGCTCCCAGTTCTCCATGGCCTGTCCTGCCTTTCTGGATTTTACACTTTTTTCAGATGGCCCTTTTGACCGGGGGGAAGTGAGACTTCATTGTAGTGCAGATTTCCTTTGCAAGCTTGCTTGGTTGGCCAAAAAGGGCGTATGCGTTTTTTCCTGAATATATTCAGGAAAAAACGCATACGCCCTTTTTGGCCAAGTGCATCATTGTGGACGTTCTGCCTCTTTTCCTATGCTTTCAATGCAATTGCAGTCTACCTCCTGAAATCGGTTTCCTGCAATTCTGCCCCGCTTTCAAGTCCTCTTGGCAGCCTTACTTTAGTATATTTTTGGACGATAGCTGTCATTTATAACTCTGCAGGTTTGTGAATTACAGTGCCCCTGAGCTCCTTTCTTCAACTCGCTTTCTTGTGACCTGACCGTAAGACCGCAGGATGGCTTCAGGCCCTAATCTGGTTCTGGCACGGCCCGCTGAGCCTTTGGTTAATTCCTCTTCCTGGTGGGAAATGAGAGTTAAATTTGCCCGTCCAGACACCTCCAGCTAGTCTCTCATTGGTTCTCGCTATTCCTGTTCATCTTCCACAGATATTGCAAACTGGGCCAAACAGGAGGTTAAAGGGACTGACTCTCCAAGTCGGGAGAGTGTTAGTAAAGCGTCTGGAATGTTGCACCCGAGAACCAGGGTACGAAAACTGAGACATATTTGAACACGTCTCCCGATCACATGGTTGATCATACTCTAGGTTCCACATGCATGTTTTAGCTGAAGGAAGAATACCTTAAACCTGGGTAGTTGAAACCCGTGGAATGGGTACCATGCAATATGACTTCAAAGGGTCTTCATTTGCTCACCGAACCTCTCCAATCCTATCACTGCTGCGTTTATGCCCCTGTACACACGCTTGATTCTCTTTCGGAGATATAGCAATCCATAGGTTTTAAGATACTTACTAGTCAGGTACATTCTTAGGCGTTTAATATGGGGTGTTGAGTCCATTTCGTTGAGCAAGGAGTAGTTCTTGTCTATTCCATATTTGGCTTAAGGAACTTTATCTGTGCTCATTTCAATCTCTGGTTTTATGCAGCACCCCAACTCACCTTTCCCCTTAAGCAAGCATAAGTTGGTTTTCTAAATTTGAGACCCTGTTCTGTTTTGTAATTCTGTTCCTGTGTAGCCCAGTTTACATTCCGTGTATTAGTGATATCTTATGATGTTTCTTTTTCTGTGTGACTTATTTCAGTTAGAATCATCGTACCTGAATCCACTCATTATGCTGCTACGGGCCTGATGACATAGATTTCATTGCTGAGTTATACTGTATTGTACGTAAGTACCACAAGTTCTGTATCCATTTTTCACTTTCTGTGATATTGAACTTGTACAGTAAACGAGGTTCTTGTAAACAGAGGCGTCCCAAACTTTGGGGTGGCTGTGTCTTTTTGATTTTAATTTCCCTAAGCTATAGGACCATAAGTGGAAGTGCCCTAGGCTCTGTTGTTTTGTTTTTTAGATGTTTCAGGAAACACCATACACTTCTCCCGAGTGTCTGTTGACAATTTACATCCCACCCATCAGCATAACAAGGCTCCCAGTTCTCCATGGCCTGTCCTGCCTTTCTGGATTTTACACTTTTTTCAGATGGCCCTTTTGACCGGGGGGAAGAGAGACTTCATTGTAGTGCAGATTTCCTTTGCACGTTTGCTTGGTTGGCCAAAAAGGGCGTATGCGTTTTTTCCTGAATATATTCAGGAAAAAACGCATACGCCCTTTTTGGCCAAGTGCATCATTGTGGACGTTCTGCCTCTTTTCCTATGCTTTCTATGCAATTCCAGTCTACCTCCTGAAATCGGTTTCCTGCAATTCTGCCCCGCTTTCAAGTCCTCTTGGCAGCCTTACTTCAGTATATTTTTGGACGATAGCTGTCATTTATAACTCTGCAGGTTTGTGAATTACAGTGCCCCTGAGCTCCTTTCTTCAACTCGCTTTCTTGTGACCTGGCGGCAACACCGCAGGATCGCTTCAGGCCCTAATCTGGTTCTGGCACGGCCCGCTGAGCCTTTGGTTAATTCCTCTTCCTGGTGGGAAATGAGAGTTAAATTTGCCCGTCCAGACACCTCCAGCTAGTCTCTCATTGGTTCTCGCTATTCCTGTTCATCTTCCACAGATATTGCAAACTGGGCCAAACAGGAGGTTAAAGGGACTGACTCTCCAAGTCGGGAGAGTGTTAGTAAAGCGTCTGGAATGTTGCACCCGAGTACCAGGGTATGAGAACTGAGACATATTTGAACACGTCTCCCAATCACATGGTTGATCATACTCTAGGTTCCACATGCATGTTTTAGCTGAAGGAAGAATACCTTAAACCTGGGTAGTTGAAACCCTTGGAATGGGTACCATGCAATATGACTTCAAAGGGTCTTCATTTGCTCACCGAACCTCTCCAATCCTATCACTGCTGCGTTTATGCCCCTGTACACACGCTTGATTCTCTTTCGGAGACATAGCAATCCATAGGTTTTAAGATACTTACTAGTCAGGTACATTCTTAGGCGTTTAATATGGGGTGTTGAGTCCATTTCGTTGAGCAAGGAGTAGTTCTTGTCTATTCCATATTTGGCTTAAGGAACTTTATCTGTGCTCATTTCAATCTCTGGTTTTATGCAGCACCCCAACTCACCTTTACCCTTAAGCAAGCATAAGTTGGTTTTCTAAATTTGAGACCCTGTTCTGTTTTGTAATTCAGTTCCTGTGTAGCCCAGTTCACATTCCGTGTATTAGTGATATCTTATGATGTTTCTTTTTCTGTGTGACTTATTTCAGTTAGAATCATCGTACCTGAATCCACTCATTATGCTGCTACGGGCCTGATGACATAGATTTCATTGCTGAGTGATACTGCATTGTACGTAAGTACCACAAGTTCTGTATCCATTTTTCACTTTCTGTGATATTGAACTTGTACGGTAAATGAGGTTCTTGTAAACAGAGGCGTCCCAAACTTTGGGGTGGCTGTGTCTTTTAGATTTTAATTTCCCTAAGCTATAGGACCATAAGTGGAAGTGCCCTAGGCTCTGTTGCTTTGTTTTTTAGATGTTTCAGGAAACACCATACACTTCTCCCGAGTGTCTGTTGGCAATTTACATCCCGCACATCAGCATAACAAGGCTCCCAGTTCTCCATGGCCTGTCCTGCCTTTCTGGATTTTACACTTTTTTCAGATGGCCCTTTTGACCGGGGGGAAGTGAGACTTCATTGTAGTGCAGATTTCCTTTGCAAGCTTGCTTGGTTGGCCAAAAAGGGCGTATGCGTTTTTTCCTGAATATATTCAGGAAAAAACGCATACGCCCTTTTTGGCCAAGTGCATCATTGTGGACGTTCTGCCTCTTTTCCTATGCTTTCAATGCAATTCCAGTCTACCTCCTGAAATCGGTTTCCTGCAATTCTGCCCCGCTTTCAAGTCCTCTTGGCAGCCTTACTTCAGTATATTTTTGGACGATAGCTGTCATTTACAACTCTGCAGGTTTGTGAATTACAGTGCCCCTGAGCTCCTTTCTTCAACTCGCTTTCTTTTGAGCTGGCCACAGCACCGCAGGATGGCTTCAGGCCCTAATCTGGTTCCGGCACGGCATGCTGAGCCTTTGGTTAATTCCTCTTCCTGGTGGGAAATGAGAGTTAAATTTGCCCGTCCAGACACCTCCAGCTAGTCTCTCATTGGTTCTCCCTATTCCTGTTCATCTTCCACAGAAATTGCAAACTGAGCCAAACAGGAGGTTAAAGGGACTGACTCTCCAAGTGGGGAGAGTGTTAGTAAAGCGTCTGGAATGTTGCACCCGAGTACCAGGGGAGGAAAACTGAGACATATTTGAACACGTCTCCTGTTCACACGGTTGATCATACTCTGGGTTCCACATGCATGTTTTAGCTGAAGGAAGAATACCTTAAACCTGGAGAGTTGAGACCCGTGTAATGGGTACCATGCAATATGACTTCAAAGGGTCTTCATTTGCTCACCGAACCTCTCCAATCCTATCACTGCTGTGTTTATGCCCCTGTACACACGCTTGATTCTCTTTTGGAGACATAGCAATCCATAGGTTTTAAGATACTTACTAGTCAGGTACATTCTTAGGCATTTAATATGGGGTGTTGAGTCCATTTCGTTGAGCAAGGAGTAGCTCTTGTCTATTCCATATTTGGCTTAAGGAACTTTATCTGTGCTCATTTCAATCTCTGGTTTTATGCAGCACCCCAACTCACCTTTACCCTTAAGCAAGCATAAGTTGGTTTTCTAAATTTGAGACCCTGTTCTGTTCTGTAATTCAGTTCCTGTGTAGCCAAGTTTACATTCCGTGTATTACTGATATCTTATGATGTTTCTTTTTCTGTGTGACTTATTTCAGTT
Source organism: Pseudorca crassidens (assembly GCF_039906515.1). Classification (NCBI taxonomy): domain Eukaryota; kingdom Metazoa; phylum Chordata; class Mammalia; order Artiodactyla; family Delphinidae; genus Pseudorca; species Pseudorca crassidens. The sequence goes on along the minus strand of NC_090300.1, from coordinate 922,822 downwards.
AGAATCATCATACCTGAATCCACTCATTGTGCTGCTAAGGGCCTGATGACATAGATTTCATTGCTGAGTGATATTGCTTTGTAAGTAAATACAACAACTTCATTATCCATTTTTCACTTTCTGCGATGTTGAACTTGTACTGCAAACGAGGTTCTTGTAAACAGAGGCGTCCCAAACTTTGGGGTGGCTGTGTCTTTTTGATTTTAATTTCCCTAAGCTATAGGACCATAAGTGGAAGTGCCCTAGGCTCTGTTGCTTTGTTTTTTAGATGTTTCAGGAAACACCATACACTTCTCCCGAGTGTCTGTTGGCAATTTACATCCCGCCCATCAGCATAACAAGGCTCCCAGTTCTCTATGGCCTGTCCTGCCTTTCTGGATTTTACACTTTTTTCAGATGGCCCTTTTGACCGGGGGGAAGTGAGACTTCATTGTAGTTCAGATTTCCTTTGCAAGCTTGCTTGGTTGGCCAAAAAGGGCGTATGCGTTTTTTCCTGAATATATTCAGGAAAATCGCATACGCCCTTTTTGGCCAAGTGCATCATTGTGGACGTTCTGCCTCTTTTCCTATGTTTTCAATGCTTTTCCAGTCTACCTCCTGAAATCGGTTTCCTGCAAATCTGCCCCGCTTTCAAGTCCTCTTGGCAGCCTTACTTCAATATACTTTTGGATGATAGCTGTCATTTATAACTGTGCAGGTTTGTGAATTACAGTGTCCCTGAGCTCCTTTCTTCAACTCGCTTTCTTGTGACCTGGCCGCAACACCGCAGGATGGCTTCAGGCCCTAATCTGGTTCCGGCACGGCACGCTGAGCCTTTGGTTATTTCCTCTTCCTGGTGGGAAATGAGAGTTAAATTTGCCCGTCCAGACACCTCCAGCTAGTCTCTCATTGGTTCTCGCTATTCCTGTTCATCTTCCGCAGAAATTGCAAACTGGGCCAAACAGGAGGTTAAAGGGACTGAATCTCCAAGTCAGGAGAGTGTTAGTAAAGCGTCTGGAATGTTGCACCCGAGTACCAGGGTACGAAAACTGAGACATATTTGAACACGTCTCCTGATCACATGGTTGATCATACTCTAGGTTCCACATGCATGTTTTAGCTGAAGGAAGAATACCTTAAACCTGGGTAGTTGAAACCCGTGGAATGGGTACCATGCAATATGACTTCAAAGGGTCTTCATTTGCTCACCGAACCTCTCCAATCCTATCACTGCTGCGTTTATGCCCCTGTACACATGCTTGATTCTCTTTCGGAGACATAGCAATCCATAGGTTTTAAGATACTTACTAGTCAGGTACATTCTTAGGCGTTTAATATGCGGTGTTGAGTCCATTTCGTTGAGCAAGGAGTAACTCTTGTCTATTCCATATTTGGCTTAAGGAACTTTATCTGTGCTCATTTCAATCTCTGGTTTTATGCAGCACCCCAACTCACCTTTACCCTTAAGCAAGCATAAGTTGGTTCTCTAAATTTGAGACCCTGTTCTGTTTTGGAATTCAGTTCCTGTGTAGCCAAGTTTACATTCTTTGTATTAGTGATATCTTATGATGTTTCTTTTTCTGTGTGACTTATTTCAGTTAGAATCATCATACCTGAATCCACTCATTGTGCTGCTAAGGGCCTGATGACATAGATTTCATTGCTGAGTGATATTGCTTTGTAAGTAAATACCACAACTTCTTTATCCATTTTTCACTTTCTGCGACGTTGAACTTGTATTGTAAACGAGGTTCTTGTAAACGGAGGCGTCCCAAACATTGGGGTGGCTGTGTGTTTTTGATTTTAATTTCCCTAAGCTATAGGACCATAAGTGGAAGTGCCCTAGGCTCTGTTGCTTTGTTTTTTAGATGTTTCAGGAAACACCATACACTTCTCCCGAGTGTCTGTTGGCAATTTACATCCCGCCCATCAGCATAACAAGGCTCCCAGTTCTCCATGGCCTGTCCTGCCTTTCTGGATTTTACACTTTTTTCAGATGGCCCTTTTGACCGGGGGGAAGTGAGACTTCATTGTAGTGCAGATTTCCTTTGCAAGTTTGCTTGGTGGGCCAAAAAGGGCGTATGCGTTTTTTCCTGAATATATTCAGGAAAAAACGCATACGCCCTTTTTGGCCAAGTGCATCATTGTGGACGTTCTGCCTCTTTTCCTATGCTTTCAATGCAATTCCAGTCTACCTCCTGAAATCTGTTTCCTGCAATTCTGCCCTGCTTTCAAGTCCTCTTGGCAGCCTTACTTCAGTATATTTTTGGACGATAGCTGTCATTTATAACTCTGCAGGTTTGTGAATTACAGTGCCCCTGAGCTCCTTTCTTCAACTCGCTTTCTTGTGACCTGGCCGCAACACCGCAGGATGGCTTCAGGCCCTAATCTGGTTCCGGCACGGCACGCTGAGCCTTTGGTTATTTCCTCTTCCTGGTGGGAAATGAGAGTTAAATTTGCCCGTCTAGACACCTCCAGCTAGTCTCTCATTGGTTCTCGCTATTCCTGTTCATCTTCCGCAGAAATTGCAAACTGGGCCAAACAGGAGGTTAAAGGGACTGACTCTCCAAGTCGGGAGAGTGTTAGTAAAGCGTCTTGAATGTTGCACCCGAGTACCAGGGTATGAAAACTGAGACATATTTGAACACGTCTCCCGATCACATGGTTGATCATACTCTAGGTTCCACATGCATGTTTTAGCTGAAGGAAGAATACCTTAAACCTGGGTAGTTGAAACCCGTGGAATGGGTAATATGGAATATGACTTCAAAGGGTCTTCATTTGCTCACCGAACCTCTCCAATCCTATCACTGCTGCGTTTATGACCCTGTACACATGCTTGATTCTCTTTCGGAGACATAGCAATCCGTAGGTTTTAAGATACTTACTAGTCAGGTACATTCTTAGGCGTTTAATATGCGGTGTTGAGTCCATTTCGTTGAGCAAGGAGTAGCTCTTGTCTATTCCATATTTGGCTTAAGGAACTTTATCTGTGCTCATTTCAATCTCTGGTTTTATGCAGCACCCCAACTCACCTTTACCCTTAAGCAAGCATAAGTTGGTTTTCTAAATTTGAGACCCTGTTCTGTTCTGTAATTCAGTTCCTGTGTAGCCAAGTTTACATTCCATGTATTACTGATATCTTATGATGTTTCTTTTCCTGTGTGACTTATTTCAGTTAGAATCGTCATACCTGAATCCACTCATTGTGCTGCTAAGGGCCTGATGACATAGATTTCTTTGCTGAGTGATATTGCTTTGTAAGTAAATACCACAACTTCTTTATCCATTTTTCACTTTCTGCGATGTTGAACTTGTACTGTAAACGAGGTTTTTGTAAACAGAGGCGTCCCAAACTTTGGGGTGGCTGTGTCTTTTTGATTTTAGTTTCCCTAAGCTATAGGACCATAAGTGGAAGTGCCCTAGGCTCTGTTGCTTTGTTTTTTAGATGTTTCAGGAAACACCATACACTTCTCCCTAGTGTCTGTTGACAATATACATCTCGCACATCAGCATAACAAGGCTCCCAGTTCTCCATGGCCTGTCCTGCCTTTCTGGATTTTACACTTTTTACAGATGGCCCTTTTGACCTGGGGGAAGTGAGACTTCATTGTAGTGCAGATTTCCTTTGCAAGCTTGCTTGGTTGGCCAAAAAGGGCGTATGCGTTTTTTCCTGAATATATTCAGGAAAAAACGCATACGCCCTTTTTGGCCAAGTGCATCATTGTGGACGTTCTGCCTCTTTTCCTATGCTTTCAATGCAATTCCAGTCTACCTCCTGAAATCGGTTTCCTGCAATTCTGCCCCGCTTTGAAGTCCTCTTGGCAGCCTTACTTCAGTATATTTTTGGACGATAGCTGTCATTTATAACTCTGCAGGTTTGTGAATTACAGTGCCCCTGAGCTCCTTTCTTCAACTTGCTTTCTTTTGAGCTGGCAGCAACACCGCAGGATGGCTTCAGTTCCTAATCTGGTTCCGGCACGGCACGCTGAGCCTTTGGTTATTTCCTCTTCCTGGTGGGAAATGAGAGTTAAATTTGCCTGTCCAGACACCTCCAGCTAGTCTCTCATTGGTTCTCCCTATTCCTGTTCATCTTCCGCAGAAATTGCAAACTGGGCCAAACAGGAGGTTAAAGGCGCTGAGTCTCCAAGTGGGGAGAGTGTTAGTTAAGCGTCTGGAATGTTGCACCCGAGTACCAGGGGAGGAAAACTGAGACATATTTGAACACGTCTCCCGTTCACACGGTTGATCATACTCTGGGTTCCACATGCATGTTTTCGCTGAAGGAAGAATACCTTAAACCTGGAGAGTTGAGACCCGTGGAATGGGTACCATGCAAGATGACTTCAAAGGGTCTTCATTTGCTCATCGAACCTCTCCAATTCTATCACTGCTGCGTTTATGCCCCTGTACACACGCTTGATTCTCTTTTGGAGACATAGCAATCCATAGGTTTTAAGATACTTACTAGTCAGGTACATTCTTAGGCGTTTAATATGGGGTGTTGAGTCCATTTCGTTGAGCAAGGAGTAGCTCTTGTCTATTCCATATTTGGCTTAAGGAACTTTATCTGTGCTTATTTCAATCTCTGGTTTTATGCAGCACCCCAACTCACCTTTCCCCTTAAGCAAGCATAAGTTGGTTTTCTAAATTTGAGACCCTGTTCTGTTTTGGAATTCAGTTCCTGTGTAGCCAAGTTTACATTCCTTGTATTAGTGATATCTTATGATGTTTCTTTTTCTGTGTGACTTATTTCAGTTAGAATCATCGTACCTGAATCCACTCATTATGCTGCTACGGGCCTGATGACATAGATTTCGTTGCTGAGTGATACTGCATTGTACGTAAGTACCACAAGTTCTTTATCCATTTTTCACATTCTGTGATATTGAACTTGTACGGTAAACGAGGTTCTTGTAAACAGAGGCGTCCCAAACTTTGGGGTGGCTGTGTCTTTTTGATTTTAATTTCCCTAAGCTATAGGACCATAAGTGGAAGTGCCCTAGGCTCTGTTGCTTTGTTTTTTAGATGTTTCAGGAAACACCATACACTTCTCCCGAGTGTCTGTTGACAATTTACATCCCGAACATCAGCATAACAAGGCTCCCAGTTCTCCATGGCCTGTCCTGCCTTTCTGGATTTTACACTTTTTTCAGATGGCCCTTTTGACCGGGGGGAAGTGAGACTTCATTGTAGTGCAGATTTCCTTTGCAAGCTTGCTTGGTTGGCCAAAAAGGGCGTATGCGTTTTTTCCTGAATATATTCAGGAAAAAACGCATACGCCCTTTTTGGCCAAGTGCATCATTGTGGACGTTCTGCCTCTTTTCCTATGCTTTCAATGCAATTGCAGTCTACCTCCTGAAATCGGTTTCCTGCAATTCTGCCCCGCTTTCAAGTCCTCTTGGCAGCCTTACTTTAGTATATTTTTGGACGATAGCTGTCATTTATAACTCTGCAGGTTTGTGAATTACAGTGCCCCTGAGCTCCTTTCTTCAACTCGCTTTCTTTTGAGCTGGCCGCAACACCGCAGGATGGCTTCAGTTCCTAATCTGGTTCCGGCACGGCACGCTGAGCCTTTGGTTATTTCCTCTTCCTGGTGGGAAATGAGAGTTAAATTTGCCCGTCCAGACACCTCCAGCTAGTCTCTCATTGGTTCTCGCTATTCCTGTTCATCTTCCGCAGAAATTGCAAACTGGGCCAAACAGGAGGTTAAAGGCGCTGAGTCTCCAAGTGGGGAGAGTGTTAGTAAAGCGTCTGGAATGTTGCACCCGAGTACCAGGGTAGGAAAACTGAGACATATTTGAACACGTCTCCCGTTCACACGGTTGATCATACTCTGGGTTCCACATGCATGTTTTAGCTGAAGTAAGAATACCTTAAACCTGGAGAGTTGAGACCCGTGGAATGGGTACCATGCAATATGACTTCAAAGGGTCTTCATTTGCTCACCGAACCTCTCCAATCCTATCACTGCTGCGTTTATGCCCCTGTACACACGCTTGATTCTCTTTCGGAGACATAGCAATCCATAGGTTTTAAGATACTTACTAGTCAGGTACATTCTTAGGCGTTTAATATGGGGTGTTGAGTCCATTTTGTTGAGCAAGGAGTAGTTCTTGTCTATTCCATATTTGGCTTAAGGAACTTTATCTGTGCTCATTTCAATCTCTGGTTTTATGCAGCACCCCAACTCACCTTTCCCCTTAAGCAAGCATAAGTTGGTTTTCTAAATTGGAGACCCTGTTCTGTTTTGTAATTCTGTTCCTGTGTAGCCCAGTTTACATTCCGTGTATTAGTGATATCTTATGATGTTTCTTTTTCTGTGTGACTTATTTCAGTTAGAATCATCGTACCTGAATCCACTCATTATGCTGCTACGGGCCTGATGACATAGATTTCATTGCTGAGTGATACTGCATTGTACGTAAGTACCACAAGTTCTGTATCCATTTTTCACTTTCTGTGATATTGAACTTGTACGGTAAACGAGGTTCTTGTAAACAGAGGCGTCCCAAACTTTGGGGTGGCTGTGTCTTTTTGATTTTAATTTCCCTAAACTATAGGACCATAAGCGGAAGTGCCCTAGGCTCAGTTGCTTTGTTTTTTAGATGTTTCAGGAAACACCATACACTTCTCCGGAGTGTCTGTTGGCAATTTACATCCCGCCCATCAGCATAACAAGGCTCCCAGTTCTCCATGGCCTGTCCTGCCTTTCTGGATTTTACACTTTTTTCAGATGGCCCTTTTGACCGAGGGGAAGTGAGACTTCATTGTAGTGCAGATTTCCTTTGCACGTTTGCTTGGTTGGCCAAAAAGGGCGTATGCGTTTTTTCCTGAATATATTCAGGAAAAAACGCATACGCCCTTTTTGGCCAAGTGCATCATTGTGGACGTTCTGCCTCTTTTCCTATGCTTTCTATGCAATTCCAGTCTACCTCCTGAAATCGGTTTCCTGCAATTCTGCCCCGCTTTCAAGTCCTCTTGGCAGCCTTACTTCAGTATATTTTTGGACGATAGCTGTCATTTATAACTCTGCAGGTTTGTGAATTACAGTGCCCCTGAGCTCCTTTCTTCAACTCGCTTTCTTGTGACCTGGCCGCAACACCGCAGGATGGCTTCAGGCCCTAATCTGGTTCTGGCACGGCCCGCTGAGCCTTTGGTTAATTCTTCTTCCTGGTGGGAAATGAGAGTTAAATTTGCCCGTCCAGAACCTCCAGCTAGTCTCTCATTGGTTCTCCCTATTCCTGTTCATCTTCCACAGAAATTGCAAACTGAGCCAAACAGGAGGTTAAAGGCGCTGAGTCTCCAAGTGGGGAGAGTGTTAGTAAAGCGTCTGGAATGTTGCACCCGAGTACCAGGGGAGGAAAACTGAGACATATTTGAACACGTCTCCTGTTCACACGGTTGAGCATACTCTGGGTTCCACATGCATGTTTTAGCTGAAGGAAGAATACCTTAAACCTGGGTAGTTGAAACCCGTGGAATGGGTACCATGCAATATGACTTCAAAGGGTCTTCATTTGCTCACCGAACCTCTCCAATCCTATCACTGCTGCGTTTATGCCCCTGTACACATGCTTGATTCTCTTTCGGAGACATAGCAATCCATAGGTTTTAAGATACTTACTAGTCAGGTACATTCTTAGGCGTTTAATATGCGGTGTTGAGTCCATTTCGTTGAGCAAGGAGTAGCTCTTGTCTATTCCATATTTGGCTTAAGGAACTTTATCTGTGCTCATTTCAACCTCTGGTTTTATGCAGCACCCCAACTCACCTTTACCCTTAAGCAAGCATAAGTTGGTTTTCTAAATTTGAGACCCTGTTCTGTTCTGTAATTCAGTTCCTGTTAGCCAAGTTTACATTCCGTGTATTACTGATATCTTATGATGTTTCTTTTTCTGTGTGACTTATTTCAGTTAGAATCATCATACCTGAATCCACTCATTGTGCTGCTAAGGGCCTGATGACATAGATTTCATTGCTGAGTGATATTGCTTTGTAAGTAAATACCACAACTTCTTTATCCATTTTTCACTTTCTGCGATGTTGAACTTGTACTGTAAACGAGGTTCTTGTAAACAGAGACGTCCCAAACTTTGGGGTGGCTGTGTCTTTTTGATTTTAATTTCCCTAAGCTATAGGACCATAAGTGGAAGTGCCCTAGGCTCTGTTGCTTTGTTTTTTAGATGTTTCAGGAAACACCATACACTTCTCCCGAGTGTCTGTTGGCAATTTACATCCCGCCCATCAGCATAACAAGGCTCCCAGTTCTCCATGGCCTGTCCTGCCTTTCTGGATTTTACACTTTTTTCAGATGGCCCTTTTGACCGGGGGGAAGTGAGACTTCATTGTAGTGCAGATTTCCTTTGCAAGCTTGCTTGGTTGGCCAAAAAGGGCGTATGCGTTATTTCCTGAATATATTCAGGAAAAAACGCATACGCCCTTTTTGGCCAAGTGCATCATTGTGGACGTTCTGCCTCTTTTCCTATGCTTTCAATGCAATTCCAGTCTACCTCCTGAAATCGGTTTCCTGCAATTCTGCCCCGCTTTCAAGTCCTCTTGGCAGCCTTAGTTCAGTATATTTTTGGACGATAGCTGTCATTTATAACTCTGCAGGTTTGTTAATTACAGTGCCCCTGAGCTCCTTTCTTCAACTCGCTTTCTTTTGAGCTGGCCGCAACACCGCAGGATGGCTTCAGGCCCTAATCTGGTTCCGGCACGGCACGCTGAGCCTTTGGTTAATTCCTCTTCCTGGTGGGAAATGAGAGTTAAATTTGCCCGTCCAGACACCTCCAGCTAGTCTCTCATTGGTTCTCGCTATTCCTGATCATCTTCCGCAGAAATTGCAAACTGGGCCAAACAGGAGGTTAAAGGCGCTGACTCTCCAAGTGGGGTGAGTGTTAGTAAAGCGTCTGGAATGTTGCACCCGAGTACCAGGGGAGGAAAACTGAGACATATTTGAACACGTTTCCCGTTCACACGGTTGATCATACTCTGGGTTCCACATGCATGTTTTAGCTGAAGGAAGAATACCTTAAACCTGGGTAGTTGAAACCCGTGGAATGGGTACCATGCAATGTGACTTCAAAGGGTATTCATTTGCTCACCGAACCTCTCCAATCCTATCACTGCTGCGTTTATGCCCCTGTACACATGCTTGATTCTCTTTCGGAGACATAGCAATCCATAGGTTTTAAGATACTTACTAGTCAGGTACATTCTTAGGTGTTTAATATGCGGTGTTGAGTTCATTTCGTTGAGCAAGGAGTAGCTCTTGTCTATTCCATATTTGGCTTAAGGAACTTTATCTGTGCTCATTTCAATCTCTGGTTTTATGCAGCACCCCAACTCACCTTTCCCCTTAAGCAAGCATAAGTTGGTTTTCTAAATTTGAGACCCTGTTCTGTTTTGGAATTCAGTTCCTGTGTAGCCAAGTTTACATTCCGTGTATTAGTGATATCTTATGATGTTTCTTTTTCTGTGTGACTTATTTCAGTTAGAATCATCATACCTGAATCCACTCATTGTGATGCTAAATGCCTGATGACATAGATTTCATTGCAGAGTGATATTGCTTTGTAAGTAAATACCACAACTTCTTTATCCATTTTTCACATTCTGCAATGTTGAACTTGTACTGTAAACGAGGTTCTTGTAAACAGAGGCGTCCCAAACATTGGGTTGGCTGAGTCTTTTTGATTTTAATTTCCCTAAGTTATAGGACCATAAGTGGAAGTGCCCTAGGCTCTGTTGCTTTGTTTTTTAGATGTTTCAGGAAACACCATACACTTCTCCGGAGTGTCTGTTGGCAATTTACATCCCGCCCATCAGCATAACAAGGCTCCCAGTTCTCCATGTCCTGTCCTGCCTTTCTGGATTTTACACTTTTTTCAGATGGCCCTTTTGACCGGGGGGAAGTGAGACTTCATTGTAGTGCAGATTTCCATTGCAAGCTTGCTTGGTTGGCCAAAAAGGGCGTATGCGTTTTTTCCTGAATATATTCAGGAAAAAATGCATACGCCCTTTTTGGCCAAGTGCATCATTGTGGACGTTCTGCCTCTTTTCCTATGCTTTCAATGCAATTCCAGTCTACCTCCTGAAATCGGTTTCCTGCAATTCTGCCCCGCTTTCAAGTCCTCTTGGCAGCCTTACTTCAGTATATTTTTGGACGATAGCTGTCATTTATAACTCTGCAGGTTTGTGAATTATACTGCCCCTGAGCTCCTTTCTTCAACTCGCTTTCTTGTGACCTGGCCGCAACACTGCAGGATGGCTTCAGGCCCTAATCTGGTTCCGGCACGGCACGCTGAGCCTTTGGTTAATTCCTCTTCCTGGTGGGAAATGAGAGTTAAATTTGCCCGTCCAGACACCTCCAGCTAGTCTCTCATTGGTTCTCGCTATTCCTGTTCATCTTCCGCAGAAATTGCAAACTGGGCCAAACAGGAGGTTAAAGGGACTGACTCTCCAATTCGGGAGGGTGTTAGTAAAGCGTCTGGAATGTTGCACCCGAGTACCAGGGTACGAAAACTGAGACATATTTGAACACGTCTCCCGATCACACGGTTGATCATACTCTAGGTTCCACATGCATGTTTTAGCTGAAGGAAGAATACCTTAAACCTGGGTAGTTGAAACCCGTGGAATGGGTACCATGCAATATGACTTCAAAGGGTCTTCATTTGCTCACCGAACCTCTCCAATCCTATCACTGCTGCGTTTATGCCCCTGTACACATGCTTGATTCTCTTTCGGAGACATAGCAATCCATAGGTTTTAAGATACTTACTAGTCAGGTACATTCTTAGGTGTTTAATATGCGGTGTTGAGTTCATTTCGTTGAGCAAGGAGTAGCTCTTGTCTATTCCATATTTGGCTTAAGGAACTTTATCTGTGCTCATTTCAATCTCTGGTTTTATGCAGCACCCCAACTCACCTTTCCCCTTAAGCAAGCATAAGTTGGTTTTCTAAATTTGAGACCCTGTTCTGTTTTGGAATTCAGTTCCTGTGTAGCCAAGTTTACATTCCGTGTATTAGTGATATCTTATGATGTTTCTTTTTCTGTGTGACTTATTTCAGTTAGAATCATCATACCTGAATCCACTCATTGTGATGCTAAGGGCCTGATGACATAGATTTAATTGCAGAGTGATATTGCTTTGTAAGTAAATACCACAACTTCTTTATCCATTTTTCACATTCTGCAATGTTGAACTTGTACTGTAAACGAGGTTCTTGTAAACAGAGGCGTCCCAAACATTGGGGTGGCTGTGTCTTTTTGATTTTAATTTCCCTAAGTTATAGGACCATAAGTGGAAGTGCCCTAGGCTCTGTTGCTTTGTTTTTTAGATGTTTCAGGAAACACCATACACTTCTCCGGAGTGTCTGTTGGCAATTTACATCCCGCCCATCAGCATAACAAGGCTCCCAGTTCTCCATGTCCTGTCCTGCCTTTCTGGATTTTACACTTTTTTCAGATGGCCCTTTTGACCGGGGGGAAGTGAGACTTCATTGTAGTGCAGATTTCCTTTGCAAGCTTGCTTGGTTGGCCAAAAAGGGCGTATGCGTTTTTTCCTGAATATATTCAGGAAAAAATGCATACGCCCTTTTTGGCCAAGTGCATCATTGTGGACGTTCTGCCTCTTTTCCTATGCTTTCAATGCAATTCCAGTCTACCTCCTGAAATCGGTTTCCTGCAATTCTGCCCCGCTTTCAAGTCCTCTTGGCAGCCTTACTTCAGTATATTTTTGGACGATAGCTGTCATTTGTAAGTCTGCAGGTTTGGGAATTACAGTGCCCCTGAGCTCCTTTCTTCAACTCGCTTTCTTGTGACCTGGCCGCAACACCGCAGGATGGCTTCAGGCCCTAATCTAGTTCCCCCACGGCACACTGAGCCTTTGGTTAATTCCTCTCCCTGGTGGGAAATGAAAGTTAAATTTGCCCGTCCAGACACCTCCAGCTAGTCTCTCATTGGTTCTCGCTATTCCTGTTCATCTTCCGCAGAAATTGCAAACTGGGCCAAACAGGAGGTTAAAGGGACTGACTCTCCAAGTCGGGAGGGTGTTAGTAAAGCGTCTGGAATGTTGCACCCGAGTACCAGGGTACGAAAACTGAGACATATTTGAACACGTCTCCCGATCACATGGTTGATCATACTCTAGGTTCCACATGCATGTTTTAGCTGAAGAAAGAATACCTTAAACCTGGGTAGTTGAAACCCGTGGAATGGGTACCATGCAATATGACTTCAAAGGGTCTTCATTTGCTCACCGAACCTCTCCAATCCTATCACTGCTGCGTTTATGCCTCTGTACACATGCTTGATTCTCTTTCGGAGACATAGCAATCCATAGGTTTTAAGATACTTACTAGTCAGGTACATTCTTAGGCGTTTAATATGTGGGGTTGAGTCCATTTCGTTGAGCAAGGAGTAGCTCTTGTCTATTCCATATTTGGCTTAAGGAACTTTATCTGTGCTCATTTCAATCTCTGGTTTTATGCAGCACCCCAACTCACCTTTACCCTTAAGCAAGCATAAGTTGGTTTTCTAAATTTGAGACCCTGTTCTGTTCTGTAATTCAGTTCCTGTGTAGCCAAGTTTACATTCCGTGTATTAGTGATATCTTATGATGTTTCTTTTTCTGTGTGACTTATTTCAGTTAGAATCATCGTACCTGAATCCACTCATTGTGCTGTTAATGGCCTGATGACATAGATTTCATTGCTGAGTGATATTGCTTTGTAAGTAAATACCACAACTTCTTTATCCATTTTTCACTTTCTGCGATGTTGAACTTGTACTGTAAACGAGGTTCTTGTAAACAGAGGCGTCCCAAACTTTGGGGTGGCTGTGTCTTTTTGATTTTAATTTCCCTAAGCTATAGGACCATAAGTGGAAGTGCCCTAGGCTCTGTTGCTTTGTGTTTTAGATGTTTCAGGAAACACCATACACTTCTCCCGAGTGTCTGTTGGCAATTTACATCCCGCCCTTCAGCACAACAAGGCTCCCAGTTCTCCATGTACTGTCCTGCCTTTCTGGATTTTACACTTTTTTCAGATGGCCCTTTTGACCGGGGGGAAGTGAGACTTCATTGTAGTGCAGATTTCCTTTGCAAGCTTGCTTGGTTGGCCAAAAAGGGCGTATGCGTTTTTTCCTGAATATATTCAGGAAAAAATGCATACGCCCTTTTTGGCCAAGTGCATCATTGTGGACGTTCTGCCTCTTTTCCTATGCTTTCAATGCAATTCCAGTCTACCTCCTGAAATCGGTTTCCTGCAATTCTGCCCCGCTTTCAAGTCCTCTTGGCAGCCTTACTTCAGTATATTTTTGGACGATAGCTGTCATTTATAACTCTGCAGGTTTGTGAATTATACTGCCCCTGAGCTCCTTTCTCCAACTCGCTTTCTTGTGACCTGGCCGCAACACTGCAGGATGGCTTCAGGCCCTAATCTGGTTCCGGCACGGCACGCTGAGACTTTGGTTAATTCCTCTTCCTGGTGGGAAATGAGAGTTAAATTTGCCCGTCCAGACACCTCCAGCTAGTCTCTCATTGGTTCTCGCTATTCCTGTTCATCTTCTGCAGAAATTGCAAACTGGGCCAAACAGGAGGTTAAAGGGACTGACTCTCCAAGTCGGGAGGGTGTTAATAAAGCGTCTGGAATATTTCACCCGAGTACCAGGGTACGAAAACTGAGACATATTTGAACACGTCTCCCGATCACATGGTTGATCATACTCTAGGTTCCACATGCATGTTTTAGCTGAAGGAAGAATACCTTAAACCTGGGTATTTGAAACCCGTGGAATGGGTACCGTGCAATATGACTTCAAAGGGTCTTCATTTGCTCACCGAACCTCTCCAATCCTATCACTGCTGCGTTTATGCCCCTGTACACATGCTTGATTCTCTTTCGGAGACATAGCAATCCATAGGTTTTAAGATACTTACTAGTCAGGTACATTCTTAGGCGTTAAATATGCGGTGTTGAGTCCATTTCGTTGAGCAAGGAGTAGCTCTTGTCTATTCCATATTTGGCTTAAGGAACATTATCTGTGCTCATTTCAATCTCTGGTTTTATGCAGCACCCCAACTCACCTTTCCCCTTAAGCAAGCATAAGTTGGTTTTCTAAATTTGAGACCCTGTTCTGTTCTGTAATTCAGTTCCTGTGTAGCCAAGTTTACATTCCGTGTATTACTGATATCTTATGATGTTTCTTTTTCTGTGTGACTTATTTCAGTTAGAATCATCATACCTGAATCCACTCATTGTGCTGCTAAGGGCCTGATGACATAGATTTCATTGCTGAGTGATATTGCTTTGTAAGTAAATACCACAACTTCTTTATCCATTTTTCACTTTCTGCGATGTTGAACTTGTACTGTAAACGAGGTTCTTGTAAACAGAGGCGTCCCAAACTTTGGGGTGGCTGTGTCTTTTTGATTTTAATTTCCCTAAGCTATAGGACCATAAGTGGAAGTGCCCTAGGCTCTGTTGCTTTGTTTTTTAGATGTTTCAGGAAACACCATACACTTCTCCCGAGTGTCTGTTGGCAATTTACATCCCGCCCATCAGCATAACAAGGCTCCCAGTTCTCCATGGCCTGTCCTGCCTTTCTGGATTTTACACTTTTTTCAGATGGCCCTTTTGACGGGGGGGAAGTGAGACTTCATTGTAGTGCAGATTTCCTTTGCAAGCTTGCTTGGTTGGCCAAAAAGGGCGTATGCGTTTTTTCCTGAATATATTCAGGAAAAAACGCATACGCCCTTTTTGGCCAAGTGCATCATTGTGGACGTTCTGCCTCTCTTCCTATGCTTTCAATGCAATTCCAGTCTACCTCCTGAAATCGGTTTCCTGCAATTCTGCCCCGCTTTCAAGTCCTCTTGGCAGCCTTACTTCAGTATATTTTTGGACGATAGCTGTCATTTATAACTCTGCAGGTTTGTTAATTACAGTGCCCCTGAGCTCCTTTCTTCAACTCGCTTTCTTTTGAGCTGGCCGCAACACCGCAGGATGGCTTCAGGCCCTAATCTGGTTCCGGCACGGCACGCTGAGCCTTTGGTTAATTCCTCTTCCTGGTGGGAAATGAGAGTTAAATTTGCCCGTCCAGACACCTCCAGCTAGTCTCTCATTGGTTCTCGCTATTCCTGTTCATCTTCCGCAGAAATTGCAAACTGGGCCAAACAGGAGATTAAAGGGACTGACTCTCCAAGTCGGGAGGGTGTTAGTAAAGCGTCTGGAATGTTGCACCCGAGTACCAGGGTACGAAAACTGAGACATATTTGAACACGTCTCCCGATCACATGGTTGATCATACTCTAGGTTCCACATGCATGTTTTAGCTGAAGGAAGAATACCTTAAACCTGGGTAGTTGAAACCCGTGGAATGGGTACCATGCAATATGACTTCAAAGGGTATTCATTTGCTCACCGAACCTCTCCAATCCTATCACTGCTGCGTTTATGCCCCTGTACACATGCTTGATTCTCTTTCGGAGACATAGCAATCCATAGGTTTTAAGATACTTACTAGTCAGGTACATTCTTAGGTGTTTAATATGCGGTGTTGAGTTCATTTCGTTGAGCAAGGAGTAGCTCTTGTCTATTCCATATTTGGCTTAAGGAACTTTATCTGTGCTCATTTCAATCTCTGGTTTTATGCAGCACCCCAACTCACCTTTCCCCTTAAGCAAGCATAAGTTGGTTTTCTAAATTTGAGACCCTGTTCTGTTTTGGAATTCAGTTCCTGTGTAGCCAAGTTTACATTCCGTGTATTAGTGATATCTTATGATGTTTCTTTTTCTGTGTGACTTATTTCAGTTAGAATCATCATACCTGAATCCACTCATTGTGATGCTAAGGGCCTGATGACATAGATTTCATTGCAGAGTGATATTGCTTTGTAAGTAAATACCACAACTTCTTTATCCATTTTTCACATTCTGCAATGTTGAACTTGTACTGTAAACGAGGTTCTTGTAAACAGAGGCGTCCCAAACATTGGGGTGGCTGTGTCTTTTTGATTTTAATTTCCCTAAGTTATAGGACCATAAGTGGAAGTGCCCTAGGCTCTGTTGCTTTGTTTTTTAGATGTTTCAGGAAACACCATACACTTCTCCCGAGTGTCTGTTGGCAATTTACATCCCGCCCATCAGCATAACAAGGCTCCCAGTTCTCCATGTCCTGTCCTGCCTTTCTGGATTTTACACTTTTTTCAGATGGCCCTTTTGACCGGGGGGAAGTGAGACTTCATTGTAGTGCAGATTTCCATTGCAAGCTTGCTTGGTTGGCCAAAAAGGGCGTATGCGTTTTTTCCTGAATATATTCAGGAAAAAATGCATACGCCCTTTTTGGCCAAGTGCATCATTGTGGACGTTCTGCCTCTTTTCCTATGCTTTCAATGCAATTCCAGTCTACCTCCTGAAATCGGTTTCCTGCAATTCTGCCCCGCATTCAAGTCCTCTTGGCAGCCTTACTTCAGTATATTTTTGGACGATAGCTGTCATTTATAACTCTGCAGGTTTGTGAATTATACTGCCCCTGAGCTCCTTTCTTCAACTCGCTTTCTTGTGACCTGGCCGCAACACTGCAGGATGGCTTCAGGCCCTAATCTGGTTCCGGCACGGCACGCTGAGACTTTGGTTATTTCCTCTTCCTCGTGGGAAATGAGAGTTAAATTTGCCCGTCCAGACACCTCCAGCTAGTCTCTCATTGGTTCTCGCTATTCCTGTTCATCTTCTGCAGAAATTGCAAACTGGGCCAAACAGGAGGTTAAAGGGACTGACTCTCCAAGTCGGGAGGGTGTTAGTAAAGCGTCTGGAATGTTGCACCCGAGTACCAGGGTACGAAAACTGAGACATATTTGAACACGTCTCCCGATCACATGGTTGATCATACTCTAGGTTCCACATGCATGTTTTAGCTGAAGGAAGAATCCCTTAAACCTGGGTAGTTGAAACCCGTGGAATGGGTACCATGCAATATGACTTCAAAGGGTCTTCATTTGCTCACCGAACCTCTCCAATCCTATCACTGCTGCGTTTATACCCCTGTACACACGCTTGATTCTCTTTCGGAGACATAGCAATCCATAGGTTTTAAGATACTTACTAGTCAGCTACATTCTTAGGCTTTTAATATGCGGTGTTGAGTCCATTTCGTTGAGCAAGGAGTAGCTCTTGTCTATTTCATATTTGGCTTAAGGAACTTTATCTGTGCTCATTTCAATCTCTGGTTTTATGCAGCACCCCAACTCACCTTTACCCTTAAGCAAACATAAGTTGGTTTTCTAAATTTGAGACCCTGTTCTGTTCTGTAATTCAGTTCCTGTGTAGCCAAGTTTACATTCCGTGTATTACTGATATCTTATGATGTTTCTTTTTCTGTGTGACTTATTTCAGTTAGAATCATCATACCTGAATCCACTCATTGTGCTGCTACGAGCCTGATGACATAGATTTCTTTGCTGAGTGATATTGCCTTATAAGTAAATACCACAACTTCTTTATCCATTTTTCACTTTCTGCGATGTTGAACTTGTACTGTAAACGAGGTTCTTGTAAACAGAGGCGTCCCAAACTTTGGGGTGGCTGTGTCTTTTTGATTTTAATTTCCCTAAGCTATAGGACCATAAGTGGAAGTGCCCTAGGCTCTGTTGCTTTGTTTTTTAGATGTTTCAGGAAACACCATACACTTCTCCCGAGTGTCTGTTGGCAATTTACATCCCGCCCATCAGCATAACAAGGCTCCCAGTTCTCCATGGCCTGTCCTGCCTTTCTGGATTTTACACTTTTTTCAGATGGCCCTTTTGACCGGGGGGAAGTGAGACTTCATTGTAGTGCAGATTTCCTTTGCAAGCTTGCTTGGTTGACCAAAAAGGGCGTATGCGTTTTTTCCTGAATATATTTAGGAAAAAACGCATACGCCCTTTTTGTCCAAGTGTATCATTGTGGACATTCTGCCTCTTTTCCTATGCTTTCAATGCAATTCCAGTCTACCTCCTGAAATCGGTTTCCTGCAATTCTGCCCCGCTTTCAAGTCCTCTTGGCAGCCTTACTTCAGTATATTTTTGGACGATAGCTGTCATTTATAACTCTGCAGGTTTGTGAATTACAGTGCCCCTGAGCTCCTTTCTTCAACTCGCTTTCTTTTGAGCTGGCCGCAACACCGCAGGATAGCTTCAGGCCCTAACCTGGTTCCGGCACGGCACGCTGAGCCTTTGGTTATTTCCTCTTCCTGGTGGGAAATGAGAGTTAAATTTGCCCGTCTAGACACCTCCAGCTAGTCTCTCATTGGTTCTCCATATTCCTGTTCATCTTCCACAGAAATTGCAAACTGGGCCAAACAGGAGGTTAAAGGCGCTGACTCTCCAAGTGGGGAGAGTGTTAGTAAAGCGTCTGGAATGTTGCACCCGAGTACCAGGGGACCGAAACTGAGACATATTTGAACACGTCTCCCGTTCACATGGTTGATCATACTCTGGGTTCCACATGCATGTTTTATCTGAAGGAAGAATACCTTAAACCTGGAGAGTTGAGACCCGTGTAATGGGTACCATGCAATATGACTTCAAAGGGTCTTCATTTGCTCACCGAACCTCTCCAATCCTATCACTGCTGCGTATATGCCCCTGTACACACGCTTGATTCTCGTTTGGAGACATAACAATCCACAGGTTTTAAGATACTTACTAGTCAGGTACATTCTTAGGCATTTAATATGCGGTGTTGAGTCCATTTCGTAGAGCAAGGAGTAGCTCTTGTCTATTCCATATTTGGCTTAAGGAACTTTATCTGTGCTCATTTCGATCTCTGGTTTTATGCAGCACCCCAACTCACCTTTCCCCTTAAGCAAGCATAAGTTGGTTTTCTAAATTTGAGACCCTGTTCTGTTCTGTAATTCAGTTCCTGTGTAGCCAAGTTTACATTCCGTGTATTACTAATATCTTATGATGGTTCTTTTTCTGTGTGACTTATTTCAGTTAGAATCATCGTCCCTGAATCCACTCATTGTGCTGCTAAGGGCCTGATGACATAGATTTCATTGCTGAGTGATACTGCATTGTACGTAAGTACCACAAGTTCTTTATCCATTTTTCACTTTCTATGATATTGAGCTTGTACGGTAAACGAGGTTCTTGTAAACAGAGGCGTCCCAAACTTTGGGGTGGCTGTGTCTTTTTGATTTTAATTTCCCTAAGCTATAGGACCATAAGTGGGAGTGCCCTAGGCTCTGTTGCTTTGCTTTTTAGATGTTTCAGGAAACACCATACACTTCTCCCGAGTGTCTGTTGGCAATTTACATCCCGCCCATCAGCATAACAAGGCTCCCAGTTCTCCATGGCCTGTCCTGCCTTTCTGGATTTTACACTTTTTTCAGATGGCCCTCTTGACCGGTGGGAAGTGAGACTTCATTGTAGTGCAGATTTCCTTTGCAAGCTTCCTTGGTTGGCCAAAAAGGGCGTATGCGTTTTTTCCTGAATATATTCAGAAAAAACGCATATGCCCTTTTTGGCCAAGTGCATCACTATGGACGTTCTGCCTCTTTTCCTATGCTTTCAATGCAATTGCAGTCTACCTCCTGAAATCGGTTTCCTGCAATTCTGCCCCGCTTTCAAGTCCTCTTGGCAGCCTTACGTCAGTATATTTTTGGATGATAGCTGTCATTTATAACTCTGCAGGTTTGTGAATTACAGTGCCCCTGAGCTCCTTTCTTCAACTCGCTTTCTTGTGAACCTGGCCGCAACACCGCAGGATGGCTTCAGGCCCTAATCTGGTTCCGGCACGGCACGCTGAGCCTTTGGTTAATTCCTCTTCCTGGTGGGAAATGAGAGTTAAATTTGCCCGTCCACACACCTCCAGCTAGTCTCTCATTGGTTCTCGCTATTCCTGATCATCTTCCGCAGAAATTGCAAACTGGGCCAAATAGGAGGTTAAAGGCGCTGACTCTCCAAGTGGGGTGAGTGTTAGTAAAGCGTCTGGAATGTTGCACCCGAGTACCAGGGGAGGAAAACTGAGACATATTTGAACACGTTTCCCGTTCACACGGTTGATCATACTCTGGGTTCCACATGCATGTTTTAGCTGAAGGAAGAATACCTTAAACCTGGGTAGTTGAAACCCGTGGAATGGGTACCATGCAATGTGACTTCAAAGGGTCTTCATTTGCTCACCGAACCTCTCCAATCCTATCACTGCTGCGTTTATGCCCCTGTACACATGCTTGATTCTCTTTCGGAGACATAGCAATCCATAGGTTTTAAGATACTTACTAGTCAGGTACATTCTTAGGCGTTTAATATGCGGTGTTGAGTCCATTTCGTTGAGCAAGGAGTAGCTCTTGTCTATTCCATATTTGGCTTAAGGAACTTTATCTGTGCTCATTTCAATCTCTGGTTTTATGCAGCACCCTAACTCACCTTTCCCCTTAAGCAAGCATAAGTTGGTTTTCTAAATTTGAGACCATGTGCTGTCCTGTAATTCAGTTCCTGTGTAGCCAAGTTTACATTCCGTGTATTACTGATATCTTATGATGTTTCTTTTTCTGTGTGACTTATTTCAGTTAGAATCATCATACCTGAATCCACTCATTGTGCTGCTAAGGGCCTGATGACATAGATTTCATTGCTTTGTGATATTGCTTTGTAAGTAAATACCACAACTTCTTTATCCATTTTTCACTTTCTGCGATGTTGAACTTGTACTGTAAACGAGGTTCTTGTAAACAGAGGCGTCCCAAACTTTGGGGTGGCTGTGTCTTTTTGATTTTAATTTCCCTAAGCTATAGGACCATAAGTGGAAGTGCCCTAGGCTCTGTTGCTTTGTTTTTTAGATGTTTCAGGAAACACCATACACTTCTCCCGAGTGTCTGTTGGCAATTTACATCCCGCCCATCAGCATAACAAGGCTCCCAGTTCTCCATGGCCTGTCCTGCCTTTCTGGATTTTACACTTTTTTCAGATGGCCCTTTTGACCGGGGGGAAGTGAGACTTCATTGTAGTGCAGATTTCCTTTGCAAGCTTGCTTGGTTGGCCAAAAAGGGCGTATGCGTTTTTTCCTGAATATATTCAGGAAAAAACGCATACGCCCTTTTTGGCCAAGTGCGTCATGGTGGACGTTCTGCCTCTTTTCCTATGCTTTCAATGTAATTCCAGTCTACCTCCTGAAATCGGTTTCCTGCAAATCTGCCCCGCATTCAAGTCCTCTTGGCAGCCTTACTTCAGTATATTTTTGGATGATAGCTGTCATTTATAACTCTGCAGGTTTGTGAATTACAGTGCCCCTGAGCTCATTTCTTTAACTCGCTTTCTTTTGAGCTGGCCGTAACACCGCAGGATGGCTTCAGGCCCTAATCTGGTTCCGGCACGGCACGCTGAGCCTTTGGTTATTTCCTCTTCCTGGTGGGAAATGAGAGTTAAATTTGCCCGTCCAGAACACCTCCAGCTAGTCTCTCATTGGTTCTCCCTATTCCTGTTCATCTTCCGCAGAAATTGCAAACTGGGCCAAAAGGAGGTTAAAGGCGCTGACTCTCCAAGTGGGGAGAGTGTTAGTAAAGCGTCTGGAATGTTGCACCCGAGTACCAGGGGAGGAAAACTGAGACATATTTGAACACATCTCCCGTTCACATGGTTGATCATACTCTGGGTTCCACATGCATGTTTTAGCTGAAGGAAGAATACCTTAAACCTGGAGAGTTGGGACCCGTGGAATGGGTACCATGTAATATGACTTCAAAGGGTCTTCATTTGCTCACCGAACCTCTCCAATCCTATCACTGCTGCGTTTATGCCCCTGTACACACGCTTGATTCTCTTTTGTAGACATAACAATCCACAGGTTTTAAGATACTTACTAGTCAGGTACATTCTTAGGCATTTAATATGCGGTGTTGAGTCCATTTCGTTGAGCAAGGAGTAGCTCTTGTCTATTCCATATTTGGCTTAAGGAACTTTATCTGTGCTCATTTCGATCTCTGGTTTTATGCAGCACCCCAACTCACCTTTCCCCTTAAGCAAGCATAAGTTGGTTTTCTAAATTTGAGACCCTGTTCTGTTCTGTAATTCAGTTCCTGTGTAGCCAAGTTTACATTCCGTGTATTACTAATATCTTATGATGGTTCTTTTTCTGTGTGACTTATTTCAGTTAGAATCATCGTCCCTGAATCCACTCATTGTGCTGCTAAGGGCCTGATGACATAGATTTCATTGCTGAGTGATACTGCATTGTACGTAAGTACCACAAGTTCTTTATCCATTTTTCATTTTCTGTGATATTGAGCTTGTACGGTAAACGAGGTTCTTGTAAACAGAGGCGTCCCAAACTTTCGGGTGGCTGTGTCTTTTTGATTTTAATTTCCCTAAGCTATAGGACCATAAGTGGGAGTGCCCTAGGCTCTGTTGCTTTGTATTTTAGATGTTTCAGGAAACACCATACACTTCTCCCGAGTGTCTGTTGGCAATTTACATCCCGCCCATCAGCATAACAAGGCTCCCAGTTCTCCATGGCCTGTCCTGCCTTTCTGGATTTTACACTTTTTTCAGATGGCCCTCTTGACCGGTGGGAAGTGAGACTTCATTGTAGTGCAGATTTCCTTTGCAAGCTTCCTTGGTTGGCAAAAAAGGGCGTATGCGTTTTTTCCTGAATATATTCAGAAAAAACGCATACGCCCTTTTTGGCCAAGTGCATCACTATGGACGTTCTGCCTCTTTTCCTATGCTTTCAATGCAATTCCAGTCTACCTCCTGAAATCGGTTTCCTGCAATTCTGCCCCGCTTTCAAGTCCTCTTGGCAGCCTTACTTCAGTATATTTTTGGACGATAGCTGTCATTTATAACTCTGCAGGTTTGTGAATTACAGTGCCCCTGAGCTCCTTTCTTCAACTCGCTTTCTTGTGACCTGGCCGCAACACCGCAGGATGGCTTCAGGCCCTAATCTGGTTCCGGCACGGCACGCTGAGCCTTTGGTTAATTCCTCTTCCTGGTGGGAAATGAGAGTTAAATTTGCCCGTCCACACACCTCCAGCTAGTCTCTCATTGGTTCTCGCTATTCCTGTTCATCTTCCGCAGAAATTGCAAACTGGGCCAAACAGGAGGTTAAAGGCGCTGACTCTCCAAGCGGGGTGAGTGTTAGTAAAGCGTCTGGAATGTTGCACCCGAGTACCAGGGGAGGAAAACTGAGACATATTTGAACACGTTTCCCGTTCACACGGTTGATCATACTCTGGGTTCCACATGCATGTTTTAGCTGAAGGAAGAATACCTTAAACCTGGGTAGTTGAAACCCGTGGAATGGGTACCATGCAATGTGACTTCAAAGGGTCTTCATTTGCTCACCGAACCTCTCCAATCCTATCACTGCTGCGTTTATGCCCCTGTACACATGCTTGATTCTCTTTCGGAGACATAGCAATCCATAGGTTTTAAGATACTTACTAGTCAGGTACATTCTTAGGCGTTTAATATGCGGTGTTGAGTCCATTTCGTTGAGCAAGGAGTAGCTCTTGTCTATTCCATATTTGGCTTAAGGAACTTTATCTGTGCTTATTTCAATCTCTGGTTTTATGCAGCACCCCAACTCACCTTTCCCCTTAAGCAAGCATAAGTTGGTTTTCTAAATTTGAGACCCTGTGCTGTCCTGTAATTCACTTCCTGTGTAGCCAAGTTTACATTCCGTGTATTACTGATATCTTATGATGTTTCTTTTTCTGTGTGACTTCTTTCAGTTAGAATCATCATACCTGAATCCACTCATTGTGCTGCTAAGGGCCTGATGACATAGATTTCATTGCTGTGTGATATTGCTTTGTAAGTAAATACCACAACTTCTTTATCCATTTTTCACTTTCTGCGATGTTGAACTTGTACTGTAAACGAGGTTCTTGTAAATAGAGGCGTCCCAAACTTTGGGGTGGCTGTGTCTTTTTGATTTTAATTTCCCTAAGCTATAGGACCATAAGTGGAAGTGCCCTAGGCTCTGTTGCTTTGTTTTTTAGATGTTTCAGGAAACACCATACACTTCTCCTGAGTGTCTGTTGGCAATTTACATCCCGCCCATCAGCATAACAATGCTCCCAGTTCTCCATGGCCTGTCCTTCCTTTCTGGATTTTACACTTTTTTCAGATGGCCCTTTTGACCGGGGGGAAGTGAGACTTCATTGTAGTGCAGATTTCCTTTGCAAGCTTGCTTGGTTGGCCAAAAAGGGCGTATGCGTTTTTTCCTGAATATATTCAGGAAAAAACGCATACGCCCTTTTTGGCCAAGTGCATCATGGTGGACGTTCTGCCTCTTTTCCTATGCTTTCAATGCAATTCCAGTCTACCTCCTGAAATCGGTTTCCTGCAATTCTGCCCCGCTTTCAAGTCCTCTTGGCAGCCTTACTTCAGTATATTTTTGGACGATAGCTGTCATTTATAACTCTGCAGGTTTGTGAATTACAGTGCCCCTGAGCTCCTTTCTTCAACTCGCTTTCTTTTGAGCTGGCCGCAACACCGCAGGATGGCTTTAGGCTCTAATCTGGTTCCGGCATTGCACGCTGAGCCTTTGGATATTTCCCGTTCCTAGTGGGAAATGAGAGTTAAATTTGCCCGTCTAGACACCTCCAGCTAGTCTCTCATTGGTTCTCGCTATTCCTGATCATCTTCCGCAGAAATTGCAAACTGGGCCAAACAGGAGGTTAAAGGCGCTGACTCTCCAAGTGGGGAGAGTGTTAGTAAAGCGTCTGGAATGTTGCACCCGAGTACCAGGGGAGGAAAACTGAGACATATTTGAACACGTCTCCCGTTCACATGGTTGATCATACTCTGGGTTCCACATGCATGTTTTAGCTGAAGGAAGAATACCTTAAACCTGGGTAGTTGAAACCCGTGGAATGGGTACCATGCAATATGACTTCAAAGGGTCTTCATTTGCTCACCGAACCTATCCAATCCTATCACTGCTGCGTTTATGCCCCTGTACACATGCTTGATTCTCTTTCGGAGACATAGCAATCCATAGGTTTTAAGATACTTACTAGTCAGGTACATTCTTAGGCATTTAATATGGGGTGTTGAGTCCATTTCGTTGAGCAAGGAGTAGCTCTTGTCTATTCCATATTTGGCTTAAGGAAATTTATCTGTGCTCATTTCAATGTCTGGTTTTATGCAGCACCCCAACTCACCTTTACCCTTAAGCAAGCATAAGTTGGTTTTCTAAATTTGAAACCCTGTTCTGTTTTGGAATTCATTTCCTGTGTAGCCCAGTTTACATTCCGTGTATTAGTGATATCTTATGATGTTTCTTTTTCTGTGTGACTTATTTCAGTTAGAATCATCGTACCTGAATCCACTCATTATGCTGCTACGGGCCTGATGACATAGATTTCATTGCTGAGTGATACTGCATTGTACGTAAGTACCACAAGTTCTTTATCCATTTTTCACTTTCTGTGATATTGAACTTGTATGGTAAACGAGGTTCTTGTAAACAGAGGCGTCCCAAACTTTGGGGTGGCTGTGTCTTTTTGATTTTAATTTCCCTAAGCTATAGGACCATAAGTGGAAGTGCCCTAGGCTCTGTTGCTTTGTTTTTTAGATGTTTCAGGAAACACCATACACTTCTCCCGAGTGTCTGTTGGCAATTTACATCCCGCCCATCAGCATAACAAGGCTCCCAGTTCTCCATGGCCTGTCCTGCCTTTCTGGATTTTACACTTTTTTCAGATGGCCCTTTTGACCGGGGGGAAGTGAGACTTCATTGTAGTGCAGATTTCCTTTGCAAGCTTGCTTGGTTGGCCAAAAAGTGCGTATGCGTTTTTTCCTGAATATATTCAGGAAAAAACGCATACGCCCTTTTTGGCCAAGTGCATCATTGTGGACGTTCTGCCTCTTTTCCTATGTTTTCAATGCTTTTCCAGTCTACCTCCTGAAATCGGTTTCCTGCAATTCTGCCCCGCTTTCAAGTCCTCTTGGCAGCCTTACTTCAGTATATTTTTGGACGATAGCTGTCATTTATAACTCTGCAGGTTTGTGAATTACAGTGCCCCTGAGCTCCTTTCTTCAACTCGCTTTCTTGTGACCTGGCCGCAACACCGCAGGATGGCTTCAGGCCCTAATCTGGTTCCGGCACGGCACGCTGAGCCTTTGGTTATTTCCTCTTCCTGGTGGGAAATGAGAGTTAAATTTGCCCGTCCAGACACCTCCAGCTAGTCTCTCATTTGTTCTCGCTATTCCTGTTCATCTTCCGCAGAAATTGCAAACTGGGCCAAACAGGAGTTTAAAGGGACTGACTCTCCAAGTCGGGAGAGTGTTAGTAAAGCGTCTTGAATGTTGCACCCGAGTACCAGGGTACGAAAACAGAGACATATTTGAACATGTCTCCCGATCACATGGTTGATCATACTCTAGGTTTCACATGCATGTTTTAGCTGAAGGATGAATACCTTAAACCTGGGTAGTTGAAACCCGTGGAATGGGTACCATGGAATATGACTTCAAAGGGTCTTCATTTGCTCACCGAACCTCTCCAATCCTATCACTGCTGCGTTTATGACCCTGTACACATGCTTGATTCTCTTTCGGAGACATAGCAATCCGTAGGTTTTAAGATACTTACTAGTCAGGTACATTCTTAGGCGTTTAATATGCGGTGTTGAGTCCATTTCGTTGAGCAAGGAGTAGCTCTTGTCTATTCCATATTTGGCTTAAGGAACTTTATCTGTGCTCATTTCAATCTCTGGTTTTATGCAGCACCCCAAGTCACCTTTACCCTTAAGCAAGCATAAGTTGGTTTTCTAAATTTGAGACCCTGTTGTGTTCTGTAATTCAGTTCCTGTGTAGCCAAGTTTACATTCCATGTATTACTGATATCTTATGATGTTTCTTTTCCTGTGTGACTTATTTCAGTTAGAATCGTCATACCTGAATCCACTCATTGTGCTGCTAATGGCCTGATGACATAGATTTCTTTGCTGAGTGATATTGCTTTGTAAGTAAATACCACAACTTCTTTATCCATTTTTCACTTTCTGCGATGTTGACCTTGTACTGTAAATGAGGTTCTTGTAAACAGAGGCGTCCCAAACTTTGGGGTGGCTGTGTCTTTTTGATTTTAATTTCCCTAAGCTATAGGACCATAAGTGGAAGTGCCCTAGGCTCTGTTGCTTTGTTTTTTAGATGTTTCAGGAAACACCATACACTTCTCCCGAGTGTCTGTTGACAATTTACATCCCACACAACAGCATAACAAGGCTCCCAGTTCTCCATGGCCTGTCCTGCCTTTCTGGATTTTACACTTTTTACAGATGGCCCTTTTGACCTGGGGGAAGTGAGACTTCATTGTAGTGCAGATTTCCTTTGCAAGCTTGCTTGGTTGGCCAAAAAGCGCGTATGCGTTTTTTCCTGAATATATTCAGGAAAAAACGCATCCGCCCTTTTTGGCCAAGTGCATCATTGTGGACGTTCTGCCTCTTTTCCTATGCTTTCAATGCAATTCCAGTCTACCTCCTGAAATCGGTTTCCTGCAATTCTGCCCCGCTTTCAAGTCCTCTTGGCAGCCTTACTTCAGTATATTTTTGGACGATAGCTGTCATTTATAACTCTGCAGGTTTGTGAATTACAGTGCCCCTGAGCTCCTTTCTTCAACTCGCTTTCTTTTGAGCTGGCCGCAACACCGCAGGATGGCTTCAGTTCCTAATCTGGTTCCGGCACGGCACGCTGAGCCTTTGGTTATTTCCTCTTCCTGGTGGGAAATGAGAGTTAAATTTGCCCGTCCAGACACCTCCAGCTAGTCTCTCATTGGTTCTCCCTATTCCTGTTCATCTTCCGCAGAAATTGCAAACTGGGCCAAACAGGAGGTTAAAGGCGCTGAATCTCCAAGTGGGGAGAGTGTTAGTAAAGCGTCTGGAATGTTGCACCCGAGTACCAGGGGAGGAAAACTGAGACATATTTGAACACGTCTCCCGTTCACACGGTTGATCATACTCTGGGTTCCACATGCATGTTTTAGCTGAAGTAAGAATACCTTAAACCTGGAGAGTTGAGACCCGTGGAATGGGTACCATGCAATATGACTTCAAAGGGTCTTCATTTGCTCACCGAACCTCTCCAATCCTATCACTGCTGCGTTTATGCCCCTGTACACACGCTTGATTCTCTTTCGGAGACATAGCAATCCATAGGTTTTAAGATACTTACTAGTCAGGTACATTCTTAGGCGTTTACTATGGGGTGTTGAGTCCATTTCGTTGAGCAAGGAGTAGCTCTTGTCTATTCCATATTTGGCTTAAGGAACTTTATCTTTGCTCATTTCAATCTCTGGTTTTATGCAGCACCCCAACTCACCTTTACCCTTAAGCAAGCATAAGTTGGTTTTCTAAATTTGAGACCCTGTTCTGTTTTGGAATTCAGTTCCTGTGTAGCCAAGTTTACATTCCGTGTATTAGTGATATCTTATGATGTTTCTTTTTCTGTGTGACTTATTTCAGTTAGAATCATCGTACCTGAATCCACTCATTATGCTGCTATGGGCCTGATGACATAGATTTCATTGCTGAGTGATACTGCATTGTACATAACTACCACAAGTTCTTTATCCATTTTTCACTTTCTGTGATATTGAACTTGTACGGTAAACGAGGTTCTTGTAAACAGAGGCGTCCCAAACTTTGGGGTGGCTGTGTCTTTTTGATTTTAATTTCCCTAAGCTATAGGACCATAAGTGGAAGTGCCCTAGGCTCTGTTGCTTTGTTTTTTAGATGTTTCAGGAAACACCATACACTTCTCCCGAGTGTCTGTTGGCAATTTACCTCCCGCCCATCAGCATAACAAGGCTCCCAGTTCTCCATGGCCTGTCCTGCCTTTCTGGATTTTACACTTTTTTCAGATGGCCCTTTTGACTGGGGGGAAGTGAGACTTCATTGTAGTGCAGATTTCCTTTGCAAGCTTGCTTGGTTGTCCAAAAAGGGCGTATGCGTTTTCTCCTGAATATATTCAGGAAAAAACGCATACGCCCTTTTTGGCCAGGTGCATCATTGTGGACGTTCTGCCTCTTTTCCTATGTTTTCAATGCAATTCCAGTCTACCTCCTGAAATCGGTTTCCTGCAATTCTGCCCCGCTTTCAAGTCCTCTTGGCAGCCTTACTTCAGTATATTTTTGGACGATAGCTGTCATTTATAACTCTGCAGGTTTGTGAATTACAGTGCCCCTGAGCTCCTTTCTTCAACTCGCTTTCTTGTGACCTGGCCGCAACACCGCAGGATGGCTTCAGGCCCTAATCTGGTTCCGGCACGGCACGCTGAGCCTTTGGTTAATTCCTCTTCCTGGTGGGAAATGAGAGTTAAATTTGCCCATCCAGACACCTCCAGCTAGTCTCTCATTGGTTCTCGCTATTCCTGTTCATCTTCCGCAGAAATTGCAAACTGGGCCAAACAGGAGGTTAAAGGGACTGACTCTCCAAGTCGGGAGAGTGTTAGTAAAGCGTCTGGAATGTTGCACCCCAGTACCAGGGTACGAAAACTGAGACATATTTGAACACGTCTCCCGATCACATGGTTGATCATACTCTAGGTTCCACATGCATGTTTTAGCTGAAGGAAGAATACCTTAAAACTGGGTAGTTGAAACCCGTGGAATGGGTACCATACAATATATCTTCAAAGGGTCTTCATTTGCTCACCGAACCTCTCCAATCCTATCACTGCTGCGTTTATGCCCCTGTACACATGCTTGATTCTCTTTCGGAGACATAGCAATCCATAGGTTTTAAGATACTTACTAGTCAGGTACATTCTTAGGCGTTTAATATGGGGTGTTGAGTCCATTTCGTTGAGCAAGGAGTAGCTCTTGTGTATTCCATATTTGGCTTAAGGAACTTTATCTGTGCTCATTTCAACCTCTGGTTTTATGCAGCACCCCAACTCACCTTTCCCCTTAAGCAAGCATAAGTTGGTTCTCTAAATTTGAGACCCTGTTCTGTTTTGGAATTCAGTTCCTGTGTAGCCAAGTTTACATTCTGTGTATTAGTGATATCTTATGATGTTTCTTTTTCTGTGTGACTTATTTCAGTTAGAATCATCGTACCTGAATCCACTCATTATGCTGCTCTGGGCCTGATGACATAGATTTCATTGCTGAGTGATACTGCATTGTACATAAGTACCACAAGTTCTTTATCCATTTTTCACTTTCTGCGATGTTGAACTTGTACTGTAAACGAGGTTCTTGTAAACAGAGGCGTCCCAAACTTTGGGGTGGCTGTGTCTTTTAGATTTTAATTTCCCTAAGCTATAGGACCATAAGTGGAAGTGCCCTAGGCTCTGTTGCTTTGTTTTTTAGATGTTTCAGGAAACACCATACACTTCTCCCGAGTGTCTGTTGGCAATTTACATCCCGCCCATCAGCATAACAAGGCTCCCAGTTCTCCATGGCCTGTCCTGCCTTTCTGGATTTTACACTTTTTTCAGATGGCCCTTTTGACCGGGGGGAAGTGAGACTTCATTGTAGTGCAGATTTCCTTTGCAAGCTTGCTTGGTTGGCCAAAAAGGGCGTATGCGTTTTTTCCTGAATATATTCAGGATAAAACACATACGCCCTTTTTGTCCAAGTGCATCATTGTGGACGTTCTGCCTCTTTTCCTATGCTTTCAATGCAATTCCAGTCTACCTCCTGAAATCGGTTTCCTGCAATTCTGCCCCGCTTTCAAGTCCTCTTGGCAGCCTTACTTCAGTATATTTTTGGACGATAGCTGTCATTTATAACTCTGCAGGTTTGTGAATTACAGTGCCCCTGAGCTCCTTTCTTCAACTCGTTTTCTTTTGAGCTGGCCGCAACACCGCAGGATGGCTTCAGGCCCTAATCTGGTTCCGGCACGGCACGCTGAACCTTTGGTTAATTACTCTTCCTGGTGGGAAATGAGAGTTAAATTTGCCCGTCCAGACACCTCCAGCTAGTCTCTCATTGGTTCTCGCTATTCCTGTTCATCTTCCGCAGAAATTGCAAACTGGGCCAAACAGGAGGTTAAAGGGACTGACTCTCCAAGTCGGGAGGGTGTTAGTAAAGCGTCTGGAATGTTGCACCCGAGTACCAGGGTACGAAAACTGAGACATATTTGAACACATCTCCCGATCACATGGTTGATCATACTCTAGGTTCCACATGCATGTTTTAGCTGAAGGAAGAATACCTTAAACCTGGGTAGTTGAAACCCGTGGAGTGGGTACCATGCAATATGACTTCAAAGGGTCTTCATTTGCTCACAGAACCTCTCCAATCCTATCACTGCTGCGTTTATGCCCCTGTACACATGCTTGATTCTCTTTCGGAGACATAGCAATCCATAGGTTTTAAGATACTTACTAGTCAGGTACATTCTTAGGCGTTTAATATGCGGTGTTGAGTCAATTTCGTTGAGCAAGGAGTAACTCTTGTCTATTCCATATTTGGCTTAAGGAACTTTATCTGTGCTCATTTCAATCTCTGGTTTTATGCAGCACACCAACTCACCTTTCCCCTTAAGCAAGCATAAGTTGGTTCTCTAAATTTGAGACCCTGTTCTGTTTTGGAATTCAGTTCCTGTGTAGCCAAGTTTACATTCTGTGTATTAGTGATATCTTATGATGTTTCTTTTTCTGTGTGACTTATTTCAGTTAGAATCATCGTACCTGAATCCACTCATTATGCTGCTATGGGCCTGATGACATAGATTTCATTGCTGAGTGATACTGCATTGTACATAAGTACCACAAGTTCTTTATCCATTTTTCACTTTCTGTGATATTGAACTTGTACGGTAAACTAGGTTCTTGTAAACAGAGGCGTCCCAAACTTTGGGGTGGCTGTGTCTTTTTGATTTTAATTTCCCTAAGCTATAGGACCATAAGTGGAAGTGCCCTAGGCTCTGTTGCTTTGTTTTTTAGATGTTTCAGGAAACACCATACACTTCTCCCGAGTGTCTGTTGGCAATTTACCTCCCGCCCATCAGCATAACAAGGCTCCCAGTTCTCCATGGCCTGTCCTGCCTTTCTGGATTTTACACTTTTTTCAGATGGCCCTTTTGAGCGGGGGGAAGTGAGACTTCATTGTAGTGCAGATTTCCTTTGCAAGCTTGCTTGGTTGGCCAAAAAGGGCGTATGCGTTTTCTCCTGAATATATTCAGGAAAAAACGCATACGCCCTTTTTGGCCAGGTGCATCATTGTGGACGTTCTGCCTCTTTTCCTATGTTTTCAATGCAATTCCAGTCTACCTCCTGAAATCGGTTTCCTGCAATTCTGCCCCGCTTTCAAGTCCTCTTGGCAGCCTTACTTCAGTATATTTTTGGACGATAGCTGTCATTTATAAGTCTGCAGGTTTGTGAATTACAGTGCCCCTGAGCTCCTTTCTTCAACTCGCTTTCTTGTGACCTGGCCGCAACACCGCAGGATGGCTTCAGGCCCTAATCTGGTTCCGGCACGGCACGCTGAGCCTTTGGTTAATTCCTCTTCCTGGTGGGAAATGAGAGTTAAATTTGCCCATCCAGACACCTCCAGCTAGTCTCTCATTGGTTCTCGCTATTCCTGTTCATCTTCCGCAGAAATTGCAAACTGGGCCAAACAGGAGGTTAAAGGGACTGACTCTCCAAGTCGGGAGAGTGTTAGTAAAGCGTCTGGAATGTTGCACCCCAGTACCAGGGTACGAAAACTGAGACATATTTGAACACGTCTCCCGATCACATGGTTGATCATACTCTAGGTTCCACATGCATGTTTTAGCTGAAGGAAGAATACCTTAAAACAGGGTAGTTGAAACCCGTGGAATGGGTACCATACAATATAACTTCAAAGGGTCTTCATTTGCTCACCGAACCTCTCCAATCCTATCACTGCTGCGTTTATGCCCCTGTACACATGCTTGATTCTCTTTCGGAGACATAGCAATCCATAGGTTTTAAGATACTTACTAGTCAGGTACATTCTTAGGCGTTTAATATGGGGTGTTGAGTCCATTTCGTTGAGCAAGGAGTAGCTCTTGTCTATTCCATATTTGGCTTAAGGAACTTTATCTGTGCTCATTTCAACCTCTGGTTTTATGCAGCACCCCAACTCACCTTTACCCTTAAGCAAGCATAAGTTGGTTTTCTAAATTTGAGACCCTGTTCTGTTCTGTAATTCAGTTCCTGTGTAGCCAAGTTTACATTCCGTGTATTACTGATATCTTATGATGTTTCTTTTTCTGTGTGACTTATTTCAGTTAGAATCATCATACCTGAATCCACTCATTGTGCTGCTAAGGGCCTGATGACATAGATTTCATTGCTGAGTGATATTGCTTTGTAAGTAAATACCACAACTTCTTTATCCATTTTTCACTTTCTGTGATATTGAACTTGTACTGTAAAGGAGGTTCTTGTAAACAGAGGCGTCCCAAACTTTGGGGTGGCTGTGTCTTTTTGATTTTAATTTCCCTAAGCTATAGGACCATAAGTGGAAGTGCCCTAGGCTCTGTTGCTTTGTTTTTTAGATGTTTCAGGAAACACCATACACTTCTCCCGAGTGTCTGTTGGCAATTTACATCCCGCCCATCAGCATAACAAGGCTCCCAGTTCTCCATGGCCTGTCCTGCCTTTCTGGATTTTACACTTTTTTCAGATGGCCCTTTTGACCGGGGGGAAGTGAGACTTCATTGTAGTGCAGATTTCCTTTGCAAGCTTGCTTGTTTGGCGAAAAAGGGCGTATGCGTTTTTTCCTGAATATATTCAGGAAAAAACGCATACGCCATTTTTGGCCAAGTGCATCATTGTGGACGTTCTGCCTCTTTTCCTATGCTTTCAATGCAATTCCAGTCTACCTCCTGAAATCGGTTTCCTGCAATTCTGCCCCGCTTTCAAGTCCTCTTGGCAGCCTTACTTCAGTATATTTTTGGACGATAGCTGTCATTTATAACTCTGCAGGTTTGTGAATTACAGTGCCCCTGAGCTCCTTTCTTCAACTCGCTTTCTTGTGACCTGGCCGCAACACCGCAGGATGGCTTCAGGCCCTAATCTGGTTCCGGCACGGCTCGCTGAGCCTTTGGTTAATTCCTCTTCCTGGTGGGAAATGAGAGTTAAATTTGCCCGTCCAGACACCTCCAGCTAGTCTCTCATTGGTTCTCGCTATTCCTGTTCATCTTCCGCAGAAATTGCAAACTGGGCCAAACAGGAGGTTAAAGGGACTGACTCTCCAAGTCGGGAGGGTGTTAGTAAAGCGTCTGGAATGTTGCACCCGAGTACCAGGGTACGAAAACTGAGACATATTTGAACAGGTCTCCCGATCACATGGTTGATCATACTCTAGGTTCCACATGCATGTTTTAGCTGAAGGAAGAATACCTTAAACCTGGGTAGTTGAAACCCGTGGAATGGGTACCATGCAATATGACTTCAAAGGGTCTTCATTTGCTCACCGAACCTCTCCAATCCTATCACTGCTGCGTTTATGCCCCTGTACACATGCTTGATTCTCTTTCGGAGACATAGCAATCCATAGGTTTTAAGATACTTACTAGTCAGGTACATTCTTAGGCGTTTAATATGCGGTGTTGAGTCCATTTCGTTGAGCAAGGAGTAGCTCTTGTCTATTCCATATTTGGCTTAAGGAACTTTATCTGTGCTCATTTCAATCTCTGGTTTTATGCAGCACCCCAACTCACCTTTCCCCTTAAGCAAGCATAAGTTGGTTTTCTAAATTTGAGACCCTGTTCTGTTCTGTAATTCAGTTCCTGTGTAGCCAAGTTTACATTCCGTGTATTACTGATATCTTATGATGTTTCTTTTTCTGTGTGACTTATTTCAGTTAGAATCATCGTACCTGAATCCACTCATTATGCTGCTAAGGGCCTGATGACATAGATTTCATTGCTGAGTGATATTGCTTTGTAAGTAAGTGCCACAACTTCTTTATCCATTTTTCACTTTCTGTGATATTGAACTTGTACTGTAAACGAGGTTCTTGTAAACAGAGGCGTCCCAAACTTTGGGTTGGCTGTGTCTCTTTGATTTTAATTTCCCTAAGCTATAGGACCATAAGTGGAAGTGCCCTAGGCTCTGTTGCTTTGTTTTTTAGATGTTTCAGGAAACACCATACACTTCTCCCAAGTGTCTGTTGGCAATTTACATCCCGCCCATCAGCATAACAAGGCTCCCAGTTCTCCATGGCCTGTCCTGCCTTTCTGGATTTTACACTTTTTTCAGATGGGCCTTTTGACCGGGGGGAAGTGAGACTTCATTGTAGTGCAGATTTCCTTTGCAAGCTTGCTTGGTTGGCCAAAAAGAGCGTATGCGTTTTTTCCTGAATATATTCAGGAAAAAACGCATACGCTCTTTTTGGCCAAGTGCATCATTGTGGACGTTCTGCCTCTTTTCCTATGCTTTCAATGCAATTCCAGTCTACCTCCTGAAATCGGTTTCCTGCAATTCTGCCCCGCTTTCAAGTCCTCTTGGCAGCCTTACTTCAGTATATTTTTGGACGATAGCTGTCATTTATAACTCTGCAGGTTTGTGAATTACAGTGCCCCTGAGCTCCTTTCTTCAACTCGCTTTCTTGTGACCTGGCCGCAACACCGCAGGATGGCTTCAGGCCCTAATCTGGTTCCGGCACGGCACGCTGAGCCTTTGGTTAATTCCTCTTCCTGGTGGGAAATGAGAGTTAAATTTGCCCGTCCAGACACCTCCAGCTAGTCTCTCATTGGTTCTCGCTATTCCTGTTCATCTTCCGCAGAAATTGCAAACTGGGCCAAACAGGAGGTTAAAGGGACTGACTCTCCAAGTCGGGAGGGTGTTAGTAAAGCGTCTGGAATGTTGCACCCGAGTACCAGGGGACCGAAACTGAGACATATTTGAACACGTCTCTCGATCACACGGTTGATCATACTGTGGGTTCCACATGCATGTTTTAGCTGAAGGAAGAATACCTTAAACCTGGAGAGTTGAAACCCGTGGAATGGGTACCATGCAATATGTCTTCAAAGGGTCTTCATTTGCTCACCAAACCTCTCCAATCCTATCACTCCTGCGTTTATGGCCCTGTACACATGCGTGATTCTCTTTCGGAGACATAGCAATCCATAGGTTTTAAGATACTTACTAGTCAGGTACATTCTTAGGCGTTTAATATGGGGTGTTGAGTCCATTTCGTTGAGCAAGGAGTAGCTCTTGTCTATTCCATATTTGGCTTAAGGAACTTTATCTGTGCTCATTTCAATCTCTGGTTTTATGCAGCACCCCAACTCACCTTTACCCTTAAGCAAGCATAAGTTGGTTTTCTAAATTTGAGACCCTGTTCTGTTCTGTAATTCAGTTCCTGTGTAGCCAAGTTTACATTCCGTGTATTACTGATATCTTATGATGTTTCTTTTTCTGTGTGACTTATTTCAGTTAGAATCATCATACCTGAATCCACTCATTGTGCTGCTAAGGGCCTGATGACATAGATTTCATTGCTGAGTGATATTGCTTTGTAAGTAAATACCACAACTTCTTTATCCATTTTTCACTTTCTGCGATGTTGAACTTGTACTGTAAACGAGGTTCTTGTAAACAGAGGCGTCCCAAACTTTGGGGTGGCTGTGTCTTTTTGATTTTAATTTCCCTAAGCTATAGGACCATAAGTGGAAGTGCCCTAGGCTCTGTTGCTTTGTTTTTTAGATGTTTCAGGAAACACCATACACTTCTCCCGAGTGTCTGTTGGCAATTTACATCCCGCCCATCAGCATAACAAGGCTCCCAGTTCTCCATGGCCTGTCCTGCCTTTCTGGATTTTACACGTTTT
This sequence comes from Pseudorca crassidens, assembly GCF_039906515.1. Lineage (NCBI taxonomy): Eukaryota > Metazoa > Chordata > Mammalia > Artiodactyla > Delphinidae > Pseudorca > Pseudorca crassidens. Next base: position 886,094 of record NC_090300.1, on the reverse strand, counting down.
TCAGATGGCCCTTTTGACCGGGGGGAAGTGAGACTTCATTGTAGTGCAGATTTCCTTTGCAAGCTTGCTTGTTTGGCGAAAAAGGGCGTATGCGTTTTTTCCTGAATATATTCAGGAAAAAACGCATACGCCCTTTTTGGCCAAGTGCATCATTGTGGACGTTCTGCCTCTTTTCCTATGCTTTCAATGCAATTCCAGTCTACCTCCTGAAATCGGTTTCCTGCAATTCTGCCCCGCTTTCAAGTCCTCTTGGCAGCCTTACTTCAGTATATTTTTGGACGATAGCTGTCATTTATAACTCTGCAGGTTTGTGAATTACAGTGCCCCTGAGCTCCTTTCTTCAACTCGCTTTCTTTTGACCTGGCCACAACACCGCAGGATGGCTTCAGGCCCTAATCTCGTTCTGGCACGGCACGCTGAGCCTTTGGTTATTTCCTCTTCCTGGTGGGAAATGAGAGTTAAATTTGCCCGTCCAGAAACCTCCAGCTAGTCTCTCATTGGTTCTCGCTATTCCTGTTCATCTTCCGCAGAAATTGCAAACTGGGCCAAACAGGAGGTTAAAGGGACTGACTCTCCAAGTCGGGAGGGTGTTAGTAAAGCGTCTGGAATGTTGCACCCGAGTACCAGGGTACGAAAACTGAGACATATTTGAACACGTCTCCCGATCACATGGTTGATCATACTCTAGGTTCCACATGCATGTTTTAGCTGAAGGAAGAATACCTTAAACCTGGGTAGTTGAAACCCGTGGAATGGGTACCATGCAATATGACTTCAAAGGGTCTTCATTTGCTCACCGAACCTCTCCAATCCTATCACTGCTGCATTTATGCCCCTGTACACATGCTTGATTCTCTTTCGGAGACATAGCAATCCATAGGTTTTAAGATACTTACTAGTCAGGTACATTCTTAGGCGTTTAATATGCGGTGTTGAGTCCATTTCGTTGAGCAAGGAGTAGTTCTTGTCTATTCCATATTTGGCTTAAGGAACTTTATCTGTGCTCATTTCGATCTCTGGTTTTATGCAGCACCCCAACTCACCTTTCCCCTTAAGCAAGCATAAGTTGGTTTTCTAAATTTGAGACCCTGTTCTGTTCTGTAATTCAGTTCCTGTGTAGCCAAGTTTACATTCCGTGTATTACTGATATCTTATGATGTTTCTTTTTCTGTGTGACTTATTTCAGTTAGAATCATCATACCTGAATCCACTCATTGTGCTGCTAAGGGCCTGATGACATAGATTTCATTGCTGAGTGATATTGCTTTGTAAGTAAATACCACAACTTCTTTATCCATTTTTCACTTTCTGCGATGTTGAACTTGTACTGTAAACGAGGTTCTTGTAAACAGAGGCGTTCCAAACTTTGGGGTGGCTGTGTCTTTTTGATTTTAATTTCCCTAAGCTATAGGACCATAAGTGGAAGTGCCCTAGGCTCTGTTGCTTTGTTTTTTAGATGTCTCAGGAAACACCATACACTTCTCCCGAGTGTCTGTTGGCAATTTACATCCCGCCCATCAGCATAACAAGGCTCCCAGTTCTCCATGGCCTGTCCTGCCTTTCTGGATTTTACACTTTTTTCAGATGGCCCTTTTGACCGGGGGGAAGTGAGACTTCATTGTAGTGCAGATTTCCTTTGCAAGCTTGCTTGGTTGGCCAAAAAGGGCGTATGCGTTTTTTCCTGAATATATTCAGGAAAAAACGCATACGCCCTTTTTGGCCAAGTGCATCATTGTGGACGTTCTGCCTCTTTTCCTATGCTTTCAATGCAATTCCAGTCTACCTCCTGAAATCGGTTTCCTGCAATTCTGCCCCGCTTTCAAGTCCTCTTGGCAGCCTTACTTCAGTATATTTTTGGACGATAGCTGTCTTTTATAACTCTGCAGGTTTGTGAATTACAGTGCCCCTGAGCTCCTTTCTTCAACTCGCTTTCTTGTGACCTGGCCGCAACACCGCAGGATGGCTTCAGGCCCTAATCTGGTTCCGGCACGGCACGCTGAGCCTTTGGTTAATTCCTCTTCCTGGTGGGAAATGAGAGTTAAATTTGCCCGTCCAGACACCTCCAGCTAGTCTCTCATTGGTTCTCGCTATTCCTGTTCATCTTCCGCAGAAATTGCAAACTGGGCCAAACAGGAGGTTAAAGGGACTGACTCTCCAAGTCGGGAGGGTGTTAGTAAAGCGTCTGGAATGTTGCACCCGAGTACCAGGGGACCGAAACTGAGACATATTTGAACACGTCTCTCGATCACACGGTTGATCATACTGTGGGTTCCACATGCATGTTTTAGCTGAAGGAAGAATACCTTAAACCTGGAGAGTTGAAACCCGTGGAATGGGTACCATGCAATATGTCTTCAAAGGGTCTTCATTTGCTCACCAAACCTCTCCAATCCTATCACTCCTGCATTTATGGCCCTGTACACATGCGTGATTCTCTTTCGGAGACATAGCAATCCATAGGTTTTAAGATACTTACTAGTCAGGTACATTCTTAGGCGTTTAATATGGGGTGTTGAGTCCATTTCGTTGAGCAAGGAGTAGCTCTTGTCTATTCCATATTTGGCTTAAGGAACTTTATCTGTGCTCATTTCAATCTCTGGTTTTATGCAGCACCCCAACTCACCTTTACCCTTAAGCAAGCATAAGTTGGTTTTCTAAATTTGAGACCCTGTTCTGTTCTGTAATTCAGTTCCTGTGTAGCCAAGTTTACATTCCGTGTATTACTGATATCTTATGATGTTTCTTTTTCTGTGTGACTTATTTCAGTTAGAATCATCATACCTGAATCCACTCATTGTGCTGCTAAGGGCCTGATGACATAGATTTCATTGCTGAGTGATATTGCTTTGTAAGTAAATACCACAACTTCTTTATCCATTTTTCACTTTCTGTGATATTGAACTTGTACTGTAAAGGAGGTTCTTGTAAACAGAGGCGTCCCAAACTTTGGGGTGGCTGTGTCTTTTTTATTTTAATTTCCCTAAGCTATAGGACCATAAGTGGAAGTGCCCTAGACTCTGTTGCTTTGTTTTTTAGATGTTTCAGGAAACACCATACACTTCTCCCGAGTGTCTGTTGGCAATTTACATCCCGCCCATCAGCATAACAAGGCTACCAGTTCTCCATGGCCTGTCCTGCCTTTCTGGATTTTACACTTTTTTCAGATGGCCCTTTTGACCGGGGGGAAGTGAGACTTCATTGTAGTGCAGATTTCCTTTGCAAGCTTGCTTGTTTGGCGAAAAAGGGCGTATGCGTTTTTTCCTGAATATATTCAGGAAAAAACGCATACGCCATTTTTGGCCAAGTGCATCATTGTGGACGTTCTGCCTCTTTTCCTATGCTTTCAATGCAATTCCAGTCTACCTCCTGAAATCGGTTTCCTGCAATTCTGCCCCGCTTTCAAGTCCTCTTGGCAGCCTTACTTCAGTATATTTTTGGACGATAGCTGTCATTTATAACTCTGCAGGTTTGTGAATTACAGTGCCCCTGAGCTCCTTTCTTCAACTCGCTTTCTTGTGACCTGGCCGCAACACCGCAGGATGGCTTCAGGCCCTAATCTGGTTCCGGCACGGCTCGCTGAGCCTTTGGTTAATTCCTCTTCCTGGTGGGAAATGAGAGTTAAATTTGCCCGTCCAGACACCTCCAGCTAGTCTCTCATTGGTTCTCGCTATTCCTGTTCATCTTCCACAGAAATTGCAAACTGGGCCAAACAGGAGGTTAAAGGGACTGACTCTCCAAGTCGGGAGGGTGTTAGTAAAGCGTCTGGAATGTTGCACCCGAGTACCAGGGTACGAAAACTGAGACATATTTGAACAGGTCTCCCGATCACATGGTTGATCATACTCTAGGTTCCACATGCATGTTTTAGCTGAAGGAAGAATACCTTAAACCTGGGTAGTTGAAACCCGTGGAATGGGTACCATGCAATATGACTTCAAAGGGTCTTCATTTGCTCACCGAACCTCTCCAATCCTATCACTGCTGCGTTTATGCCCCTGTACACATGCTTGATTCTCTTTCGGAGACATAGCAATCCATAGGTTTTAAGATACTTACTAGTCAGGTACATTCTTAGACGTTTAATATGCGGTGTTGAGTCCATTTCGTTGAGCAAGGAGTAGCTCTTGTCTATTCCATATTTGGCTTAAGGAACTTTATCTGTGCTCATTTCAATCTCTGGTTTTATGCAGCACCCCAACTCACCTTTACCCTTAAGCAAGCATAAGTTGGTTTTCTAAATTTGAGACCCTGTTCTGTTCTGTAATTCAGTTCCTGTGTAGCCAAGTTTACATTCCGTGTATTACTGATATCTTATGATGTTTCTTTTTCTGTGTGACTTATTTCAGTTAGAATCATCGTACCTGAATCCACTCATTATGCTGCTAAGGGCCTGATGACATAGATTTCATTGCTGAGTGATATTGCTTTGTAAGTAAGTGCCACAACTTCTTTATCCATTTTTCACTTTCTGTGATATTGAACTTGTACTGTAAACGAGGTTCTTGTAAACAGAGGCGTCCCAAACTTTGGGTTGGCTGTGTCTCTTTGATTTTAATTTCCCTAAGCTATAGGACCATAAGTGGAAGTGCCCTAGGCTCTGTTGCTTTGTTTTTTAGATGTTTCAGGAAACACCATACACTTCTCCCGAGTGTCTGTTGGCAATTTACATCCCGCCCATCAGCATAACAAGGCTCCCAGTTCTTCATGGCCTGTCCTGCCTTTCTGGATTTTACACTTTTTTCAGATGGCCCTTTTGACCGGGGGGAAGTGAGACTTCATTGTAGTGCAGATTTCCTTTGCAAGCTTGCTTGGTTGGCCAAAAAGTGCGTATGCGTTTTTTCCTGAATATATTCAGGAAAAAACGCATACGCTCTTTTTGGCCAAGTGCATCATTGTGGACGTTCTGCCTCTTTTCCTATGCTTTCAATGCAATTCCAGTCTACCTCCTGAAATCGGTTTCCTGCAATTCTGCCCCGCTTTCAAGTCCTCTTGGCAGCCTTACTTCAGTATATTTTTGGACGATAGCTGTCATTTATAACTCTGCAGGTTTGTGAATTACAGTGCCCCTGAGCTCCTTTCTTCAACTCGCTTTCTTGTGACCTGGCCGCAACACCGCAGGATGGCTTCAGGCCCTAATGTGGTTCCAGCACGGCATGCTGAGCCTTTGGTTATTTCCTCTTCCTGGTGGGAAATGAGAGTTAAATTTGCCCGTCCAGACACCTCCAGCTAGTCTCTCATTGGTTCTCCCTATTCCTGTTCATCTTCCGCAGAAATTGCAAACTGGGCCAAACAGGAGGTTAAAGGCGCTGACTCTCCAAGTGGGGAGAGTGTTAGTAAAGCGTCTGGAATGTTACACCCGAGTACCAGGGGAGGAAAAGTGAGATATATTTGAACACGTCTCCCGTTCACACGGTTGATCATACTCTGGGTTCCACATGCATGTTTTAGCTGAAGGAAGAATACTTTAAACCTGGAGAGTTGAGACCCGTGGAATGGGTACCATGCAATATGACTTCAAAGGGTCTTCATTTGCTCACCGAACCTCTCCAATCCTATCACTGCTGTGTTTATGCCCCTGTAAACATGCTTGATTCTCTTTTGGAGACATAGCAATCCATAGGTTTTAAGGTACTTACTAGTCAGGTACATTCTTAGGCGTTTAATATGGGGTGTTGAGTCCATTTCATTGAGCAAGGAGTAGCTCTTGTCTATTCCATATTTGGCTTAAGGAAATTTATCTGTGCTCATTTCAATCTCTGGTTTTATGCAGCACCCCAACTCACCTTTACCCTTAAGCAAGCATAAGTTGGTTTTGTAAATTTGAGACCCTGTTTTGTTTTGGAATTCAGTTCCTGTGTAGCTAAGTTTACATTCCGTGTATTAGTGATATCTTATGATGTTTCTTTTTCTGTGTGACTTATTTCAGTTAGAATCATCGTACCTGAATCCACTCATTATGCTGCTACGGGCCTGATGACATAGATTTCATTGCTGAGTCATACTGCATTGTACGTAAGTACCACAAGTTCTTTATCCATTTTTCACTTTCTGTGATATTGAACTTGTACGGTAAACGAGGTTCTTGTAAACAGAGGTGTCCCAAACTTTGGGGTGGCTGTGTCTTTTTGATTTTAATTTCCCTAAGCTATAGGACCATAAGTGGAAGTGCCCTAGGCTCTGTTGCTTCGTTTTTTAGATGTTTCAGGAAACACCATACACTTCTCCCGAGTGTCTGTTGGCAGTTTACATCCCGCCCATCAGCATAACAAGGCTCCCAGTTCTCCATGGCCTGTCCTGCCTTTCTGGATTTTACACGTTTTTCAGATGGCCCTTTTGACCGGGGGGAAGTGAGACTTCATTGTAGTGCAGATTTCCTTTGCAAGTTTGCTTGGTTGGCCAAAACGGGCGTATGCGTTTTTTCCTGAATATATACAGTAAAAAACGCATACGCGCTTTTTGGCGAAGTGCATCATTGTGGACGTTCTGCCTCTTTTCCTATGCTTTCAATGCAATTCCAGTCTACCTCCTGAAATTGGTTTCCTGCAATTCTGCCCCGCTTTGAAGTCCTCTTGGCAGCCTTACTTCAGTATATTTTTGGACGATAGCTGTCATTTATAAGTCTGCAGGTTTGTGAATTACAGTGCCCCTGAGCTCCTTTCTTCAACTCGCTTTCTTGTGACCTGGCCGCAACACCGCATGATGGCTTCAGGCCCTAATCTGGTTCCGGCACGGCACGCTGAGCCTTTGGTTAATTCCTCTTCCTGGTGGGAAATGAGAGTTAAATTTGCCCGTCCAGACACCTCCAGCTAGTCTCTCATTGGTTCTCGCTATTCCTGTTCATCTTCAGCAGAAATTCCAAACTGGGCCAAAGAGGAGGTTAAAGGGACTGACTCTCCAAGTCGGGAGGGTGTTAGTAAAGCGTCTGGAATGTTGCACCTGAGTACCAGGGGAGGAAAACTGAGACATATTTGAACACGTCTCCCGTTCACATGGTTGATCATACTCTGGGTTGCACATGCATGTTTTAGCTGAAGGAAGAATACCTTAAACCTGGTTATTTGAAACCCGTGGAATGGGTACCATGCAATATGACTTCAAAGGGTCTTCATTTGCTCACTGAACCTCTCAAATCCTATCACTGCTGCGTTTATGCCCCTGTAAACATGCTTGATTCTCTTTCGGAGACATAGCAATCCATAGGTTTTAAGATACTTACTAGTCAGGTACATTCTTAGGCGTTTAATATGCGGTGTTGAGTCCATTTCGTTGAGCAAGGAGTAGCTCTTGTCTATTCCATATTTGACTTAAGGAACATTATCTGTGCTCATTTCAATCTCTGGTTTTATGCAGCATTCCAACTCACCTTTACCCTTAAGCAAGCATAAGTTGGTTTTCTAAATTTGAGACCCTGTTCTGTTCTGTAATTCAGTTCCTGTGTAGCCAAGTTTACATTCCGTGTATTAGTGATATCTTATGATGTTTCTTTTTCTGTGTGACTTATTTCAGTTAGAATCATCGTACCTGAATCCACTCATTATGCTGCTACGGGCCTGATGACATAGATTTCATTGCTGAGTCATACTGCATTGTACGTAAGTACCACAAGTTCTTTATCCATTTTTCACTTTCTGTGATATTGAACTTGTACGGTAAACGAGGTTCTTGTAAACAGAGGTGTCCCAAACTTTGGGGTGGCTGTGTCTTTTTGATTTTAATTTCCCTGAGCTATACGACCATAAGTGGAAGTGCCCTAGGCTCTGTTGCTTTGTTTTTTAGATGTTTCAGGAAACACCATACACTTCTCCCGAGTGTCTGTTGGCAATTTACATCCCGCCCATCAGCATAACAAGGCTCCCAGTTCTCCATGGCCTGTCCTGCCTTTCTGGATTTTACACTTTTTTCAGATGGCCCTTTTGACTGGGGGGAAGTGAGACTTCATTGTAGTGCAGATTTCCTTTGCAAGTTTGCTTGGTTGGCCAAAACGGGCGTATGCGTTTTTTCCTGAATGTATTCAGGAAAAAACGCATACGCGCTTTTTGGCGAAGTGCATCATTGTGGACGTTCTGCCTCTTTTCCTATGCTTTCAATGCAATTCCAGTCTACCTCCTGAAATTGGTTTCCTGCAATTCTGCCCCGCTTTGAAGTCCTCTTGGCAGCCTTACTTCAGTATATTTTTGGACGATAGCTGTCATTTATAACTCTGCAGGTTTGTGAATTACAGTGCCCCTGAGCTCCTTTCTTCAACTCGCTTTCTTGTGACCTGGCCGCAACACCGCAGGATGGCTTCAGGCCCTAATCTGGTTCCGGCATGGCACGCTGAGCCTTTGGTTAATTCCTCTTCCTGGTGGGAAATGAGAGTTAAATTTGCCCGTCCAGACACCTCCAGCTAGTCTCTCATTGGTTCTCGCTATTCCTGTTCATCTTCCGCAGAAATTGCAAACTGGGCCAAACAGGAGGTTAAAGGGACTGACTCTCCAAGTTGGGAGAGTGTTAGTAAAGCGTCTGGAATGTTGCACCCGAGTACCAGGGTACGAAAACTGAGACATATTTGAACACGTCTCCCGATCACATGGTTGATCATACTCTAGGTTCCACATGCATGTTTTAGCTGAAGGAAGAATATCTTAAACCTGGGTAGTTGAAACCCGTGGAATGGGTACCATGCAATATGACTTCAAAGGGTCTTCATTTGCTCACCGAACCTCTCCAATCCTATCACTGCTGCGTTTATGCCCCTGTACACACGCTTGATTCTCTTTCGGAGACATAGCAATCCATAGGTTTTAAGATACTTACTAGGCAGGTACATTCTTAGGCGTTTAATATGCGGTGTTGAGTCCATTTCGTTGAGCAAGGAGTAGCTCTTGTCTATTCCATATTTGGCTTAAGGAACTTTATCTGTGCTCATTTCAATCTCTGGTTTTATGCAGCACCCCAACTCACCTTTACCCTTAAGCAAGCATAAGTTGGTTTTCTAAATTTGAGACCCTGTTCTGTTCTGTAATTCAGTTCCTGTGTAGCCAAGTTTACATTTCGTGTATTAATGATATCTTATGATGTTTCTTTTTCTGTGTGACTTATTTCAGTTAGAATCATCGTACCTGAATCCACTCATTGTGCTGCTAATGGCCTGATGACATAGATTTCATTGCTGAGTGATATTGCTTTGTAAGTAAATACCACAACTTCTTTATCCATTTTTCACTTTCTGCGATGTTGAACTTGTACTGTAAACGAGGTTCTTGTAAACAGAGGCGTCCCAAACTTTGGGGTGGCTGTGTCTTTTTGATTTTAATTTCCCTAAGCTATAGGACCATAAGTGGAAGTGCCCTAGGCTCTGTTGCTTTGTGTTTTAGATGTTTCAGGAAACACCATACACTTCTCCCAAGTGGCTGTTGGCAATTTACATCCCGTCCATCAGCATAACAAGGCTCCCAGTTCTCCATGGCCTGTCCTGCCTTTCTGGATTTTACACTTTTTTCAGATGGCCCTTTTGACCAGGGGGAAGTGAGACTTCATTTTAGTGCAGATTTCCTTTGCAAGCTTGCTTGGTTGGCCAAAAAGGGCGTATGCCTTTTTTCCTGAATAAATTCAGGAAAAAAGGCATACGCCCTTTTTGGCCAAGTGAATCATTGTGGACGTTCTGCCTCTTTTCCTATGCTTTAAATGCAATTCCAGTCTACCTCCTGAAATCGTTTTCCTGCAATTCTGCCTTGCTTTCAATGCCTCTTCATTGCCTTACCTCAATATATTTTTTGAAAATAGTTGGCCTTTATAACTCTGCAGGTTTTTGAATTGCAGTGGCCCTTAGCTCCATTTTTCAGCTCTTATTTTTGTGATCTTGCCTCATAACCACAGGATTCCTTCTGGCCCTATTCTTCTTCTGGGGCACCTTGCTGTGCCTTTGGTTTATTCTTCTTACTGATGTGAAATTAGAGTGACATGTGCCCATTGAAACCGCTACAGCTAGTTTCTCACTGGTTCCCCCTATTCCCATTCATCCTCCGCACTAACTGCAGACTGTGCGATACCAGAACTTAAAGGCATTGACTCTCCATGTGGGGATATTTTTGGTAAAGCGGCTGGAATGTCGATCCGGAGCCCCAGGAGAGGAAAAGTGAGGTGCGTTTTAGAAACCTTTCCCGATCATATGGTATACCAGTCGCTGGGTTTCCCAAGCATGGTTTAGCTGTAGGAAGATTCCCTTCAACCTGGAGTGTTGGGACCCTTGGAATGAGTAGCATGAAGTATTGCATTAAACTTTTGGCAGTTGCTCACCAAAGCTCATCAATCCTCTCAGCCCCAAGTGTCCAGCCTTATGTCTTATCCAGCTGTGGGTTTATATGTGGTCAATCCAGGTTGCATCACAGCCCCTGAGCGAATTTTGTAAGAATTTTTCTCTCTTTCATTGTTTCTGCGTTTTGTTTTTAAAATTTATTTCTATAATGGGGTTTAGCTCATTTTCACTGCTGTGTTTGTGCCACTCTGCACACACTTGATTCCCTTATGGAGATATATCAATACATGGGTTTTAAGATTCTTATTACTCAGATATATTTCTCTGCGGTGTATAGGGTGTGTTGAGGCCAGTTCATTGAGCAAGGTGTAGATCTTGTCTAATATCTATTTGGTTTATTGAACGGTATCTGTGCTAATTTCAAACTCTGGTTTTATGCATCACCCCACCTCTCCTTTCCCCTTAAGCTGAAATAAGTGTGTTTTCTAAATGTGAGACACTGTTCTGTTCTGTAATTCATTTCTTGTGCAGCCATATTTACCCTCCCTCTATAAGTGATATCTTATGATATGTTTCTTTTTCTGTTTGACTTATTTCAAGTAGTATTATCGGACCTAAATCCACTCTTTATCCTTCTACTAGCCTTATTACATTGATTTCATGGTGAAGAGATATTCCATTGTACATAAGTACCACATCTTCTTTATCCATTGTTCTCTTTCCTGGGATATTTAAGGTATACTGAAGTTGAGGTTCTTGTAAACAGAGTAGCCCTAAACTGTGGTGTGCTTGTGTCTTGTTGATTTTTAGACTTCCCTAGATATACTCCCATGATTGGAAGTGTCCTATGCTCTGTAGCTCTGTTTTTTAGATGATTTAGGAACCACCATACACTTCTCCAGAGTGGCTCTCGGCAGTTCACACACTGCCCATCAGCGTATAAAGGCTCCCTGTTCTCCATGGCCTGTCCTGCATTTCTGGTTTTTACAATTTTTTAGGATGGCCCTTTTGACCAGTGGGAAATGAGACTTCTTTGTTGTGCACATTTGCATTGCTTGCTTGCTTCGTTGCCCATAAAGTGCGTATGCGTTTTTTCCTGGATATAATCAGGAAAAAACGCATACGCCCTTTTGGGCCAACTGCATCATTGTCGAAATTCTGCCGCTTTTCATGTGCTTTAAAGACGAGTCCAATCTATCTCTTGAAATCTGTTTCTTGCAATTCTGTCTTGCATTCAGATCCTCTTCTTTGCCTTACCTCAACATATTTTTGGACGTTAGTTTTCATTTATAACTCTGCAGGTTTGTGAATTGCAGTGACCCTGAGCTCCATTTTTTAAGTTGCTCTTTTGTGAGCTGGCCTCAAACCCGCAGGATTGCTTCAGGCCCTATTTTGGCTCGGGCGAGGCGGGCTGAGCCTTTTTTCAATTCTTATTCTTAATGGGAAATTAGAGTGATATGTGCCCGTCCAAACCCCTACAACTATTCTCTCATTGGTTCCCCGTTCATCCTCCTCACAATTTGCAAAATGTGTGAAACAGAAGTTGAAATGTGCTGATTCTCCAAGTGGGGAGATTCTAAGTAACGTGGCTGGAATGGTGAACAGGAGCACCAGGAGAGGATAAATGAGCTGCATTTTAGACACATCTCCCGATCACATGGTGTACAGTCCTCTGGGTTTTCCATGCATGTTTTAGCTGTAGGAAGATCCCTTGAACCTGCATATTTGGGACCCATTGAATGGGTACCAGGTAGTATTACTTTAAAGGGTGTGCATTTCCTCACCCAACCTCACATTTCTCTTAGCGCAAACAGTTTCCAGCCTTATGTCTCATCCTGCTGTGGGTCTAGATGTGTTCAATCCATGTTGCATCACCGGCCCTGAGGAAAAGTTGTAAGAGGTTTTCTCTGTCTCTCTGTCATTTATTTTTTTCAATTTATTACTATATTGGTTACAGCTGATTTTCAAAGCTCTGTTTCTTGCTGCTGTACATCCACTTGATTCACGTACAGAGAGACATCAGTAAATTCTTTTTCAGATTCTTACCAGTCGTATATATTCTTTTCCGGTGACTTGAGTGTGCTGAGTGCAGTTCTTTTAGCTACCGTGTAGGCCTTGTTGATTATCAGTTTGGTATTTGGAATGGTATCTTTGCTAATTTCAACCTCCTGGGTGATGCCTCACCCCTCCCCACCTTTCCCGTTTAGCAGCCTTATGCGTGTTTTCTACATATTTGACTATGTTTTTGTTTTGTAATTTATTTCATGTGTAGCCATTTTGGATTCCACCTTTAAGTGATATCTTATGATATGTGTCTTTTTCTTTTTGAATTATGTCACTTAGAAAGATCATACGTAACTCCTCCGGAGTTGTTACAACTGGCCATATTTCATTGATTTCCAGGCTGAATAATATTCCACTCTACCTAAGTACCACATCTCTACCCATTTTTTCCCTCCAGAGACATTTAAGTTATATCCTAGTCGAGGATCTTTTAAACAGAGAGGGGGTAAACATTGGGGTGCCTGTGTCCTCTCGATTTTTGTTTTTCTCAAGATATACGCCCATGAGTGCAAGTGCCCTATGCTCTGTAGCTCATTTTTTAGATGCTTTAGTAAACACAATACACTTCTCCAGAATGGCCGTTGGCAATATACATTTCCACTATAAGTCTCACAGGGCTCCCTCTTCTCCTTGCCCTGTCCTGCATTTCTGTTGTTTACGCTTTATGAGGATGGCTCTTCTGACAGATGCGAAGTGATATCTTTTGTAGTATTGACTTCCAGTGCCCACCTGTTTGGTTGGCTAAAAAAGTGTATGCCCTTTTCTTGAATATATACAGAAAAAAACGCATACACCCTTTTTGACCAACTGCAATGTTGGCAATGTTCAGCTCCTTTTCTTGTGCTTAATGGCGAGTCCTTTCTACCTCCTCAAATCCCTTTCCTGCCATTCTCCCTTGCTTACAAGTCCTTTTCTCTGACTTTCCTCAAGACATTTTTCAGTGATGGATATTTTCAACTCTGCAGTTTTGTGAATTTTACTGCCCCTGAGTTCCATTGTTCAACTTGTGTTTATGGGAACTGGCCACAAAGCAGTGGGATTTCCTCAAGCCCTATACTGTTTCCATGGGCAACCCTAGCCTTTGGTCAATTCGTCTTCCTGATTGGAAATTAGAGTGACATGTGCCTGTCTGAACACCTAGGACTTGTCTCTCATTGTTCCTCATCCTTCCGCTTCATCCTCTGGACAAATTCCAAACTGTACGCAACAGGATGTTGACAGTGCTGACATCTCCAAGTGGGGAGACTGTTAGTAAAGACGCTGGAGGGGTGAACCCGAGCACCAGGAGATGAGGAGATGAGATGCCTTTTCCAAACTCTTCCCGATCAGACGGTATACCATCCTCTGGGTGTGACAGACATGTTTTAGCAGTAGGAAGAGTCCCATTCATGTAAGGAGAACACCAGGGCTTTTTCAAAATCAGTGTCTCCCCGAAACCCAAACTGGGGAATTTTTTAAGCTACGGCTACACATATGTTCATTAAGGGCCTTGGGAAGTAGGCAGAGTCCAAACTTTAGATGATTGAAGTCTTCAGGGTCAGAAGCACTCACCACCAGCTTCCCTTAGGTTACACTTTAACTGTCATTGATAGATGATGTCAATAAAAATATCTATTCTTTTTCAGATTATTTCCCCTTATAGGTTATTGCAAAATGTTGAGTGTAGTTCCCTGTGCTATACAGTAGTTCCTTGTTGATGATCTATTTTATACATAGCAGTGTGTATGTGTTAATCCCAAACTGTTAATTTATCCCTCCTCCCACCTTTCCCCTTTGGTAATAATAAATTATAAGATTTTATACTTCTCAGAAATGGGGGAGCTGAAAGAGAGGTATCATTTTCAATGGAAAAGCATTTAAAACAAGATTGAAGCTTTAACCAAGATTATTAGATGTACATCCTTGGAAAGAAATCACTTCGTTTCTCTAATATTGACCTGACAAATAAGACAAACCTTTTCACTGAACTTGCTTATAATAAAGTGATGGAAATATCAAATGGAAGTGTTAGAAACATCTTATTTTACCCGAGCCTTATACACTGTTCTATGTTAACTACAGTTTGGCTCACACATCTGTTCATTGAGGTTACAATAGTCTCAATTTCTGTTACTGATCCTCCAGAGTGGACCCCAACAAGTGTCCCCCTGCCCAGTGTCATTGGGGCCAACAGATCGAGACTGAGTTTGGTTCACAAGCAAAGGAAACTTTATATTTTGATCAGAGAATGGAGAGGTGAGAGCATGCACTACCCCGTGGGCTGTGGGCTGGGCTGCTGTGTAGAGATCCTGTCAGAGTCAGTGGGAGGGAGGGGGCGGAGCTCTCGAGGGCCAGGTTGGCTGCAGCTCAGGCTCTATATCGCGGAGTCTGCACTGGGCCCCAGGAGCTGAGGTGTCGACCCAGCCATTCTGCACTAGGAAATCTGGTCTGAAGTGCCGGGTGTGGAACCTCTGCATGCGGGACCCTAGGAGCACGTGAAATTAGACAAAGCACAAAGGATAAAAAAGGTTAGACTTGACTTTATTGCCCAGATTCTATTTTTATCTCCCAGGGATTTTTAATGGGCTTTGCTGGGGACAAACCCCTCCTCTGCCTTTTGTCCCGTTCCTCATTCTTGGAGTGCTGAGGGTGCAGACACTTCTTCTGTAACTGCTGAGTGCTGAGTTGGGAGCCCTAATACCCGGGGGCGAGGGTCAGAGCTTCTCCCCAGCAGCCTCCAGGTGACGTTGATTGTCCCCAGGCCCCCTGCCTCCCTGCTCGTCCACCTGAGCACCAGCATTGGAAGTGTTATAGATTCTAATGACCTTTAAGGGTCCAGGAAAGAGATGTGCAGAGACGCTGTGGGGGCCGGTTTCACCCCACCCCACATTTGTTCGGCCACCTTAGGCTGACCGTTTCTGCCAGCCTAGATGCTCTGACCAGTAGTCTGCGCTTTCTTCAATTAGGCCCCTGAATTAACATACAAACAGCACCAGGTGTCAGAGCCCTGCCCGCTCAACTCCCAGACAGTCCAGGGTCAGTGGTGATCAAGGACCATGATGACCACTGAGTCAACAGCCTTTTGAAGTAAACAGGAGTCCAGCCGGTCTTATTGGCCACCATCATCACGGTGTCTGTAGGCTTTTCTATGGTGACAGTGTGATATACGGTTCCCCCGCCAAGATTATTAGCTCCCCTCTGGGTGCAGTAAGTCCTGCAAGCAGTAGTCTGCTCTTTTGGGACACACTCTTGTTGTTTTATGAGAGAAACTCCAGGTCAAGTGATGTTCACACGAATCGTCATGGTGCCCTGTTGCCCCCGGTTATCTCTCTGGATGTTGGAGTTGGAGGGCCTCCTCACTCGAGGTCGGTGTGCCCACGGAGCGAACCCTGCAACTTCAGGGCATGGTTGGTGGTTAGGATCACCACGTGGGGTCCTTTTCCCTTAGGAGGGAGGTGGCCTTTTGGGCTGCTGATTTCCAGGTTTTTAGATACCGCCAGTATCTTGGCCAGATGCGGCAGTGGGCCAAGCCCCTTGGTGACCGTAGTTTATCCTACCTGGATGGCATTCTTGCATTGTTCCATTTCAAGTGGTCCCAGTTTTTGCACTAATTCTCCAATGGCGATTCACCTTTCACCGGGAATGTAAAGGTCAAAGGGTTTAGCTAAATTAGGGAGTTCCAGGGCAAGGGTCTGAATTGACGGCTCTTTCCATTCTTGAAAGGCCACTTCTGGATTCTATTCAAAAGGATCATCATCTTTTCCTTTCAGTGTTTCATATAGAGGCCCAGCTAGTAGACTGTAGTTAGGGATCCAGAAGCAGCAAACGCTGGCCTCCCCAGGAACCCCTAAGCTGTCTTCTAGTTTTAGAAAGGGGTAAGGCTGCAAATGGTTTCTTCCCTTTCCTGGGATGGGCTTCTCCGACCTTCTGTGAGAATGAAGCCCAGGCAGGTCACCGCAGTCTGTGATATTTGAGCTTTTTCTTGGACAACTTCTATCCTTTATTGGCTTGGTAGTTCAGAGGCCTCCTTAGTAGGGCTGGCGATCAGAATGTCGTCTGCGTACTGAAGGAGGGTTTCCTTTTCCAGAGGTAGAACTTTTAGGTCTTTAGCTAAGCTTTCTCCAAAGATGGTGTGGGAATTTTTGCACCCTTGGGGCAAGACGGCCCGGAAGTATTGTTTTAGTTGTATGTTGAGTCCTGCCACTCACAAGCCAAAATTTCTTGTGACTCTGGGACTAATGGAATACAAAAGAAGGCATCATTGAAGACTAATACAGAATACCATGTCCTGGTGGTTGGTAGAATGACCAGCAGGGTGTAGGAATTAGGAGCAACTGGAGGTATATCCTCGGTGGCTTCACTGACTGTCCTGACATCCTTTACCAGGTCCCCAGCAGCCCATGGGGCTCTCGTGGTCAGACCAATCCCAGAATATGGAGCTCACCTGGGCAGGTACCCCACCCCCACCCCAGCCCACGGGGCTCTCGTGGTCAGGCCCTTCCCAGGATACAGAGCTACCCTTGCAGGTACCGTGGCAGGGCTGGGCACACAGGAACCGTGCACATAGCCCTCACTGCAGAGCACCCCCAGCTCACCTGTCGCTCAGAGCTGGCACAGAGCACCTCAGAGCAGGACTTGAACTAACAAACAGCAGCTGCGACAGGTCTGTGACCCTGGGCATCACTCTGTGCGGCCTCCCTCCACCTGGTCTTCCAGAGACTTCCACTGCACCTGGGGCACCAGGCCTCTGTCTCCAACCACCACCCACCCCTCCTCTCCCTGACTCCTGGGTTCCTCTCATAAGGAGAGGGTTTTCTTGAAGTTGTCTCCCACTCATGGGCCAGATAAAATGATTAGAAAACAAGCCAAAGCTGCAGCCCCTTGTCTATCCTGACTCTCAGGAGCCCACACCTGTTCCTTGGACCTGGCCGGTTCAGCAAGTTCCATTTTCTGCAACTGTGAGCCCCTGAGGGGTGATGATTGGCTGACCTGGGCAGCCTTACCGTGCGGGCCAGCCCTCCCCAGGTGTGCCTGGGTTGAGATCAATATAAATACCACTCCAGGCAGCAAGAGCCCCTGCAGCCGTGCCTGACGCCATTTTCTCTGCCCTGTCAGCAGTCTCGGGGCTGGGCTGGTGGGAGGGAGTGAGAGGCCACGGCTTTGTGGGTGGCCCAGTGTGAGTGGGGCTCTGCTGGACTTTCTGCAGCAGTTGCCAGGCTGCCACCTGCTAAAGAAGAGGATGTGTCACCCATACCTGCTGCTGGAATTTCTCCCTGGGCAGAGGTGAGGAAGGAAAAAAGCAGTGGGGGCAGGGACAGGACGGGTATCTCAGGCAGGGAAATGGAAATCTTCCAGAAGAGCACCCAGGGCCAGGACCATCCTGGCTGGCCTGCAGGCACCAAGTCGGCCGGCATGCTGTCACTCGTGTGGCTCTATGGCCCTTCCTCTAGGCTTTCAAGTCCTTGTATATATTCAGGTGTTTTACCTGGGACGGGTGGGAATAGTTCAGCAGCAACTGGCCTGGGGCTCAGCTCACGTTTACTCACAGATGCCTCGGCACGGTGCCCCAGCTTTGCAATGAGGACGCTTGTTGCGTGGGGGCTGCTGGCTCAATGGGAGACGATTCCCCACCACTGGCCAACTTCAGAATTGTTTACAACTGGAGCAAGTGCCCTGATACGGTTTCCTTCTGTGGAACTGGTGGGTTCTGTGTTTTTTTTCTCTTTTTCGTTTTTGGTTCAAGGTAGATTTTATTCCTCTTTTTTGTATTTACAGATATAAGCATGGAAATAATTTATTCATATAAATACATGTATGTGAAGGGAATAATTGTTTTTTCTGTTTTATTTTTTAAATTTTATTTCTTTTTAATTTTGAATTTTATTTTGTATTTTTATACAGCAAGTTCTTATTGGTTATCTATTTTATACATATAAATGTATACATGCCAATCCCAGTCTCTCAACTCCTCCCACCACCACCCCCCCAACAGCTTTCCCCCCTTGTTGTCCATACATTTGTTGTCTACATCTGTTGCTCTATTTATGCCTTGCAAAATGGTTAATCTGTACAGTTTTTCTAGGTTCCACATATATGCATGAATATACAAGATTTGTTTTTCTCTTTCTGACTTACTTCACTCTGTATGACAGTCTCTAGATCCATCGACGTCTCTACAAATGACCCAATTTCATTCCTTTTCATGGCTTAGTAATATTCCATTTTATATATGTACCACAGCTTTATGCATTCGTCTGTCTGTGGGAATTTAGTTTGCTTCCATTACCTCGATATTGTAAATAGTGATGCAATGAACATTGCGGTGAATGTCTCGTTTTGATTTATGGTTTTGTCTGGGTATATGTCCAGTACTGGGATTGCTGTATCATATGGTAATTCTATTGTTAGTTTCTTAAGAAACTCCATATTGTTCTCCGTAGTGACTGTATCAATTTATATTCCCAACAATAGTGGAAGAGGGTTCCTTTTCTCCACACCCTTTCCAGCATTTTTGTTTGTAGATTTTCTCATGATGCCCATTCTATCAGGTGTGAGGTGATACCTCATTGTTGAGTCCATTTTGTTGAGCAAGGGGTAGGTCTTGTCTATTACATATTTGGCTTATTAAATGGTATCTGTGCTAATTTCAAACTCTGGTTTTATGCAGCACCCCAACTCACTTTCCCCCTTAAGGAAGCATAAGTTGGTTTTCTAAACTTGAGACCCTGTTCTGTTTTGTAATTCAGTTCATGTGTAGCCAAGTTCACATTCCGTGTATTAGTGATATCTTATGATGTTTCTTTTTCTGTGTGACTTATTTCAGTTAGAATCATCATACCTGAATCCACTCATTATGCTGCTACGGGCCTGATGACATAGATTTCATGGCGGAGTGATTTTGCATTGTACATAAGTACCACAACTTCTTTATCCATTTTTCACTTTCTGCGATATTGAACTTGTACCGTAAACGAGGTTCTTGTAAACAGAGCTGTCCCAAACTGTGGGGTGGCTGTGTCTTTTTGATTTTAATTTCCCTAAGCTATAGAACCATAAGTGGAAGTGCCCTAGGCTCTGTTGCTTTGTTTTTTAGATGTTTCAGGAAACACCATACACTTCTCCCGAGTGTCTGTTGGCAATTTACATCCCGCCCATCAGCATAACAAGGCTCCCAGTTCTCCATGGCCTGTCCTGCCTTTCTGGATTTTACACTTTTCTCAGATGGCCCTTTTGACCGGGGGGAAGTGAGACTTCATTGCAGTGCAGATTTCCTTTGCAAGCTTGCTTGGTTGGCCAAAAAGGGCGTATGTCAGGAAAAAACACATACGCACTTTTTGGCCAAGTGCATCATTGTGGACGTTCTCCCTCTTTTCCTATGCTTTCAATGCAATTCCAGTCTACCTCCTGAAATCGGTTTCCTGCAATTCTTCCCCGCTTTCAAGTCCTCTTGGCAACCTTACTTCAGTATATTTTTGGACGATAGCTGTCATTTATAAGTCTGCAGGTGTGTGAATTACAGTGCCCCTGAGCTCCTTTCTTCAACTCGCTTTCTTTTGAGCTAGCCGCAACACCGCAGGATTGCTTCAGGCCCTAATCTGGTTCCGGCACAACATGCTGAGCCTTTGGTTAACTCCTCTTCCTGGTGGGAAATGAGAGTTAAATTTGCCCGTCCAGACACCTCCAGCTAGTCTCTCATTGGTTCTCCCTATTCCTGTTCATCTTCTGCAGAAATTGCAAACTGGGCCAAACAGGAGGTTAAAGGCACTGACTCTCCAAGTCGGGAGAGTGTTAGTAAAGCGTCTGGAATGTTGCACCCGAGTACCAGGGGACGAGAACTGAGACATATTGGAACACGTCTCCCGATCACATGGTTGATCATACTCTGGGTTCCACATGCATGTTTTAGCTGACGGAAGAATCCCTGAAACCTGGAGAGTTGAGACCCGTGGAATGGGTACCATGCAATATGACTTCAAAGGGTCTTCATTTGCTCACCGAACCTCTCCAATCCTATCACTGCTACGTTTATGCCCCTGTACACACGCTTGGTTCCCTTTCGGAGACATAGCAATCCATAGGTTTTAAGATACTTACTAGTCAGGTACATTCTTAGGCATTTAATATGGGGTGTTGAGTCCATTTCGTTGAGCAAGGAGTAGCTCTTGTCTATTACATATTTGGCTTAAGGAATTTTATCTGTGCTCATTTCAATCTCTGGTTTTATGCAGCACCCCAACTCACCTTTACCCTTAAGCAAGCATAAGTTGGTTTTCTAAATTTGAGACCCTGTTCTGTTTTGTAATTCACTTCCTGTGTAGCCAAGTTTACATTCCGTGTATTAGTGATATCTTATGATGTTTCTTTTTCTGTGTGACTTATTTCAGTTAGAATCATCATACCTGAATCCACTCATTATGTTGCTACGGGCCTGATGACATAGATTTCATTGCTGAATGATATTGCATTGTACATAAGTACCAAAACTTCTTTATCCATTTTTCACTTTCTGCGATATTGAACTTGTACCGTAAGCGAGGTTCTTGTAAACAGAGCCGTCCAAACTTTGGAGTGGCTGTGTCTTTTTGATTTTAATTTCCCTAAGCTATAGGACCATAAGTGGAAGTGCCCTAGGCTCTGTTGCTTTGTTTTTTAGATGTTTCAGGAAACACCGTACACTTCTCCCGAGTGTCTGTTGGCAATTTACATCCCGCCCATCAGCATAACAAGGCTCCCAGTTCTTCATGGCCTGTCCTGCCTTTCTGGATTTTACACTTTTTTCAGATGGCCCTTTTGACCGTGGGGAAGTGAGACTTCATTGTAGTGCAGATTTCCTTTGCAAGCTTGCTTGGTTGGCCAAAAAGGGCGTATGCGTTTTTTCCTGAATATATTCAGGAAAAAACGCATACGCCCTTTTTGGCCAAGTGCATCATTGTGGACGTTCTGCCTCTTTTCCTATGCTTTCAATGCAATTCCAGTCTACCTCCTGAAATCGGTTTCCTGCAATTCTGCCCCGCTTTCAAGTCCTCTTGGCAGCCTTACTTCAGTATATTTTTGGACGATAGCTGTCATTTATAACTCTGCAGGTTTGTGAATTAGAGTGCCCCTGAGCTCCTTTCTTCAACTCACTTTCTTTTGAGCTGGCCGCAACACCGCAGGATGGCTTCAGGCCCTAATCTGCTTCCGGCACAGCACGCTGAGCCTTTGGTTAATTCCTCTTCCTGGTGGGAAATGAGAGTTAAATTTGCCCGTCCAGACACAACCAGCTAGTCTCTCATTGGTTCTCACTCTTCTTGTTCATCTTCCAGATAAATTGCAAACTGGGCCAAACAGGAGGTTAAAGGGACTGACTCTCCATGTCGGGAGGGTGTTAGTAAAGCGTCTGGAATGTTGCACCCGAGTACCAGGGTACGAAAACTGAGACATATTTGAACACGTCTCCCGATCACATGGTTGATCATACTCTAGGTTCCACATGCATGTTTTAGCTGAAGGAAGAATACCTTAAACCTGGGTAGTTGAAACCCGTGGAATGGGTACCATGCAATATGACTTCAAAGGGTCTTCATTTGCTCACCGAACCTCTCCAATCCTATCACTGCTGCGTTTATGCCCCTGTACACATGCTTGATTCTCTTTCGGAGACATAGCAATCCATAGGTTTTAAGATACTTACTAGTCAGGTACATTCTTAGGCGTTTAATATGCGGTGTTGAGTCCATTTCGTTGAGCAAGGAGTAGCTCTTGTCTATTCCATATTTGGCTTAAGGAACTTTATCTGTGCTCATTTCAATCGCTGGTTTTATGCAGCACCCCAAATCACCTTTCCCCTTAAGCAAGCATAAGTTGGTTTTCTAAATTTGAGACCCTGTTCTGTTTTGGAATTCAGTTCCTGTGTAGCCAAGTTTACATTCCGTGTATTACTGATATCTTATGATGTTTCTTTTTCTGTGTGACTTATTTCAGTTAGAATCATCATACCTGAATCCACTCATTGTGCTGCTAAGGGCCTGATGACATAGATTTCATTGCTGAGTGATATTGCTTTGTAAGTAAATACCACAACTTCTTTATCCATTTTTCACTTTCTGCGATGTTGAACTTGTACTGTAAATGAGGTTCTTGTAAACAGAGGCGTCCCAAACTTTGGGGTGGCTGTGTCTTTTTGATTTTAATTTCCCTAAGCTATAGGACCATAAGTGGAAGTGCCCTAGGCTCTGTTGCTTTGTTTTTTAGATGTTTCAGGAAACACCATACACTTCTCCCGAGTGTCTGTTGGCAATTTACATCCCGCCCATCAGCATAACAAGGCTCCCAGTTCTCCATGGCCTGTCCTGCCTTTTTGGATTTTACACTTTTTTCAGATGGCCCTTTTGACCGGGGGGAAGTGAGACTTCATTGTAGTGCAGATTTCTTTGCAAGCTTGCTTGGTTGGCCAAAAAGGGCGTATGCGTTTTTTCCTGAATATATTCAGGAAAAAACGCATACGCCCTTTTTGGCCAAGTGCATCATTGTGGACGTTCTGCCTCTTTTCCTATGCTTTCAATGCAATTCCAGTCTACCTCCTGAAATCGGTTTCCTGCAATTCTGCCCTGCTTTCAAGTCCTCTTGGCAGCCTTACTTCAGTATATTTTTGGACGATAGCTGTCATTTATAACTCTGCAGGTTTGTGAATTACAGTGCCCCTGAGCTCTTTTCTTCAATTCGTTTTCTTGTGACCTGGCCAAACACCACAGGATGGTTTCAGGCCCTAATCTGGTTCCGCCACGGCACACTGAGCCTTTGGTTAATTCCTCTTCCTGGTGGGAAATGAGAGTTAAATTTGCCCGTCCAGACACCTCCAGCTAGTCTCTCATTGGTTCTCCCTATTCCTGTTCATCTTCCGCAGAAATTGCAAACTGGGCCAAACAGGAGGTTGAAGGCGCTGACTCTCCAAGTGGGGAGAGTGTTAGTAAAGCGTCTGGAATGTTACACCCGAGTACCAGGGGAGGAAAACTGAGACATATTTGAACACGTCTCCCGTTCACACGGTTGATCATACTCTGGGTTCCACATGCATGTTTTAGCTGAAGGAAGAATACCTTAAACCTGGAGAGTTGAGACCCGTGGAATGGGTACCATGCAATATGACTTCAAAGGGTCTTCATTTGCTCACCGAACCTCTCCAATCCTATCACTGCTGCGTTTATGCCCCTGTACACACGCTTCATTCTCTTTTGGAGACATAGCAATCCATAGGTTTTAAGATACTTACTAGTCAGGTACATTCTTAGGCGTTTAATATGGGGTGTTGAGTCCATTTCGTTGAGCAAGGAGTAGCTCTTGTTTATTCCATATTTGGCTTAAGGAACTTTATCTGTGCTCATTTCAATGTCTGGTTTTATGCAGCACCCCAACTCACCTTTCCCCTTAAGCAAGCATAAGTTGGTTTTCTAAATTTGAGACCCTGTTCTGTTCTGTAATTCAGTTCCTGTGTAGCCAAGTTTACATTCCGTGTATTACTGATATCTTATGATGTTTCTTTTTCTGTGTGACTTATTTCAGTTAGAATCATCATACCTGAATCCACTCATTGTGCTGCTAAGGGCCTGATGACATAGATTTCATTGCTGAGTGATACTGCATTGTACGTAAGTACCACAAGTTCTGTATCCATTTTTCACTTTCTGTGATATTGAACTTTTACGGTAAACGAGGTTCTTGTAAACAGAGGCGTCCGAAAATTTGGGGTGGCTGTGTCTTTTTGATTTTAATTTCCCTAAGCTATAGGACCATAAGTGGAAGTGCCCTAGGCTCTGTTGCTTTGTTTTTTTGATGTTTCAGGAAACACCATACACTTCTCCTGAGTGTCTGTTGGCAATTTACATCCCGCCCATCAGCATAACAAGGCTCCCAGTTCTCCATGGCCTGTCCTGCCTTTCTGGATTTTACACTTTTTTCAGATGGCCCTTTTGACCAGGGGGAAGTGAGACTTCATTGTAGTGCAGATTTCCTTTGCAAGCTTGCTTGGTTGGCCAAAAAGGGCGTATGCGTCTTTTCCTGAATATATTCAGGAAAAAACGCATACGCCCTTTTTGGCCAAGTGCATCATTGTGGACGTTCTGCCTCTTTTCCTATGCTTTCAATGCAAATCCACTTTACCTCCTGAAATTGGTTTCCTGCAATTCTGCCCCGCTTTCAAGTCCTCTTGGCAGCCTTACTTCAGTATATTTTTGGACGATAGCTGTCATTTATAAGTCTGCAGGTTTGTGAATTACAGTGCCCCTGAGCTCCGTTCTTCAACTCCCTTTCTTTTGAGCTGGCCGCAACACCGCAGGATAGCTTCAGGCCCTAATCTGGTTCCGGCACGGCACGCTGAGCCTTTGGTTATTTCCTCTTCCTGGTGGGAAATGAGAGTTAAATTTGCCCGTCCAGACACCTCCAGCTAGTCTCTCATTGGTTCTCCCTATTCCTGTTCATCTTCCGCAGAAATTGCAACCTGGGCCAAACAGGAGGTTAAAGGCGCTGACTCTCCAAGTGGGGAGAGTGTTAGTAAAGCGTCTGGAATGTTGCACCCGAGTACCAGGGGAGGAAAACTGAGACATATTTGAACATGTCTCCCATTCACACGATTGATCATACTCTGGGTTCCACATGCATGTTTTAGCTGAAGGAAGAATAACTTAAAACTGGAGAGTTGAGACCCGTGTAATGGGTACCATGCAATATGACTTCAAAGGGTCTTCATTTGCTCACCAAACCTCTCCAATCCTATCACTGCTGCTTTTATGCCCCTGTACACACGCTTGATTCTCTTTTGGAGACATAGCAATCCATAGGTTTTAAGATACTTACTAGTCAGGTACATTCTTAGGCGTTTAATATGGGGTGTTGAGTCCATTTCGTTGAGCAAGGAGTAGCTCTTGTCTATTCCATATTTGGCTTAAGGAACTTTATCTGTGCTCATTTCAATCGCTGGTTTTATGCAGCACCCCAAATCACCTTTCCCCTTAAGGAAGCATAAGTTGGTTTTCTAAATTTGAGACCCTGTTCTGTTTTGGAATTCAGTTCCTGTGTAGCCAAGTTTACATTCCGTGTATTACTGATATCTTATGATGTTTCTTTTTCTGTGTGACTTATTTCAGTTAGAATCATCATACCTGAATCCACTCATTGTGCTGCTAAGGGCCTGATGACATAGATTTCATTGCTGAGTGATATTGCTTTGTAAGTAAATACCACAACTTCTTTATCCATTTTTCACTTTCTGCGATGTTGAACTTGTACTGTAAACGAGGTTCTTGTAAACAGAGGCGTCCCAAACTTTGGGGTGGCTGTGTCTTTTTGATTTTAATTTCCCTAATCTATAGTACCATAAGTGAAAGTGCCCTAGGCTCTGTTGCTTTGTTTTTTAGATGTTTCAGGAAACACCATACACTTCTCCCGAGTGTCTGTTGGCAATTTACATCCCGCCCATCAGCATAACAAGGCTCCCAGTTCTCCATGGCCTGTCCTGCCTTTCTGGATTTTACACTTTTTTCAGATGGCCCTTTTGACCGGGGGGAAGTGAGACTTCATTGTAGTGCAGATTTCCTTTGCAAGCTTGCTTGGTTGACCAAAAAGGGCGTATGCGTTTTTTCCTGAATATATTTAGGAAAAAACGCATACGCCCTTTTTGTCCAAGTGTATCATTGTGGACGTTCTGCCTCTTTTCCTATGCTTTCAATGCAATTCCAGTCTACCTCCTGAAATCGGTTTCCTGCAATTCTGCCCCGCTTTCAAGTCCTCTTGGCAGCCTTACTTCAGTATATTTTTGGACGATAGCTGTCATTTATAACTCTGCAGGTTTGTGAATTACAGTGCCCCTGAGCTCCTTTCTTCAACTCGCTTTCTTTTGAGCTGGCCGCAACACCGCAGGATAGCTTCAGGCCCTAACCTGGTTCCGGCACGGCACGCTGAGCCTTTGGTTATTTCCTCTTCCTGGTGGGAAATGAGAGTTAAATTTGCCCGTCTAGACACCTCCAGCTAGTCTCTCATTGGTTCTCCATATTCCTGTTCATCTTCCACAGAAATTGCAAACTGGGCCAAACAGGAGGTTAAAGGCGCTGACTCTCCAAGTGGGGAGAGTGTTAGTAAAGCGTCTGGAATGTTGCACCCGAGTACCAGGGGACCGAAACTGAGACATATTTGAACACGTCTCCCGTTCACATGGTTGATCATACTCTGGGTTCCACATGCATGTTTTATCTGAAGGAAGAATACCTTAAACCTGGAGAGTTGAGACCCGTGTAATGGGTACCATGCAATATGACTTCAAAGGGTCTTCATTTGCTCACCGAACCTCTCCAATCCTATCACTGCTGCGTATATGCCCCTGTACACACGCTTGATTCTCGTTTGGAGACATAACAATCCACAGGTTTTAAGATACTTACTAGTCAGGTACATTCTTAGGCATTTAATATGCGGTGTTGAGTCCATTTCGTAGAGCAAGGAGTAGCTCTTGTCTATTCCATATTTGGCTTAAGGAACTTTATCTGTGCTCATTTCGATCTCTGGTTTTATGCAGCACCCCAACTCACCTTTCCCCTTAAGCAAGCATAAGTTGGTTTTCTAAATTTGAGACCCTGTTCTGTTCTGTAATTCAGTTCCTGTGTAGCCAAGTTTACATTCCGTGTATTACTAATATCTTATGATGGTTCTTTTTCTGTGTGACTTATTTCAGTTAGAATCATCGTCCCTGAATCCACTCATTGTGCTGCTAAGGGCCTGATGACATAGATTTCATTGCTGAGTGATACTGCATTGTACGTAAGTACCACAAGTTCTTTATCCATTTTTCACTTTCTATGATATTGAGCTTGTACGGTAAACGAGGTTCTTGTAAACAGAGGCGTCCCAAACTTTGGGGTGGCTGTGTCTTTTTGATTTTAATTTCCCTAAGCTATAGGACCATAAGTGGGAGTGCCCTAGGCTCTGTTGCTTTGCTTTTTAGATGTTTCAGGAAACACCATACACTTCTCCCGAGTGTCTGTTGGCAATTTACATCCCGCCCATCAGCATAACAAGGCTCCCAGTTCTCCATGGCCTGTCCTGCCTTTCTGGATTTTACACTTTTTTCAGATGGCCCTCTTGACCGGTGGGAAGTGAGACTTCATTGTAGTGCAGATTTCCTTTGCAAGCTTCCTTGGTTGGCCAAAAAGGGCGTATGCGTTTTTTCCTGAATATATTCAGAAAAAACGCATATGCCCTTTTTGGCCAAGTGCATCACTATGGACGTTCTGCCTCTTTTCCTATGCTTTCAATGCAATTGCAGTCTACCTCCTGAAATCGGTTTCCTGCAATTCTGCCCCGCTTTCAAGTCCTCTTGGCAGCCTTACGTCAGTATATTTTTGGATGATAGCTGTCATTTATAACTCTGCAGGTTTGTGAATTACAGTGCCCCTGAGCTCCTTTCTTCAACTCGCTTTCTTGTGAACCTGGCCGCAACACCGCAGGATGGCTTCAGGCCCTAATCTGGTTCCGGCACGGCACGCTGAGCCTTTGGTTAATTCCTCTTCCTGGTGGGAAATGAGAGTTAAATTTGCCCGTCCACACACCTCCAGCTAGTCTCTCATTGGTTCTCGCTATTCCTGATCATCTTCCGCAGAAATTGCAAACTGGGCCAAATAGGAGGTTAAAGGCGCTGACTCTCCAAGTGGGGTGAGTGTTAGTAAAGCGTCTGGAATGTTGCACCCGAGTACCAGGGGAGGAAAACTGAGACATATTTGAACACGTTTCCCGTTCACACGGTTGATCATACTCTGGGTTCCACATGCATGTTTTAGCTGAAGGAAGAATACCTTAAACCTGGGTAGTTGAAACCCGTGGAATGGGTACCATGCAATGTGACTTCAAAGGGTCTTCATTTGCTCACCGAACCTCTCCAATCCTATCACTGCTGCGTTTATGCCCCTGTACACATGCTTGATTCTCTTTCGGAGACATAGCAATCCATAGGTTTTAAGATACTTACTAGTCAGGTACATTCTTAGGCGTTTAATATGCGGTGTTGAGTCCATTTCGTTGAGCAAGGAGTAGCTCTTGTCTATTCCATATTTGGCTTAAGGAACTTTATCTGTGCTCATTTCAATCTCTGGTTTTATGCAGCACCCTAACTCACCTTTCCCCTTAAGCAAGCATAAGTTGGTTTTCTAAATTTGAGACCATGTGCTGTCCTGTAATTCAGTTCCTGTGTAGCCAAGTTTACATTCCGTGTATTACTGATATCTTATGATGTTTCTTTTTCTGTGTGACTTATTTCAGTTAGAATCATCATACCTGAATCCACTCATTGTGCTGCTAAGGGCCTGATGACATAGATTTCATTGCTTTGTGATATTGCTTTGTAAGTAAATACCACAACTTCTTTATCCATTTTTCACTTTCTGCGATGTTGAACTTGTACTGTAAACGAGGTTCTTGTAAACAGAGGCGTCCCAAACTTTGGGGTGGCTGTGTCTTTTTGATTTTAATTTCCCTAAGCTATAGGACCATAAGTGGAAGTGCCCTAGGCTCTGTTGCTTTGTTTTTTAGATGTTTCAGGAAACACCATACACTTCTCCCGAGTGTCTGTTGGCAATTTACATCCCGCCCATCAGCATAACAAGGCTCCCAGTTCTCCATGGCCTGTCCTGCCTTTCTGGATTTTACACTTTTTTCAGATGGCCCTTTTGACCGGGGGGAAGTGAGACTTCATTGTAGTGCAGATTTCCTTTGCAAGCTTGCTTGGTTGGCCAAAAAGGGCGTATGCGTTTTTTCCTGAATATATTCAGGAAAAAACGCATACGCCCTTTTTGGCCAAGTGCGTCATGGTGGACGTTCTGCCTCTTTTCCTATGCTTTCAATGTAATTCCAGTCTACCTCCTGAAATCGGTTTCCTGCAAATCTGCCCCGCATTCAAGTCCTCTTGGCAGCCTTACTTCAGTATATTTTTGGATGATAGCTGTCATTTATAACTCTGCAGGTTTGTGAATTACAGTGCCCCTGAGCTCATTTCTTTAACTCGCTTTCTTTTGAGCTGGCCGTAACACCGCAGGATGGCTTCAGGCCCTAATCTGGTTCCGGCACGGCACGCTGAGCCTTTGGTTATTTCCTCTTCCTGGTGGGAAATGAGAGTTAAATTTGCCCGTCCAGAACACCTCCAGCTAGTCTCTCATTGGTTCTCCCTATTCCTGTTCATCTTCCGCAGAAATTGCAAACTGGGCCAAAAGGAGGTTAAAGGCGCTGACTCTCCAAGTGGGGAGAGTGTTAGTAAAGCGTCTGGAATGTTGCACCCGAGTACCAGGGGAGGAAAACTGAGACATATTTGAACACATCTCCCGTTCACATGGTTGATCATACTCTGGGTTCCACATGCATGTTTTAGCTGAAGGAAGAATACCTTAAACCTGGAGAGTTGGGACCCGTGGAATGGGTACCATGTAATATGACTTCAAAGGGTCTTCATTTGCTCACCGAACCTCTCCAATCCTATCACTGCTGCGTTTATGCCCCTGTACACACGCTTGATTCTCTTTTGTAGACATAACAATCCACAGGTTTTAAGATACTTACTAGTCAGGTACATTCTTAGGCATTTAATATGCGGTGTTGAGTCCATTTCGTTGAGCAAGGAGTAGCTCTTGTCTATTCCATATTTGGCTTAAGGAACTTTATCTGTGCTCATTTCGATCTCTGGTTTTATGCAGCACCCCAACTCACCTTTCCCCTTAAGCAAGCATAAGTTGGTTTTCTAAATTTGAGACCCTGTTCTGTTCTGTAATTCAGTTCCTGTGTAGCCAAGTTTACATTCCGTGTATTACTAATATCTTATGATGGTTCTTTTTCTGTGTGACTTATTTCAGTTAGAATCATCGTCCCTGAATCCACTCATTGTGCTGCTAAGGGCCTGATGACATAGATTTCATTGCTGAGTGATACTGCATTGTACGTAAGTACCACAAGTTCTTTATCCATTTTTCATTTTCTGTGATATTGAGCTTGTACGGTAAACGAGGTTCTTGTAAACAGAGGCGTCCCAAACTTTCGGGTGGCTGTGTCTTTTTGATTTTAATTTCCCTAAGCTATAGGACCATAAGTGGGAGTGCCCTAGGCTCTGTTGCTTTGTATTTTAGATGTTTCAGGAAACACCATACACTTCTCCCGAGTGTCTGTTGGCAATTTACATCCCGCCCATCAGCATAACAAGGCTCCCAGTTCTCCATGGCCTGTCCTGCCTTTCTGGATTTTACACTTTTTTCAGATGGCCCTCTTGACCGGTGGGAAGTGAGACTTCATTGTAGTGCAGATTTCCTTTGCAAGCTTCCTTGGTTGGCAAAAAAGGGCGTATGCGTTTTTTCCTGAATATATTCAGAAAAAACGCATACGCCCTTTTTGGCCAAGTGCATCACTATGGACGTTCTGCCTCTTTTCCTATGCTTTCAATGCAATTCCAGTCTACCTCCTGAAATCGGTTTCCTGCAATTCTGCCCCGCTTTCAAGTCCTCTTGGCAGCCTTACTTCAGTATATTTTTGGACGATAGCTGTCATTTATAACTCTGCAGGTTTGTGAATTACAGTGCCCCTGAGCTCCTTTCTTCAACTCGCTTTCTTGTGACCTGGCCGCAACACCGCAGGATGGCTTCAGGCCCTAATCTGGTTCCGGCACGGCACGCTGAGCCTTTGGTTAATTCCTCTTCCTGGTGGGAAATGAGAGTTAAATTTGCCCGTCCACACACCTCCAGCTAGTCTCTCATTGGTTCTCGCTATTCCTGTTCATCTTCCGCAGAAATTGCAAACTGGGCCAAACAGGAGGTTAAAGGCGCTGACTCTCCAAGCGGGGTGAGTGTTAGTAAAGCGTCTGGAATGTTGCACCCGAGTACCAGGGGAGGAAAACTGAGACATATTTGAACACGTTTCCCGTTCACACGGTTGATCATACTCTGGGTTCCACATGCATGTTTTAGCTGAAGGAAGAATACCTTAAACCTGGGTAGTTGAAACCCGTGGAATGGGTACCATGCAATGTGACTTCAAAGGGTCTTCATTTGCTCACCGAACCTCTCCAATCCTATCACTGCTGCGTTTATGCCCCTGTACACATGCTTGATTCTCTTTCGGAGACATAGCAATCCATAGGTTTTAAGATACTTACTAGTCAGGTACATTCTTAGGCGTTTAATATGCGGTGTTGAGTCCATTTCGTTGAGCAAGGAGTAGCTCTTGTCTATTCCATATTTGGCTTAAGGAACTTTATCTGTGCTTATTTCAATCTCTGGTTTTATGCAGCACCCCAACTCACCTTTCCCCTTAAGCAAGCATAAGTTGGTTTTCTAAATTTGAGACCCTGTGCTGTCCTGTAATTCACTTCCTGTGTAGCCAAGTTTACATTCCGTGTATTACTGATATCTTATGATGTTTCTTTTTCTGTGTGACTTCTTTCAGTTAGAATCATCATACCTGAATCCACTCATTGTGCTGCTAAGGGCCTGATGACATAGATTTCATTGCTGTGTGATATTGCTTTGTAAGTAAATACCACAACTTCTTTATCCATTTTTCACTTTCTGCGATGTTGAACTTGTACTGTAAACGAGGTTCTTGTAAATAGAGGCGTCCCAAACTTTGGGGTGGCTGTGTCTTTTTGATTTTAATTTCCCTAAGCTATAGGACCATAAGTGGAAGTGCCCTAGGCTCTGTTGCTTTGTTTTTTAGATGTTTCAGGAAACACCATACACTTCTCCTGAGTGTCTGTTGGCAATTTACATCCCGCCCATCAGCATAACAATGCTCCCAGTTCTCCATGGCCTGTCCTTCCTTTCTGGATTTTACACTTTTTTCAGATGGCCCTTTTGACCGGGGGGAAGTGAGACTTCATTGTAGTGCAGATTTCCTTTGCAAGCTTGCTTGGTTGGCCAAAAAGGGCGTATGCGTTTTTTCCTGAATATATTCAGGAAAAAACGCATACGCCCTTTTTGGCCAAGTGCATCATGGTGGACGTTCTGCCTCTTTTCCTATGCTTTCAATGCAATTCCAGTCTACCTCCTGAAATCGGTTTCCTGCAATTCTGCCCCGCTTTCAAGTCCTCTTGGCAGCCTTACTTCAGTATATTTTTGGACGATAGCTGTCATTTATAACTCTGCAGGTTTGTGAATTACAGTGCCCCTGAGCTCCTTTCTTCAACTCGCTTTCTTTTGAGCTGGCCGCAACACCGCAGGATGGCTTTAGGCTCTAATCTGGTTCCGGCATTGCACGCTGAGCCTTTGGATATTTCCCGTTCCTAGTGGGAAATGAGAGTTAAATTTGCCCGTCTAGACACCTCCAGCTAGTCTCTCATTGGTTCTCGCTATTCCTGATCATCTTCCGCAGAAATTGCAAACTGGGCCAAACAGGAGGTTAAAGGCGCTGACTCTCCAAGTGGGGAGAGTGTTAGTAAAGCGTCTGGAATGTTGCACCCGAGTACCAGGGGAGGAAAACTGAGACATATTTGAACACGTCTCCCGTTCACATGGTTGATCATACTCTGGGTTCCACATGCATGTTTTAGCTGAAGGAAGAATACCTTAAACCTGGGTAGTTGAAACCCGTGGAATGGGTACCATGCAATATGACTTCAAAGGGTCTTCATTTGCTCACCGAACCTATCCAATCCTATCACTGCTGCGTTTATGCCCCTGTACACATGCTTGATTCTCTTTCGGAGACATAGCAATCCATAGGTTTTAAGATACTTACTAGTCAGGTACATTCTTAGGCATTTAATATGGGGTGTTGAGTCCATTTCGTTGAGCAAGGAGTAGCTCTTGTCTATTCCATATTTGGCTTAAGGAAATTTATCTGTGCTCATTTCAATGTCTGGTTTTATGCAGCACCCCAACTCACCTTTACCCTTAAGCAAGCATAAGTTGGTTTTCTAAATTTGAAACCCTGTTCTGTTTTGGAATTCATTTCCTGTGTAGCCCAGTTTACATTCCGTGTATTAGTGATATCTTATGATGTTTCTTTTTCTGTGTGACTTATTTCAGTTAGAATCATCGTACCTGAATCCACTCATTATGCTGCTACGGGCCTGATGACATAGATTTCATTGCTGAGTGATACTGCATTGTACGTAAGTACCACAAGTTCTTTATCCATTTTTCACTTTCTGTGATATTGAACTTGTATGGTAAACGAGGTTCTTGTAAACAGAGGCGTCCCAAACTTTGGGGTGGCTGTGTCTTTTTGATTTTAATTTCCCTAAGCTATAGGACCATAAGTGGAAGTGCCCTAGGCTCTGTTGCTTTGTTTTTTAGATGTTTCAGGAAACACCATACACTTCTCCCGAGTGTCTGTTGGCAATTTACATCCCGCCCATCAGCATAACAAGGCTCCCAGTTCTCCATGGCCTGTCCTGCCTTTCTGGATTTTACACTTTTTTCAGATGGCCCTTTTGACCGGGGGGAAGTGAGACTTCATTGTAGTGCAGATTTCCTTTGCAAGCTTGCTTGGTTGGCCAAAAAGTGCGTATGCGTTTTTTCCTGAATATATTCAGGAAAAAACGCATACGCCCTTTTTGGCCAAGTGCATCATTGTGGACGTTCTGCCTCTTTTCCTATGTTTTCAATGCTTTTCCAGTCTACCTCCTGAAATCGGTTTCCTGCAATTCTGCCCCGCTTTCAAGTCCTCTTGGCAGCCTTACTTCAGTATATTTTTGGACGATAGCTGTCATTTATAACTCTGCAGGTTTGTGAATTACAGTGCCCCTGAGCTCCTTTCTTCAACTCGCTTTCTTGTGACCTGGCCGCAACACCGCAGGATGGCTTCAGGCCCTAATCTGGTTCCGGCACGGCACGCTGAGCCTTTGGTTATTTCCTCTTCCTGGTGGGAAATGAGAGTTAAATTTGCCCGTCCAGACACCTCCAGCTAGTCTCTCATTTGTTCTCGCTATTCCTGTTCATCTTCCGCAGAAATTGCAAACTGGGCCAAACAGGAGTTTAAAGGGACTGACTCTCCAAGTCGGGAGAGTGTTAGTAAAGCGTCTTGAATGTTGCACCCGAGTACCAGGGTACGAAAACAGAGACATATTTGAACATGTCTCCCGATCACATGGTTGATCATACTCTAGGTTTCACATGCATGTTTTAGCTGAAGGATGAATACCTTAAACCTGGGTAGTTGAAACCCGTGGAATGGGTACCATGGAATATGACTTCAAAGGGTCTTCATTTGCTCACCGAACCTCTCCAATCCTATCACTGCTGCGTTTATGACCCTGTACACATGCTTGATTCTCTTTCGGAGACATAGCAATCCGTAGGTTTTAAGATACTTACTAGTCAGGTACATTCTTAGGCGTTTAATATGCGGTGTTGAGTCCATTTCGTTGAGCAAGGAGTAGCTCTTGTCTATTCCATATTTGGCTTAAGGAACTTTATCTGTGCTCATTTCAATCTCTGGTTTTATGCAGCACCCCAAGTCACCTTTACCCTTAAGCAAGCATAAGTTGGTTTTCTAAATTTGAGACCCTGTTGTGTTCTGTAATTCAGTTCCTGTGTAGCCAAGTTTACATTCCATGTATTACTGATATCTTATGATGTTTCTTTTCCTGTGTGACTTATTTCAGTTAGAATCGTCATACCTGAATCCACTCATTGTGCTGCTAATGGCCTGATGACATAGATTTCTTTGCTGAGTGATATTGCTTTGTAAGTAAATACCACAACTTCTTTATCCATTTTTCACTTTCTGCGATGTTGACCTTGTACTGTAAATGAGGTTCTTGTAAACAGAGGCGTCCCAAACTTTGGGGTGGCTGTGTCTTTTTGATTTTAATTTCCCTAAGCTATAGGACCATAAGTGGAAGTGCCCTAGGCTCTGTTGCTTTGTTTTTTAGATGTTTCAGGAAACACCATACACTTCTCCCGAGTGTCTGTTGACAATTTACATCCCACACAACAGCATAACAAGGCTCCCAGTTCTCCATGGCCTGTCCTGCCTTTCTGGATTTTACACTTTTTACAGATGGCCCTTTTGACCTGGGGGAAGTGAGACTTCATTGTAGTGCAGATTTCCTTTGCAAGCTTGCTTGGTTGGCCAAAAAGCGCGTATGCGTTTTTTCCTGAATATATTCAGGAAAAAACGCATCCGCCCTTTTTGGCCAAGTGCATCATTGTGGACGTTCTGCCTCTTTTCCTATGCTTTCAATGCAATTCCAGTCTACCTCCTGAAATCGGTTTCCTGCAATTCTGCCCCGCTTTCAAGTCCTCTTGGCAGCCTTACTTCAGTATATTTTTGGACGATAGCTGTCATTTATAACTCTGCAGGTTTGTGAATTACAGTGCCCCTGAGCTCCTTTCTTCAACTCGCTTTCTTTTGAGCTGGCCGCAACACCGCAGGATGGCTTCAGTTCCTAATCTGGTTCCGGCACGGCACGCTGAGCCTTTGGTTATTTCCTCTTCCTGGTGGGAAATGAGAGTTAAATTTGCCCGTCCAGACACCTCCAGCTAGTCTCTCATTGGTTCTCCCTATTCCTGTTCATCTTCCGCAGAAATTGCAAACTGGGCCAAACAGGAGGTTAAAGGCGCTGAATCTCCAAGTGGGGAGAGTGTTAGTAAAGCGTCTGGAATGTTGCACCCGAGTACCAGGGGAGGAAAACTGAGACATATTTGAACACGTCTCCCGTTCACACGGTTGATCATACTCTGGGTTCCACATGCATGTTTTAGCTGAAGTAAGAATACCTTAAACCTGGAGAGTTGAGACCCGTGGAATGGGTACCATGCAATATGACTTCAAAGGGTCTTCATTTGCTCACCGAACCTCTCCAATCCTATCACTGCTGCGTTTATGCCCCTGTACACACGCTTGATTCTCTTTCGGAGACATAGCAATCCATAGGTTTTAAGATACTTACTAGTCAGGTACATTCTTAGGCGTTTACTATGGGGTGTTGAGTCCATTTCGTTGAGCAAGGAGTAGCTCTTGTCTATTCCATATTTGGCTTAAGGAACTTTATCTTTGCTCATTTCAATCTCTGGTTTTATGCAGCACCCCAACTCACCTTTACCCTTAAGCAAGCATAAGTTGGTTTTCTAAATTTGAGACCCTGTTCTGTTTTGGAATTCAGTTCCTGTGTAGCCAAGTTTACATTCCGTGTATTAGTGATATCTTATGATGTTTCTTTTTCTGTGTGACTTATTTCAGTTAGAATCATCGTACCTGAATCCACTCATTATGCTGCTATGGGCCTGATGACATAGATTTCATTGCTGAGTGATACTGCATTGTACATAACTACCACAAGTTCTTTATCCATTTTTCACTTTCTGTGATATTGAACTTGTACGGTAAACGAGGTTCTTGTAAACAGAGGCGTCCCAAACTTTGGGGTGGCTGTGTCTTTTTGATTTTAATTTCCCTAAGCTATAGGACCATAAGTGGAAGTGCCCTAGGCTCTGTTGCTTTGTTTTTTAGATGTTTCAGGAAACACCATACACTTCTCCCGAGTGTCTGTTGGCAATTTACCTCCCGCCCATCAGCATAACAAGGCTCCCAGTTCTCCATGGCCTGTCCTGCCTTTCTGGATTTTACACTTTTTTCAGATGGCCCTTTTGACTGGGGGGAAGTGAGACTTCATTGTAGTGCAGATTTCCTTTGCAAGCTTGCTTGGTTGTCCAAAAAGGGCGTATGCGTTTTCTCCTGAATATATTCAGGAAAAAACGCATACGCCCTTTTTGGCCAGGTGCATCATTGTGGACGTTCTGCCTCTTTTCCTATGTTTTCAATGCAATTCCAGTCTACCTCCTGAAATCGGTTTCCTGCAATTCTGCCCCGCTTTCAAGTCCTCTTGGCAGCCTTACTTCAGTATATTTTTG
Source organism: Pseudorca crassidens (assembly GCF_039906515.1). Classification (NCBI taxonomy): domain Eukaryota; kingdom Metazoa; phylum Chordata; class Mammalia; order Artiodactyla; family Delphinidae; genus Pseudorca; species Pseudorca crassidens. The sequence continues at coordinate 848,963 of NC_090300.1, read as the reverse complement.
GACGATAGCTGTCATTTATAACTCTGCAGGTTTGTGAATTACAGTGCCCCTGAGCTCCTTTCTTCAACTCGCTTTCTTGTGACCTGGCCGCAACACCGCAGGATGGCTTCAGGCCCTAATCTGGTTCCGGCACGGCACGCTGAGCCTTTGGTTAATTCCTCTTCCTGGTGGGAAATGAGAGTTAAATTTGCCCATCCAGACACCTCCAGCTAGTCTCTCATTGGTTCTCGCTATTCCTGTTCATCTTCCGCAGAAATTGCAAACTGGGCCAAACAGGAGGTTAAAGGGACTGACTCTCCAAGTCGGGAGAGTGTTAGTAAAGCGTCTGGAATGTTGCACCCCAGTACCAGGGTACGAAAACTGAGACATATTTGAACACGTCTCCCGATCACATGGTTGATCATACTCTAGGTTCCACATGCATGTTTTAGCTGAAGGAAGAATACCTTAAAACTGGGTAGTTGAAACCCGTGGAATGGGTACCATACAATATATCTTCAAAGGGTCTTCATTTGCTCACCGAACCTCTCCAATCCTATCACTGCTGCGTTTATGCCCCTGTACACATGCTTGATTCTCTTTCGGAGACATAGCAATCCATAGGTTTTAAGATACTTACTAGTCAGGTACATTCTTAGGCGTTTAATATGGGGTGTTGAGTCCATTTCGTTGAGCAAGGAGTAGCTCTTGTGTATTCCATATTTGGCTTAAGGAACTTTATCTGTGCTCATTTCAACCTCTGGTTTTATGCAGCACCCCAACTCACCTTTCCCCTTAAGCAAGCATAAGTTGGTTCTCTAAATTTGAGACCCTGTTCTGTTTTGGAATTCAGTTCCTGTGCAGCCAAGTTTACATTCTGTGTATTAGTGATATCTTATGATGTTTCTTTTTCTGTGTGACTTATTTCAGTTAGAATCATCGTACCTGAATCCACTCATTATGCTGCTCTGGGCCTGATGACATAGATTTCATTGCTGAGTGATACTGCATTGTACATAAGTACCACAAGTTCTTTATCCATTTTTCACTTTCTGCGATGTTGAACTTGTACTGTAAACGAGGTTCTTGTAAACAGAGGCGTCCCAAACTTTGGGGTGGCTGTGTCTTTTAGATTTTAATTTCCCTAAGCTATAGGACCATAAGTGGAAGTGCCCTAGGCTCTGTTGCTTTGTTTTTTAGATGTTTCAGGAAACACCATACACTTCTCCCGAGTGTCTGTTGGCAATTTACATCCCGCCCATCAGCATAACAAGGCTCCCAGTTCTCCATGGCCTGTCCTGCCTTTCTGGATTTTACACTTTTTTCAGATGGCCCTTTTGACCGGGGGGAAGTGAGACTTCATTGTAGTGCAGATTTCCTTTGCAAGCTTGCTTGGTTGGCCAAAAAGGGCGTATGCGTTTTTTCCTGAATATATTCAGGATAAAACACATACGCCCTTTTTGTCCAAGTGCATCATTGTGGACGTTCTGCCTCTTTTCCTATGCTTTCAATGCAATTCCAGTCTACCTCCTGAAATCGGTTTCCTGCAATTCTGCCCCGCTTTCAAGTCCTCTTGGCAGCCTTACTTCAGTATATTTTTGGACGATAGCTGTCATTTATAACTCTGCAGGTTTGTGAATTACAGTGCCCCTGAGCTCCTTTCTTCAACTCGTTTTCTTTTGAGCTGGCCGCAACACCGCAGGATGGCTTCAGGCCCTAATCTGGTTCCGGCACGGCACGCTGAACCTTTGGTTAATTACTCTTCCTGGTGGGAAATGAGAGTTAAATTTGCCCGTCCAGACACCTCCAGCTAGTCTCTCATTGGTTCTCGCTATTCCTGTTCATCTTCCGCAGAAATTGCAAACTGGGCCAAACAGGAGGTTAAAGGGACTGACTCTCCAAGTCGGGAGGGTGTTAGTAAAGCGTCTGGAATGTTGCACCCGAGTACCAGGGTACGAAAACTGAGACATATTTGAACACATCTCCCGATCACATGGTTGATCATACTCTAGGTTCCACATGCATGTTTTAGCTGAAGGAAGAATACCTTAAACCTGGGTAGTTGAAACCCGTGGAGTGGGTACCATGCAATATGACTTCAAAGGGTCTTCATTTGCTCACAGAACCTCTCCAATCCTATCACTGCTGCGTTTATGCCCCTGTACACATGCTTGATTCTCTTTCGGAGACATAGCAATCCATAGGTTTTAAGATACTTACTAGTCAGGTACATTCTTAGGCGTTTAATATGCGGTGTTGAGTCAATTTCGTTGAGCAAGGAGTAACTCTTGTCTATTCCATATTTGGCTTAAGGAACTTTATCTGTGCTCATTTCAATCTCTGGTTTTATGCAGCACACCAACTCACCTTTCCCCTTAAGCAAGCATAAGTTGGTTCTCTAAATTTGAGACCCTGTTCTGTTTTGGAATTCAGTTCCTGTGTAGCCAAGTTTACATTCTGTGTATTAGTGATATCTTATGATGTTTCTTTTTCTGTGTGACTTATTTCAGTTAGAATCATCGTACCTGAATCCACTCATTATGCTGCTATGGGCCTGATGACATAGATTTCATTGCTGAGTGATACTGCATTGTACATAAGTACCACAAGTTCTTTATCCATTTTTCACTTTCTGTGATATTGAACTTGTACGGTAAACTAGGTTCTTGTAAACAGAGGCGTCCCAAACTTTGGGGTGGCTGTGTCTTTTTGATTTTAATTTCCCTAAGCTATAGGACCATAAGTGGAAGTGCCCTAGGCTCTGTTGCTTTGTTTTTTAGATGTTTCAGGAAACACCATACACTTCTCCCGAGTGTCTGTTGGCAATTTACCTCCCGCCCATCAGCATAACAAGGCTCCCAGTTCTCCATGGCCTGTCCTGCCTTTCTGGATTTTACACTTTTTTCAGATGGCCCTTTTGAGCGGGGGGAAGTGAGACTTCATTGTAGTGCAGATTTCCTTTGCAAGCTTGCTTGGTTGGCCAAAAAGGGCGTATGCGTTTTCTCCTGAATATATTCAGGAAAAAACGCATACGCCCTTTTTGGCCAGGTGCATCATTGTGGACGTTCTGCCTCTTTTCCTATGTTTTCAATGCAATTCCAGTCTACCTCCTGAAATCGGTTTCCTGCAATTCTGCCCCGCTTTCAAGTCCTCTTGGCAGCCTTACTTCAGTATATTTTTGGACGATAGCTGTCATTTATAAGTCTGCAGGTTTGTGAATTACAGTGCCCCTGAGCTCCTTTCTTCAACTCGCTTTCTTGTGACCTGGCCGCAACACCGCAGGATGGCTTCAGGCCCTAATCTGGTTCCGGCACGGCACGCTGAGCCTTTGGTTAATTCCTCTTCCTGGTGGGAAATGAGAGTTAAATTTGCCCATCCAGACACCTCCAGCTAGTCTCTCATTGGTTCTCGCTATTCCTGTTCATCTTCCGCAGAAATTGCAAACTGGGCCAAACAGGAGGTTAAAGGGACTGACTCTCCAAGTCGGGAGAGTGTTAGTAAAGCGTCTGGAATGTTGCACCCCAGTACCAGGGTACGAAAACTGAGACATATTTGAACACGTCTCCCGATCACATGGTTGATCATACTCTAGGTTCCACATGCATGTTTTAGCTGAAGGAAGAATACCTTAAAACTGGGTAGTTGAAACCCGTGGAATGGGTACCATACAATATAACTTCAAAGGGTCTTCATTTGCTCACCGAACCTCTCCAATCCTATCACTGCTGCGTTTATGCCCCTGTACACATGCTTGATTCTCTTTCGGAGACATAGCAATCCATAGGTTTTAAGATACTTACTAGTCAGGTACATTCTTAGGCGTTTAATATGGGGTGTTGAGTCCATTTCGTTGAGCAAGGAGTAGCTCTTGTCTATTCCATATTTGGCTTAAGGAACTTTATCTGTGCTCATTTCAACCTCTGGTTTTATGCAGCACCCCAACTCACCTTTACCCTTAAGCAAGCATAAGTTGGTTTTCTAAATTTGAGACCCTGTTCTGTTCTGTAATTCAGTTCCTGTGTAGCCAAGTTTACATTCCGTGTATTACTGATATCTTATGATGTTTCTTTTTCTGTGTGACTTATTTCAGTTAGAATCATCATACCTGAATCCACTCATTGTGCTGCTAAGGGCCTGATGACATAGATTTCATTGCTGAGTGATATTGTTTTGTAAGTAAATACCACAACTTCTTTATCCATTTTTCACTTTCTGCGATGTTGAACTTGTACTGTAAACGAGGTTCTTGTAAACAGAGGCGTCCCAAACATTGGGGTGGATGTGTCTTTTTGATTTTAATTTCTCTAAGCTATAGGACCATAAGTGGAAGTGCCCTAGGCTCTGTTGCTTTGTTTTTTAGATGTTTCAGGAAACACCATACACTTCTCCCGAGTGTCTGTTGGCAATTTACATCCCGCCCATCAGCATAACAAGGCTCCCAGTTCTCCATGGCCTGTCCTGCCTTTCTGGATTTTACACTTTTTTCAGATGGCCCTTTTGACCGGGGGGAAGTGAGACTTCATTGTAGTGCAGATTTCCTTTGCAAGCTTGCTTGGTTGGCCAAAAAGGGCGTATGCGTTTTTTCCTGAATATATTCAGGAAAAAACGCATACGCCCTTTTTGGCCAAGTGCATCATTGTGGACGTTCTGCCTCTTTTCCTATGCTTTCAATGCAATTCCAGTCTACCTCCTGAAATCGGTTTCCTGCAATTCTGCCCCGCTTTCAAGTCCTCTTGGCAGCCTTACTTCAGTATATTTTTGGACGATAGCTGTCATTTATAACTCTGCAGGTTTGTGAATTACAGTGCCCCTGAGCTCCTTTCTTCAACTCGCTTTCTTGTGACCTGGCCACAACACCGCAGGATGGCTTCAAGCCCTAATCTCGTTCCGGCACGGCACGCTGAGCCTTTGGTTATTTCCTCTTCCTGGTGGGAAATGAGAGTTAAATTTGCCCGTCCAGACACCTCCAGCTAGTCTCTCATTGGTTCTCGCTATTCCTGTTCATCTTCCGCAGAAATTGCAAACTGGGCCAAACAGGAGGTTAAAGGGACTGACTCTCCAAGTCGGGAGGGTGTTAGTAAAGCGTCTGGAATGTTGCACCCGAGTACCAGGGTACGAAAACTGAGACATATTTGAACAGGTCTCCCGATCACACGGTTGATCATACTCTAGGTTCCACATGCATGTTTTAGCTGAAGGAAGAATACCTTAAACCTGGGTAGTTGAAACCCGTGGAATGGGTACCATGCAATATGACTTCAAAGGGTCTTCATTTGCTCACCGAACCTCTCCAATCCTATCACTGCTGCGTTTATGCCCCTGTACACATGCTTGATTCTCTTTCGGAGACATAGCAATCCATAGGTTTTAAGATACTTACTAGTCAGGTACATTCTTAGGCGTTTAATATGCGGTGTTGAGTCCATTTCGTTGAGCAAGGAGTAGCTCTTGTCTATTCCATATTTGGCTTAAGGAACTTTATCTGTGCTCATTTCAATCTCTGGTTTTATGCAGCACCCCAACTCACCTTTACCCTTAAGCAAGCATAAGTTGGTTTTCTAAATTTGAGACCCTGTTCTGTTCTGTAATTCAGTTCCTGTGTAGCCAAGTTTACATTCCGTGTATTACTGATATCTTATGATGTTTCTTTTTCTGTGTGACTTATTTCAGTTAGAATCATCATACCTGAATCCACTCATTGTGCTGCTAAGGGCCTGATGACATAGATTTCATTGCTGAGTGATATTGCTTTGTAAGTAAATACCACAACTTCTTTATCCATTTTTCACTTTCTGTGATATTGAACTTGTACTGTAAAGGAGGTTCTTGTAAACAGAGGCGTCCCAAACTTTGGGGTGGCTGTGTCTTTTTGATTTTAATTTCCCTAAGCTATAGGACCATAAGTGGAAGTGCCCTAGGCTCTGTTGCTTTGTTTTTTAGATGTTTCAGGAAACACCATACACTTCTCCCGAGTGTCTGTTGGCAATTTACATCCCGCCCATCAGCATAACAAGGCTCCCAGTTCTCCATGGCCTGTCCTGCCTTTCTGGATTTTACACTTTTTTCAGATGGCCCTTTTGACCGGGGGGAAGTGAGACTTCATTGTAGTGCAGATTTCCTTTGCAAGCTTGCTTGTTTGGCGAAAAAGGGCGTATGCGTTTTTTCCTGAATATATTCAGGAAAAAACGCATACGCCATTTTTGGCCAAGTGCATCATTGTGGACGTTCTGCCTCTTTTCCTATGCTTTCAATGCAATTCCAGTCTACCTCCTGAAATCGGTTTCCTGCAATTCTGCCCCGCTTTCAAGTCCTCTTGGCAGCCTTACTTCAGTATATTTTTGGACGATAGCTGTCATTTATAACTCTGCAGGTTTGTGAATTACAGTGCCCCTGAGCTCCTTTCTTCAACTCGCTTTCTTGTGACCTGGCCGCAACACCGCAGGATGGCTTCAGGCCCTAATCTGGTTCCGGCACGGCTCGCTGAGCCTTTGGTTAATTCCTCTTCCTGGTGGGAAATGAGAGTTAAATTTGCCCGTCCAGACACCTCCAGCTAGTCTCTCATTGGTTCTCGCTATTCCTGTTCATCTTCCGCAGAAATTGCAAACTGGGCCAAACAGGAGGTTAAAGGGACTGACTCTCCAAGTCGGGAGGGTGTTAGTAAAGCGTCTGGAATGTTGCACCCGAGTACCAGGGTACGAAAACTGAGACATATTTGAACAGGTCTCCCGATCACATGGTTGATCATACTCTAGGTTCCACATGCATGTTTTAGCTGAAGGAAGAATACCTTAAACCTGGGTAGTTGAAACCCGTGGAATGGGTACCATGCAATATGACTTCAAAGGGTCTTCATTTGCTCACCGAACCTCTCCAATCCTATCACTGCTGCGTTTATGCCCCTGTACACATGCTTGATTCTCTTTCGGAGACATAGCAATCCATAGGTTTTAAGATACTTACTAGTCAGGTACATTCTTAGGCGTTTAATATGCGGTGTTGAGTCCATTTCGTTGAGCAAGGAGTAGCTCTTGTCTATTCCATATTTGGCTTAAGGAACTTTATCTGTGCTCATTTCAATCTCTGGTTTTATGCAGCACCCCAACTCACCTTTCCCCTTAAGCAAGCATAAGTTGGTTTTCTAAATTTGAGACCCTGTTCTGTTCTGTAATTCAGTTCCTGTGTAGCCAAGTTTACATTCCGTGTATTACTGATATCTTATGATGTTTCTTTTTCTGTGTGACTTATTTCAGTTAGAATCATCGTACCTGAATCCACTCATTATGCTGCTAAGGGCCTGATGACATAGATTTCATTGCTGAGTGATATTGCTTTGTAAGTAAGTGCCACAACTTCTTTATCCATTTTTCACTTTCTGTGATATTGAACTTGTACTGTAAACGAGGTTCTTGTAAACAGAGGCGTCCCAAACTTTGGGTTGGCTGTGTCTCTTTGATTTTAATTTCCCTAAGCTATAGGACCATAAGTGGAAGTGCCCTAGGCTCTGTTGCTTTGTTTTTTAGATGTTTCAGGAAACACCATACACTTCTCCCAAGTGTCTGTTGGCAATTTACATCCCGCCCATCAGCATAACAAGGCTCCCAGTTCTCCATGGCCTGTCCTGCCTTTCTGGATTTTACACTTTTTTCAGATGGGCCTTTTGACCGGGGGGAAGTGAGACTTCATTGTAGTGCAGATTTCCTTTGCAAGCTTGCTTGGTTGGCCAAAAAGAGCGTATGCGTTTTTTCCTGAATATATTCAGGAAAAAACGCATACGCTCTTTTTGGCCAAGTGCATCATTGTGGACGTTCTGCCTCTTTTCCTATGCTTTCAATGCAATTCCAGTCTACCTCCTGAAATCGGTTTCCTGCAATTCTGCCCCGCTTTCAAGTCCTCTTGGCAGCCTTACTTCAGTATATTTTTGGACGATAGCTGTCATTTATAACTCTGCAGGTTTGTGAATTACAGTGCCCCTGAGCTCCTTTCTTCAACTCGCTTTCTTGTGACCTGGCCGCAACACCGCAGGATGGCTTCAGGCCCTAATCTGGTTCCGGCACGGCACGCTGAGCCTTTGGTTAATTCCTCTTCCTGGTGGGAAATGAGAGTTAAATTTGCCCGTCCAGACACCTCCAGCTAGTCTCTCATTGGTTCTCGCTATTCCTGTTCATCTTCCGCAGAAATTGCAAACTGGGCCAAACAGGAGGTTAAAGGGACTGACTCTCCAAGTCGGGAGGGTGTTAGTAAAGCGTCTGGAATGTTGCACCCGAGTACCAGGGGACCGAAACTGAGACATATTTGAACACGTCTCTCGATCACACGGTTGATCATACTGTGGGTTCCACATGCATGTTTTAGCTGAAGGAAGAATACCTTAAACCTGGAGAGTTGAAACCCGTGGAATGGGTACCATGCAATATGTCTTCAAAGGGTCTTCATTTGCTCACCAAACCTCTCCAATCCTATCACTCCTGCGTTTATGGCCCTGTACACATGCGTGATTCTCTTTCGGAGACATAGCAATCCATAGGTTTTAAGATACTTACTAGTCAGGTACATTCTTAGGCGTTTAATATGGGGTGTTGAGTCCATTTCGTTGAGCAAGGAGTAGCTCTTGTCTATTCCATATTTGGCTTAAGGAACTTTATCTGTGCTCATTTCAATCTCTGGTTTTATGCAGCACCCCAACTCACCTTTACCCTTAAGCAAGCATAAGTTGGTTTTCTAAATTTGAGACCCTGTTCTGTTCTGTAATTCAGTTCCTGTGTAGCCAAGTTTACATTCCGTGTATTACTGATATCTTATGATGTTTCTTTTTCTGTGTGACTTATTTCAGTTAGAATCATCATACCTGAATCCACTCATTGTGCTGCTAAGGGCCTGATGACATAGATTTCATTGCTGAGTGATATTGCTTTGTAAGTAAATACCACAACTTCTTTATCCATTTTTCACTTTCTGCGATGTTGAACTTGTACTGTAAACGAGGTTCTTGTAAACAGAGGCGTCCCAAACTTTGGGGTGGCTGTGTCTTTTTGATTTTAATTTCCCTAAGCTATAGGACCATAAGTGGAAGTGCCCTAGGCTCTGTTGCTTTGTTTTTTAGATGTTTCAGGAAACACCATACACTTCTCCCGAGTGTCTGTTGGCAATTTACATCCCGCCCATCAGCATAACAAGGCTCCCAGTTCTCCATGGCCTGTCCTGCCTTTCTGGATTTTACACGTTTTTCAGATGGCCCTTTTGACCGGGGGGAAGTGAGACTTCATTGTAGTGCAGATTTCCTTTGCAAGCTTGCTTGTTTGGCGAAAAAGGGCGTATGCGTTTTTTCCTGAATATATTCAGGAAAAAACGCATACGCCATTTTTGGCCAAGTGCATCATTGTGGACGTTCTGCCTCTTTTCCTATGCTTTCAATGCAATTCCAGTCTACCTCCTGAAATCGGTTTCCTGCAATTCTGCCCCGCTTTCAAGTCCTCTTGGCAGCCTTACTTCAGTATATTTTTGGACGATAGCTGTCATTTATAACTCTGCAGGTTTGTGAATTACAGTGCCCCTGAGCTCCTTTCTTCAACTCGCTTTCTTGTGACCTGGCCGCAACACCGCAGGATGGCTTCAGGCCCTAATCTGGTTCCGGCACGGCTCGCTGAGCCTTTGGTTAATTCCTCTTCCTGGTGGGAAATGAGAGTTAAATTTGCCCGTCCAGACACCTCCAGCTAGTCTCTCATTGGTTCTCGCTATTCCTGTTCATCTTCCGCAGAAATTGCAAACTGGGCCAAACAGGAGGTTAAAGGGACTGACTCTCCAAGTCGGGAGGGTGTTAGTAAAGCGTCTGGAATGTTGCACCCGAGTACCAGGGTACGAAAACTGAGACATATTTGAACAGGTCTCCCGATCACATGGTTGATCATACTCTAGGTTCCACATGCATGTTTTAGCTGAAGGAAGAATACCTTAAACCTGGGTAGTTGAAACCCGTGGAATGGGTACCATGCAATATGACTTCAAAGGGTCTTCATTTGCTCACCGAACCTCTCCAATCCTATCACTGCTGCGTTTATGCCCCTGTACACATGCTTGATTCTCTTTCGGAGACATAGCAATCCATAGGTTTTAAGATACTTACTAGTCAGGTACATTCTTAGGCGTTTAATATGCGGTGTTGAGTCCATTTCGTTGAGCAAGGAGTAGCTCTTGTCTATTCCATATTTGGCTTAAGGAACTTTATCTGTGCTCATTTCAATCTCTGGTTTTATGCAGCACCCCAACTCACCTTTACCCTTAAGCAAGCATAAGTTGGTTTTCTAAATTTGAGACCCTGTTCTGTTCTGTAATTCAGTTCCTGTGTAGCCAAGTTTACATTCCGTGTATTACTGATATCTTATGATGTTTCTTTTTCTGTGTGACTTATTTCAGTTAGAATCATCATACCTGAATCCACTCATTGTGCTGCTAAGGGCCTGATGACATAGATTTCATTGCTGAGTGATATTGCTTTGTAAGTAAATACCACAACTTCTTTATCCATTTTTCACTTTCTGCGATGTTGAACTTGTACTGTAAACGAGGTTCTTGTAAACAGAGGCGTTCCAAACTTTGGGGTGGCTGTGTCTTTTTGATTTTAATTTCCCTAAGCTATAGGACCATAAGTGGAAGTGCCCTAGGCTCTGTTGCTTTGTTTTTTAGATGTCTCAGGAAACACCATACACTTCTCCCGAGTGTCTGTTGGCAATTTACATCCCGCCCATCAGCATAACAAGGCTCCCAGTTCTCCATGGCCTGTCCTGCCTTTCTGGATTTTACACTTTTTTCAGATGGCCCTTTTGACCTGGGGGAAGTGAGACTTCATTGTAGTGCAGATTTCCTTTGCAAGCTTGCTTGGTTGGCCAAAAAGGGCATATGCGTTTTTTCCTGAATATATTCAGGAAAAAACGCATACGCCCTTTTTGGCCAAGTGCATCATTGTGGACGTTCTGCCTCTTTTCCTATGCTTTCAATGCAATTCCAGTCTACCTCCTGAAATCGGTTTCCTGCAATTCTGCCCCGCTTTCAAGTCCTCTTGGCAGCCTTACTTCAGTATATTTTTGGACGATAGCTGTCATTTATAACTCTGCAGGTTTGTGAATTACAGTGCCCCTGAGCTCCTTTCTTCAACTCGCTTTCTTTTGACCTGGCCACAACACCGCAGGATGGCTTCAGGCCCTAATCTCGTTCTGGCACGGCACGCTGAGCCTTTGGTTATTTCCTCTTCCTGGTGGGAAATGAGAGTTAAATTTGCCCGTCCAGAAACCTCCAGCTAGTCTCTCATTGGTTCTCGCTATTCCTGTTCATCTTCCGCAGAAATTGCAAACTGGGCCAAACAGGAGGTTAAAGGGACTGACTCTCCAAGTCGGGAGGGTGTTAGTAAAGCGTCTGGAATGTTGCACCCGAGTACCAGGGTACGAAAACTGAGACATATTTGAACACGTCTCCCGATCACATGGTTGATCATACTCTAGGTTCCACATGCATGTTTTAGCTGAAGGAAGAATACCTTAAACCTGGGTAGTTGAAACCCGTGGAATGGGTACCATGCAATATGACTTCAAAGGGTCTTCATTTGCTCACCGAACCTCTCCAATCCTATCACTGCTGCATTTATGCCCCTGTACACATGCTTGATTCTCTTTCGGAGACATAGCAATCCATAGGTTTTAAGATACTTACTAGTCAGGTACATTCTTAGGCGTTTAATATGCGGTGTTGAGTCCATTTCGTTGAGCAAGGAGTAGTTCTTGTCTATTCCATATTTGGCTTAAGGAACTTTATCTGTGCTCATTTCGATCTCTGGTTTTATGCAGCACCCCAACTCACCTTTCCCCTTAAGCAAGCATAAGTTGGTTTTCTAAATTTGAGACCCTGTTCTGTTCTGTAATTCAGTTCCTGTGTAGCCAAGTTTACATTCCGTGTATTACTGATATCTTATGATGTTTCTTTTTCTGTGTGACTTATTTCAGTTAGAATCATCATACCTGAATCCACTCATTGTGCTGCTAAGGGCCTGATGACATAGATTTCATTGCTGAGTGATATTGCTTTGTAAGTAAATACCACAACTTCTTTATCCATTTTTCACTTTCTGCGATGTTGAACTTGTACTGTAAACGAGGTTCTTGTAAACAGAGGCGTTCCAAACTTTGGGGTGGCTGTGTCTTTTTGATTTTAATTTCCCTAAGCTATAGGACCATAAGTGGAAGTGCCCTAGGCTCTGTTGCTTTGTTTTTTAGATGTCTCAGGAAACACCATACACTTCTCCCGAGTGTCTGTTGGCAATTTACATCCCGCCCATCAGCATAACAAGGCTCCCAGTTCTCCATGGCCTGTCCTGCCTTTCTGGATTTTACACTTTTTTCAGATGGCCCTTTTGACCGGGGGGAAGTGAGACTTCATTGTAGTGCAGATTTCCTTTGCAAGCTTGCTTGGTTGGCCAAAAAGGGCGTATGCGTTTTTTCCTGAATATATTCAGGAAAAAACGCATACGCCCTTTTTGGCCAAGTGCATCATTGTGGACGTTCTGCCTCTTTTCCTATGCTTTCAATGCAATTCCAGTCTACCTCCTGAAATCGGTTTCCTGCAATTCTGCCCCGCTTTCAAGTCCTCTTGGCAGCCTTACTTCAGTATATTTTTGGACGATAGCTGTCTTTTATAACTCTGCAGGTTTGTGAATTACAGTGCCCCTGAGCTCCTTTCTTCAACTCGCTTTCTTGTGACCTGGCCGCAACACCGCAGGATGGCTTCAGGCCCTAATCTGGTTCCGGCACGGCACGCTGAGCCTTTGGTTAATTCCTCTTCCTGGTGGGAAATGAGAGTTAAATTTGCCCGTCCAGACACCTCCAGCTAGTCTCTCATTGGTTCTCGCTATTCCTGTTCATCTTCCGCAGAAATTGCAAACTGGGCCAAACAGGAGGTTAAAGGGACTGACTCTCCAAGTCGGGAGGGTGTTAGTAAAGCGTCTGGAATGTTGCACCCGAGTACCAGGGGACCGAAACTGAGACATATTTGAACACGTCTCTCGATCACACGGTTGATCATACTGTGGGTTCCACATGCATGTTTTAGCTGAAGGAAGAATACCTTAAACCTGGAGAGTTGAAACCCGTGGAATGGGTACCATGCAATATGTCTTCAAAGGGTCTTCATTTGCTCACCAAACCTCTCCAATCCTATCACTCCTGCATTTATGGCCCTGTACACATGCGTGATTCTCTTTCGGAGACATAGCAATCCATAGGTTTTAAGATACTTACTAGTCAGGTACATTCTTAGGCGTTTAATATGGGGTGTTGAGTCCATTTCGTTGAGCAAGGAGTAGCTCTTGTCTATTCCATATTTGGCTTAAGGAACTTTATCTGTGCTCATTTCAATCTCTGGTTTTATGCAGCACCCCAACTCACCTTTACCCTTAAGCAAGCATAAGTTGGTTTTCTAAATTTGAGACCCTGTTCTGTTCTGTAATTCAGTTCCTGTGTAGCCAAGTTTACATTCCGTGTATTACTGATATCTTATGATGTTTCTTTTTCTGTGTGACTTATTTCAGTTAGAATCATCATACCTGAATCCACTCATTGTGCTGCTAAGGGCCTGATGACATAGATTTCATTGCTGAGTGATATTGCTTTGTAAGTAAATACCACAACTTCTTTATCCATTTTTCACTTTCTGTGATATTGAACTTGTACTGTAAAGGAGGTTCTTGTAAACAGAGGCGTCCCAAACTTTGGGGTGGCTGTGTCTTTTTTATTTTAATTTCCCTAAGCTATAGGACCATAAGTGGAAGTGCCCTAGACTCTGTTGCTTTGTTTTTTAGATGTTTCAGGAAACACCATACACTTCTCCCGAGTGTCTGTTGGCAATTTACATCCCGCCCATCAGCATAACAAGGCTACCAGTTCTCCATGGCCTGTCCTGCCTTTCTGGATTTTACACTTTTTTCAGATGGCCCTTTTGACCGGGGGGAAGTGAGACTTCATTGTAGTGCAGATTTCCTTTGCAAGCTTGCTTGTTTGGCGAAAAAGGGCGTATGCGTTTTTTCCTGAATATATTCAGGAAAAAACGCATACGCCATTTTTGGCCAAGTGCATCATTGTGGACGTTCTGCCTCTTTTCCTATGCTTTCAATGCAATTCCAGTCTACCTCCTGAAATCGGTTTCCTGCAATTCTGCCCCGCTTTCAAGTCCTCTTGGCAGCCTTACTTCAGTATATTTTTGGACGATAGCTGTCATTTATAACTCTGCAGGTTTGTGAATTACAGTGCCCCTGAGCTCCTTTCTTCAACTCGCTTTCTTGTGACCTGGCCGCAACACCGCAGGATGGCTTCAGGCCCTAATCTGGTTCCGGCACGGCTCGCTGAGCCTTTGGTTAATTCCTCTTCCTGGTGGGAAATGAGAGTTAAATTTGCCCGTCCAGACACCTCCAGCTAGTCTCTCATTGGTTCTCGCTATTCCTGTTCATCTTCCACAGAAATTGCAAACTGGGCCAAACAGGAGGTTAAAGGGACTGACTCTCCAAGTCGGGAGGGTGTTAGTAAAGCGTCTGGAATGTTGCACCCGAGTACCAGGGTACGAAAACTGAGACATATTTGAACAGGTCTCCCGATCACATGGTTGATCATACTCTAGGTTCCACATGCATGTTTTAGCTGAAGGAAGAATACCTTAAACCTGGGTAGTTGAAACCCGTGGAATGGGTACCATGCAATATGACTTCAAAGGGTCTTCATTTGCTCACCGAACCTCTCCAATCCTATCACTGCTGCGTTTATGCCCCTGTACACATGCTTGATTCTCTTTCGGAGACATAGCAATCCATAGGTTTTAAGATACTTACTAGTCAGGTACATTCTTAGACGTTTAATATGCGGTGTTGAGTCCATTTCGTTGAGCAAGGAGTAGCTCTTGTCTATTCCATATTTGGCTTAAGGAACTTTATCTGTGCTCATTTCAATCTCTGGTTTTATGCAGCACCCCAACTCACCTTTACCCTTAAGCAAGCATAAGTTGGTTTTCTAAATTTGAGACCCTGTTCTGTTCTGTAATTCAGTTCCTGTGTAGCCAAGTTTACATTCCGTGTATTACTGATATCTTATGATGTTTCTTTTTCTGTGTGACTTATTTCAGTTAGAATCATCGTACCTGAATCCACTCATTATGCTGCTAAGGGCCTGATGACATAGATTTCATTGCTGAGTGATATTGCTTTGTAAGTAAGTGCCACAACTTCTTTATCCATTTTTCACTTTCTGTGATATTGAACTTGTACTGTAAACGAGGTTCTTGTAAACAGAGGCGTCCCAAACTTTGGGTTGGCTGTGTCTCTTTGATTTTAATTTCCCTAAGCTATAGGACCATAAGTGGAAGTGCCCTAGGCTCTGTTGCTTTGTTTTTTAGATGTTTCAGGAAACACCATACACTTCTCCCGAGTGTCTGTTGGCAATTTACATCCCGCCCATCAGCATAACAAGGCTCCCAGTTCTTCATGGCCTGTCCTGCCTTTCTGGATTTTACACTTTTTTCAGATGGCCCTTTTGACCGGGGGGAAGTGAGACTTCATTGTAGTGCAGATTTCCTTTGCAAGCTTGCTTGGTTGGCCAAAAAGTGCGTATGCGTTTTTTCCTGAATATATTCAGGAAAAAACGCATACGCTCTTTTTGGCCAAGTGCATCATTGTGGACGTTCTGCCTCTTTTCCTATGCTTTCAATGCAATTCCAGTCTACCTCCTGAAATCGGTTTCCTGCAATTCTGCCCCGCTTTCAAGTCCTCTTGGCAGCCTTACTTCAGTATATTTTTGGACGATAGCTGTCATTTATAACTCTGCAGGTTTGTGAATTACAGTGCCCCTGAGCTCCTTTCTTCAACTCGCTTTCTTGTGACCTGGCCGCAACACCGCAGGATGGCTTCAGGCCCTAATGTGGTTCCAGCACGGCATGCTGAGCCTTTGGTTATTTCCTCTTCCTGGTGGGAAATGAGAGTTAAATTTGCCCGTCCAGACACCTCCAGCTAGTCTCTCATTGGTTCTCCCTATTCCTGTTCATCTTCCGCAGAAATTGCAAACTGGGCCAAACAGGAGGTTAAAGGCGCTGACTCTCCAAGTGGGGAGAGTGTTAGTAAAGCGTCTGGAATGTTACACCCGAGTACCAGGGGAGGAAAAGTGAGATATATTTGAACACGTCTCCCGTTCACACGGTTGATCATACTCTGGGTTCCACATGCATGTTTTAGCTGAAGGAAGAATACTTTAAACCTGGAGAGTTGAGACCCGTGGAATGGGTACCATGCAATATGACTTCAAAGGGTCTTCATTTGCTCACCGAACCTCTCCAATCCTATCACTGCTGTGTTTATGCCCCTGTAAACATGCTTGATTCTCTTTTGGAGACATAGCAATCCATAGGTTTTAAGGTACTTACTAGTCAGGTACATTCTTAGGCGTTTAATATGGGGTGTTGAGTCCATTTCATTGAGCAAGGAGTAGCTCTTGTCTATTCCATATTTGGCTTAAGGAAATTTATCTGTGCTCATTTCAATCTCTGGTTTTATGCAGCACCCCAACTCACCTTTACCCTTAAGCAAGCATAAGTTGGTTTTGTAAATTTGAGACCCTGTTTTGTTTTGGAATTCAGTTCCTGTGTAGCTAAGTTTACATTCCGTGTATTAGTGATATCTTATGATGTTTCTTTTTCTGTGTGACTTATTTCAGTTAGAATCATCGTACCTGAATCCACTCATTATGCTGCTACGGGCCTGATGACATAGATTTCATTGCTGAGTCATACTGCATTGTACGTAAGTACCACAAGTTCTTTATCCATTTTTCACTTTCTGTGATATTGAACTTGTACGGTAAACGAGGTTCTTGTAAACAGAGGTGTCCCAAACTTTGGGGTGGCTGTGTCTTTTTGATTTTAATTTCCCTAAGCTATAGGACCATAAGTGGAAGTGCCCTAGGCTCTGTTGCTTCGTTTTTTAGATGTTTCAGGAAACACCATACACTTCTCCCGAGTGTCTGTTGGCAGTTTACATCCCGCCCATCAGCATAACAAGGCTCCCAGTTCTCCATGGCCTGTCCTGCCTTTCTGGATTTTACACGTTTTTCAGATGGCCCTTTTGACCGGGGGGAAGTGAGACTTCATTGTAGTGCAGATTTCCTTTGCAAGTTTGCTTGGTTGGCCAAAACGGGCGTATGCGTTTTTTCCTGAATATATACAGTAAAAAACGCATACGCGCTTTTTGGCGAAGTGCATCATTGTGGACGTTCTGCCTCTTTTCCTATGCTTTCAATGCAATTCCAGTCTACCTCCTGAAATTGGTTTCCTGCAATTCTGCCCCGCTTTGAAGTCCTCTTGGCAGCCTTACTTCAGTATATTTTTGGACGATAGCTGTCATTTATAAGTCTGCAGGTTTGTGAATTACAGTGCCCCTGAGCTCCTTTCTTCAACTCGCTTTCTTGTGACCTGGCCGCAACACCGCATGATGGCTTCAGGCCCTAATCTGGTTCCGGCACGGCACGCTGAGCCTTTGGTTAATTCCTCTTCCTGGTGGGAAATGAGAGTTAAATTTGCCCGTCCAGACACCTCCAGCTAGTCTCTCATTGGTTCTCGCTATTCCTGTTCATCTTCAGCAGAAATTCCAAACTGGGCCAAAGAGGAGGTTAAAGGGACTGACTCTCCAAGTCGGGAGGGTGTTAGTAAAGCGTCTGGAATGTTGCACCTGAGTACCAGGGGAGGAAAACTGAGACATATTTGAACACGTCTCCCGTTCACATGGTTGATCATACTCTGGGTTGCACATGCATGTTTTAGCTGAAGGAAGAATACCTTAAACCTGGTTATTTGAAACCCGTGGAATGGGTACCATGCAATATGACTTCAAAGGGTCTTCATTTGCTCACTGAACCTCTCAAATCCTATCACTGCTGCGTTTATGCCCCTGTAAACATGCTTGATTCTCTTTCGGAGACATAGCAATCCATAGGTTTTAAGATACTTACTAGTCAGGTACATTCTTAGGCGTTTAATATGCGGTGTTGAGTCCATTTCGTTGAGCAAGGAGTAGCTCTTGTCTATTCCATATTTGACTTAAGGAACATTATCTGTGCTCATTTCAATCTCTGGTTTTATGCAGCATTCCAACTCACCTTTACCCTTAAGCAAGCATAAGTTGGTTTTCTAAATTTGAGACCCTGTTCTGTTCTGTAATTCAGTTCCTGTGTAGCCAAGTTTACATTCCGTGTATTAGTGATATCTTATGATGTTTCTTTTTCTGTGTGACTTATTTCAGTTAGAATCATCGTACCTGAATCCACTCATTATGCTGCTACGGGCCTGATGACATAGATTTCATTGCTGAGTCATACTGCATTGTACGTAAGTACCACAAGTTCTTTATCCATTTTTCACTTTCTGTGATATTGAACTTGTACGGTAAACGAGGTTCTTGTAAACAGAGGTGTCCCAAACTTTGGGGTGGCTGTGTCTTTTTGATTTTAATTTCCCTGAGCTATACGACCATAAGTGGAAGTGCCCTAGGCTCTGTTGCTTTGTTTTTTAGATGTTTCAGGAAACACCATACACTTCTCCCGAGTGTCTGTTGGCAATTTACATCCCGCCCATCAGCATAACAAGGCTCCCAGTTCTCCATGGCCTGTCCTGCCTTTCTGGATTTTACACTTTTTTCAGATGGCCCTTTTGACTGGGGGGAAGTGAGACTTCATTGTAGTGCAGATTTCCTTTGCAAGTTTGCTTGGTTGGCCAAAACGGGCGTATGCGTTTTTTCCTGAATGTATTCAGGAAAAAACGCATACGCGCTTTTTGGCGAAGTGCATCATTGTGGACGTTCTGCCTCTTTTCCTATGCTTTCAATGCAATTCCAGTCTACCTCCTGAAATTGGTTTCCTGCAATTCTGCCCCGCTTTGAAGTCCTCTTGGCAGCCTTACTTCAGTATATTTTTGGACGATAGCTGTCATTTATAACTCTGCAGGTTTGTGAATTACAGTGCCCCTGAGCTCCTTTCTTCAACTCGCTTTCTTGTGACCTGGCCGCAACACCGCAGGATGGCTTCAGGCCCTAATCTGGTTCCGGCATGGCACGCTGAGCCTTTGGTTAATTCCTCTTCCTGGTGGGAAATGAGAGTTAAATTTGCCCGTCCAGACACCTCCAGCTAGTCTCTCATTGGTTCTCGCTATTCCTGTTCATCTTCCGCAGAAATTGCAAACTGGGCCAAACAGGAGGTTAAAGGGACTGACTCTCCAAGTTGGGAGAGTGTTAGTAAAGCGTCTGGAATGTTGCACCCGAGTACCAGGGTACGAAAACTGAGACATATTTGAACACGTCTCCCGATCACATGGTTGATCATACTCTAGGTTCCACATGCATGTTTTAGCTGAAGGAAGAATATCTTAAACCTGGGTAGTTGAAACCCGTGGAATGGGTACCATGCAATATGACTTCAAAGGGTCTTCATTTGCTCACCGAACCTCTCCAATCCTATCACTGCTGCGTTTATGCCCCTGTACACACGCTTGATTCTCTTTCGGAGACATAGCAATCCATAGGTTTTAAGATACTTACTAGGCAGGTACATTCTTAGGCGTTTAATATGCGGTGTTGAGTCCATTTCGTTGAGCAAGGAGTAGCTCTTGTCTATTCCATATTTGGCTTAAGGAACTTTATCTGTGCTCATTTCAATCTCTGGTTTTATGCAGCACCCCAACTCACCTTTACCCTTAAGCAAGCATAAGTTGGTTTTCTAAATTTGAGACCCTGTTCTGTTCTGTAATTCAGTTCCTGTGTAGCCAAGTTTACATTTCGTGTATTAATGATATCTTATGATGTTTCTTTTTCTGTGTGACTTATTTCAGTTAGAATCATCGTACCTGAATCCACTCATTGTGCTGCTAATGGCCTGATGACATAGATTTCATTGCTGAGTGATATTGCTTTGTAAGTAAATACCACAACTTCTTTATCCATTTTTCACTTTCTGCGATGTTGAACTTGTACTGTAAACGAGGTTCTTGTAAACAGAGGCGTCCCAAACTTTGGGGTGGCTGTGTCTTTTTGATTTTAATTTCCCTAAGCTATAGGACCATAAGTGGAAGTGCCCTAGGCTCTGTTGCTTTGTGTTTTAGATGTTTCAGGAAACACCATACACTTCTCCCAAGTGGCTGTTGGCAATTTACATCCCGTCCATCAGCATAACAAGGCTCCCAGTTCTCCATGGCCTGTCCTGCCTTTCTGGATTTTACACTTTTTTCAGATGGCCCTTTTGACCAGGGGGAAGTGAGACTTCATTTTAGTGCAGATTTCCTTTGCAAGCTTGCTTGGTTGGCCAAAAAGGGCGTATGCCTTTTTTCCTGAATAAATTCAGGAAAAAAGGCATACGCCCTTTTTGGCCAAGTGAATCATTGTGGACGTTCTGCCTCTTTTCCTATGCTTTAAATGCAATTCCAGTCTACCTCCTGAAATCGTTTTCCTGCAATTCTGCCTTGCTTTCAATGCCTCTTCATTGCCTTACCTCAATATATTTTTTGAAAATAGTTGGCCTTTATAACTCTGCAGGTTTTTGAATTGCAGTGGCCCTTAGCTCCATTTTTCAGCTCTTATTTTTGTGATCTTGCCTCATAACCACAGGATTCCTTCTGGCCCTATTCTTCTTCTGGGGCACCTTGCTGTGCCTTTGGTTTATTCTTCTTACTGATGTGAAATTAGAGTGACATGTGCCCATTGAAACCGCTACAGCTAGTTTCTCACTGGTTCCCCCTATTCCCATTCATCCTCCGCACTAACTGCAGACTGTGCGATACCAGAACTTAAAGGCATTGACTCTCCATGTGGGGATATTTTTGGTAAAGCGGCTGGAATGTCGATCCGGAGCCCCAGGAGAGGAAAAGTGAGGTGCGTTTTAGAAACCTTTCCCGATCATATGGTATACCAGTCGCTGGGTTTCCCAAGCATGGTTTAGCTGTAGGAAGATTCCCTTCAACCTGGAGTGTTGGGACCCTTGGAATGAGTAGCATGAAGTATTGCATTAAACTTTTGGCAGTTGCTCACCAAAGCTCATCAATCCTCTCAGCCCCAAGTGTCCAGCCTTATGTCTTATCCAGCTGTGGGTTTATATGTGGTCAATCCAGGTTGCATCACAGCCCCTGAGCGAATTTTGTAAGAATTTTTCTCTCTTTCATTGTTTCTGCGTTTTGTTTTTAAAATTTATTTCTATAATGGGGTTTAGCTCATTTTCACTGCTGTGTTTGTGCCACTCTGCACACACTTGATTCCCTTATGGAGATATATCAATACATGGGTTTTAAGATTCTTATTACTCAGATATATTTCTCTGCGGTGTATAGGGTGTGTTGAGGCCAGTTCATTGAGCAAGGTGTAGATCTTGTCTAATATCTATTTGGTTTATTGAACGGTATCTGTGCTAATTTCAAACTCTGGTTTTATGCATCACCCCACCTCTCCTTTCCCCTTAAGCTGAAATAAGTGTGTTTTCTAAATGTGAGACACTGTTCTGTTCTGTAATTCATTTCTTGTGCAGCCATATTTACCCTCCCTCTATAAGTGATATCTTATGATATGTTTCTTTTTCTGTTTGACTTATTTCAAGTAGTATTATCGGACCTAAATCCACTCTTTATCCTTCTACTAGCCTTATTACATTGATTTCATGGTGAAGAGATATTCCATTGTACATAAGTACCACATCTTCTTTATCCATTGTTCTCTTTCCTGGGATATTTAAGGTATACTGAAGTTGAGGTTCTTGTAAACAGAGTAGCCCTAAACTGTGGTGTGCTTGTGTCTTGTTGATTTTTAGACTTCCCTAGATATACTCCCATGATTGGAAGTGTCCTATGCTCTGTAGCTCTGTTTTTTAGATGATTTAGGAACCACCATACACTTCTCCAGAGTGGCTCTCGGCAGTTCACACACTGCCCATCAGCGTATAAAGGCTCCCTGTTCTCCATGGCCTGTCCTGCATTTCTGGTTTTTACAATTTTTTAGGATGGCCCTTTTGACCAGTGGGAAATGAGACTTCTTTGTTGTGCACATTTGCATTGCTTGCTTGCTTCGTTGCCCATAAAGTGCGTATGCGTTTTTTCCTGGATATAATCAGGAAAAAACGCATACGCCCTTTTGGGCCAACTGCATCATTGTCGAAATTCTGCCGCTTTTCATGTGCTTTAAAGACGAGTCCAATCTATCTCTTGAAATCTGTTTCTTGCAATTCTGTCTTGCATTCAGATCCTCTTCTTTGCCTTACCTCAACATATTTTTGGACGTTAGTTTTCATTTATAACTCTGCAGGTTTGTGAATTGCAGTGACCCTGAGCTCCATTTTTTAAGTTGCTCTTTTGTGAGCTGGCCTCAAACCCGCAGGATTGCTTCAGGCCCTATTTTGGCTCGGGCGAGGCGGGCTGAGCCTTTTTTCAATTCTTATTCTTAATGGGAAATTAGAGTGATATGTGCCCGTCCAAACCCCTACAACTATTCTCTCATTGGTTCCCCGTTCATCCTCCTCACAATTTGCAAAATGTGTGAAACAGAAGTTGAAATGTGCTGATTCTCCAAGTGGGGAGATTCTAAGTAACGTGGCTGGAATGGTGAACAGGAGCACCAGGAGAGGATAAATGAGCTGCATTTTAGACACATCTCCCGATCACATGGTGTACAGTCCTCTGGGTTTTCCATGCATGTTTTAGCTGTAGGAAGATCCCTTGAACCTGCATATTTGGGACCCATTGAATGGGTACCAGGTAGTATTACTTTAAAGGGTGTGCATTTCCTCACCCAACCTCACATTTCTCTTAGCGCAAACAGTTTCCAGCCTTATGTCTCATCCTGCTGTGGGTCTAGATGTGTTCAATCCATGTTGCATCACCGGCCCTGAGGAAAAGTTGTAAGAGGTTTTCTCTGTCTCTCTGTCATTTATTTTTTTCAATTTATTACTATATTGGTTACAGCTGATTTTCAAAGCTCTGTTTCTTGCTGCTGTACATCCACTTGATTCACGTACAGAGAGACATCAGTAAATTCTTTTTCAGATTCTTACCAGTCGTATATATTCTTTTCCGGTGACTTGAGTGTGCTGAGTGCAGTTCTTTTAGCTACCGTGTAGGCCTTGTTGATTATCAGTTTGGTATTTGGAATGGTATCTTTGCTAATTTCAACCTCCTGGGTGATGCCTCACCCCTCCCCACCTTTCCCGTTTAGCAGCCTTATGCGTGTTTTCTACATATTTGACTATGTTTTTGTTTTGTAATTTATTTCATGTGTAGCCATTTTGGATTCCACCTTTAAGTGATATCTTATGATATGTGTCTTTTTCTTTTTGAATTATGTCACTTAGAAAGATCATACGTAACTCCTCCGGAGTTGTTACAACTGGCCATATTTCATTGATTTCCAGGCTGAATAATATTCCACTCTACCTAAGTACCACATCTCTACCCATTTTTTCCCTCCAGAGACATTTAAGTTATATCCTAGTCGAGGATCTTTTAAACAGAGAGGGGGTAAACATTGGGGTGCCTGTGTCCTCTCGATTTTTGTTTTTCTCAAGATATACGCCCATGAGTGCAAGTGCCCTATGCTCTGTAGCTCATTTTTTAGATGCTTTAGTAAACACAATACACTTCTCCAGAATGGCCGTTGGCAATATACATTTCCACTATAAGTCTCACAGGGCTCCCTCTTCTCCTTGCCCTGTCCTGCATTTCTGTTGTTTACGCTTTATGAGGATGGCTCTTCTGACAGATGCGAAGTGATATCTTTTGTAGTATTGACTTCCAGTGCCCACCTGTTTGGTTGGCTAAAAAAGTGTATGCCCTTTTCTTGAATATATACAGAAAAAAACGCATACACCCTTTTTGACCAACTGCAATGTTGGCAATGTTCAGCTCCTTTTCTTGTGCTTAATGGCGAGTCCTTTCTACCTCCTCAAATCCCTTTCCTGCCATTCTCCCTTGCTTACAAGTCCTTTTCTCTGACTTTCCTCAAGACATTTTTCAGTGATGGATATTTTCAACTCTGCAGTTTTGTGAATTTTACTGCCCCTGAGTTCCATTGTTCAACTTGTGTTTATGGGAACTGGCCACAAAGCAGTGGGATTTCCTCAAGCCCTATACTGTTTCCATGGGCAACCCTAGCCTTTGGTCAATTCGTCTTCCTGATTGGAAATTAGAGTGACATGTGCCTGTCTGAACACCTAGGACTTGTCTCTCATTGTTCCTCATCCTTCCGCTTCATCCTCTGGACAAATTCCAAACTGTACGCAACAGGATGTTGACAGTGCTGACATCTCCAAGTGGGGAGACTGTTAGTAAAGACGCTGGAGGGGTGAACCCGAGCACCAGGAGATGAGGAGATGAGATGCCTTTTCCAAACTCTTCCCGATCAGACGGTATACCATCCTCTGGGTGTGACAGACATGTTTTAGCAGTAGGAAGAGTCCCATTCATGTAAGGAGAACACCAGGGCTTTTTCAAAATCAGTGTCTCCCCGAAACCCAAACTGGGGAATTTTTTAAGCTACGGCTACACATATGTTCATTAAGGGCCTTGGGAAGTAGGCAGAGTCCAAACTTTAGATGATTGAAGTCTTCAGGGTCAGAAGCACTCACCACCAGCTTCCCTTAGGTTACACTTTAACTGTCATTGATAGATGATGTCAATAAAAATATCTATTCTTTTTCAGATTATTTCCCCTTATAGGTTATTGCAAAATGTTGAGTGTAGTTCCCTGTGCTATACAGTAGTTCCTTGTTGATGATCTATTTTATACATAGCAGTGTGTATGTGTTAATCCCAAACTGTTAATTTATCCCTCCTCCCACCTTTCCCCTTTGGTAATAATAAATTATAAGATTTTATACTTCTCAGAAATGGGGGAGCTGAAAGAGAGGTATCATTTTCAATGGAAAAGCATTTAAAACAAGATTGAAGCTTTAACCAAGATTATTAGATGTACATCCTTGGAAAGAAATCACTTCGTTTCTCTAATATTGACCTGACAAATAAGACAAACCTTTTCACTGAACTTGCTTATAATAAAGTGATGGAAATATCAAATGGAAGTGTTAGAAACATCTTATTTTACCCGAGCCTTATACACTGTTCTATGTTAACTACAGTTTGGCTCACACATCTGTTCATTGAGGTTACAATAGTCTCAATTTCTGTTACTGATCCTCCAGAGTGGACCCCAACAAGTGTCCCCCTGCCCAGTGTCATTGGGGCCAACAGATCGAGACTGAGTTTGGTTCACAAGCAAAGGAAACTTTATATTTTGATCAGAGAATGGAGAGGTGAGAGCATGCACTACCCCGTGGGCTGTGGGCTGGGCTGCTGTGTAGAGATCCTGTCAGAGTCAGTGGGAGGGAGGGGGCGGAGCTCTCGAGGGCCAGGTTGGCTGCAGCTCAGGCTCTATATCGCGGAGTCTGCACTGGGCCCCAGGAGCTGAGGTGTCGACCCAGCCATTCTGCACTAGGAAATCTGGTCTGAAGTGCCGGGTGTGGAACCTCTGCATGCGGGACCCTAGGAGCACGTGAAATTAGACAAAGCACAAAGGATAAAAAAGGTTAGACTTGACTTTATTGCCCAGATTCTATTTTTATCTCCCAGGGATTTTTAATGGGCTTTGCTGGGGACAAACCCCTCCTCTGCCTTTTGTCCCGTTCCTCATTCTTGGAGTGCTGAGGGTGCAGACACTTCTTCTGTAACTGCTGAGTGCTGAGTTGGGAGCCCTAATACCCGGGGGCGAGGGTCAGAGCTTCTCCCCAGCAGCCTCCAGGTGACGTTGATTGTCCCCAGGCCCCCTGCCTCCCTGCTCGTCCACCTGAGCACCAGCATTGGAAGTGTTATAGATTCTAATGACCTTTAAGGGTCCAGGAAAGAGATGTGCAGAGACGCTGTGGGGGCCGGTTTCACCCCACCCCACATTTGTTCGGCCACCTTAGGCTGACCGTTTCTGCCAGCCTAGATGCTCTGACCAGTAGTCTGCGCTTTCTTCAATTAGGCCCCTGAATTAACATACAAACAGCACCAGGTGTCAGAGCCCTGCCCGCTCAACTCCCAGACAGTCCAGGGTCAGTGGTGATCAAGGACCATGATGACCACTGAGTCAACAGCCTTTTGAAGTAAACAGGAGTCCAGCCGGTCTTATTGGCCACCATCATCACGGTGTCTGTAGGCTTTTCTATGGTGACAGTGTGATATACGGTTCCCCCGCCAAGATTATTAGCTCCCCTCTGGGTGCAGTAAGTCCTGCAAGCAGTAGTCTGCTCTTTTGGGACACACTCTTGTTGTTTTATGAGAGAAACTCCAGGTCAAGTGATGTTCACACGAATCGTCATGGTGCCCTGTTGCCCCCGGTTATCTCTCTGGATGTTGGAGTTGGAGGGCCTCCTCACTCGAGGTCGGTGTGCCCACGGAGCGAACCCTGCAACTTCAGGGCATGGTTGGTGGTTAGGATCACCACGTGGGGTCCTTTTCCCTTAGGAGGGAGGTGGCCTTTTGGGCTGCTGATTTCCAGGTTTTTAGATACCGCCAGTATCTTGGCCAGATGCGGCAGTGGGCCAAGCCCCTTGGTGACCGTAGTTTATCCTACCTGGATGGCATTCTTGCATTGTTCCATTTCAAGTGGTCCCAGTTTTTGCACTAATTCTCCAATGGCGATTCACCTTTCACCGGGAATGTAAAGGTCAAAGGGTTTAGCTAAATTAGGGAGTTCCAGGGCAAGGGTCTGAATTGACGGCTCTTTCCATTCTTGAAAGGCCACTTCTGGATTCTATTCAAAAGGATCATCATCTTTTCCTTTCAGTGTTTCATATAGAGGCCCAGCTAGTAGACTGTAGTTAGGGATCCAGAAGCAGCAAACGCTGGCCTCCCCAGGAACCCCTAAGCTGTCTTCTAGTTTTAGAAAGGGGTAAGGCTGCAAATGGTTTCTTCCCTTTCCTGGGATGGGCTTCTCCGACCTTCTGTGAGAATGAAGCCCAGGCAGGTCACCGCAGTCTGTGATATTTGAGCTTTTTCTTGGACAACTTCTATCCTTTATTGGCTTGGTAGTTCAGAGGCCTCCTTAGTAGGGCTGGCGATCAGAATGTCGTCTGCGTACTGAAGGAGGGTTTCCTTTTCCAGAGGTAGAACTTTTAGGTCTTTAGCTAAGCTTTCTCCAAAGATGGTGTGGGAATTTTTGCACCCTTGGGGCAAGACGGCCCGGAAGTATTGTTTTAGTTGTATGTTGAGTCCTGCCACTCACAAGCCAAAATTTCTTGTGACTCTGGGACTAATGGAATACAAAAGAAGGCATCATTGAAGACTAATACAGAATACCATGTCCTGGTGGTTGGTAGAATGACCAGCAGGGTGTAGGAATTAGGAGCAACTGGAGGTATATCCTCGGTGGCTTCACTGACTGTCCTGACATCCTTTACCAGGTCCCCAGCAGCCCATGGGGCTCTCGTGGTCAGACCAATCCCAGAATATGGAGCTCACCTGGGCAGGTACCCCACCCCCACCCCAGCCCACGGGGCTCTCGTGGTCAGGCCCTTCCCAGGATACAGAGCTACCCTTGCAGGTACCGTGGCAGGGCTGGGCACACAGGAACCGTGCACATAGCCCTCACTGCAGAGCACCCCCAGCTCACCTGTCGCTCAGAGCTGGCACAGAGCACCTCAGAGCAGGACTTGAACTAACAAACAGCAGCTGCGACAGGTCTGTGACCCTGGGCATCACTCTGTGCGGCCTCCCTCCACCTGGTCTTCCAGAGACTTCCACTGCACCTGGGGCACCAGGCCTCTGTCTCCAACCACCACCCACCCCTCCTCTCCCTGACTCCTGGGTTCCTCTCATAAGGAGAGGGTTTTCTTGAAGTTGTCTCCCACTCATGGGCCAGATAAAATGATTAGAAAACAAGCCAAAGCTGCAGCCCCTTGTCTATCCTGACTCTCAGGAGCCCACACCTGTTCCTTGGACCTGGCCGGTTCAGCAAGTTCCATTTTCTGCAACTGTGAGCCCCTGAGGGGTGATGATTGGCTGACCTGGGCAGCCTTACCGTGCGGGCCAGCCCTCCCCAGGTGTGCCTGGGTTGAGATCAATATAAATACCACTCCAGGCAGCAAGAGCCCCTGCAGCCGTGCCTGACGCCATTTTCTCTGCCCTGTCAGCAGTCTCGGGGCTGGGCTGGTGGGAGGGAGTGAGAGGCCACGGCTTTGTGGGTGGCCCAGTGTGAGTGGGGCTCTGCTGGACTTTCTGCAGCAGTTGCCAGGCTGCCACCTGCTAAAGAAGAGGATGTGTCACCCATACCTGCTGCTGGAATTTCTCCCTGGGCAGAGGTGAGGAAGGAAAAAAGCAGTGGGGGCAGGGACAGGACGGGTATCTCAGGCAGGGAAATGGAAATCTTCCAGAAGAGCACCCAGGGCCAGGACCATCCTGGCTGGCCTGCAGGCACCAAGTCGGCCGGCATGCTGTCACTCGTGTGGCTCTATGGCCCTTCCTCTAGGCTTTCAAGTCCTTGTATATATTCAGGTGTTTTACCTGGGACGGGTGGGAATAGTTCAGCAGCAACTGGCCTGGGGCTCAGCTCACGTTTACTCACAGATGCCTCGGCACGGTGCCCCAGCTTTGCAATGAGGACGCTTGTTGCGTGGGGGCTGCTGGCTCAATGGGAGACGATTCCCCACCACTGGCCAACTTCAGAATTGTTTACAACTGGAGCAAGTGCCCTGATACGGTTTCCTTCTGTGGAACTGGTGGGTTCTGTGTTTTTTTTCTCTTTTTCGTTTTTGGTTCAAGGTAGATTTTATTCCTCTTTTTTGTATTTACAGATATAAGCATGGAAATAATTTATTCATATAAATACATGTATGTGAAGGGAATAATTGTTTTTTCTGTTTTATTTTTTAAATTTTATTTCTTTTTAATTTTGAATTTTATTTTGTATTTTTATACAGCAAGTTCTTATTGGTTATCTATTTTATACATATAAATGTATACATGCCAATCCCAGTCTCTCAACTCCTCCCACCACCACCCCCCCAACAGCTTTCCCCCCTTGTTGTCCATACATTTGTTGTCTACATCTGTTGCTCTATTTATGCCTTGCAAAATGGTTAATCTGTACAGTTTTTCTAGGTTCCACATATATGCATGAATATACAAGATTTGTTTTTCTCTTTCTGACTTACTTCACTCTGTATGACAGTCTCTAGATCCATCGACGTCTCTACAAATGACCCAATTTCATTCCTTTTCATGGCTTAGTAATATTCCATTTTATATATGTACCACAGCTTTATGCATTCGTCTGTCTGTGGGAATTTAGTTTGCTTCCATTACCTCGATATTGTAAATAGTGATGCAATGAACATTGCGGTGAATGTCTCGTTTTGATTTATGGTTTTGTCTGGGTATATGTCCAGTACTGGGATTGCTGTATCATATGGTAATTCTATTGTTAGTTTCTTAAGAAACTCCATATTGTTCTCCGTAGTGACTGTATCAATTTATATTCCCAACAATAGTGGAAGAGGGTTCCTTTTCTCCACACCCTTTCCAGCATTTTTGTTTGTAGATTTTCTCATGATGCCCATTCTATCAGGTGTGAGGTGATACCTCATTGTTGAGTCCATTTTGTTGAGCAAGGGGTAGGTCTTGTCTATTACATATTTGGCTTATTAAATGGTATCTGTGCTAATTTCAAACTCTGGTTTTATGCAGCACCCCAACTCACTTTCCCCCTTAAGGAAGCATAAGTTGGTTTTCTAAACTTGAGACCCTGTTCTGTTTTGTAATTCAGTTCATGTGTAGCCAAGTTCACATTCCGTGTATTAGTGATATCTTATGATGTTTCTTTTTCTGTGTGACTTATTTCAGTTAGAATCATCATACCTGAATCCACTCATTATGCTGCTACGGGCCTGATGACATAGATTTCATGGCGGAGTGATTTTGCATTGTACATAAGTACCACAACTTCTTTATCCATTTTTCACTTTCTGCGATATTGAACTTGTACCGTAAACGAGGTTCTTGTAAACAGAGCTGTCCCAAACTGTGGGGTGGCTGTGTCTTTTTGATTTTAATTTCCCTAAGCTATAGAACCATAAGTGGAAGTGCCCTAGGCTCTGTTGCTTTGTTTTTTAGATGTTTCAGGAAACACCATACACTTCTCCCGAGTGTCTGTTGGCAATTTACATCCCGCCCATCAGCATAACAAGGCTCCCAGTTCTCCATGGCCTGTCCTGCCTTTCTGGATTTTACACTTTTCTCAGATGGCCCTTTTGACCGGGGGGAAGTGAGACTTCATTGCAGTGCAGATTTCCTTTGCAAGCTTGCTTGGTTGGCCAAAAAGGGCGTATGTCAGGAAAAAACACATACGCACTTTTTGGCCAAGTGCATCATTGTGGACGTTCTCCCTCTTTTCCTATGCTTTCAATGCAATTCCAGTCTACCTCCTGAAATCGGTTTCCTGCAATTCTTCCCCGCTTTCAAGTCCTCTTGGCAACCTTACTTCAGTATATTTTTGGACGATAGCTGTCATTTATAAGTCTGCAGGTGTGTGAATTACAGTGCCCCTGAGCTCCTTTCTTCAACTCGCTTTCTTTTGAGCTAGCCGCAACACCGCAGGATTGCTTCAGGCCCTAATCTGGTTCCGGCACAACATGCTGAGCCTTTGGTTAACTCCTCTTCCTGGTGGGAAATGAGAGTTAAATTTGCCCGTCCAGACACCTCCAGCTAGTCTCTCATTGGTTCTCCCTATTCCTGTTCATCTTCTGCAGAAATTGCAAACTGGGCCAAACAGGAGGTTAAAGGCACTGACTCTCCAAGTCGGGAGAGTGTTAGTAAAGCGTCTGGAATGTTGCACCCGAGTACCAGGGGACGAGAACTGAGACATATTGGAACACGTCTCCCGATCACATGGTTGATCATACTCTGGGTTCCACATGCATGTTTTAGCTGACGGAAGAATCCCTGAAACCTGGAGAGTTGAGACCCGTGGAATGGGTACCATGCAATATGACTTCAAAGGGTCTTCATTTGCTCACCGAACCTCTCCAATCCTATCACTGCTACGTTTATGCCCCTGTACACACGCTTGGTTCCCTTTCGGAGACATAGCAATCCATAGGTTTTAAGATACTTACTAGTCAGGTACATTCTTAGGCATTTAATATGGGGTGTTGAGTCCATTTCGTTGAGCAAGGAGTAGCTCTTGTCTATTACATATTTGGCTTAAGGAATTTTATCTGTGCTCATTTCAATCTCTGGTTTTATGCAGCACCCCAACTCACCTTTACCCTTAAGCAAGCATAAGTTGGTTTTCTAAATTTGAGACCCTGTTCTGTTTTGTAATTCACTTCCTGTGTAGCCAAGTTTACATTCCGTGTATTAGTGATATCTTATGATGTTTCTTTTTCTGTGTGACTTATTTCAGTTAGAATCATCATACCTGAATCCACTCATTATGTTGCTACGGGCCTGATGACATAGATTTCATTGCTGAATGATATTGCATTGTACATAAGTACCAAAACTTCTTTATCCATTTTTCACTTTCTGCGATATTGAACTTGTACCGTAAGCGAGGTTCTTGTAAACAGAGCCGTCCAAACTTTGGAGTGGCTGTGTCTTTTTGATTTTAATTTCCCTAAGCTATAGGACCATAAGTGGAAGTGCCCTAGGCTCTGTTGCTTTGTTTTTTAGATGTTTCAGGAAACACCGTACACTTCTCCCGAGTGTCTGTTGGCAATTTACATCCCGCCCATCAGCATAACAAGGCTCCCAGTTCTTCATGGCCTGTCCTGCCTTTCTGGATTTTACACTTTTTTCAGATGGCCCTTTTGACCGTGGGGAAGTGAGACTTCATTGTAGTGCAGATTTCCTTTGCAAGCTTGCTTGGTTGGCCAAAAAGGGCGTATGCGTTTTTTCCTGAATATATTCAGGAAAAAACGCATACGCCCTTTTTGGCCAAGTGCATCATTGTGGACGTTCTGCCTCTTTTCCTATGCTTTCAATGCAATTCCAGTCTACCTCCTGAAATCGGTTTCCTGCAATTCTGCCCCGCTTTCAAGTCCTCTTGGCAGCCTTACTTCAGTATATTTTTGGACGATAGCTGTCATTTATAACTCTGCAGGTTTGTGAATTAGAGTGCCCCTGAGCTCCTTTCTTCAACTCACTTTCTTTTGAGCTGGCCGCAACACCGCAGGATGGCTTCAGGCCCTAATCTGCTTCCGGCACAGCACGCTGAGCCTTTGGTTAATTCCTCTTCCTGGTGGGAAATGAGAGTTAAATTTGCCCGTCCAGACACAACCAGCTAGTCTCTCATTGGTTCTCACTCTTCTTGTTCATCTTCCAGATAAATTGCAAACTGGGCCAAACAGGAGGTTAAAGGGACTGACTCTCCATGTCGGGAGGGTGTTAGTAAAGCGTCTGGAATGTTGCACCCGAGTACCAGGGTACGAAAACTGAGACATATTTGAACACGTCTCCCGATCACATGGTTGATCATACTCTAGCTTCCACATGCATGTTTTAGCTGAAGGAAGAATACCTTAAACCTGGGTAGTTGAAACCCGTGGAATGGGTACCATGCAATATGACTTCAAAGGGTCTTCATTTGCTCACCGAACCTCTCCAATCCTATCACTGCTGCGTTTATGCCCCTGTACACATGCTTGATTCTCTTTCGGAGACATAGCAATCCATAGGTTTTAAGATACTTACTAGTCAGGTACATTCTTAGGCGTTTAATATGCGGTGTTGAGTCCATTTCGTTGAGCAAGGAGTAGCTCTTGTCTATTCCATATTTGGCTTAAGGAACTTTATCTGTGCTCATTTCAATCGCTGGTTTTATGCAGCACCCCAAATCACCTTTCCCCTTAAGCAAGCATAAGTTGGTTTTCTAAATTTGAGACCCTGTTCTGTTTTGGAATTCAGTTCCTGTGTAGCCAAGTTTACATTCCGTGTATTACTGATATCTTATGATGTTTCTTTTTCTGTGTGACTTATTTCAGTTAGAATCATCATACCTGAATCCACTCATTGTGCTGCTAAGGGCCTGATGACATAGATTTCATTGCTGAGTGATATTGCTTTGTAAGTAAATACCACAACTTCTTTATCCATTTTTCACTTTCTGCGATGTTGAACTTGTACTGTAAATGAGGTTCTTGTAAACAGAGGCGTCCCAAACTTTGGGGTGGCTGTGTCTTTTTGATTTTAATTTCCCTAAGCTATAGGACCATAAGTGGAAGTGCCCTAGGCTCTGTTGCTTTGTTTTTTAGATGTTTCAGGAAACACCATACACTTCTCCCGAGTGTCTGTTGGCAATTTACATCCCGCCCATCAGCATAACAAGGCTCCCAGTTCTCCATGGCCTGTCCTGCCTTTTTGGATTTTACACTTTTTTCAGATGGCCCTTTTGACCGGGGGGAAGTGAGACTTCATTGTAGTGCAGATTTCTTTGCAAGCTTGCTTGGTTGGCCAAAAAGGGCGTATGCGTTTTTTCCTGAATATATTCAGGAAAAAACGCATACGCCCTTTTTGGCCAAGTGCATCATTGTGGACGTTCTGCCTCTTTTCCTATGCTTTCAATGCAATTCCAGTCTACCTCCTGAAATCGGTTTCCTGCAATTCTGCCCTGCTTTCAAGTCCTCTTGGCAGCCTTACTTCAGTATATTTTTGGACGATAGCTGTCATTTATAACTCTGCAGGTTTGTGAATTACAGTGCCCCTGAGCTCTTTTCTTCAATTCGTTTTCTTGTGACCTGGCCAAACACCACAGGATGGTTTCAGGCCCTAATCTGGTTCCGCCACGGCACACTGAGCCTTTGGTTAATTCCTCTTCCTGGTGGGAAATGAGAGTTAAATTTGCCCGTCCAGACACCTCCAGCTAGTCTCTCATTGGTTCTCCCTATTCCTGTTCATCTTCCGCAGAAATTGCAAACTGGGCCAAACAGGAGGTTGAAGGCGCTGACTCTCCAAGTGGGGAGAGTGTTAGTAAAGCGTCTGGAATGTTACACCCGAGTACCAGGGGAGGAAAACTGAGACATATTTGAACACGTCTCCCGTTCACACGGTTGATCATACTCTGGGTTCCACATGCATGTTTTAGCTGAAGGAAGAATACCTTAAACCTGGAGAGTTGAGACCCGTGGAATGGGTACCATGCAATATGACTTCAAAGGGTCTTCATTTGCTCACCGAACCTCTCCAATCCTATCACTGCTGCGTTTATGCCCCTGTACACACGCTTCATTCTCTTTTGGAGACATAGCAATCCATAGGTTTTAAGATACTTACTAGTCAGGTACATTCTTAGGCGTTTAATATGGGGTGTTGAGTCCATTTCGTTGAGCAAGGAGTAGCTCTTGTTTATTCCATATTTGGCTTAAGGAACTTTATCTGTGCTCATTTCAATGTCTGGTTTTATGCAGCACCCCAACTCACCTTTCCCCTTAAGCAAGCATAAGTTGGTTTTCTAAATTTGAGACCCTGTTCTGTTCTGTAATTCAGTTCCTGTGTAGCCAAGTTTACATTCCGTGTATTACTGATATCTTATGATGTTTCTTTTTCTGTGTGACTTATTTCAGTTAGAATCATCATACCTGAATCCACTCATTGTGCTGCTAAGGGCCTGATGACATAGATTTCATTGCTGAGTGATACTGCATTGTACGTAAGTACCACAAGTTCTGTATCCATTTTTCACTTTCTGTGATATTGAACTTTTACGGTAAACGAGGTTCTTGTAAACAGAGGCGTCCGAAAATTTGGGGTGGCTGTGTCTTTTTGATTTTAATTTCCCTAAGCTATAGGACCATAAGTGGAAGTGCCCTAGGCTCTGTTGCTTTGTTTTTTTGATGTTTCAGGAAACACCATACACTTCTCCTGAGTGTCTGTTGGCAATTTACATCCCGCCCATCAGCATAACAAGGCTCCCAGTTCTCCATGGCCTGTCCTGCCTTTCTGGATTTTACACTTTTTTCAGATGGCCCTTTTGACCAGGGGGAAGTGAGACTTCATTGTAGTGCAGATTTCCTTTGCAAGCTTGCTTGGTTGGCCAAAAAGGGCGTATGCGTCTTTTCCTGAATATATTCAGGAAAAAACGCATACGCCCTTTTTGGCCAAGTGCATCATTGTGGACGTTCTGCCTCTTTTCCTATGCTTTCAATGCAAATCCACTTTACCTCCTGAAATTGGTTTCCTGCAATTCTGCCCCGCTTTCAAGTCCTCTTGGCAGCCTTACTTCAGTATATTTTTGGACGATAGCTGTCATTTATAAGTCTGCAGGTTTGTGAATTACAGTGCCCCTGAGCTCCGTTCTTCAACTCCCTTTCTTTTGAGCTGGCCGCAACACCGCAGGATAGCTTCAGGCCCTAATCTGGTTCCGGCACGGCACGCTGAGCCTTTGGTTATTTCCTCTTCCTGGTGGGAAATGAGAGTTAAATTTGCCCGTCCAGACACCTCCAGCTAGTCTCTCATTGGTTCTCCCTATTCCTGTTCATCTTCCGCAGAAATTGCAAACTGGGCCAAACAGGAGGTTAAAGGCGCTGACTCTCCAAGTGGGGAGAGTGTTAGTAAAGCGTCTGGAATGTTGCACCCGAGTACCAGGGGAGGAAAACTGAGACATATTTGAACATGTCTCCCATTCACACGATTGATCATACTCTGGGTTCCACATGCATGTTTTAGCTGAAGGAAGAATAACTTAAAACTGGAGAGTTGAGACCCGTGTAATGGGTACCATGCAATATGACTTCAAAGGGTCTTCATTTGCTCACCAAACCTCTCCAATCCTATCACTGCTGCTTTTATGCCCCTGTACACACGCTTGATTCTCTTTTGGAGACATAGCAATCCATAGGTTTTAAGATACTTACTAGTCAGGTACATTCTTAGGCGTTTAATATGGGGTGTTGAGTCCATTTCGTTGAGCAAGGAGTAGCTCTTGTCTATTCCATATTTGGCTTAAGGAACTTTATCTGTGCTCATTTCAATCGCTGGTTTTATGCAGCACCCCAAATCACCTTTCCCCTTAAGGAAGCATAAGTTGGTTTTCTAAATTTGAGACCCTGTTCTGTTTTGGAATTCAGTTCCTGTGTAGCCAAGTTTACATTCCGTGTATTACTGATATCTTATGATGTTTCTTTTTCTGTGTGACTTATTTCAGTTAGAATCATCATACCTGAATCCACTCATTGTGCTGCTAAGGGCCTGATGACATAGATTTCATTGCTGAGTGATATTGCTTTGTAAGTAAATACCACAACTTCTTTATCCATTTTTCACTTTCTGCGATGTTGAACTTGTACTGTAAACGAGGTTCTTGTAAACAGAGGCGTCCCAAACTTTGGGGTGGCTGTGTCTTTTTGATTTTAATTTCCCTAATCTATAGTACCATAAGTGAAAGTGCCCTACGCTCTGTTGCTTTGTTTTTTAGATGTTTCAGGAAACACCATACACTTCTCCCGAGTGTCTGTTGGCAATTTACATCCCGCCCATCAGTATAACAAGGCTCCCAGTTCTCCATGGCCTGTCCTGCCTTTCTGGATTTTACACTTTTTTCAGATGGCCCTTTTGACCGGGGGGAAGTGAGACTTCATTGTAGTGCAGATTTCCTTTGCAAGCTTGCTTGGTTGGCCAAAAAGTGCGTATGCGTCTTTTCCTGAATATATTCAGGAAAAAACGCATACGCCCTTTTTGGCCAAGTGCATCATTGTGGACGTTCTGCCTCTTTTCCTATGCTTTCAATGCAATTCCAGTCTACCTCCTGAAATCGGTTTCCTGCAATTCTGCCCCGCTTTCAAGTCCTCTTGGCAGCCTTACTTCAGTATATTTTTGGACGATAACTGTCATTTATAACTCTGCAGTTTTGTGAATTACAGTGCCCCTGAACTCCTTTCTTCAACTCGCTTTCTTTTGAGCTGGCCGCAACACCGCACGATGGCTTCAGGCCCTAATCTGGTTCCGGCACGGCATGCTGAGCCTTTGGTTATTTGCTCTTCCTGGTGGGAAATGAGAGTTAAATTTGCCCGTCCAGACACCTCCAGCTAGTCTCTCATTGGTTCTCCCTATTCCTGTTCATCTTCCGCAGAAATTGCAAACTGGGCCAAACAGGAGGTTGAAGGCGCTGACTCTCCAAGTGGGGAGAGTGTTAGTAAAGCGTCTGGAATGTTACACCCGAGTACCAGGGGAGGAAAACTGAGACATATTTGAACACGTCTCCCGTTCACACGGTTGATCATACTCTGGGTTCCACATGCATGTTTTAGCTGAAGGAAGAATACCTTAAACCTGGAGAGTTGAGACCCGTGGAATGGGTACCATGCAATATGACTTCAAAGGGTCTTCATTTGCTCACCGAACCTCTCCAATCCTATCACTGCTGCGTTTATGCCCCTGTACACACGCTTGATTCTCTTTTGGAGACATAGCAATCCATAGGTTTTAAGATACTTACTAGTCAGGTACATTCTTAGGCGTTTAATATGGGGTGTTGAGTCCATTTCGTTGAGCAAGGAGTAGCTCTTGTCTATTCCATATTTGGCATAAGGAACTTTATCTGTGCTCATTTCAATGTCTGGTTTTATGCAGCACCCCAAATCACCTTTCCCCTTAAGCAAGCATAAGTTGGTTTTCTAAATTTGAGACCCTGTTCTGTTTTGGAATTCAGTTCCTGTGTAGCCAAGTTTACATTCCGTGTATTACTGATATCTTATGATGTTTCTTTTTCTGTGTGACTTATTTCAGTTAGAATCATCATACCTGAATCCACTCATTGTGCTGCTAAGGGCCTGATGACATAGATTTCATTGCTGAGTGATACTGCATTGTACGTAAGTACCACAAGTTCTGTATCCATTTTTCACTTTCTGTGATATTGAACTTGTACGGTAAACGAGGTTCTTGTAAACAGAGGCGTCCGAAACTTTGGGGTGGCTGTGTCTTTTTGATTTTAATTTCCCTAAGCTATAGGACCATAAGTGGAAGTGCCCTAGGCTCTGTTGCTTTGTTTTTTAGATGTTTCAGGAAACACCATACACTTCTCCCGAGTGTCTGTTGGCAATTTACATCCCGCCCATCAGCATAACAAGGCTCCCAGTTCTCCATGGCCTGTCCTGCCTTTCTGGATTTTACACTTTTTTCAGATGGCCCTTTTGACCGGGGGGAAGTGAGACTTCATTGTAGTGCAGATTTCCTTTGCAAGCTTGCTTGGTTGGCCAAAAAGGGCGTATGCGTCTTTTCCTGAATATATTCAGGAAAAAACGCATACGCCCTTTTTGGCCAAGTGCATCATTGTGGACGTTCTGCCTCTTTTCCTATGCTTTCAATGCAATTCCAGTCTACCTCCTGAAATCGGTTTCCTGCAATTCTGCCCCGCTTTCAAGTCCTCTTGGCAGCCTTACTTCAGTATATTTTTGGACGATAGCTGTCATTTATAAGTCTGCAGGTTTGTGAATTACAGTGCCCCTGAGCTCCGTTCTTCAACTCCCTTTCTTTTGAGCTGGCCGCAACACCGCAGGATGGCTTCAGGCCCTAATCTGGTTCCGGCACGGCACGCTGAGCCTTTGGTTATTTCCTCTTCCTGGTGGGAAATGAGAGTTAAATTTGCCCGTCCAGACACCTCCAGCTAGTCTCTCATTGGTTCTCCCTATTCCTGTTCATCTTCCGCAGAAATTGCAAACTGGGCCAAACAGGAGGTTAAAGGCGCTGACTCTCCAAGTGGGGAGAGTGTTAGTAAAGCGTCTGGAATGTTGCACCCGAGTACCAGGGGAGGAAAACTGAGACATATTTGAACACGTCTCCCATTCACACGGTTGATCATACTCTGGGTTCCACATGCATGTTTTAGCTGAAGGAAGAATAACTTAAACCTGGAGAGTTGAGACCCGTGTAATGGGTACCATGCAATATGACTTCAAAGGGTCTTCATTTGCTCACCAAACCTCTCCAATCCTATCACTGCTGCTTTTATGCCCCTGTACACACGCTTGATTCTCTTTTGGAGACATAGCAATCCATAGGTTTTAAGATACTTACTAGTCAGGTACATTCTTAGGCGTTTAATATGGGGTGTTGAGTCCATTTCGTTGAGCAAGGAGTAGCTCTTGTCTATTCCATATTTGGCTTAAGGAACTTTATCTGTGCTCATTTCAATCTCTGGTTTTATGCAGCACCCCAAATCACCTTTCCCCTTAAGGAAGCATAAGTTTTTTTCTAAATTTGAGACCCTGTTCTGTTTTGGAATTCAGTTCCTGTGTAGCCAAGTTTACATTCCGTGTATTACTGATATCTTATGATGTTTCTTTTTCTGTGTGACTTATTTCAGTTAGAATCATCATACCTGAATCCACTCATTGTGCTGCTAAGGGCCTGATGACATAGATTTCATTGCTGAGTGATATTGCTTTGTAAGTAAATACCACAACTTCTTTATCCATTTTTCACTTTCTGCGATGTTGAACTTGTACTGTAAACGAGGTTCTTGTAAACAGAGGCGTCCCAAACTTTGGGGTGGCTGTGTCTTTTTGATTTTAATTTCCCTAATCTATAGTACCATAAGTGAAAGTGCCCTATGCTCTGTTGCTTTGTTTTTTAGATGTTTCAGGAAACACCATACACTTCTCCCGAGTGTCTGTTGGCAATTTACATCCCGCCCATCAGTATAACAAGGCTCCCAGTTCTCCATGGCCTGTCCTGCCTTTCTGGATTTTACACTTTTTTCAGATGGCCCTTTTGACCGGGGGGAAGTGAGACTTCATTGTAGTGCAGATTTCCTTTGCAAGCTTGCTTGGTTGGCCAAAAAGGGCGTAGGCGTCTTTTCCTGAATATATTCAGGAAAAAACGCATACGCCCTTTTTGGCCAAGTGCATCATTGTGGACGTTCTGCCTCTTTTCCTATGCTTTCAATGCAATTCCAGTCTACCTCCTGAAATCGGTTTCCTGCAATTCTGCCCCGCTTTCAAGTCCTCTTGGCAGCCTTACTTCAGTATATTTTTGGACGATAACTGTCATTTATAACTCTGCAGTTTTGTGAATTACAGTGCCCCTGAGCTCCTTTCTTCAACTCGCTTTCTTTTGAGCTGGCCGCAACACCGCACGATGGCTTCAGGCCCTAATCTGGTTCCGGCACGGCATGCTGAGCCTTTGGTTATTTCCTCTTCCTGGTGGGAAATGAGAGTTAAATTTGCCCGTCCAGACACCTCCAGCTAGTCTCTCATTGGTTCTCCCTATTCCTGTTCATCTTCCGCAGAAATTGCAAACTGGGCCAAACAGGAGGTTAAAGGCGCTGACTCTCCAAGTGGGGAGAGTTTTAGTAAAGCGTCTGGAATGTTGCACCCGAGTACCAGGGGAGGAAAACTGAGATATATTTGAACACGTCTCCCGTTCACACGGTTGATCATACTCTGGGTTCCACATGCATGTTTTAGCTGAAGGAAGAATACCTTAAACCTGGAGAGTTGAGACCCGTGGAATGGGTACCATGCAATATGACTTCAAAGGGTCTTCATTTGCTCACTGAACCTCTCCAATCCTATCACTGCTGCTTTTATGCCCCTGTACACACGCTTGATTCTCTTTTGGAGACATAGCAATCCATAGGTTTTAAGATACTTACTAGTCAGGTACATTCTTAGGCGTTTAATATGGGGTGTTGAGTCTATTTCGTTGAGCAAGGAGTAGCTCTTGTCTATTCCATATTTGGCTTAAGGAACTTTATCTGTGCTCATTTCAATGTCTGGTTTTATGCAGCAACCCAAATCACCTTTCCCCTTAAGCAAGCATAAGTTGGTTTTCTAAATTTGAGACCCTGTTCTGTTTTGGAATTCAGTTCCTGTGTAGCCAAGTTTACATTCCGTGTATTACTGATATCTTATGATGTTTCTTTTTCTGTGTGACATATTTCAGTTAGAATCATCATACCTGAATCCACTCATTGTGCTGCTAAGGACCTGATGACATAGATTTCATTGCTGAGTGATATTGCTTTGTAAGTAAATACCACAACTTCTTTATCCATTTTTCACTTTCTGCGATGTTGAACTTGTACTGTAAACGAGGTTCTTGTAAACAGAGGCGTCCCAAACTTTGGGGTGGCTGTGTCTTTTTGATTTTAATTTCCCTAAGCTATAGGACCATAAGTGGAAGTGCCCTAGGCTCTGTTGCTTTGTTTTTTAGATGTTTCAGGAAACACCATACACTTCTCCCGATTGTCTGTTGGCAATTTACATCCCGCCCATCAGCATAACAAGGCTCCCAGTTCTCCATGGCCTGTCCTGCCTTTCTGGATTTTACAGTTTTTTCAGATGGCCCTTTTGACCGGGGGGAAGTGAGACTTCATTGTAGTGCAGATTTCCTTTGCAAGCTTGCTTGGTTGGCCAAAAAGGGCGTATGCGTTTTTTCCTGAATATATTCAGGAAAAAACGCATACGCCCTTTTTGGCCAAGTGCATCATTGTGGACGTTCTGCCTCTTTTCCTATGCTTTCAATGCAAATCCACTTTACCTTCTGAAATCGGTTTCCTGCAATTCTGCCCCGCTTTCAAGTCCTCTTGGCAGCCTTACTTCAGTATATTTTTGGACGATAGCTGTCATTTATAAGTCTGCAGGTTTGTGAATTACAGTGCCCCTGAGCTCCTTTCTTCAACTCGCTTTCTTGTGACCTGGCCGCAACACCGCAGGATGGCTTCAGGCCCTAATCTGGTTCCGGCATGGCACGCTGAGCCGGTGGTTATTTCCTCTTCCTGGTGGGAAATGAGAGTTAAATTTGCCCGTCCAGACACCTCCAGCTAGTCTCTCATTGGTTCTCCCTATTCCTGTTCATCTTCCGCAGAAATTGCAAACTGGGCCAAACAGGAGGTTAAAGGCGCTGACTCTCCAAGGGGGGAGAGTGTTAGTAATGTGTCTGGAATGTTGCACCCGAGTACCAGGGTACGAAAACTGAGACATATTTGAACACGTCTCCCGATCACATGTTTGATCATACTCTAGGTTCCACATGCATGTTTTAGCTGAAGGAAGAATACCTTAAACCTGGGTAGTTGAAACCCGTGGAATGGGTACCATGCAATATGACTTCAAAGGGTCTTTATTTGCCCACCGAACCTCTCCAATCCTATCATTGCTGCGTTTATTGCCCTGTACACATGCTTGATTCTCTTTTGGAGACATAGCAATCCATAGGTTTTAAGATACTTACTAGTCAGGTACATTCTTAGGCGTTTAATATGCTGTGTTGAGTCCATTTCGTTGAGCAAGGAGTAGCTCTTGTCTATTCCATATTTGGCTTAAGGAACTTTATCTGTGCTCATTTCAATCTCTGGTTTTATGCAGCACCCCATCTCACCTTTCCCCTTAAGCAAGCATAAGTTAGTTTTCTAAATTTGAGACCCTGTTCTGTTTTGGAATTCAGTTCCTGTGTAGCCAAGTTTACATTCCGTGTATTAGTGATATCTTATGATGTTTCTTTTTCTGTGTGACTTATTTCCGTTAGAATCATCGTACCTGAATCCACTCATTATGCTGCTACGGGCCTGATGACATAGATTTCATTGCTGAGTGATACTGCATTGTACGTAAGTACCACAACTTCTTTATCCATTTTTCACTTTCTGTGATATTGAACTTGTACGGTAAATGAGGTTCTTGTAAACAGAGGCGTCCCAAACTTTGGGGTGGCTGTGTCTTTTTGATTTTAATTTCCCTAAGCTATAGGACCATAAGTGGAAGTGCCCTAGGCTCTGTTGCTTTGTTTTTTAGATGTTTCAGGAAACACCATACACTTCTCCCGAGTGTCTGTTGGAAATTTACATCCCACCCATCAGCATAACAAGGCTCCCAGTTCTCCATGGCCGGTCCTGCCTTTCTGGATTTTACACTTTTTTCAGATGGCCCTTTTGACCGGGGGGAAGTGAGACTTCATTGTAGTGCAGATTTACTTTGCAAGATTGCTTGGTTGGCCAAAAAGGGCGTATGCGTTTTTTCCTGAATATATTCAGGAAAAAACGCATACACCCTTTTTGGCAAAGTGTATCATTGTGGACGTTCTGCCTCTTTTCCTATGCTTTCAATGCAATTCCAGTCTACCTCCTGAAATCGGTTTCCTGCAATTCTGCCCCACTTTCAAGTCCTCTTGGCAGCCTTACTTCAGTATATTTTTGGACGATAGCTGTCATTTATAAGTCTGCAGGTTTGTGAAT
This sequence comes from Pseudorca crassidens, assembly GCF_039906515.1. Classification (NCBI taxonomy): domain Eukaryota; kingdom Metazoa; phylum Chordata; class Mammalia; order Artiodactyla; family Delphinidae; genus Pseudorca; species Pseudorca crassidens. Next base: position 805,750 of record NC_090300.1, on the reverse strand, counting down.
TACAGTGCCCCTGAGCTCCTTTCTTCAACTCGCTTTCTTTTGAGCTGGCCGCAACACCGCAGGATGGCTTCAGGCCCTTATCTTGTTCCGCCACGGCATGCTGAGCCTTTGGTTAATTCCTCTTCCTGGTGGGAAATGAGAGTTAAATTTGCCCGTCCAGACACCTCCAGCTAGTCTCTCATTGGTTCTCCCTATTCCTGTTCATCTTCCGCAGAAATTGCAAACTGGGCCCAACAGGAGGTTAAAGGCGCTGAGTCTCCAAGTGGGGAGAGTGTTAGTAAAGCGTCTGGAATGTTGCACCCGAGTACCAGGGGAGGAAAACTGAGACATATTTGAACACGTCTCCCGTTAACACGGTTGATCATACTCTGGGTTCCACATGCATGTTTTAGCTGAAGGAAGAATACCTTAAACCTGGAGAGTTGAGACCCGTGGAATGGGTACCATGCAATATGACTTCAAAGGGTCTTCATTTGCTCACCGAACCTCTGCAATCCTATCACTGCTGCGTTTATGCCCCTGTACACACGCTTGATTCTCTTTTGGAGACATAGCAATCCATAGGTTTTAAGATACTTACTAGTCAGGTACATTCCTAGGCGTTTAATATGGGGTGTTGAGTCCATTTCGTTGAGCAAGGAGTAGCTCTTGTCTATTCCATATTTGGCTTAAGGAACTTTATCTGTGCTCATTTCAATGTCTGGTTTTATGCAGCACCCCAACTCACCATTCCCCTTAAGCAAGCATAAGTTGGTTTTCTAAATTTGAGACCCTGTTCTGTTTTGGAATTCAGTTCCTGTGTAGCCAAGTTTACATTCCGTGTATTAGTGATATCTTATGATGTTTCTTTTTCTGTGTGACTTATTTCAGTTAGAATCATCGTACCTGAATCCACTCATTATGCTGCTACGGGCCTGATGACATAGATTTCATTGCTGAGTGATACTGCATTGTACGTAAGTACCACAAGTTCTTTATCCATTTTTCACTTTCTGTGATATTGAACTTGTACGGTAAATGAGGTTCTTGTAAACAGAGGCGTCCCAAACTTTGGGGTGGCTGTGTCTTTTTGATTTTAATTTCCCTAAGCTATAGGACCATAAGTGGAAGTGCCCTAGGCTCTGTTGCTTTGTTTTTTAGATGTTTCAGGAAACACCATACACTTCTCCCGAGTGTCTGTTGGCAATTTACATCCCGCCCATCAGCATAACAAGGCTCCCAGTTCTCCATGGCCTGTCCTGCCTTTCTGGATTTTACACTTTTTTCAGATGGCCCTTTTGACCGGGGGGAAGTGAGACTTCATTGTAGTGCAGATTTCCTTTGCAAGCTTGCTTGGTTGGCCAAAAAGGGCGTATGCGTTTTTTCCTGAATATATTCAGGAAAAAACGCATACGCCCTTTTTGGCCAAGTGCATCATTGTGGACGTTCTGCCTCTTTTCCTATGCTTTCAATGCAATTCCAGTCTACCTCCTGAAATCGGTTTCCTGCAATTCTGCCCCGCTTTCAAGTCCTCTTGGCAGCCTTACTTCAGTATATTTTTGGACGATAGCTGTCATTTATAACTCTGCAGGTTTGTGAATTACAGTGCCCCTGAGCTCCTTTCTTCAACTCGCTTTCTTTTGAGCTGGCCGCAACACCGCAGGATGGCTTCAGGCCCTAATATGGTTCCGGCACGGCACGCTGAGCCTTTGGTTATTCCCTCTTCCTGGTGAGAAATGAGAGTTAAATTTGCCCGTCCAGACACCTCCAGCTAGTCTCTCATTGGTTCTCCCTATTCCTGTTCATCTTCCGCAGAAATTGCCAACTGGGCCAAACAGGAAGTTAAAGGCGCTGACTCTCCAAGTGGGGAGAGTGTTAGTAAAGCGTCTGCAATGTTGCACCCGAGTGCCAGGGCAGGAAAACTGAGACATATTTGAACACGTCTCCCGTTCACACGGTTGATCCTACTCTGGGTTCCACATGCATGTTTTAGCTGAAGGAAGAATACCTTAAACCTGGAGAGTTGAGACCCGTGTAATGGGTACCATGCAATATGACTTCAAAGGGTCTTCATTTGCTCGCCGAACCTCTCCAATCCTATCACTGCTGCGTTTATGCCCCTGTACACCTGCTTGATTCTCTTTTGGAGAGATAGCAATCCATAGGTTTTAAGATACTTACTAGTCAGGTACATTCTTAGGCATTTAATGTGCGGTGTTGAGTCCATTTCGTTGAGCAAGGAGTAGCTCTTGTTTATTCCATATTTGGCTTAAGGAACTTTATCTGTGCTCACTTCAATGTCTGGTTTTATGCAGCACCCCAACTCACCTTTCCCCTTAAGCAAGCATAAGTTGGTTTTCTAAATTTGAGACCCTGTTCTGTTTTGGAATTCAGTTCCTGTGTAGCCAAGTTTACATTCCGTGTATTAGTGATATCTTATGATGTTTCTTTTTCTGTGTGACTTATTTCAGTTAGAATCATCGTACCTGAATCCACTCATTATGCTGCTACGGGCCTGATGACATAGATTTCATTGCTGAGTGATACTGCATTGTACGTAAGTACCACAAGTCCTTTATCCATTTTTCACTTTCTGTGATATTGAACTTGTACTGTAAACGAGGTTCTTGTAAACAGAGGCGTCCCGAACTTTGGGGTGGCTGTGTCTTTTTGATTTTAATTTCCCTAAGCTATAGGACCATAAGTGGAAGTGCCCTAGGCTCTGTTGCTTTGTTTTTTAGATGTTTCAGGAAACACCATACACTTCTCCCGAGTGTCTGTTGGCAATTTACATCCCGCCCATCAACATAACAAGGCTCCCAGTTCTCCATGGCCTGTCCTGCCTTTCTGGATTTTACACTTTTTTCAGATGGCCCTTTTGACCGGGGGGAAGTGAGACTTCATTGTAGTGCAGATTTCCTTTGCAAGCTTGCTTGGTTGGCCAAAAAGGGCGTATGCGTTTTTTCCTGAATATATTCAGGAAAAAACACATACGCCCTTTTTGGCCAAGTGCATCATGGTGGAAGTTTTGCGTCTTTTCCTATGCTTTCAATGCAATTCCAGTCTACCTCCTGAAATCGGTTTCCTGCAATTCTGCCCCGCTTTCAAGTCCTCTTGGCAGCCTTACTTCAGTATATTTTTGGACGATAGCTGTCATTTATAACTCTGCAGGTTTGTGAATTACAGTGCCCCTGAGCTCCTTTCTTCAACTCGCTTTGTTTTGAGCTGGCCGCAACACCGCAGGATGGCTTCAGGCCCTAATCTGGTTCCGGCACGGCACGCTGAGCCTTTGGTTAATTCCTCTTCCTGGTGGGAAATGAGAGTTAAATTTGCCCGTCCAGACACCTCCAGCTAGTCTCTCATTGGTTCTCGCTATTCCTGTTCATCTTCCGCAGAAATTGCAAAGTGGGCCAAACAGGAGGTTAAAGGCGCTGACTCTCCAAGTGGGGAGAGTGTTAGTAAAGCGTCTGGAATGTTGCACCCGAGTACCAAGGGAGGAAAACTGAGACATATTTGAACACGTCTCCCATTCACACGGTTGATCCTACTCTGTGTTCCACATGCATGTTTTAGCTGAAGGAAGAATACCTTAAACCTGGAGAGTTGAGACCCGTGGAATGGGTACCATGCAATATGACTTCAAAGGGTCTTCATTTGCTCACCGAACCTCTCCAATCCTATCACTGCTGCGTTTATGCCCCTGTACACACACTTGATTCTCTTTTGGAGACATAGCAATCCATAGGTTTTAAGATACTTACTAGTCAGATACATTCCTAGGCGTTTAATATGAGGTGTTGAGTCCATTTCGTTGAGTAAGGAGTAGCTCTTGTCTATTCCATATTTGGCTTAAGGAACTTTATCTGTGTTCATTTCAATCTCTGGTTTTATGCAGCACCCCAACTCACCTTTACCCTTAAGCAAGCATAAGTTTGTTTTCTAAATTTGAGACCCTGTTCTGTTTTGGAATTCAGTTCCTGTGTAGCCAAGTTTACATTCCGTGTATTAGTGATATCTTATGATGTTTCTTTTTCTGTGTGACTTATTTCAGTTAGAATCATCGTACCTGAATCCACTCATTATGCTGCTACGGGCCTGATGACATAGATTTCATTGCTGAGTGATACTGCATTATACGTAAGTACCACAAGTTCTTTATCCATTTTTCACTTTCTGTGATATTGAACATGTACGGTAAATGAGGTTGTTGTAAACAGAGGCGTCCCAAACTTTGGGGTGGCTGTGTGTTTTTGATTTTAATTTCCCTAAGCTATAGGACCATAAGTGGAAGTGACCTAGGCTCTGTTGCTTTGTTTTTTAGATGTTTCAGGAAACACCATACATTTCTCTCGAGTGTCTGTTGGCAATTTACATCCCGCCCATCAACATAACAAGGCTCCCTGTTCTCCATGGCCTGTCCTGCCTTTCTGGATTTTACACTTTTTTCAGATGGCCCTTTTGACCGGGGGGAAGTGAGACTTCATTGTAGTGCAGATTTCCTTTGCAAGCTTGCTTGGTTGGCCAAAAAGGGCGTATGCGTCTTTTCCTGAATATATTCAGGAAAAAACGCATACGCCCTTTTTGGCCAAGTGCATCATGGTGGACGTTCTGCCTCTTTTCCTATGCTTTCAATGCAATTCCAGTCTACCTCCTGAAATCGGTTTCCTGCAATTCTGCCCCGCTTTCAAGTCCTCTTGGCAGCCTTACTTCAGTATATTTTTGGACGATAGCTGTCATTTATAAGTCTGCAGGTTTGTGAATTACAGTGCCCCTGAGCTCCTTTCTTCAATTCGCTTTCTTTTGAGCTGGCCGCAACACCGCAGGATGGCTTCAGGCCCTAATCTGGTTCCGGCACGGCACGCTGAGCCTTTGGTTAATTCCTCTTCCTGGTGGGAAATGAGAGTTAAATTTGCCCGTCCAGACACCTCCAGCTAGTCTCTCATTGGTTCTCGCTATTCCTGTTCATCTTCCGCAGAAATTGCAAACTGGGCCAAACAGGAGGTTAAAGGCGCTGACTCTCCAAGTGGGGAGAGTGTTAGTAAAGCGTCTGGAATGTTACACCCGAGTACCAGGGGAGGAAAACTGAGACATATTTGAACACGTCTCCCGTTCACACGGTTGATTCTACTCTGGGTTCCACATGCATGTTTTAGCTGAAGGAAGAATACCTTAAACCTGGGTAGTTGAGACCCGTGGAATGGGTACCATGCAATATGACTTCAAAGGGTCTTCATTTGCTCACCGAACCTCTCCAATCCTATCACTGCTGCGTTTATGCCCCTGTACACACACTTGATTCTCTTTTGGAGACATAGCAATCCATAGGTTTTAAGATACTTACTAGTCAGGTACATTCCTAGGCGTTTAATATGGGGTGTTGAGTCCATTTCGTTGAGCAAGGAGTAGCTCTTGTCTATTCCATATTTGGCTTAAGGAACTTTATCTGTGCTCATTTCAATCTCTGGTTTTATGCAGCACCCCAACTCACCTTTCCCCTTAAGCAAGCATAAGTTGGTTTTCTAAATTTGAGACCCTGTTCTGTTTTGGAATTCAGTTCCTGTGTAGCCAAGTTTACATTCCGTGTATTAGTGATATCTTATGATGTTTCTTTTTCTGTGTGACTTATTTCAGTTAGAATCATCGTACCTGAATCCACTCATTATGCTGCTTCGGGCCTGATGACATAGATTTCATTGCTGAGTGATACTGCATTGTACGTAAGTACCACAAGTTCTTTATCCATTTTTCACTTTCTGTGATATTGAACTTGTACGGTAAATGAGGTTCTTGTAAACAGAGGCGTCCCAAACTTTGGGGTGGCTGTGTCTTTTTGATTTTAATTTCCCTAAGCTATAGGTCCATAAGTGGAAGTGCCCTAGGCTCTGTTGCTTTGTTTTTTAGATGTTTCAGGAAACACCATACACTTCTCCCGAGTGTCTGTTGGCAATTTACATCCCGCCCATCAACATAACAAGGCTCCCAGTTCTCCATGGCCTGTCCTGCCTTTCTGGATTTTACACATTTTTCAGATGGCCCTTTTGACCGGGGGGAAGTGAGACTTCATTGTAGTGCAGATTTCCTTTGCAAGCTTGCTTGGTTGGCCGAAAAGGGCGTATGCGTTTTTTACTGAATATATTCAGGAAAAAACGCATACGCCCTTTTTGGCAAAGTGTATCATTGTGGACGTTCTGCCTCTTTTCCTATGCTTTCAATGCAATTCCAGTCTACCTCCTGAAATCGGTTTCCTGCAATTCTGCCCCGCTCTCAAGTCCTCTTGGCAGCCTTACTTCAGTATATTTTTGGACGATAGCTGTCATTTATAAGTCTGCAGGTTTGTGAATTACAGTGCCCCTGAGCTCCTTTCTTCAACTCGCTTTCTTTTGAGCTGGCCGCAACACCGCAGGATGGCTTCAGGCCCTAATCTGGTTCCGGCCCGGCACACTGAGCCTTTGGTTAATTCCTCTTCCTGGTGGGAAATGAGAGTTAAATTTGCCCGTCCAGACACCTCCAGCTAGTCTCTCATTGGTTCTCGCTATTCCTGTTCATCTTCCGCAGAAATTGCAAACTGGGCCAAACAGGAGGTTAAAGGGACTGACTCTCCAAGTCGGGAGGGTGTTAGTAAAGCATCTGGAATGTTGCACCCGAGTACCAGGGTACGAAAACTGAGACGTATTTGAACACGTCTCCCAATCACATGGTTGATCATACTCTAGGTTCCACATGCATGTTTTAGCTGAAGGATGAATACCTTAAATCTGGGTAGTTGAAACCCGTGGAATGGGTACCATGCAATATGACTTCAAAGGGTCTTCATTTGCTCACTGAACCTCTCCAATCCTATCACTGCTGCGTTTATGACCCTGTACACATGCTTGATTCTCTTTCGGAGACATAGCAATCCATAGGTTTTAAGATACTTACTAGTCAGGTACATTCTTAAGCGTTTAATATGCGGTGTTGAGTCCATTTCGTTGAGCAAGGAGTAGCTCTTGTCTATTCCATATTTGGCTTAAGGAACTTTATCTGTGCTCATTTCAATCTCTGGTTTTATGCAGCACCCCAAGTCACCTTTACCCTTAAGCAAGCATAAGTTGGTTTTCTAAATTTGAGACCCTGTTCTGTTCTGTAATTCAGTTCCTGTGTAGCCAAGTTTACATTCCATGTATTACTGATATCTTATGATGTTTCTTTTCATGTGTGACTTATTTCAGTTAGAATCGTCATACCTGAATCCACTCATTGTGCTGCTAAGGGCCTGATGACATAGATTTCTTTGCTGAGTGATATTGCTTTGTAAGTAAATACCACAACTTCTTTATCCATTTTTCACTTTCTGCGATGTTGAACTTGTACTGTAAACGAGGTTCTTGTAAACAGAGGCGTCCCAAACTTTGGGGTGGCTGTGTGTTTTTGATTTTAATTTCCCTAAGCTATAGGACCATAAGTGGAAGTGCCCTAGGCTCTGTTGCTTTGTTTTTTAGATGTTTCAGGAAACACCGTACACTTCTCCCGAGTGTCTGTTTGCAATTTACATCCCGCCCATCAGCATAACAAGGCTCCCAGTTCTCCATGGCCTGTCCTGCCTTTCTGGATTTTACACTTTTTTCAGATGGCCCTTTTGACCGGGGGGAAGTGAGACTTCATTGTAGTGCAGATTTCCTTTGCAAGCTTGCTTGGTTGGCCAAAAAGGGCGTATGCGTTTTTTCCTGAATATATTCAGGAAAAAACGCATACGCCCTTTTTGGCCAAGTGCATCATTGTGGACGTTCTGCCTCTTTTCCTATGCTTTCAATGCAATTCCAGTCTACCTCCTGAAATCGGTTTCCTGCAATTCTGCCCCGCTTTCAAGTCCTCTTGGCAGCCTTACTTCAGTATATTTTTGGACGATAGCTGTCATTTATAACTCTGCAGGTTTGTGAATTACAGTGCCCCTGAGCTCCTTTCTTCAACTCGCTTTCTTGTGACATGGCCGCAACACCGCAGGATGGCTTCAGGCCCTAATCTGGTTCCGGCACGGCACGCTGAGCCTTTGGTTAATTCCTCTTCCTGGTGGGAAATGAGAGTTAAATTTGCCCGTCCAGACACCTCCAGCTAGTCTCTCATTGGTTCTCGCTATTCCTGTTCATCTTCCGCAGAAATTGCAAACTGGGCCAAACAGGAGGTTAAAGGGACTGACTCTCCAAGTCGGGAGGGTGTTAGTAAAGCGTCTGGAAAGTTGCACCCGAGTACCAGGGTACGAAAACTGAGACATATTTGAACACGTTTCCCGATCAGATGGTTGATCATACTCTAGTTTCCACATGCATGTTTTCGCTGAAGGTAGAATACCTTAAACCTGGAGAGTTGAGACCCGTGTAATGGGTACCATGCAATATGACTTCAAAGGGTCTTCATTTGCTCACCGAACTTCTCCAATCCTATCACTGCTGCGTTTATCCCCCTGTACAGACGCTTGATTCTCTTTTGGAGACATAGCAATCCATAGGTTTTAAGATACTTACTAGTCAGGTACATTCTTAGGCATTTAATATGGGGTGTTGAGTCCATTTCGTTGAGCAAGGAGTAGCTCTTGTCTATTCCATATTTGGCTTAAGGAACTTTATCTGTGCTCATTTCAATCTCTGGTTTTATGCAGCACCCCAACTCACCTTTCCCCTAAAGCAAGCATAAGTTGGTTTTCTATATTTGAGACCCTGTTCTGTTTTGGAATTCAGTTCCTGTGTAGCCAAGTTTACATTCTGTGTATTAGTGATATCTTATGATGTTTCTTTTTCTGTGTGACTTATTTCAGTTAGAATCATCGTACCTGAATCCACTCATTATGCTGCTACGGGCCTGATGACATAGATTTCATTGTTGAGTGATACTGCATTGTACGTAAGTACCACAACTTCTTTATCCATTTTTCACTTTCTGTGATATTGAACTTGTACGGTAAATGAGGTTCTTGTAAACAGAGGCGTCCCAAACTTTGGGGTGGCTGTGTCTTTTTGATTTTAATTTCCCTAAGCTATAGGACCATAAGTGGAAGTGCCCTAGGCTCTGTTGCTTTGTTTTTTAGATGTTTCAGGAAACACCATACACTTCTCCCGAGTGTCTGTTGGCAATTTACATCCCGCCCATCAGCATAACAAGGCTCCCAGTTCTCCATGGCCTGTCCTGCCTTTCTGGATTTTACACTTTTTTCAGATGGCCCTTTTGACCGGGGGGAAGTGAGACTTCATTGTAGTGCAGATTTCCTTTGCAAGCTTGCTTGGTTGGCCAAAAAGGGCGTATGCGTTTTTTCCTGAATATATTCAGGAAAAAACGCATACGCCCTTTTTGGCCAAGTGCATCATTGTGGACGTTCTGCCTCTTTTCCTATGCTTTCAATGCAATTCCAGTCTACCTCCTGAAATCGGTTTCCTGCAATTCTGCCCCGCTTTCAAGTCCTCTTGGCAGCCTTACTTCAGTATATTTTTGGACGATAGCTGTCATTTATAACTCTGCAGGTTTGTGAATTACAGTGCCCCTGAGCTCCTTTCTTCAACTCGCTTTCTTTTGAGCTGGCCGCAACACCGCAGGATGGCTTCAGGCCTTAATCTGGTTCCGGCACGGCACGCTGAGCCTTTGGTTAATTCCTCTTCCTGGTGGGAAATGAGAGTTAAATTTGCCCGTCCAGACACCTCCAGCTAGTCTCTCATTGGTTCTCGCTATTCCTGTTCATCTTCCGCAGAAATTGCAAACTGGGCCAAACAGGAGGTTAAAGGCGCTGACTCTCCAAGTGGGGAGAGTGTTAGTAAAGCGTCTGGAATGTTGCACCCGAGTACCAGGGTACGAAAACTGAGACATATTTGAACACGTCTCCCGATCACACGGTTGATCATACTCTAGGTTCCACATGCATGTTTTAGCTGAAGGAAGAATACCTTAAACCTGGAGAGTTGAGACCCGTGTAATGGGTACCATGCAATATGACTTCAAAGGGTCTTCATTTGCTCACCGAACTTCTCCAATCCTATCACTGCTGCGTTTATCCCCCTGTACAGACGCTTGATTCTCTTTTGGACACATAGCAATCCATAGGTTTTAAGATACTTACTAGTCAGGTACATTCTTAGGCATTTAATATGGGGTGTTGAGTCCATTTCGTTGAGCAAGGAGTAGCTCTTGTCTATTCCATATTTGGCTTAAGGAACTTTATCTGTGCTCATTTCAATCTCTGGTTTTATGCAGCACCCCAACTCACCTTTCCCCTAAAGCAAGCATAAGTTGGTTTTCTATATTTGAGACCCTGTTCTGTTTTGGAATTCAGTTCCTGTGTAGCCAAGTTTACATTCTGTGTATTAGTGATATCTTATGATGTTTCTTTTTCTGTGTGACTTATTTCAGTTAGAATCATCGTACCTGAATCCACTCATTATGCTGCTACGGGCCTGATGACATAGATTTCATTGTTGAGTGATACTGCATTGTACGTAAGTACCACAACTTCTTTATCCATTTTTCACTTTCTGTGATATTGAACTTGTACGGTAAATGAGGTTCTTGTAAACAGAGGCGTCCCAAACTTTGGGGTGGCTGTGTCTTTTTGATTTTAATTTCCCTAAGCTATAGGACCATAAGTGGAAGTGCCCTAGGCTCTGTTGCTTTGTTTTTTAGATGTTTCAGGAAACACCATACATTTCTCTCGAGTGTCTGTTGGCAATTTACATCCCGCCCATCAACATAACAAGGCTCCCTGTTCTCCATGGCCTGTCCTGCCTTTCTGGATTTTACACTTTTTTCAGATGGCCCTTTTGACCGGGGGGAAGTGAGACTTCATTGTAGTGCAGATTTCCTTTGCAAGCTTGCTTGGTTGGCCAAAAAGGGCGTATGCGTCTTTTCCTGAATATATTCAGGAAAAAACGCATACGCCCTTTTTGGCCAAGTGCATCATGGTGGACGTTCTGCCTCTTTTCCTATGCTTTCAATGCAATTCCAGTCTACCTCCTGAAATCGGTTTCCTGCAATTCTGCCCCGCTTTCAAGTCCTCTTGGCAGCCTTACTTCAGTATATTTTTGGACGATAGCTGTCATTTATAAGTCTGCAGGTTTGTGAATTACAGTGCCCCTGAGCTCCTTTCTTCAATTCGCTTTCTTTTGAGCTGGCCGCAACACCGCAGGATGGCTTCAGGCCCTAATCTGGTTCCGGCACGGCACGCTGAGCCTTTGGTTAATTCCTCTTCCTGGTGGGAAATGAGAGTTAAATTTGCCCGTCCAGACACCTCCAGCTAGTCTCTCATTGGTTCTCGCTATTCCTGTTCATCTTCCGCAGAAATTGCAAACTGGGCCAAACAGGAGGTTAAAGGCGCTGACTCTCCAAGTGGGGAGAGTGTTAGTAAAGCGTCTGGAATGTTACACCCGAGTACCAGGGGAGGAAAACTGAGACATATTTGAACACGTCTCCCGTTCACACGGTTGATTCTACTCTGGGTTCCACATGCATGTTTTAGCTGAAGGAAGAATACCTTAAACCTGGAGAGTTGAGACCCGTGGAATGGGTACCATGCAATATGACTTCAAAGGGTCTTCATTTGCTCACCGAACCTCTCCAATCCTATCACTGCTGCGTTTATGCCCCTGTACACACACTTGATTCTCTTTTGGAGACATAGCAATCCATAGGTTTTAAGATACTTACTAGTCAGGTACATTCCTAGGCGTTTAATATGGGGTGTTGAGTCCATTTCGTTGAGCAAGGAGTAGCTCTTGTCTATTCCATATTTGGCTTAAGGAACTTTATCTGTGCTCATTTCAATCTCTGGTTTTATGCAGCACCCCAACTCACCTTTCCCCTTAAGCAAGCATAAGTTGGTTTTCTAAATTTGAGACCCTGTTCTGTTTTGGAATTCAGTTCCTGTGTAGCCAAGTTTACATTCCGTGTATTAGTGATATCTTATGATGTTTCTTTTTCTGTGTGACTTATTTCAGTTAGAATCATCGTACCTGAATCCACTCATTATGCTGCTTCGGGCCTGATGACATAGATTTCATTGCTGAGTGATACTGCATTGTACGTAAGTACCACAAGTTCTTTATCCATTTTTCACTTTCTGTGATATTGAACTTGTACGGTAAATGAGGTTCTTGTAAACAGAGGCGTCCCAAACTTTGGGGTGGCTGTGTCTTTTTGATTTTAATTTCCCTAAGCTATAGGTCCATAAGTGGAAGTGCCCTAGGCTCTGTTGCTTTGTTTTTTAGATGTTTCAGGAAACACCATACACTTCTCCCGAGTGTCTGTTGGCAATTTACATCCCGCCCATCAACATAACAAGGCTCCCAGTTCTCCATGGCCTGTCCTGCCTTTCTGGATTTTACACATTTTTCAGATGGCCCTTTTGACCGGGGGGAAGTGAGACTTCATTGTAGTGCAGATTTCCTTTGCAAGCTTGCTTGGTTGGCCGAAAAGGGCGTATGCGTTTTTTACTGAATATATTCAGGAAAAAACGCATACGCCCTTTTTGGCAAAGTGTATCATTGTGGACGTTCTGCCTCTTTTCCTATGCTTTCAATGCAATTCCAGTCTACCTCCTGAAATCGGTTTCCTGCAATTCTGCCCCGCTCTCAAGTCCTCTTGGCAGCCTTACTTCAGTATATTTTTGGACGATAGCTGTCATTTATAAGTCTGCAGGTTTGTGAATTACAGTGCCCCTGAGCTCCTTTCTTCAACTCGCTTTCTTTTGAGCTGGCCGCAACACCGCAGGATGGCTTCAGGCCCTAATCTGGTTCCGGCCCGGCACACTGAGCCTTTGGTTAATTCCTCTTCCTGGTGGGAAATGAGAGTTAAATTTGCCCGTCCAGACACCTCCAGCTAGTCTCTCATTGGTTCTCGCTATTCCTGTTCATCTTCCGCAGAAATTGCAAACTGGGCCAAACAGGAGGTTAAAGGGACTGACTCTCCAAGTCGGGAGGGTGTTAGTAAAGCATCTGGAATGTTGCACCCGAGTACCAGGGTACGAAAACTGAGACGTATTTGAACACGTCTCCCAATCACATGGTTGATCATACTCTAGGTTCCACATGCATGTTTTAGCTGAAGGATGAATACCTTAAATCTGGGTAGTTGAAACCCGTGGAATGGGTACCATGCAATATGACTTCAAAGGGTCTTCATTTGCTCACTGAACCTCTCCAATCCTATCACTGCTGCGTTTATGACCCTGTACACATGCTTGATTCTCTTTCGGAGACATAGCAATCCATAGGTTTTAAGATACTTACTAGTCAGGTACATTCTTAAGCGTTTAATATGCGGTGTTGAGTCCATTTCGTTGAGCAAGGAGTAGCTCTTGTCTATTCCATATTTGGCTTAAGGAACTTTATCTGTGCTCATTTCAATCTCTGGTTTTATGCAGCACCCCAAGTCACCTTTACCCTTAAGCAAGCATAAGTTGGTTTTCTAAATTTGAGACCCTGTTCTGTTCTGTAATTCAGTTCCTGTGTAGCCAAGTTTACATTCCATGTATTACTGATATCTTATGATGTTTCTTTTCATGTGTGACTTATTTCAGTTAGAATCGTCATACCTGAATCCACTCATTGTGCTGCTAAGGGCCTGATGACATAGATTTCTTTGCTGAGTGATATTGCTTTGTAAGTAAATACCACAACTTCTTTATCCATTTTTCACTTTCTGCGATGTTGAACTTGTACTGTAAACGAGGTTCTTGTAAACAGAGGCGTCCCAAACTTTGGGGTGGCTGTGTGTTTTTGATTTTAATTTCCCTAAGCTATAGGACCATAAGTGGAAGTGCCCTAGGCTCTGTTGCTTTGTTTTTTAGATGTTTCAGGAAACACCGTACACTTCTCCCGAGTGTCTGTTTGCAATTTACATCCCGCCCATCAGCATAACAAGGCTCCCAGTTCTCCATGGCCTGTCCTGCCTTTCTGGATTTTACACTTTTTTCAGATGGCCCTTTTGACCGGGGGGAAGTGAGACTTCATTGTAGTGCAGATTTCCTTTGCAAGCTTGCTTGGTTGGCCAAAAAGGGCGTATGCGTTTTTTCCTGAATATATTCAGGAAAAAACGCATACGCCCTTTTTGGCCAAGTGCATCATTGTGGACGTTCTGCCTCTTTTCCTATGCTTTCAATGCAATTCCAGTCTACCTCCTGAAATCGGTTTCCTGCAATTCTGCCCCGCTTTCAAGTCCTCTTGGCAGCCTTACTTCAGTATATTTTTGGACGATAGCTGTCATTTATAACTCTGCAGGTTTGTGAATTACAGTGCCCCTGAGCTCCTTTCTTCAACTCGCTTTCTTGTGACATGGCCGCAACACCGCAGGATGGCTTCAGGCCCTAATCTGGTTCCGGCACGGCACGCTGAGCCTTTGGTTAATTCCTCTTCCTGGTGGGAAATGAGAGTTAAATTTGCCCGTCCAGACACCTCCAGCTAGTCTCTCATTGGTTCTCGCTATTCCTGTTCATCTTCCGCAGAAATTGCAAACTGGGCCAAACAGGAGGTTAAAGGGACTGACTCTCCAAGTCGGGAGGGTGTTAGTAAAGCGTCTGGAAAGTTGCACCCGAGTACCAGGGTACGAAAACTGAGACATATTTGAACACGTTTCCCGATCAGATGGTTGATCATACTCTAGTTTCCACATGCATGTTTTCGCTGAAGGTAGAATACCTTAAACCTGGAGAGTTGAGACCCGTGTAATGGGTACCATGCAATATGACTTCAAAGGGTCTTCATTTGCTCACCGAACTTCTCCAATCCTATCACTGCTGCGTTTATCCCCCTGTACAGACGCTTGATTCTCTTTTGGAGACATAGCAATCCATAGGTTTTAAGATACTTACTAGTCAGGTACATTCTTAGGCATTTAATATGGGGTGTTGAGTCCATTTCGTTGAGCAAGGAGTAGCTCTTGTCTATTCCATATTTGGCTTAAGGAACTTTATCTGTGCTCATTTCAATCTCTGGTTTTATGCAGCACCCCAACTCACCTTTCCCCTAAAGCAAGCATAAGTTGGTTTTCTATATTTGAGACCCTGTTCTGTTTTGGAATTCAGTTCCTGTGTAGCCAAGTTTACATTCTGTGTATTAGTGATATCTTATGATGTTTCTTTTTCTGTGTGACTTATTTCAGTTAGAATCATCGTACCTGAATCCACTCATTATGCTGCTACGGGCCTGATGACATAGATTTCATTGTTGAGTGATACTGCATTGTACGTAAGTACCACAACTTCTTTATCCATTTTTCACTTTCTGTGATATTGAACTTGTACGGTAAATGAGGTTCTTGTAAACAGAGGCGTCCCAAACTTTGGGGTGGCTGTGTCTTTTTGATTTTAATTTCCCTAAGCTATAGGACCATAAGTGGAAGTGCCCTAGGCTCTGTTGCTTTGTTTTTTAGATGTTTCAGGAAACACCATACACTTCTCCCGAGTGTCTGTTGGCAATTTACATCCCGCCCATCAGCATAACAAGGCTCCCAGTTCTCCATGGCCTGTCCTGCCTTTCTGGATTTTACACTTTTTTCAGATGGCCCTTTTGACCGGGGGGAAGTGAGACTTCATTGTAGTGCAGATTTCCTTTGCAAGCTTGCTTGGTTGGCCAAAAAGGGCGTATGCGTTTTTTCCTGAATATATTCAGGAAAAAACGCATACGCCCTTTTTGGCCAAGTGCATCATTGTGGACGTTCTGCCTCTTTTCCTATGCTTTCAATGCAATTCCAGTCTACCTCCTGAAATCGGTTTCCTGCAATTCTGCCCCGCTTTCAAGTCCTCTTGGCAGCCTTACTTCAGTATATTTTTGGACGATAGCTGTCATTTATAACTCTGCAGGTTTGTGAATTACAGTGCCCCTGAGCTCCTTTCTTCAACTCGCTTTCTTTTGAGCTGGCCGCAACACCGCAGGATGGCTTCAGGCCTTAATCTGGTTCCGGCACGGCACGCTGAGCCTTTGGTTAATTCCTCTTCCTGGTGGGAAATGAGAGTTAAATTTGCCCGTCCAGACACCTCCAGCTAGTCTCTCATTGGTTCTCGCTATTCCTGTTCATCTTCCGCAGAAATTGCAAACTGGGCCAAACAGGAGGTTAAAGGCGCTGACTCTCCAAGTGGGGAGAGTGTTAGTAAAGCGTCTGGAATGTTGCACCCGAGTACCAGGGTACGAAAACTGAGACATATTTGAACACGTCTCCCGATCACACGGTTGATCATACTCTAGGTTCCACATGCATGTTTTAGCTGAAGGAAGAATACCTTAAACCTGGAGAGTTGAGACCCGTGTAATGGGTACCATGCAATATGACTTCAAAGGGTCTTCATTTGCTCACCGAACTTCTCCAATCCTATCACTGCTGCGTTTATCCCCCTGTACAGACGCTTGATTCTCTTTTGGACACATAGCAATCCATAGGTTTTAAGATACTTACTAGTCAGGTACATTCTTAGGCATTTAATATGGGGTGTTGAGTCCATTTCGTTGAGCAAGGAGTAGCTCTTGTCTATTCCATATTTGGCTTAAGGAACTTTATCTGTGCTCATTTCAATCTCTGGTTTTATGCAGCACCCCAACTCACCTTTCCCCTAAAGCAAGCATAAGTTGGTTTTCTATATTTGAGACCCTGTTCTGTTTTGGAATTCAGTTCCTGTGTAGCCAAGTTTACATTCTGTGTATTAGTGATATCTTATGATGTTTCTTTTTCTGTGTGACTTATTTCAGTTAGAATCATCGTACCTGAATCCACTCATTATGCTGCTACGGGCCTGATGACATAGATTTCATTGTTGAGTGATACTGCATTGTACGTAAGTACCACAACTTCTTTATCCATTTTTCACTTTCTGTGATATTGAACTTGTACGGTAAATGAGGTTCTTGTAAACAGAGGCGTCCCAAACTTTGGGGTGGCTGTGTCTTTTTGATTTTAATTTCCCTAAGCTATAGGACCATAAGTGGAAGTGCCCTAGGCTCTGTTGCTTTGTTTTTTAGATGTTTCAGGAAACACCATACACTTCTCCCGAATGTCTGTTGGCAATTTACATCCCGCCCATCAGCATAACAAGGCTCCCAGTTCTCCATGGCCTGTCCTGCCTTTCTGGATTTTACACTTTTTTCAGATGGCCCTTTTGACCGGGGGGAAGTGAGACTTCATTGTAGTGCAGATTTCCTTTGCAAGCTTGCTTGGTTGGCCAAAAAGGGCGTATGCGTTTTTTCCTGAATATATTCAGGAAAAAACGCATACGCCCTTTTTGGCCAAGGGCATCATTGTGGACGTTCTGCCTCTTTTCCTATGCTTTCAATGCAATTCCAGTCTACCTCCTGAAATCGGTTTCCTGCAATTCTGCCCCGCTTTCAAGTCCTCTTGGCAGCCTTACTTCAGTATATTTTTGGACGATAGCTGTCATTTATAACTCTGCAGGTTTGTGAATTACAGTGCCCCTGAGCTCCTTTCTTCAACTCGCTTTCTTTTGAGCTGGCCGCAACACCGCAGGATGGCTTCAGGCCCTAATCTGGTTCCGGCACGGCACGCTGAGCCTTTGGTTAATTCCTCTTCCTGGTGGGAAATGAGAGTTAAATTTGCCCGTCCAGACACCTCCAGCTAGTCTCTCATTGGTTCTCGCTATTCCTGTTCATCTTCCGCAGAAATTGCAAACTGGGCCAAACAGGAGGTTAAAGGCGCTGACTCTCCAAGTGGGGAGAGTGTTAGTAAAGCGTCTGGAATGTTGCACCCGAGTACCAGGGTACAAAAACTGAGACATATTTGAACACGTCTCCCGATCACATGGTTGATCATACTCTAGGTTCCACATGCATGTTTTACCTGAAGGAAGAATACCTTAAAACTGGGTAGTTGAAACCCGTGGAATGGGTACCATGCAATATGACTTCAAAGGGTCTTCATTTGCTCACTGAACCTCTCCAATCCTATCACTGCTGCGTTTATGCCCCTGTACACATGCTTGATTCTCTTTCGGAGACATAGCAATCCATAGGTTTTAAGATACTTACTAGTCAGGTACATTCTTAGGCGTTTAATATGCGGTGTTGAGTCCATTTCGTTGAGCAAGGAGTAGCTCTTGTCTATTCCATATTTGGCTTAAGGAACTTTATCTGTGCTCATTTCAATCTCTGGTTTTATGCAGCACCCCAACTCACCTTTACCCTTAAGCAAGCATAAGTTGGTTTTCTAAATTTGAGACCCTGTTCTGTTCTGTAATTCAGTTCCTGTGTAGCCAAGTTTACATTCCGTGTATTACTGATATCTTATGATGTTTCTTTTTCTGTGTGACTTATTTCAGTTAGAATCATCATACCTGAATCCACTCATTGTGCTGCTAAGGGCCTGATGACATAGATTTCATTGCTGAGTGATATTGCTTTGTAAGTAAATACCACAACTTCTTTATCCATTTTTCACTTTCTGCGATGTTGAACTTGTACTGTAAACGAGGTTCTTGTAAACAGAGGCGTCCCAAACTTTGGGGTGGCTGTGTCTTTTTGATTTTAATTTCCCTAATCTATAGGACCATAAGTGGAAGTGCCCTAGGCTCTGTTGCTTTGTTTTTTAGATGTTTCAGGAAACACCATACACTTCTCCGGAGTGTCTGTTGGCAATTTACATCCCTCCCATCAGCATAAAAAGGCTCCCAGTTCTCCATGGCCTGTCCTGCCTTTCTGGATTTTACACTTTTTTCAGATGGCCCTTTTGACCGGGGGGAAGTGAGACTTCATTGTAGTGCAGATTTCCTTTGCAAGCTTGCTTGGTTGGCCAAAAAGGGCGTATGCGTTTTTTCCTGAATATATTCAGGAAAAAACGCATACGCCCTTTTTGGCCAAGTGCATCATTGTGGACGTTCTGCCTCTTTTCCTATGCTTTCAATGCAATTCCAGTCTACCTCCTGAAATCGGTTTCCTGCAATTCTGCCCCGCTTTCAAGTCCTCTTGGCAGCCTTACTTCAGTATATCTTTGGACGATAGCTGTCATTTATAACTCTGCAGGTTTGTGAATTACAGTGCCCCTGAGCTCCTTTCTTCAACTCGCTTTCTTTTGAGCTGGCCGCAACACCGCAGGATGGCTTCAGGCCCTAATCTGGTTCCGGCACGGCACGCTGAGCCTTTGGTTATTTCCTCCTCCTGGTGGGAAATGAGAGTTAAATTTGCCCGTCCAGACACCTCCAGCTAGTCTCTCATTGGTTCTCCCTATTCCTGTTCATCTTCCGCAGAAATTGCAAACTGGGCCAAACAGGAGGTTAAAGGGACTGACTCTCCAAGTCGGGAGGGTGTTAGTAAAGCGTCTGGAATGTTGCACCCGAGTACCAGGGTATGAAAACTGAGGCATATTTGAACACGTTTCCCGATCACATGGTTGATCGTACTCTAGGTTCCACATGCATGTTTTAGCTGAAGGAAGAATACCTTAAACCTGGGTAGTTGAAACCCGTGGAATGGTTACTATGCAATATGACTTCAAAGGGTCTTCATTTGCTCACCGAACCTCTCCAATCCTATCACTGCTGCGTTTATGCCCCTGTACACATGCTTGATTCTCTTTCGGAGACATAGCAATCCATAGGTTTTAAGATACTTACTAGTCAGGTACATTCTTAGGCGTTTAATATGCGGTGTTGAGTCCATTTCGTTGAGCAAGGAGTAGCTCTTGTCTATTCCATATTTGGCTTAAGGAACTTTATCTGTGCTCATTTCAATCTTTGGTTTTATGCAGCACCCCAACTCACCTTTCCCCTTAAGCAAGCATAAGTTGGTTTTCTAAATTTGAGACCCTGTTCTGTTCTGTAATTCAGTTCCTGTGTAGCCAAGTTTACATTCCGTGTATTACTGATATCTTATGATGTTTCTTTTTCTGTGTGACTTATTTCAGTTAGAATCATCGTACCTGAATCCACTCATTATGCTGCTACGGGCCTGATGACATAGATTTCATTGTTGAGTGATACTGCATTGTACGTAAGTACCACAACTTCTTTATCCATTTTTCACTTTCTGTGATATTGAACTTGTACGGTAAATGAGGTTCTTGTAAACAGAGGCGTCCCAAACTTTGGGGTGGCTGTGTCTTTTTGATTTTAATTTCCCTAAGCTATAGGACCATAAGTGGAAGTGCCCTAGGCTCTGTTGCTTTGTTTTTTAGATGTTTCAGGAAACACCATACACTTCTCCCGAGTGGCTGTTGGCAATTTACATCCCGCCCATCAGCATAACAAGGCTCCCAGTTCTCCATGGCCTGTCCTGCCTTTCTGGATTTTACACTTTATTCAGATGGCCCTTTTGACCGGGGGGAAGTGAGACTTCATTGTAGTGCAGATTTCCTTTGCAAGCTTGCTTGGTTGGCCAAAAAGGGCGTATGCGTTTTTTCCTGAATATATTCAGGAAAAAACGCATACGCCCTTTTTGGCCAAGTGCATCATTGTGGACGTTCTGCCTCTTTTCCTATGCTTTCAATGCAATTCCAGTCTACCTCCTGAAATCGGATTCCTGCAATTCTGCCCCGCTTTCAAGTCCTCTTGGCAGCCTTACTTCAGTATATTTTTGGACGATAGCTGTCATTTATAACTCTGCAGGTTTGTGAATTACAGTGCCCCTGAGCTCCTTTCTTCAACTCGCTTTCTTTTGAGCTGGCCGCAACACCGCAGGATGGCTTCAGGCCCTAATCTGGTTCCGGCACGGCAAGCTGAGCCTTTGGTTAATTCCTCTTCCTGGTGGGAAATGAGAGTTAAATTTGCCCGTCCAGACACCTCCAGCTAGTCTCTCATTGGTTCTCGCTATTCCTGTTCATCTTCCACAGAAATTGCAACCTGGGCCAAACAGGAGGTTAAAGGGACTGACTCTCCAAGTCGGGAGGGTGTTAGTAAAGCGTCTGGAATGTTGCACCCGAGTACCAGGGTACGAAAACTGAGACATATTTGAACACGTTTCCCGATCACATGGTTGATCATACTCTAGTTTCCACATGCATGTTTTAGCTGAAGGTAGAATACCTTAAACCTGGGTAGTTGAAACCCGTGGAATGGGTACCATGCAATATGACTTCAAAGGGTCTTCATTTGCTCACCGAACCTCTCCAATCCTATCACTGCTGCGTTTATGCCCCTGTACACATGCTTGATTCTCTTTTGGAGACATAGCAATCCATAGGTTTTAAGATACTTACTAGTCAGGTACATTCTTAGGCGTTTAATATGCGGTGTTGAGTCCATTTCGTTGAGCAAGGAGTAGCTCTTATCTATTCCATATTTGGCTTAAGGAACTTTATCTGTGCTCATTTCAATCTCTGGTTTTATGCAGCACCCCAACTCACCTTTCCCCTTAAGCAAGCATAAGTTGGTTTTCTAAATTTGAGACCCTGTTCTGTTCTGTAATTCAGTTCCTGTGTAGCCAAGTTTACATTCCGTGTATTACTGATATCTTATGATGTTTCTTTTTCTGTGTGACTTATTTCAGTTAGAATCATCATACCTGAATCCACTCATTGTGCTGCTATTGGCCTGATGACATGGATTTCATTGCTGAGTGATATTGCTTTGTAAGTAAATACCACAACTTCTTTATCCATTTTTCACTTTCTGCGATGTTGAACTTGTACTGTAAACGAGGTTCTTGTAAACAGAGGCGTCCCAAACTTTGGGGTGGCTGTGTCTTTTTGATTTTAATTTCCCTAAGCTATAGGACCATAAGTGGAAGTGCCCTAGGCTCTGTTGCTTTGTTTTTTAGATGTTTCAGGAAACACCATACACTTCTCCCGAGTGTCTGTTGGCAATTTACATCCCGCCCATCAGCATAACAAGGCTCCCAGTTCTCCATGGCCTGTCCTGCCTTTCTGGATTTTACACTTTTTTCAGATGGCCCTTTTGACCGGGGGGAAGTGAGACTTCATTGTAGTGCAGATTTCCTTTGCAAGCTTGCTTGGTTGGCCAAAAAGGGCGTATGTGTTTTTTCCTGAATATATTCAGGAAAAAACGCATACGCCCTTTTTGGCCAAGTGCATCATTGTGGACGTTCTGCCTCTTTTCCTATGCTTTCAATGCAATTCCAGTCTACCTCCTGAAATCGGTTTCCTGCAATTCTGCCCCGCTTTCAAGTCCTCTTGGCAGCCTTACTTCAGTATATTTTTGGACGATAGCTGTCATTTATAACTCTGCAGGTTTGTGAATTACAGTGCCCCTGAGCTCCTTTCTTCAACTCGCTTTCTTTTGATCTGGCCGCAACACCGCAGGATGGCTTCAGGCCCTAATCTGGTTCCGGCACGGCACACTGAGCCTTTGGTTAATTCCTCTTCCTGGTGGGAAATGAGAGTTAAATTTGCCCGTCCAGACACCTCCAGCTAGTCTCTCATTGGTTCTCGCTATTCCTGTTCATCTTCCGCAGAAATTGCAAACTGGGCCAAACAGGAGGTTAAAGGGACTGACTCTCCAAGTCGGGAGGGTGTTAGTAAAGCGTCTGGAATGTTGCACCCGAGTACCAGGGTACGAAAACTGAGACATATTTGAACATGTCTCCCGATCACATGGTTGATCATACTCTAGGTTCCACATGCATGTTTTAGCTGAAGGAAGAATACCTTAAACCTGGGTAGTTGAAACCCGTGGAATGGGTACCATGCAATATGACTTCAAAGGGTCTTCATTTGCTCACCGAACCTCTCCAATCCTATCACTGCTGCGTTTATGCCCCTGTACACATGCTTGATTCTCTTTTGGAGACATAGCAATCCATAGGTTTTAAGATACTAGTCAGGTACATTCTTAGGCATTTAATATGCGGTGTTGAGTCCATTTCGTTGAGCAAGGAGTAGCTCTTGTCTATTCCATATTTGGCTTAAGGAACTTTATCTGTGTTCATTTCAATCTCTGGTTTTATGCAGCACCCCAACTCACCTTTCCCCTTAAGCAAGCATAAGTTGGTTTTCTAAATTTGAGACCCTGTTCTGTTCTGTAATTCAGTTCCTGTGTAGCCAAGTTTACATTCCGTGTATTACTGATATCTTATGATGTTTCTTTTTCTGTGTGACTTATTTCAGTTAGAATCATCGTACCTGAATCCACTCATTATGCTGCTACGGGCCTGATGACATAGATTTCATTGTTGAGTGATACTGCATTGTACGTAAGTACCACAACTTCTTTATCCATTTTTCACTTTCTGTGATATTGAACTTGTACGGTAAATGAGGTTCTTGTAAACAGAGGCGTCCCAAACTTTGGGGTGGCTGTGTCTTTTTGATTTTAATTTCCCTAAGCTATAGGACCATAAGTGGAAGTGCCCTAGGCTCTGTTGCTTTGTTTTTTAGATGTTTCAGGAAACACCATACACTTCTCCCGAGTGGCTGTTGGCAATTTACATCCCGCCCATCAGCATAACAAGGCTCCCAGTTCTCCATGGCCTGTCCTGCCTTTCTGGATTTTACACTTTATTCAGATGGCCCTTTTGACCGGGGGGAAGTGAGACTTCATTGTAGTGCAGATTTCCTTTGCAAGCTTGCTTGGTTGGCCAAAAAGGGCGTATGCGTTTTTTCCTGAATATATTCAGGAAAAAACGCATACGCCCTTTTTGGCCAAGTGCATCATTGTGGACGTTCTGCCTCTTTTCCTATGCTTTCAATGCAATTCCAGTCTACCTCCTGAAATCGGATTCCTGCAATTCTGCCCCGCTTTCAAGTCCTCTTGGCAGCCTTACTTCAGTATATTTTTGGACGATAGCTGTCATTTATAACTCTGCAGGTTTGTGAATTACAGTGCCCCTGAGCTCCTTTCTTCAACTCGCTTTCTTTTGAGCTGGCCGCAACACCGCAGGATGGCTTCAGGCCCTAATCTGGTTCCGGCACGGCAAGCTGAGCCTTTGGTTAATTCCTCTTCCTGGTGGGAAATGAGAGTTAAATTTGCCCGTCCAGACACCTCCAGCTAGTCTCTCATTGGTTCTCGCTATTCCTGTTCATCTTCCACAGAAATTGCAACCTGGGCCAAACAGGAGGTTAAAGGGACTGACTCTCCAAGTCGGGAGGGTGTTAGTAAAGCGTCTGGAATGTTGCACCCGAGTACCAGGGTACGAAAACTGAGACATATTTGAACACGTTTCCCGATCACATGGTTGATCATACTCTAGTTTCCACATGCATGTTTTAGCTGAAGGTAGAATACCTTAAACCTGGGTAGTTGAAACCCGTGGAATGGGTACCATGCAATATGACTTCAAAGGGTCTTCATTTGCTCACCGAACCTCTCCAATCCTATCACTGCTGCGTTTATGCCCCTGTACACATGCTTGATTCTCTTTTGGAGACATAGCAATCCATAGGTTTTAAGATACTTACTAGTCAGGTACATTCTTAGGCGTTTAATATGCGGTGTTGAGTCCATTTCGTTGAGCAAGGAGTAGCTCTTATCTATTCCATATTTGGCTTAAGGAACTTTATCTGTGCTCATTTCAATCTCTGGTTTTATGCAGCACCCCAACTCACCTTTCCCCTTAAGCAAGCATAAGTTGGTTTTCTAAATTTGAGACCCTGTTCTGTTCTGTAATTCAGTTCCTGTGTAGCCAAGTTTACATTCCGTGTATTACTGATATCTTATGATGTTTCTTTTTCTGTGTGACTTATTTCAGTTAGAATCATCATACCTGAATCCACTCATTGTGCTGCTATTGGCCTGATGACATGGATTTCATTGCTGAGTGATATTGCTTTGTAAGTAAATACCACAACTTCTTTATCCATTTTTCACTTTCTGCGATGTTGAACTTGTACTGTAAACGAGGTTCTTGTAAACAGAGGCGTCCCAAACTTTGGGGTGGCTGTGTCTTTTTGATTTTAATTTCCCTAAGCTATAGGACCATAAGTGGAAGTGCCCTAGGCTCTGTTGCTTTGTTTTTTAGATGTTTCAGGAAACACCATACACTTCTCCCGAGTGTCTGTTGGCAATTTACATCCCGCCCATCAGCATAACAAGGCTCCCAGTTCTCCATGGCCTGTCCTGCCTTTCTGGATTTTACACTTTTTTCAGATGGCCCTTTTGACCGGGGGGAAGTGAGACTTCATTGTAGTGCAGATTTCCTTTGCAAGCTTGCTTGGTTGGCCAAAAAGGGCGTATGCGTTTTTTCCTGAATATATTCAGGAAAAAACGCATACGCCCTTTTTGGCCAAGTGCATCATTGTGGACGTTCTGCCTCTTTTCCTATGCTTTCAATGCAATTCCAGTCTACCTCCTGAAATCGGTTTCCTGCAATTCTGCCCCGCTTTCAAGTCCTCTTGGCAGCCTTACTTCAGTATATTTTTGGACGATAGCTGTCATTTATAACTCTGCAGTTTTGTGAATTACAGTGCCCCTGAGCTCCTTTCTTCAACTCGCTTTCTTGTGACCTGGCCGCAACACCGCAGGATGGCTTCAGGCCCTAATCTGGTTCCGGCACGGCACGCTGAGCCTTTGGTTAATTCCTCTTCCTGGTGGGAAATGAGAGTTAAATTTGCCCGTCCAGACACCTCCAGCTAGTCTCTCATTGGTTCTCGCTATTCCTGTTCATCTTCCGCAGAAATTGCAAACTGGGCCAAACAGGAGGTTAAAGGGACTGACTCTCCAAGTCGGGAGGGTGTTAGTAAAGCGTCTGGAAAGTTGCACCCGAGTACCAGGGTACGAAAACTGAGACATATTTGAACACGTTTCCCGATCACATGGTTGATCATACTCTAGTTTCCACATGCATGTTTTCGCTGAAGGTAGAATACCTTAAACCTGGGTAGTTGAAACCCGTGGAATGGGTACTATGCAATATGACTTCAAAGGGTCTTCATTTGCTCACCGAACTTCTCCAATCCTATCACTGCTGCATTTATACCCCTGTACAGACGCTTGATTTTCTTTTGGAGACATAGCAATCCATAGGTTTTAAGATACTTACTAGTCAGGTACATTCTTAGGCGTTTAATATGGGGTGTTGAGTCCATTTCGTTGAGGAAGGAGTAGCTCTTGTCTATTCCATATTTGGCTTAAGGAACTTTATCTGTGCTCATTTCAATCTCTGGTTTTATGCAGCACCCCAACTCACCTTTACCCTTAAGCAAGCATAAGTTGGTTTTCTAAATTTGAGACCCTGTTCTGTTTTGGAATTCAGTTCCTGTGTAGCCAAGTTTACATTCTGTGTATTAGTGATATCTTATGATGTTTCTTTTTCTGTGTGACTTATTTCAGTTAGAATCATCGTACCTGAATCCACTCATTATGCTGCTACGGGCCTGATGACATAGATTTCATTGTTGAGTGATACTGCATTGTACGTAAGTACCACAACTTCTTTATCCATTTTTCACTTTCTGTGATATTGAACTTGTACGGTAAATGAGGTTCTTGTAAACAGAGGCGTCCCAAACTTTGGGGTGGCTGTGTCTTTTTGATTTTAATTTCCCTAAGCTATAGGACCATAAGTGGAAGTGCCCTAGGCTCTGTTGCTTTGTTTTTTAGATGTTTCAGGAAACACCATACACTTCTCCCGAGTGTCTGTTGGCAATTTACATCCCGCCCATCAGCATAACAAGGCTCCCAGTTCTCCATGGCCTGTCCTGCCTTTCTGGATTTTACACTTTTTTCAGATGGCCCTTTTGACCGGGGGGATGTGAGACTTCATTGTAGTGCAGATTTCCTTTGCAAGCTTGCTTGGTTGGCCAAAAAGTGCGTATGCGTTTTTTCCTGAATATATTCAGGAAAAAACGCATACGCCCTTTTTGGCCAAGTGCATCATTGTGGACGTTCTGCCTCTTTTCCTATGCTTTCAATGCAATTCCAGTCTACCTCCTGAAATCGGTTTCCTGCAATTCTGCACCGCTTTCAAGTCCTCTTGGCAGCCTTACTTCAGTATATTTTTGGACGATAGCTGTCATTTATAACTCTTCAGGTTTGTGAATTACAGTGCCCCTGAGCTCCTTTCTTCAACTCGCTTTCTTTTGAGCTGGCCGCAACACCGCAGGATGGCTTCAGGCCCTAATCTGGTTCCGGCACGGCACGCTGAGCCTTTGGTTAATTCCTCTTCCTGGTGGGAAATGAGAGTTAAATTTGCCCGTCCAGACACCTCCAGCTAGTCTCTCATTGGTTCTCGCTATTCCTGTTCATCTTCCGCAGAAATTGCAAACTGGGCCAAACAGGAGGTTAAAGGGACTGACTCTCCAAGTCGGTAGGGTGTTAGTAAAGCGTCTGGAATGTTGCACCCGAGTACCAGGGGAGGAAAACTGAGACATATTTGAACACATCTCCCGTTCACACGGTTGATCATACTCTGGGTTCCACATGCATGTTTTAGCTGAAGGAAGAATACCTTAAACCTGGAGAGTTGAGACCCGTGTAATGGGTACCATGCAATATGACTTCAAAGGGTCTTCATTTGCTCACCGAACTTCTCCAATCCTATCACTGCTGCGTTTATCCCCCTGTACAGACGCTTGATTCTCTTTTGGAGACATAGCAATCCATAGGTTTTAAGATACTTACTAGTCAGGTACATTCTTAGGCATTTAATATGGGGTGTTGAGTCCATTTCGTTGAGCAAGGAGTAGCTCTTGTCTATTCCATATTTGGCTTAAGGAAATTTATCTGTGCTCATTTCAATCTCTGGTTTTATGCAGCACCCCAACTCACCTTTCCCCTTAAGCAAGCATAAGTTGGTTTTCTAAATTTGAGACCCTGTTCTGTTTTGGAATTCAGTTCCTGTGTAGCCAAGTTTACATTCTGTGTATTAGTGATATCTTATGATGTTTCTTTTTCTGTGTGACTTATTTCAGTTAGAATCATCGTACCTGAATCCACTCATTATGCTGCTACGGGCCTGATGACATAGATTTCATTGTTGAGTGATACTGCATTGTACGTAAGTACCACAACTTCTTTATCCATTTTTCACTTTCTGTGATATTGAACTTGTACGGTAAATGAGGTTCTTGTAAACAGAGGCGTCCCAAACTTTGGGGTGGCTGTGTCTTTTTGATTTTAATTTCCCTAAGCTATAGGACCATAAGTGGAAGTGCCCTAGGCTCTGTTGCTTTGTTTTTTAGATGTTTCAGGAAACACCATACACTTCTCCCGAGTGTCTGTTGGCAATTTACATCCCGCCCATCAGCATAACAAGGCTCCCAGTTCTCCATGGCCTGTCCTGCCTTTCTGGATTTTACACTTTTTTCAGATGGCCCTTTTGACCGGGGGGAAGTGAGACTTCATTGTAGTGCAGATTTCCTTTGCAAGCTTGCTTGGTTGGCCAAAAAGGGCGTATGCGTTTTTTCCTGAATATATTCAGGAAAAAACGCATACGCCCTTTTTGGCCAAGTGCATCATTGTGGACGTTCTGCCTCTTTTCCTATGCTTTCAATGCAATTCCAGTCTACCTCCTGAAATCGGTTTCCTGCAATTCTGCACCGCTTTCAAGTCCTCTTGGCAGCCTTACTTCAGTATATTTTTGGACGATAGCTGTCATTTATAACTCTGCAGGTTTGTGAATTACAGTGCCCCTGAGCTCCTTTCTTCAACTCGCTTTCTTTTGAGCTGGCCGCAACACCACAGGATGGCTTCAGGCCCTAATCTGGTTCCGGCACGGCACGCTGAGCCTTTGGTTAATTCCTCTTCCTGGTGGGAAATGAGAGTTAAATTTGCCCGTCCAGACACCTCCAGCTAGTCTCTCATTGGTTCTCGCTATTCCTGTTCATCTTCCGCAGAAATTGCAAACTGGGCCAAACAGGAGGTTAAAGGGACTGACTCTCCAAGTCGGGACGGTGTTAGTAAAGCGTCTGGAATGTTGCACCCGAGTACCAGGGGAGGAAAACTGAGACATATTTGAACACATCTCCCGTTCACACGGTTGATCATACTCTGGGTTCCACATGCATGTTTTAGCTGAAGGAAGAATACCTTAAACCTGGAGAGTTGAGACCCGTGGAATGGGTACCATGCAATATGACTTCAAAGGGTCTTCATTTGCTCACCGAACTTCTCCAATCCTATCACTGCTGCGTTTATCCCCCTGTACAGACGCTTGATTCTCTTTTGGAGACATAGCAATCCATAGGTTTTAAGATACTTACTAGTCAGGTACATTCTTAGGCATTTAATATGGGGTGTTGAGTCCATTTCGTTGAGCAAGGAGTAGCTCTTGTCTATTCCATATTTGGCTTAAGGAACTTTATCTGTGCTCATTTCAATCTCTGGTTTTATGCAGCACCCCAACTCACCTTTCCCCTTAAGCAAGCATAAGTTGGTTTTCTAAATTTGAGACCCTGTTCTGTTTTGGAATTCAGTTCCTGTGTAGCCAAGTTTACATTCTGTGTATTAGTGATATCTTATGATGTTTCTTTTTCTGTGTGACTTATTTCAGTTAGAATCATCGTACCTGAATCCACTCATTATGCTGCTACGGGCCTGATGACATAGATTTCATTGTTGAGTGATACTGCATTGTACGTAAGTACCACAACTTCTTTATCCATTTTTCACTTTCTGTGATATTGAACTTGTACGGTAAATGAGGTTCTTGTAAACAGAGGCGTCCCAAACTTTGGGGTGGCTGTGTCTTTTTGATTTTAATTTCCCTAAGCTATAGGACCATAAGTGGAAGTGCCCTAGGCTCTGTTGCTTTGTTTTTTAGATGTTTCAGGAAACACCATACACTTCTCCCGAGTGGCTGTTGGCAATTTACGTCCCTCCCATCAGCATAAAAAGGCTCCCAGTTCTCCATGGCCTGTCCTGCCTTTCTGGATTTTACACTTTTTTCAGATGGCCCTTTTGACCGGGGGGAAGTGAGACTTCATTGTAGTGCAGATTTCCTTTGCAAGCTTGCTTGGTTGGCCAAAAAGGGCGTATGCGTTTTTTCCTGAATATATTCAGGAAAAAACGCATACGCCCTTTTTGGCCAAGTGCATCATTGTGGACGTTCTGCCTCTTTTCCTATGCTTTCAATGCAATTCCAGTCTACCTCCTGAAATCGGTTTCCTGCAATTCTGCCCCGCTTTCAAGTCCTCTTGGCAGCCTTACTTCAGTATATTTTTGATCGATAGCTGTCATTTATAACTCTGCAGGTTTGTGAATTACAGTGCCCCTGAGCTCCTTTCTTCAACTCGCTTTCTTTTGAGCTGGCCGCAACACCGCAGGATGGCTTCAGGCCCTAATCTTGTTCCGGCACGGCACGCTGAGCCTTTGGTTATTTCCTCTTCCTGGTGGGAAATGAGAGTTAAATTTGCCCGTCCAGACACCTCCAGCTAGTCTCTCATTGGTTCTCCCTATTCCTGTTCATCTTCCGCAGAAATTGCAAACTGGGCCAAACAGGAGGTTAAAGGCGCTGACTCTCCAAGTCGGGAGAGTGTTAGTAAAGTGTCAGGAATGTTGCACCCGAGTATCAGGGGACCAAAACTGAGACATATTTGAACACGTCTCCGTTCACACGGTTGATCATACTCTGGGTTCCACATGCATGTTTTAGCTGAAGGAAGAATACCTTAAACCTGGAGAGTTGAGACCCGTGGAATGGGTACCATGCAATATGACTTCAAAGGGTCTTCATTTGCTCACCGAACCTCTCCAATCCTATCACTGCTGCGTTTATGCCCCTGTACACATGCTTGATTCTCTTTCGGAGACATAGCAATCCATAGGTTTTAAGATACTTACTAGTCAGGTACATTCTTAGGCGTTTAATATGCGGTGTTGAGTCCATTTCGTTGAGCAAGGAGTAGCTCTTGTCTATTCCATATTTGGCTTAAGGAACTTTATCTGTGCTCATTTCAATCTCTGGTTTTATGCAGCACCCCAACTCACCTTTACCCTTAAGCAAGCATAAGTTGGTTTTCTAAATTTGAGACCCTGTTCTGTTCTGTAATTCAGTTCCTGTGTAGCCAAGTTTACATTCCGTGTATTACTGATATCTTATGATGTTTCTTTTTCTGTGTGACTTATTTCAGTTAGAATCATCATACCTGAATCCACTCATTGTGCTGCTAAGGGCCTGATGACATAGATTTCATTGCTGAGTGATATTGCTTTGTAAGTAAATACCACAACTTCTTTATCCATTTTTCACTTTCTGCGATGTTGAACTTGTACTGTAAACGAGGTTCTTGTAAACAGAGGCGTCCCAAACTTTGGGGTGGTTGTGTCTTTTTGATTTTAATTTCCCTAAGCTATAGGACCATAAGTGGAAGTGCCCTAGGCTCTGTTGCTTTGTTTTTTAGATGTTTCAGGAAACACCATACACTTCTCCCGAGTGTCTGTTGGCAATTTACATCCCGCCCATCAGCATAACAAGGCTCCCAGTTCTCCATGGCCTGTCCTGCCTTTCTGGATTTTACACTTTTTTCAGATGGCCCTTTTGACCGGGGGGATGTGAGACTTCATTGTAGTGCAGATTTCCTTTGCAAGCTTGCTTGGTTGGCCAAAAAGGGCGTATGCGTTTTTTCCTGAATATATTCAGGAAAAAACGCATACGCCCTTTTTGGCCAAGTGCATCATTGTGGACGTTCTGCCTCTTTTCCTATGCTTTCAATGCAATTCCAGTCTACCTCCTGAAATCGGTTTCCTGCAATTCTGCACCGCTTTCAAGTCCTCTTGGCAGCCTTACTTCAGTATATTTTTGGACGATAGCTGTCATTTATAACTCTTCAGGTTTGTGAATTACAGTGCCCCTGAGCTCCTTTCTTCAACTCGCTTTCTTTTGAGCTGGCCGCAACACCGCAGGATGGCTTCAGGCCCTAATCTGGTTCCGGCACGGCACGCTGAGCCTTTGGTTAATTCCTCTTCCTGGTGGGAAATGAGAGTTAAATTTGCCCGTCCAGACACCTCCAGCTAGTCTCTCATTGGTTCTCGCTATTCCTGTTCATCTTCCGCAGAAATTGCAAACTGGGCCAAACAGGAGGTTAAAGGGACTGACTCTCCAAGTCGGTAGGGTGTTAGTAAAGCGTCTGGAATGTTGCACCCGAGTACCAGGGGAGGAAAACTGAGACATATTTGAACACATCTCCCGTTCACACGGTTGATCATACTCTGGGTTCCACATGCATGTTTTAGCTGAAGGAAGAATACCTTAAACCTGGAGAGTTGAGACCCGTGTAATGGGTACCATGCAATATGACTTCAAAGGGTCTTCATTTGCTCACCGAACTTCTCCAATCCTATCACTGCTGCGTTTATCCCCCTGTACAGACGCTTGATTCTCTTTTGGAGACATAGCAATCCATAGGTTTTAAGATACTTACTAGTCAGGTACATTCTTAGGCATTTAATATGGGGTGTTGAGTCCATTTCGTTGAGCAAGGAGTAGCTCTTGTCTATTCCATATTTGGCTTAAGGAACTTTATCTGTGCTCATTTCAATCTCTGGTTTTATGCAGCACCCCAACTCACCTTTCCCCTTAAGCAAGCATAAGTTGGTTTTCTAAATTTGAGACCCTGTTCTCTTTTGGAATTCAGTTCCTGTGTAGCCAAGTTTACATTCTGTGTATTAGTGATATCTTATGATGTTTCTTTTTCTGTGTGACTTATTTCAGTTAGAATCATCGTACCTGAATCCACTCATTATGCTGCTACGGGCCTGATGACATAGATTTCATTGTTGAGTGATACTGCATTGTACGTAAGTACCACAACTTCTTTATCCATTTTTCACTTTCTGTGATATTGAACTTGTACGGTAAATGAGGTTCTTGTAAACAGAGGCGTCCCAAACTTTGGGGTGGCTGTGTCTTTTTGATTTTAATTTCCCTAAGCTATAGGACCATAAGTGGAAGTGCCCTAGGCTCTGTTGCTTTGTTTTTTAGATGTTTCAGGAAACACCATACACTTCTCCCGAGTGGCTGTTGGCAATTTACGTCCCTCCCATCAGCATAAAAAGGCTCCCAGTTCTCCATGGCCTGTCCTGCCTTTCTGGATTTTACACTTTTTTCAGATGGCCCTTTTGACCGGGGGGAAGTGAGACTTCATTGTAGTGCAGATTTCCTTTGCAAGCTTGCTTGGTTGGCCAAAAAGGGCGTATGCGTTTTTTCCTGAATATATTCAGGAAAAAACGCATACGCCCTTTTTGGCCAAGTGCATCATTGTGGACGTTCTGCCTCTTTTCCTATGCTTTCAATGCAATTCCAGTCTACCTCCTGAAATCGGTTTCCTGCAATTCTGCCCCGCTTTCAAGTCCTCTTGGCAGCCTTACTTCAGTATATTTTTGGATGATAGCTGTCATTTATAACTCTGCAGGTTTGTGAATTACAGTGCCCCTGAGCTCCTTTCTTCAACTCGCTTTCTTTTGGGCTGGCCGCAACACCGCAGGATGGCTTCAGGCCCTAATCTGGTTCCGGCACGGCAAGCTGAGCCTTTGGTTAATTCCTCTTCCTGGTGGGAAATGAGAGTTAAATTTGCCCGTCCAGACACCTCCAGCTAGTCTCTCATTGGTTCTCGCTATTCCTGTTCATCTTCCACAGAAATTGCAAACTGGGCCAAACAGGAGGTTAAAGGGACTGACTCTCCAAGTCGGGAGGGTGTTAGTAAAGCGTCTGGAATGTTGCACCCGAGTACCAGGGTACGAAAACTGAGACATATTTGAACACGTTTCCCGATCACATGGTTGATCATACTCTAGTTTCCACATGCATGTTTTAGCTGAAGGTAGAATACCTTAAACCTGGGTAGTTGAAACCCGTGGAATGGGTACCATGCAATATGACTTCAAAGGGTCTTCATTTGCTCACCGAACCTCTCCAATCCTATCACTGCTGCGTTTATGCCCCTGTACACATGCTTGATTCTCTTTCGGAGACATAGCAATCCATAGGTTTTAAGATACTTACTAGTCAGGTACATTCTTAGGTGTTTAATATGCGGTGTTAAGTCCATTTCATTGAGCAAGGAATAGCTCTTGTCTATTCCATATTTGGCTTAAGGAACTTTATCTGTGCTCATTTCAATCTCTGGTTTTATGCAGCACCCCAACTCACCTTTACCCTTAAGCAAGCATAAGTTGGTTTTCTAAATTTGAGACCCTGTTCTGTTCTGTAATTCAGTTCCTGTGTAGCCAAGTTTACATTCCGTGTATTACTGATATCTTATGATGTTTCTTTTTCTGTGTGACTTATATCAGTTAGAATCATCATACCTGAATCCACTCATTGTGCTGCTAAGGGCCTGATGACATAGATTTCATTGCTGAGTGATATTGCTTTGTAAGTAAATACCACAACTTCTTTATCCATTTTTCACTTTCTGCGATGTTGAACTTGTACTGTAAACGAGGTTCTTGTAAACAGAGGCGTCCCAAACTTTGGGGTGGCTGTGTCTTTTTGATTTTAATTTCCCTAAGCTATAGGACCATAAGTGGAAGTGCCCTAGGCTCTGTTGCTTTGTTTTTTAGATGTTTCAGGAAACACCATACACTTCTCCCGAGTGTCTGTTGGCAATTTACATCCCGCCCATCAGCATAACAAGGCTCCCAGTTCTCCATGGCCTGTCCTGCCTTTCTGGATTTTACACTTTTTTCAGATGGCCCTTTTGACTGGGGGGAAGTGAGACTTCATTGTAGTGCAGATTTCCTTTGCAAGCTTGCTTGGTTGGCCAAAAAGGGCGTATGCGTTTTTTCCTGAATATATTCAGGAAAAAACGCATACGCCCTTTTTGGCCAAGTGCATCATTGTGGACGTTCTGCCTCTTTTCCTATGCTTTCAATGCAATTCCAGTCTACCTCCTGATATCGGTTTCCTGCAATTCTGCACCGCTTTCAAGTCCTCTTGGCAGCCTTACTTCAGTATATTTTTGGACGATAGCTGTCATTTATAACTCTTCAGGTTTGTGAATTACAGTGCCCCTGAGCTCCTTTCTTCAACTCGCTTTCTTTTGAGCTGGCCGCAACACCGCAGGATGGCTTCAGGCCCTAATCTGGTTCCGGCACGGCACGCTGAGCCTTTGGTTAATTCCTCTTCCTGGTGGGAAATGAGAGTTAAATTTGCCCGTCCAGACACCTCCAGCTAGTCTCTCATTGGTTCTCGCTATTCCTGTTCATCTTCCGCAGAAATTGCAAACTGGGCCAAACAGGAGGTTAAAGGGACTGACTCTCCAAGTCGGTAGGGTGTTAGTAAAGCATCTGGAATTTTGCACCCGAGTACCAGGGGAGGAAAACTGAGACATATTTGAACACATCTCCCGTTCACACGGTTGATCATACTCTGGGTTCCACATGCATGTTTTAGCTGAAGGAAGAATACCTTAAACCTGGAGAGTTGAGACCCGTGTAATGGGTACCATGCAATATGACTTCAAAGGGTCTTCATTTGCTCACCGAACTTCTCCAATCCTATCACTGCTGCGTTTATCCCCCTGTACAGACGCTTGATTCTCTTTTGGAGACATAGCAATCCATAGGTTTTAAGATACTTACTAGTCAGGTACATTCTTAGGCATTTAATATGGGGTGTTGAGTCCATTTCGTTGAGCAAGGAGTAGCTCTTGTCTATTCCATATTTGGCTTAAGGAACTTTATCTGTGCTCATTTCAATCTCTGGTTTTATGCAGCACCCCAACTCACCTTTCCCCTTAAGCAAGCATAAGTTGGTTTTCTAAATTTGAGACCCTGTTCTCTTTTGGAATTCAGTTCCTGTGTAGCCAAGTTTACATTCTGTGTATTAGTGATATCTTATGATGTTTCTTTTTCTGTGTGACTTATTTCAGTTAGAATCATCGTACCTGAATCCACTCATTATGCTGCTACGGGCCTGATGACATAGATTTCATTGTTGAGTGATACTGCATTGTACGTAAGTACCACAAGTTCTTTATCCATTTTTCACTTTCTGTGATATTGAACTTGTACGGTAAATGAGGTTCTTGTAAACAGAGGCGTCCCAAACTTTGGGGTGGCTGTGTCTTTTTGATTTTAATTTCCCTAAGCTATAGGACCATAAGTGGAAGTGCCCTAGGCTCTGTTGCTTTGTTTTTTAGATGTTTCAGGAAACACCATACACTTCTCCCGAGTGGCTGTTGGCAATTTACGTCCCTCCCATCAGCATAAAGAGGCTCCCAGTTCTCCATGGCCTGTCCTGCCTTTCTGGATTTTACACTTTTTTCAGATGGCCCTTTTGACCGGGGGGAAGTGAGACTTCATTGTAGTGCAGATTTCCTTTGCAAGCTTGCTTGGTTGGCCAAAAAGGGCGTATGCGTTTTTTCCTGAATATATTCAGGAAAAAACGCATACGCCCTTTTTGGCCAAGTGCATCATTGTGGACGTTCTGCCTCTTTTCCTATGCTTTCAATGCAATTCCAGTCTACCTCCTGAAATCGGTTTCCTGCAATTCTGCCCCGCTTTCAAGTCCTCTTGGCAGCCTTACTTCAGTATATTTTTGGATGATAGCTGTCATTTATAACTCTGCAGGTTTGTGAATTACAGTGCCCCTGAGCTCCTTTCTTCAACTCGCTTTCTTTTGGGCTGGCCGCAACACCGCAGGATGGCTTCAGGCCCTAATCTGGTTCCGGCACGGCAAGCTGAGCCTTTGGTTAATTCCTCTTCCTGGTGGGAAATGAGAGTTAAATTTGCCCGTCCAGACACCTCCAGCTAGTCTCTCATTGGTTCTCGCTATTCCTGTTCATCTTCCACAGAAATTGCAAACTGGGCCAAACAGGAGGTTAAAGGGACTGACTCTCCAAGTCGGGAGGGTGTTAGTAAAGCGTCTGGAATGTTGCACCCGAGTACCAGGGTACGAAAACTGAGACATATTTGAACACGTTTCCCGATCACATGGTTGATCATACTCTAGTTTCCACATGCATGTTTTAGCTGAAGGTAGAATACCTTAAACCTGGGTAGTTGAAACCCGTGGAATGGGTACCATGCAATATGACTTCAAAGGGTCTTCATTTGCTCACCGAACCTCTCCAATCCTATCACTGCTGCGTTTATGCCCCTGTACACATGCTTGATTCTCTTTCGGAGACATAGCAATCCATAGGTTTTAAGATACTTACTAGTCAGGTACATTCTTAGGCGTTTAATATGCGGTGTTGAGTCCATTTCGTTGAGCAAGGAGTAGCTCTTGTCTATTCCATATTTGGCTTACGGAACTTTATCTGTGCTCATTTCAATCTCTGGTTTTATGCAGCACCCCAACTCACCTTTACCCTTAAGCAAGCATAAGTTGGTTTTCTAAATTTGAGACCCTGTTCTGTTCTGTAATTCAGTTCCTGTGTAGCCAAGTTTACATTCCGTGTATTACTGATATCTTATGATGTTTCTTTTTCTGTGTGACTTATTTCAGTTAGAATCATCATACCTGAATCCACTCATTGTGCTGCTAAGGGCCTGATGACATAGATTTCATTGCTGAGTGATATTGCTTTGTAAGTAAATACCACAACTTCTTTATCCATTTTTCACTTTCTGCGATGTTGAACTTGTACTGTAAACGAGGTTCTTGTAAACAGAGGCGTCCCAAACTTTGGGGTGGTTGTGTCTTTTTGATTTTAATTTCCCTAAGCTATAGGACCATAAGTGGAAGTGCCCTAGGCTCTGTTGCTTTGTTTTTTAGATGTTTCAGGAAACACCATACACTTCTCCCGAGTGTCTGTTGGCAATTTACATCCCGCCCATCAGCATAACAAGGCTCCCAGTTCTCCATGGCCTGTCCTGCCTTTCTGGATTTTACACTTTTTTCAGATGGCCCTTTTGACCGGGGGGATGTGAGACTTCATTGTAGTGCAGATTTCCTTTGCAAGCTTGCTTGGTTGGCCAAAAAGGGCGTATGCGTTTTTTCCTGAATATATTCAGGAAAAAACGCATACGCCCTTTTTGGCCAAGTGCATCATTGTGGACGTTCTGCCTCTTTTCCTATGCTTTCAATGCAATTCCAGTCTACCTCCTGAAATCGGTTTCCTGCAATTCTGCACCGCTTTCAA
The DNA here is from genome assembly GCF_039906515.1 of Pseudorca crassidens. Classification (NCBI taxonomy): domain Eukaryota; kingdom Metazoa; phylum Chordata; class Mammalia; order Artiodactyla; family Delphinidae; genus Pseudorca; species Pseudorca crassidens. Next base: position 767,908 of record NC_090300.1, on the reverse strand, counting down.
GTCCTCTTGGCAGCCTTACTTCAGTATATTTTTGGACGATAGCTGTCATTTATAACTCTTCAGGTTTGTGAATTACAGTGCCCCTGAGCTCCTTTCTTCAACTCGCTTTCTTTTGAGCTGGCCGCAACACCGCAGGATGGCTTCAGGCCCTAATCTGGTTCCGGCACGGCACGCTGAGCCTTTGGTTAATTCCTCTTCCTGGTGGGAAATGAGAGTTAAATTTGCCCGTCCAGACACCTCCAGCTAGTCTCTCATTGGTTCTCGCTATTCCTGTTCATCTTCCGCAGAAATTGCAAACTGGGCCAAACAGGAGGTTAAAGGGACTGACTCTCCAAGTCGGTAGGGTGTTAGTAAAGCGTCTGGAATGTTGCACCCGAGTACCAGGGGAGGAAAACTGAGACATATTTGAACACATCTCCCGTTCACACGGTTGATCATACTCTGGGTTCCACATGCATGTTTTAGCTGAAGGAAGAATACCTTAAACCTGGAGAGTTGAGACCCGTGTAATGGGTACCATGCAATATGACTTCAAAGGGTCTTCATTTGCTCACCGAACTTCTCCAATCCTATCACTGCTGCGTTTATCCCCCTGTACAGACGCTTGATTCTCTTTTGGAGACATAGCAATCCATAGGTTTTAAGATACTTACTAGTCAGGTACATTCTTAGGCATTTAATATGGGGTGTTGAGTCCATTTCGTTGAGCAAGGAGTAGCTCTTGTCTATTCCATATTTGGCTTAAGGAACTTTATCTGTGCTCATTTCAATCTCTGGTTTTATGCAGCACCCCAACTCACCTTTCCCCTTAAGCAAGCATAAGTTGGTTTTCTAAATTTGAGACCCTGTTCTCTTTTGGAATTCAGTTCCTGTGTAGCCAAGTTTACATTCTGTGTATTAGTGATATCTTATGATGTTTCTTTTTCTGTGTGACTTATTTCAGTTAGAATCATCGTACCTGAATCCACTCATTATGCTGCTACGGGCCTGATGACATAGATTTCATTGTTGAGTGATACTGCATTGTACGTAAGTACCACAACTTCTTTATCCATTTTTCACTTTCTGTGATATTGAACTTGTACGGTAAATGAGGTTCTTGTAAACAGAGGCGTCCCAAACTTTGGGGTGGCTGTGTCTTTTTGATTTTAATTTCCCTAAGCTATAGGACCATAAGTGGAAGTGCCCTAGGCTCTGTTGCTTTGTTTTTTAGATGTTTCAGGAAACACCATACACTTCTCCCGAGTGGCTGTTGGCAATTTACGTCCCTCCCATCAGCATAAAAAGGCTCCCAGTTCTCCATGGCCTGTCCTGCCTTTCTGGATTTTACACTTTTTTCAGATGGCCCTTTTGACCGGGGGGAAGTGAGACTTCATTGTAGTGCAGATTTCCTTTGCAAGCTTGCTTGGTTGGCCAAAAAGGGCGTATGCGTTTTTTCCTGAATATATTCAGGAAAAAACGCATACGCCCTTTTTGGCCAAGTGCATCATTGTGGACGTTCTGCCTCTTTTCCTATGCTTTCAATGCAATTCCAGTCTACCTCCTGAAATCGGTTTCCTGCAATTCTGCCCCGCTTTCAAGTCCTCTTGGCAGCCTTACTTCAGTATATTTTTGGATGATAGCTGTCATTTATAACTCTGCAGGTTTGTGAATTACAGTGCCCCTGAGCTCCTTTCTTCAACTCGCTTTCTTTTGGGCTGGCCGCAACACCGCAGGATGGCTTCAGGCCCTAATCTGGTTCCGGCACGGCAAGCTGAGCCTTTGGTTAATTCCTCTTCCTGGTGGGAAATGAGAGTTAAATTTGCCCGTCCAGACACCTCCAGCTAGTCTCTCATTGGTTCTCGCTATTCCTGTTCATCTTCCACAGAAATTGCAAACTGGGCCAAACAGGAGGTTAAAGGGACTGACTCTCCAAGTCGGGAGGGTGTTAGTAAAGCGTCTGGAATGTTGCACCCGAGTACCAGGGTACGAAAACTGAGACATATTTGAACACGTTTCCCGATCACATGGTTGATCATACTCTAGTTTCCACATGCATGTTTTAGCTGAAGGTAGAATACCTTAAACCTGGGTAGTTGAAACCCGTGGAATGGGTACCATGCAATATGACTTCAAAGGGTCTTCATTTGCTCACCGAACCTCTCCAATCCTATCACTGCTGCGTTTATGCCCCTGTACACATGCTTGATTCTCTTTCGGAGACATAGCAATCCATAGGTTTTAAGATACTTACTAGTCAGGTACATTCTTAGGTGTTTAATATGCGGTGTTAAGTCCATTTCATTGAGCAAGGAATAGCTCTTGTCTATTCCATATTTGGCTTAAGGAACTTTATCTGTGCTCATTTCAATCTCTGGTTTTATGCAGCACCCCAACTCACCTTTACCCTTAAGCAAGCATAAGTTGGTTTTCTAAATTTGAGACCCTGTTCTGTTCTGTAATTCAGTTCCTGTGTAGCCAAGTTTACATTCCGTGTATTACTGATATCTTATGATGTTTCTTTTTCTGTGTGACTTATATCAGTTAGAATCATCATACCTGAATCCACTCATTGTGCTGCTAAGGGCCTGATGACATAGATTTCATTGCTGAGTGATATTGCTTTGTAAGTAAATACCACAACTTCTTTATCCATTTTTCACTTTCTGCGATGTTGAACTTGTACTGTAAACGAGGTTCTTGTAAACAGAGGCGTCCCAAACTTTGGGGTGGCTGTGTCTTTTTGATTTTAATTTCCCTAAGCTATAGGACCATAAGTGGAAGTGCCCTAGGCTCTGTTGCTTTGTTTTTTAGATGTTTCAGGAAACACCATACACTTCTCCCGAGTGTCTGTTGGCAATTTACATCCCGCCCATCAGCATAACAAGGCTCCCAGTTCTCCATGGCCTGTCCTGCCTTTCTGGATTTTACACTTTTTTCAGATGGCCCTTTTGACTGGGGGGAAGTGAGACTTCATTGTAGTGCAGATTTCCTTTGCAAGCTTGCTTGGTTGGCCAAAAAGGGCGTATGCGTTTTTTCCTGAATATATTCAGGAAAAAACGCATACGCCCTTTTTGGCCAAGTGCATCATTGTGGACGTTCTGCCTCTTTTCCTATGCTTTCAATGCAATTCCAGTCTACCTCCTGATATCGGTTTCCTGCAATTCTGCACCGCTTTCAAGTCCTCTTGGCAGCCTTACTTCAGTATATTTTTGGACGATAGCTGTCATTTATAACTCTTCAGGTTTGTGAATTACAGTGCCCCTGAGCTCCTTTCTTCAACTCGCTTTCTTTTGAGCTGGCCGCAACACCGCAGGATGGCTTCAGGCCCTAATCTGGTTCCGGCACGGCACGCTGAGCCTTTGGTTAATTCCTCTTCCTGGTGGGAAATGAGAGTTAAATTTGCCCGTCCAGACACCTCCAGCTAGTCTCTCATTGGTTCTCGCTATTCCTGTTCATCTTCCGCAGAAATTGCAAACTGGGCCAAACAGGAGGTTAAAGGGACTGACTCTCCAAGTCGGTAGGGTGTTAGTAAAGCATCTGGAATTTTGCACCCGAGTACCAGGGGAGGAAAACTGAGACATATTTGAACACATCTCCCGTTCACACGGTTGATCATACTCTGGGTTCCACATGCATGTTTTAGCTGAAGGAAGAATACCTTAAACCTGGAGAGTTGAGACCCGTGTAATGGGTACCATGCAATATGACTTCAAAGGGTCTTCATTTGCTCACCGAACTTCTCCAATCCTATCACTGCTGCATTTATCCCCCTGTACAGACGCTTGATTCTCTTTTGGAGACATAGCAATCCATAGGTTTTAAGATACTTACTAGTCAGGTACATTCTTAGGCATTTAATATGGGGTGTTGAGTCCATTTCGTTGAGCAAGGAGTAGCTCTTGTCTATTCCATATTTGGCTTAAGGAACTTTATCTGTGCTCATTTCAATCTCTGGTTTTATGCAGCACCCCAACTCACCTTTCCCCTTAAGCAAGCATAAGTTGGTTTTCTAAATTTGAGACCCTGTTCTGTTTTGGAATTCAGTTCCTGTGTAGCCAAGTTTACATTCTGTGTATTAGTGATATCTTATGATGTTTCTTTTTCTGTGTGACTTATTTCAGTTAGAATCATCGTACCTGAATCCACTCATTATGCTGCTACGGGCCTGATGACATAGATTTCATTGTTGAGTGATACTGCATTGTACGTAAGTACCACAAGTTCTTTATCCATTTTTCACTTTCTGTGATATTGAACTTGTACGGTAAATGAGGTTCTTGTAAACAGAGGCGTCCCAAACTTTGGGGTGGCTGTGTCTTTTTGATTTTAATTTCCCTAAGCTATAGGACCATAAGTGGAAGTGCCCTAGGCTCTGTTGCTTTGTTTTTTAGATGTTTCAGGAAACACCATACACTTCTCCCGAGTGGCTGTTGGCAATTTACGTCCCTCCCATCAGCATAAAGAGGCTCCCAGTTCTCCATGGCCTGTCCTGCCTTTCTGGATTTTACACTTTTTTCAGATGGCCCTTTTGACCGGGGGGAAGTGAGACTTCATTGTAGTGCAGATTTCCTTTGCAAGCTTGCTTGGTTGGCCAAAAAGGGCGTATGCGTTTTTTCCTGAATATATTCAGGAAAAAACGCATACGCCCTTTTTGGCCAAGTGCATCATTGTGGACGTTCTGCCTCTTTTCCTATGCTTTCAATGCAATTCCAGTCTACCTCCTGAAATCGGTTTCCTGCAATTCTGCCCCGCTTTCAAGTCCTCTTGGCAGCCTTACTTCAGTATATTTTTGGATGATAGCTGTCATTTATAACTCTGCAGGTTTGTGAATTACAGTGCCCCTGAGCTCCTTTCTTCAACTCGCTTTCTTTTGGGCTGGCCGCAACACCGCAGGATGGCTTCAGGCCCTAATCTGGTTCCGGCACGGCAAGCTGAGCCTTTGGTTAATTCCTCTTCCTGGTGGGAAATGAGAGTTAAATTTGCCCGTCCAGACACCTCCAGCTAGTCTCTCATTGGTTCTCGCTATTCCTGTTCATCTTCCACAGAAATTGCAAACTGGGCCAAACAGGAGGTTAAAGGGACTGACTCTCCAAGTCGGGAGGGTGTTAGTAAAGCGTCTGGAATGTTGCACCCGAGTACCAGGGTACGAAAACTGAGACATATTTGAACACGTTTCCCGATCACATGGTTGATCATACTCTAGTTTCCACATGCATGTTTTAGCTGAAGGTAGAATACCTTAAACCTGGGTAGTTGAAACCCGTGGAATGGGTACCATGCAATATGACTTCAAAGGGTCTTCATTTGCTCACCGAACCTCTCCAATCCTATCACTGCTGCGTTTATGCCCCTGTACACATGCTTGATTCTCTTTCGGAGACATAGCAATCCATAGGTTTTAAGATACTTACTAGTCAGGTACATTCTTAGGTGTTTAATATGCGGTGTTAAGTCCATTTCATTGAGCAAGGAATAGCTCTTGTCTATTCCATATTTGGCTTACGGAACTTTATCTGTGCTCATTTCAATCTCTGGTTTTATGCAGCACCCCAACTCACCTTTACCCTTAAGCAAGCATAAGTTGGTTTTCTAAATTTGAGACCCTGTTCTGTTCTGTAATTCAGTTCCTGTGTAGCCAAGTTTACATTCCGTGTATTACTGATATCTTATGATGTTTCTTTTTCTGTGTGACTTATATCAGTTAGAATCATCATACCTGAATCCACTCATTGTGCTGCTAAGGGCCTGATGACATAGATTTCATTGCTGAGTGATATTGCTTTGTAAGTAAATACCACAACTTCTTTATCCATTTTTCACTTTCTGCGATGTTGAACTTGTACTGTAAACGAGGTTCTTGTAAACAGAGGCGTCCCAAACTTTGGGGTGGCTGTGTCTTTTTGATTTTAATTTCCCTAAGCTATAGGACCATAAGTGGAAGTGCCCTAGGCTCTGTTGCTTTGTTTTTTAGATGTTTCAGGAAACACCATACACTTCTCCCGAGTGTCTGTTGGCAATTTACATCCCGCCCATCAGCATAACAAGGCTCCCAGTTCTCCATGGCCTGTCCTGCCTTTCTGGATTTTACACTTTTTTCAGATGGCCCTTTTGACTGGGGGGAAGTGAGACTTCATTGTAGTGCAGATTTCCTTTGCAAGCTTGCTTGGTTGGCCAAAAAGGGCGTATGCGTTTTTTCCTGAATATATTCAGGAAAAAACGCATACGCCCTTTTTGGCCAAGTGCATCATTGTGGACGTTCTGCCTCTTTTCCTATGCTTTCAATGCAATTCCAGTCTACCTCCTGATATCGGTTTCCTGCAATTCTGCACCGCTTTCAAGTCCTCTTGGCAGCCTTACTTCAGTATATTTTTGGACGATAGCTGTCATTTATAACTCTTCAGGTTTGTGAATTACAGTGCCCCTGAGCTCCTTTCTTCAACTCGCTTTCTTTTGAGCTGGCCGCAACACCGCAGGATGGCTTCAGGCCCTAATCTGGTTCCGGCACGGCACGCTGAGCCTTTGGTTAATTCCTCTTCCTGGTGGGAAATGAGAGTTAAATTTGCCCGTCCAGACACCTCCAGCTAGTCTCTCATTGGTTCTCGCTATTCCTGTTCATCTTCCGCAGAAATTGCAAACTGGGCCAAACAGGAGGTTAAAGGGACTGACTCTCCAAGTCGGTAGGGTGTTAGTAAAGCATCTGGAATTTTGCACCCGAGTACCAGGGGAGGAAAACTGAGACATATTTGAACACATCTCCCGTTCACACGGTTGATCATACTCTGGGTTCCACATGCATGTTTTAGCTGAAGGAAGAATACCTTAAACCTGGAGAGTTGAGACCCGTGTAATGGGTACCATGCAATATGACTTCAAAGGGTCTTCATTTGCTCACCGAACTTCTCCAATCCTATCACTGCTGCGTTTATCCCCCTGTACAGACGCTTGATTCTCTTTTGGAGACATAGCAATCCATAGGTTTTAAGATACTTACTAGTCAGGTACATTCTTAGGCATTTAATATGGGGTGTTGAGTCCATTTCGTTGAGCAAGGAGTAGCTCTTGTCTATTCCATATTTGGCTTAAGGAACTTTATCTGTGCTCATTTCAATCTCTGGTTTTATGCAGCACCCCAACTCACCTTTCCCCTTAAGCAAGCATAAGTTGGTTTTCTAAATTTGAGACCCTGTTCTCTTTTGGAATTCAGTTCCTGTGTAGCCAAGTTTACATTCTGTGTATTAGTGATATCTTATGATGTTTCTTTTTCTGTGTGACTTATTTCAGTTAGAATCATCGTACCTGAATCCACTCATTATGCTGCTACGGGCCTGATGACATAGATTTCATTGTTGAGTGATACTGCATTGTACGTAAGTACCACAACTTCTTTATCCATTTTTCACTTTCTGTGATATTGAACTTGTACGGTAAATGAGGTTCTTGTAAACAGAGGCGTCCCAAACTTTGGGGTGGCTGTGTCTTTTTGATTTTAATTTCCCTAAGCTATAGGACCATAAGTGGAAGTGCCCTAGGCTCTGTTGCTTTGTTTTTTAGATGTTTCAGGAAACACCATACACTTCTCCCGAGTGGCTGTTGGCAATTTACGTCCCTCCCATCAGCATAAAGAGGCTCCCAGTTCTCCATGGCCTGTCCTGCCTTTCTGGATTTTACACTTTTTTCAGATGGCCCTTTTGACCGGGGGGAAGTGAGACTTCATTGTAGTGCAGATTTCCTTTGCAAGCTTGCTTGGTTGGCCAAAAAGGGCGTATGCGTTTTTTCCTGAATATATTCAGGAAAAAACGCATACGCCCTTTTTGGCCAAGTGCATCATTGTGGACGTTCTGCCTCTTTTCCTATGCTTTCAATGCAATTCCAGTCTACCTCCTGAAATCGGTTTCCTGCAATTCTGCCCCGCTTTCAAGTCCTCTTGGCAGCCTTACTTCAGTATATTTTTGGACGATAGCTGTCATTTATAACTCTGCAGGTTTGTGAATTACAGTGCCCCTGAGCTCCTTTCTTCAACTCGCTTTCTTTTGGGCTGGCCGCAACACCGCAGGATGGCTTCAGGCCCTAATCTGGTTCCGGCACGGCAAGCTGAGCCTTTGGTTAATTCCTCTTCCTGGTGGGAAATGAGAGTTAAATTTGCCCGTCCAGACACCTCCAGCTAGTCTCTCATTGGTTCTCGCTATTCCTGTTCATCTTCCACAGAAATTGCAAACTGGGCCAAACAGGAGGTTAAAGGGACTGACTCTCCAAGTCGGGAGGGTGTTAGTAAAGCGTCTGGAATGTTGCACCCGAGTACCAGGGTACGAAATCTGAGACATATTTGAACACGTTTCCCGATCACATGGTTGATCATACTCTAGTTTCCACATGCATGTTTTAGCTGAAGGTAGAATACCTTAAACCTGGGTAGTTGAAACCCGTGGAATGGGTACCATGCAATATGACTTCAAAGGGTCTTCATTTGCTCACCGAACCTCTCCAATCCTATCACTGCTGCGTTTATGCCCCTGTACACATGCTTGATTCTCTTTCGGAGACATAGCAATCCATAGGTTTTAAGATACTTACTAGTCAGGTACATTCTTAGGCGTTTAATATGCGGTGTTAAGTCCATTTCATTGAGCAAGGAATAGCTCTTGTCTATTCCATATTTGGCTTACGGAACTTTATCTGTGCTCATTTCAATCTCTGGTTTTATGCAGCACCCCAACTCACCTTTACCCTTAAGCAAGCATAAGTTGGTTTTCTAAATTTGAGACCCTGTTCTGTTCTGTAATTCAGTTCCTGTGTAGCCAAGTTTACATTCCGTGTATTACTGATATCTTATGATGTTTCTTTTTCTGTGTGACTTATATCAGTTAGAATCATCATACCTGAATCCACTCATTGTGCTGCTAAGGGCCTGATGACATAGATTTCATTGCTGAGTGATATTGCTTTGTAAGTAAATACCACAACTTCTTTATCCATTTTTCACTTTCTGCGATGTTGAACTTGTACTGTAAACGAGGTTCTTGTAAACAGAGGCGTCCCAAACTTTGGGGTGGCTGTGTCTTTTTGATTTTAATTTCCCTAAGCTATAGGACCATAAGTGGAAGTGCCCTAGGCTCTGTTGCTTTGTTTTTTAGATGTTTCAGGAAACACCATACACTTCTCCCGAGTGTCTGTTGGCAATTTACATCCCGCCCATCAGCATAACAAGGCTCCCAGTTCTCCATGGCCTGTCCTGCCTTTCTGGATTTTACACTTTTTTCAGATGGCCCTTTTGACTGGGGGGAAGTGAGACTTCATTGTAGTGCAGATTTCCTTTGCAAGCTTGCTTGGTTGGCCAAAAAGGGCGTATGCGTTTTTTCCTGAATATATTCAGGAAAAAACGCATACGCCCTTTTTGGCCAAGTGCATCATTGTGGACGTTCTGCCTCTTTTCCTATGCTTTCAATGCAATTCCAGTCTACCTCCTGATATCGGTTTCCTGCAATTCTGCACCGCTTTCAAGTCCTCTTGGCAGCCTTACTTCAGTATATTTTTGGACGATAGCTGTCATTTATAACTCTTCAGGTTTGTGAATTACAGTGCCCCTGAGCTCCTTTCTTCAACTCGCTTTCTTTTGAGCTGGCCGCAACACCGCAGGATGGCTTCAGGCCCTAATCTGGTTCCGGCACGGCACGCTGAGCCTTTGGTTAATTCCTCTTCCTGGTGGGAAATGAGAGTTAAATTTGCCCGTCCAGACACCTCCAGCTAGTCTCTCATTGGTTCTCGCTATTCCTGTTCATCTTCCGCAGAAATTGCAAACTGGGCCAAACAGGAGGTTAAAGGGACTGACTCTCCAAGTCGGTAGGGTGTTAGTAAAGCATCTGGAATTTTGCACCCGAGTACCAGGGGAGGAAAACTGAGACATATTTGAACACATCTCCCGTTCACACGGTTGATCATACTCTGGGTTCCACATGCATGTTTTAGCTGAAGGAAGAATACCTTAAACCTGGAGAGTTGAGACCCGTGTAATGGGTACCATGCAATATGACTTCAAAGGGTCTTCATTTGCTCACCGAACTTCTCCAATCCTATCACTGCTGCGTTTATCCCCCTGTACAGACGCTTGATTCTCTTTTGGAGACATAGCAATCCATAGGTTTTAAGATACTTACTAGTCAGGTACATTCTTAGGCATTTAATATGGGGTGTTGAGTCCATTTCGTTGAGCAAGGAGTAGCTCTTGTCTATTCCATATTTGGCTTAAGGAACTTTATCTGTGCTCATTTCAATCTCTGGTTTTATGCAGCACCCCAACTCACCTTTCCCCTTAAGCAAGCATAAGTTGGTTTTCTAAATTTGAGACCCTGTTCTGTTTTGGAATTCAGTTCCTGTGTAGCCAAGTTTACATTCTGTGTATTAGTGATATCTTATGATGTTTCTTTTTCTGTGTGACTTATTTCAGTTAGAATCATCGTACCTGAATCCACTCATTATGCTGCTACGGGCCTGATGACATAGATTTCATTGTTGAGTGATACTGCATTGTATGTAAGTACCACAACTTCTTTATCCATTTTTCACTTTCTGTGATATTGAACTTGTACGGTAAATGAGGTTCTTGTAAACAGAGGTGTCTCAAACTTTGGGGTGGCTGTGTCTTTTTCATTTTAATTTCCCTAAGCTATAGGACCATAAGTGGAAGTGCCCTAGGCTCTGTTGCTTTGTTTTTTAGATGTTTCAGGAAACACCATACACTTCTCCCGAGTGGCTGTTGGCAATTTACATCCCACCCATGAGCATAACAAGGCTCCCAGTTCTCCATGGTCTGTCCTGCCTTTCTGGGTTTTACACTTTTTTCAGATGGCCCTTTTGACCGGGGGGAAGTGAGACTTCATTGTAGTGCAGATTTCCTTTGCAAGCTTGCTTGGTTGGCCAAAAAGGGCGTATGCGTTTTTTCCTGAATATATTCAGGAAAAAACGCATACGCCCTTTTTGGCCAAGTGCATCATTGTGGACGTTCTGCCTCTTTTCCTATGCTTTCAATGCAATTCCAGTCTACCTCCTGAAATCGGTTTCCTGCAATTCTGCCCCGCTTTCAAGTCCTCTTGGCAGCCTTACTTCAGTATATTTTTGGACGATAGCTGTCATTTATAACTCTGCAGGTTTGTGAATTACAGTGCCCCTGAGCTCCTTTCTTCAACTCGCTTTCTTTTGAGCTGGCCGCAACACCGCAGGATGGCTTCAGGCCCTAATCTGGTTCCGGCACGGCAAGCTGAGCCTTTGGTTAATTCCTCTTCCTGGTGGGAAATGAGAGTTAAATTTGCCCGTCCAGACACCTCCAGCTAGTCTCTCATTGGTTCTCGCTATTCCTGTTCATCTTCCACAGAAATTGCAAACTGGGCCAAACAGGAGGTTAAAGGGACTGACTCTCCAAGTCGGGAGGGTGTTAGTAAAGCGTCTGGAATGTTGCACCCGAGTACCAGGGTACGAAAACTGAGACATATTTGAACACGTTTCCCGATCACATGGTTGATCATACTCTAGTTTCCACATGCATGTTTTAGCTGAAGGTAGAATACCTTAAACCTGGGTAGTTGAAACCCGTGGAATGGGTACCATGCAATATGACTTCAAAGGGTCTTCATTTGCTCACCGAACCTCTCCAATCCTATCACTGCTGCGTTTATGCCCCTGTACACATGCTTGATTCTCTTTCGGAGACATAGCAATCCATAGGTTTTAAGATACTTACTAGTCAGGTACATTCTTAGGCGTTTAATATGCGGTGTTGAGTCCATTTCGTTGAGCAAGGAGTAGCTCTTGTCTATTCCATATTTGGCTTAAGGAACTTTATCTGTGCTCATTTCAATCTCTGGTTTTATGCAGCACCCCAACTCACCTTTACCCTTAAGCAAGCATAAGTTGGTTTTCTAAATTTGAGACCCTGTTCTGTTCTGTAATTCAGTTCCTGTGTAGCCAAGTTTACATTCCGTGTATTACTGATATCTTATGATGTTTCTTTTTCTGTGTGACTTATATCAGTTAGAATCATCATACCTGAATCCACTCATTGTGCTGCTAAGGGCCTGATGACATAGATTTCATTGCTGAGTGATATTGCTTTGTAAGTAAATACCACAACTTCTTTATCCATTTTTCACTTTCTGCGATGTTGAACTTGTACTGTAAACGAGGTTCTTGTAAACAGAGGCGTCCCAAACTTTGGGGTGGCTGTGTCTTTTTGATTTTAATTTCCCTAAGCTATAGGACCATAAGTGGAAGTGCCCTAGGCTCTGTTGCTTTGTTTTTTAGATGTTTCAGGAAACACCATACACTTCTCCCGAGTGTCTGTTGGCAATTTACATCCCGCCCATCAGCATAACAAGGCTCCCAGTTCTCCATGGCCTGTCCTGCCTTTCTGGATTTTACACTTTTTTCAGATGGCCCTTTTGACCGGGGGTAAGTGAGACTTCATTGTAGTGCAGATTTCCTTTGCAAGTTTGCTTGGTTGGCCAAAAAGGGCGTATGCGTTTTTTCCTGAATATATTCAGGAAAAAACGCATACGCCCTTTATGGCCAAGTGCATCATTGTGGACGTTCTGCCTCTTTTCCTATGCTTTCAATGCAATTCCAGTCTACCTCCTGAAATCGGTTTCCTGCAATTCTGCCCCGATTTCAAGTCCTCTTGGCAGCCTTACTTCAGTATATTTTTGGACGATAGCTGTCATTTATAACTCTGCAGGTTTGTGAATTACAGTGCCCCTGAGCTCCTTTCTTCAACTCGCTTTCTTTTGAGCTGGCCGCAACACCGCAGGATGGCTTCAGGCCCTAATCTGGTTCCAGCACGGCACGCTGAGCCTTTGGTTAATTCCTCTTCCTGGTGGGAAATGAGAGTTAAATTTGCCCGTCCAGACACCTCCAGCTAGTCTCTCATTGGTTCTCGCTATTCCTGTTCATCTTCCGCAGAAATTGCAAACTGGGCCAAACAGGAGGTTAAAGGGACTGACTCTCCAAGTCGGGAGGGTGTTAGTAAAGCGTCTGGAATGTTGCACCCGAGTACCAGGGGAGGAAAACTGAGACATATTTGAACACGTCTCCCGTTCACACGGTTGATCATACTCTGGGTTCCACATGCATGTTTTAGCTGAAGGAAGAATACCTTAAACCTGGAGAGTTGAGACCCGTGTAATGGGTACCATGCAATATGACTTCAAAGGGTCTTCATTTGCTCACCGAACTTCTCCAATCCTATCACTGCTGCGTTTATCCCTTTGTACAGACGCTTGATTCTCTTTTGGAGACATAGCAATCCATAGGTTTTAAGATACTTACTAGTCAGGTACATTCTTAGGCATTTAATATGGGGTGTTGAGTCCATTTCGTTGAGCAAGGAGTAGCTCTTGTCTATTCCATATTTGGCTTAAGGAACTTTATCTGTGCTCATTTCAATCTCTGGTTTTATGCAGCACCCCAACTCACCTTTCCCCTTAAGCAAGCATAAGTTGGTTTTCTAAATTTGAGACCCTGTTCTGTTTTGGAATTCAGTTCCTGTGTAGCCAAGTTTACATTCTGTGTATTAGTGATATCTTATGATGTTTCTTTTTCTGTGTGACTTATTTCAGTTAGAATCATCGTACCTGAATCCACTCATTATGCTGCTACGGGCCTGATGACATAGATTTCATTGTTGAGTGATACTGCATTGTACGTAAGTACCACAACTTCTTTATCCATTTTTCACTTTCTGTGATATTGAACTTGTACGGTAAATGAGGTTCTTGTAAACAGAGGCGTCCCAAACTTTGGGGTGGCTGTGTCTTTTTGATTTTAATTTCCCTAAGCTATAGGACCATAAGTGGAAGTGCCCTAGGCTCTGTTGCTTTGTTTTTTAGATGTTTCAGGAAACACCATACACTTCTCCCGAGTGGCTGTTGGCAATTTACATCCCGCCCATCAGCATAACAAGGCTCCCAGTTCTCCATGGCCTGTCCTGCCTTTCTGGATTTTACACTTTTTTCAGATGGCCCTTTTGACCGGGGGGAAGTGAGACTTCATTGTAGTGCAGATTTCCTTTGCAAGCTTGCTTGGTTGGCCAAAAAGGGCGTATGCGTTTTTTCCTGAATATATTCAGGAAAAAACGCATACGCCCTTTTTGGCCAAGTGCATCATTGTGGACGTTCTGCCTCTTTTCCTATGCTTTCAATGCAATTCCAGTCTACCTCCTGAAATCGGTTTCCTGCAATTCTGCCCCGCTTTCAAGTCCTCTTGGCAGCCTTACTTCAGTATATTTTTGGACGATAGCTGTCATTTATAACTCTGCAGGTTTGTGAATTACAGTGCCCCTGAGCTCCTTTCTTCAACTCGCTTTCTTTTGAGCTGGCCGCAACACCGCAGGATGGCTTCAGGCCCTAATCTGGTTCCGGCACGGCAAGCTGAGCCTTTGGTTAATTCCTCTTCCTGGTGGGAAATGAGAGTTAAATTTGCCCGTCCAGACACCTCCAGCTAGTCTCTCATTGGTTCTCGCTATTCCTGTTCATCTTCCACAGAAATTGCAAACTGGGCCAAACAGGAGGTTAAAGGGACTGACTCTCCAAGTTGGGAGGGTGTTAGTAAAGCATCTGGAATGTTGCACCCGAGTACCAGGGTACGAAAACTGAGACATATTTGAACACGTTTCCCGATCACATGGTTCATCATACTCTAGTTTCCACATGCATGTTTTAGCTGAAGGTAGAATACCTTAAACCTGGGTAGTTGAAACCCGTGGAATGGGTACCATGCAATATGACTTCAAAGGGTCTTCATTTGCTCACCGAACCTCTCCAATCCTATCACTGCTGCGTTTATGCCCCTGTACACATGCTTGATTCTCTTTCGGAGACATAGCAATCCATAGGTTTTAAGATACTTACTAGTCAGGTACATTCTTAGGCGTTTAATATGCGGTGTTGAGTCCATTTCGTTGAGCAAGGAGTAGCTCTTGTCTATTCCATATTTGGCTTAAGGAACTTTATCTGTGCTCATTTCAATCTCTGGTTTTATGCAGCACCCCAACTCACCTTTACCCTTAAGCAAGCATAAGTTGGTTTTCTAAATTTGAGACCCTGTTCTGTTCTGTAATTCAGTTCCTGTGTAGCCAAGTTTACATTCCGTGTATTACTGATATCTTATGATGTTTCTTTTTCTGTGTGACTTATATCAGTTAGAATCATCATACCTGAATCCACTCATTGTGCTGCTAAGGGCCTGATGACATAGATTTCATTGCTGAGTGATATTGCTTTGTAAGTAAATACCACAACTTCTTTATCCATTTTTCACTTTCTGCGATGTTGAACTTGTACTGTAAACGAGGTTCTTGTAAACAGAGGCGTCCCAAACTTTGGGGTGGCTGTGTCTTTTTGATTTTAATTTCCCTAAGCTATAGGACCATAAGTGGAAGTGCCCTAGGCTCTGTTGCTTTGTTTTTTAGATGTTTCAGGAAACACCATACACTTCTCCCGAGTGGCTGTTGGCAATTTACATGCCGCCCATCAGCATAACAAGGCTCCCAGTTCTCCATGGCCTGTCCTGCCTTTCTGGATTTTACACTTTTTTCAGATGGCCCTTTTGACCGGGGGGAAGTGAGACTTCATTGTAGTGCAGATTTCCTTTGCAAGCTTGCTTGGTTGGCCAAAAAGGGCGTATGCGTTTTTTCCTGAATATATTCAGGAAAAAACGCATATGCCCTTTTTGGCCAAGTGCATCATTGTGGACGTTCTGCCTCTTTTCCTATGCTTTCAATGCAATTCCAGTCTACCTCCTGAAATCGGTTTCCTGCAATTCTGCCCCGCTTTCAAGTCCTCTTGGCAGCCTTACTTCAGTATATTTTTGGACGATAGCTGTCATTTATAACTCTGCAGGTTTGTGAATTACAGTGCCCCTGAGCTCCTTTCTTCAACTCGCTTTCTTTTGAGCTGGCCGCAACACCGCAGGATGGCTTCAGGCCCTAATCTGGTTCCGGCACGGTAAGCTGAGCCTTTGGTTAATTCCTCTTCCTGGTGGGAAATGAGAGTTAAATTTGCCCGTCCAGACACCTCCAGCTAGTCTCTCATTGGTTCTCGCTATTCCTGTTCATCTTCCGCAGAAATTGCAAACTGGGCCAAACAGGAGGTTAAAGGGACTGACTCTCCAAGTCGGGAGGGTGTTAGTAAAGCGTCTGGAATGTTGCACCCGAGTACCAGGGGAGGAAAACTGAGACATATTTGAACACGTCTCCCGTTCACACGGTTGATCATACTCTGGGTTCCACATGCATGTTTTAGCTGAAGGAAGAATACCTTAAACCTGGAGAGTTGAGACCCGTGTAATGGGTACCATGCAATATGACTTCAAAGGGTCTTCATTTGCTCACCGAACTTCTCCAATCCTATCACTGCTGCGTTTATCCCCCTGTACAGACGCTTGATTCTCTTTTGGAGACATAGCAATCCATAGGTTTTAAGATACTTTCTAGTCAGGTACATTCTTAGGCATTTAATATGGGGTGTTGAGTCCATTTCGTTGAGCAAGGAGTAGCTCTTGTCTATTCCATATTTGGCTTAAGGAACTTTATCTGTGCTCATTTCAATCTCTGGTTTTATGCAGCACCCCAACTCACCTTTCCCCTTAAGCAAGCATAAGTTGGTTTTCTAAATTTGAGACCCTGTTCTGTTTTGGAATTCAGTTCCTGTGTAGCCAAGTTTACATTCTGTGTATTAGTGATATCTTATGATGTTTCTTTTTCTGTGTGACTTATTTCAGTTAGAATCATCGTACCTGAATCCACTCATTATGCTGCTACGGGCCTGATGACATAGATTTCATTGTTGAGTGATACTGCATTGTACGTAAGTACCACAACTTCTTTATCCATTTTTCACTTTCTGTGATATTGAACTTGTACGGTAAATGAGGTTCTTGTAAACAGAGGCGTCCCAAACTTTGGGGTGGCTGTGTCTTTTTGATTTTAATTTCCCTAAGCTATAGGACCATAAGTGGAAGTGCCCTAGGCTCTGTTGCTTTGTTTTTTAGATGTTTCAGGAAACACCATACACTTCTCCCGAGTGGCTGTTGGCAATTTACGTCCCTCCCATCAGCATAAAAAGGCTCCCAGTTCTCCATGGCCTGTCCTGCCTTTCTGGATTTTACACTTTTTTCAGATGGCCCTTTTGACCGGGGGGAAGTGAGACTTCATTGTAGTGCAGATTTCCTTTGCAAGCTTGCTTGGTTGGCCAAAAAGGGCGTATGCGTTTTTTCCTGAATATATTCAGGAAAAAACGCATACGCCCTTTTTGGCCAAGTGCATCATTGTGGACGTTCTGCCTCTTTTCCTATGCTTTCAATGCAATTCCAGTCTACCTCCTGAAATCGGTTTCCTGCAATTCTGCCCCGCTTTCAAGTCCTCTTGGCAGCCTTACTTCAGTATATTTTTGGACGATAGCTGTCATTTATAACTCTGCAGGTTTGTGAATTACAGTGCCCCTGAGCTCCTTTCTTCAACTTGCTTTCTTTTGAGCTGGCCGCAACACCGCAGGATGGCTTCAGGCCCTAATCTTGTTCCGGCACGGCACGCTGAGCCTTTGGTTAATTCCTCTTCCTGGTGGGAAATGAGAGTTAAATTTGCCCGTCCAGACACCTCCAGCTAGTCTCTCATTGGTTCTCCCTATTCCTGTTCATCTTCCGCAGAAATTGCAAACTGGGCCGAACAGGAGGTTAAAGGCGCTGACTCTCCAAGTGGGGAGAGTGTTAGTAAAGTGTCAGAAATGTTGCACCCGAGTATCAGGGGACCAAAACTGAGACATATTTGAACACGTCTCCGTTCACACGGTTGATCATACTCTGGGTTCCACATGCATGTTTTAGCTGAAGGAAGAATACCTTAAACCTGGAGAGTTGAGACCCGTGTAATGGGTACCATGCAATATGACTTCAAAGGGTCTTCATTTGCTCACCGAACCTCTCCAATCCTATCACTGCTGCGTTTATGCCCCTGTACACATGCTTGATTCTCTTTCGGAGCCATAGCAATCCATAGGTTTTAAGATACTTACTAGTCAGGTACATTCTTAGGCGTTTAATATGCGGTGTTGAGTCCATTTCGTTGAGCAAGGAGTAGCTCTTGTCTATTCCATATTTGGCTTAAGGAACTTTATCTGTGCTCATTTCAATCTCTGGTTTTATGCAGCACCCCAACTCACCTTTACCCTTAAGCAAGCATAAGTTGGTTTTCTAAATTTGAGACCCTGTTCTGTTCTGTAATTCAGTTCCTGTGTAGCCAAGTTTACATTCCGTGTATTACTGATATCTTATGATGTTTCTTTTTCTGTGTGACTTATTTCAGTTAGAATCATCATACCTGAATCCACTCATTGTGCTGCTAAGGGCCTGATGACATAGATTCCATTGCTGAGTGATATTGCTTTGTAAGTAAATACCACAACTTCTTTATCCATTTTTCACTTTCTGCGATGTTGAACTTGTACTGTAAACGAGGTTCTTGTAAACAGAGGCGTCCCAAACTTTGGGGTGGCTGTGTCTTTTTGATTTTAATTTCCCTAAGCTATAGGACCATAAGTGGAAGTGCCCTAGGCTCTGTTGCTTTGTTTTTTAGATGTTTCAGGAAACACCATACACTTCTCCCGAGTGTCTGTTGGCAATTTACATCCCGCCCATCAGCATAACAAGGCTCCCAGTTCTCCATGGCCTGTCCTGCCTTTCTGGATTTTACACTTTTTTCAGATGGCCCTTTTGACCGGGGGGAAGTGAGACTTCATTGTAGTGCAGATTTCCTTTGCAAGTTTGCTTGGTTGGCCAAAAAGGGCGTATGCGTTTTTTCCTGAATATATTCAGGAAAAAACGCATACGCCCTTTTTGGCCAAGTGCATCATTGTGGACGTTCTGCCTCTTTTCCTATGCTTTCAATGCAATTCCAGTCTACCTCCTGAAATCGGTTTCCTGCAATTCTGCCCCGCTTTCAAGTCCTCTTGGCAGCCTTACTTCAGTATATTTTTGGACGATAGCTGTCATTTATAACTCTGCAGGTTTGTGAATTACAGTGCCCCTGAGCTCCTTTCTTCAACTCGCTTTCTTTTGAGCTGGCCGCAACACCGCAGGATGGCTTCAGGCCCTAATCTGGTTCCGGCACGGCACGCTGAGCCTTTGGTTAATTCCTCTTCCTGGTGGGAAATGAGAGTTAAATTTGCCCGTCCAGACACCTCCAGCTAGTCTCTCATTGGTTCTCGCTATTCCTGTTCATCTTCCGCAGAAATTGCAAACTGGGCCAAACAGGAGGTTAAAGGGACTGACTCTCCAAGTCGGGAGGGTGTTAGTAAAGCGTCTGGAATGTTGCACCCGAGTACCAGGGGAGGAAAACTGAGACATATTTGAACACGTCTCCCGTTCACACGGTTGATCATACTCTGGGTTCCACATGCATGTTTTAGCTGAAGGAAGAATACCTTAAACCTGGAGAGTTGAGACCCGTGTAATGGGTACCATGCAATATGACTTCAAAGGGTCTTCATTTGCTCACCGAACTTCTCCAATCCTATCACTGCTGCGTTTATCCCCCTGTACAGACGCTTGATTCTCTTTTGGAGACATAGCAATCCATAGGTTTTAAGATACTTACTAGTCAGGTACATTCTTAGGCATTTAATATGGGGTGTTGAGTCCATTTCGTTGAGCAAGGAGTAGCTCTTGTCTATTCCATATTTGGCTTAAGGAACTTTATCTGTGCTCATTTCAATCTCTGGTTTTATGCAGCACCCCAACTCACCTTTACCCTTAAGCAAGCATAAGTTGGTTTTCTAAATTTGAGACCCTGTTCTGTTTTGGAATTCAGTTCCTGTGTAGCCAAGTTTACATTCTGTGTATTAGTGATATCTTATGATGTTTCTTTTTCTGTGTGACTTATTTCAGTTAGAATCATCGTACCTGAATCCACTCATTATGCTGCTACGGGCCTGATGACATAGATTTCATTGTTGAGTGATACTGCATTGTACGTAAGTACCACAACTTCTTTATCCATTTTTCACTTTCTGTGATATTGAACTTGTACGGTAAATGAGGTTCTTGTAAACAGAGGCGTCCCAAACTTTGGGGTGGCTGTGTCTTTTTGATTTTAATTTCCCTAAGCTATAGGACCATAAGTGGAAGTGCCCTAGGCTCTGTTGCTTTGTTTTTTAGATGTTTCAGGAAACACCATACACTTCTCCCGAGTGGCTGTTGGCAATTTACATCCCGCCCATCAGCATAACAAGGCTCCCAGTTCTCCATGGCCTGTCCTGCCTTTCTGGATTTTACACTTTTTTCAGATGGCCCTTTTGACCGGGGGGAAGTGAGACTTCATTGTAGTGCAGATTTCCTTTGCAAGCTTGCTTGGTTGGCCAAAAAGGGCGTATGCGTTTTTTCCTGAATATATTCAGGAAAAAACGCATACGCCCTTTTTGGCCAAGTGCATCATTGTGGACGTTCTGCCTCTTTTCCTATGCTTTCAATGCAATTCCAGTCTACCTCCTGAAATCGGTTTCCTGCAATTCTGCCCCGCTTTCAAGTCCTCTTGGCAGCCTTACTTCAGTATATTTTTGGACGATAGCTGTCATTTATAACTCTGCAGGTTTGTGAATTACAGTGCCCCTGAGCTCCTTTCTTCAACTCGCTTTCTTTTGAGCTGGCCGCAACACCGCAGGATGGCTTCAGGCCCTAATCTGGTTCCGGCACGGCAAGCTGAGCCTTTGGTTAATTCCTCTTCCTGGTGGGAAATGAGAGTTAAATTTGCCCGTCCAGACACCTCCAGCTAGTCTCTCATTGGTTCTCGCTATTCCTGTTCATCTTCCACAGAAATTGCAAACTGGGCCAAACAGGAGGTTAAAGGGACTGACTCTCCAAGTCGGGAGGGTGTTAGTAAAGCGTCTGGAATGTTGCACCCGAGTACCAGGGTACGAAAACTGAGACATATTTGAACACGTTTCCCGATCACATGGTTGATCATACTCTAGTTTCCACATGCATGTTTTAGCTGAAGGCAGAATACCTTAAACCTGGGTAGTTGAAACCCGTGGAATGGGTACCATGCAATATGACTTCAAAGGGTCTTCATTTGCTCACCGAACCTCTCCAATCCTATCACTGCTGCGTTTATGCCCCTGTACACATGCTTGATTCTGTTTCGGAGACATAGCAATCCATAGGTTTTAAGATATTTACTAGTCAGGTACATTCTTAGGCGTTTAATATGCGGTGTTGAGTCCATTTCATTGAGCAAGGAGTAGCTCTTGTCTATTCCATATTTGGCTTAAGGAACTTTACCTGTGCTCATTTCAATCTCTGGTTTTATGCAGCACTCCAACTCACCTTTACCCTTAAGCAAGCATAAGTTGGTTTTCTAAATTTGAGACCCTGTTCTGTTTTGGAATTCAGTTCCTGTGTAGCCAAGTTTACATTCTGTGTATTAGTGATATCTTATGATGTTTCTTTTTCTGTGTGACTTATTTCAGTTAGAATCATCGTACCTGAATCCACTCATTATGCTGCTACGGGCCTGATGACATAGATTTCATTGTTGAGTGATACTGCATTGTACGTAAGTACCACAACTTCTTTATCCATTTTTCACTTTCTGTGATATTGAACTTGTACGGTAAATGAGGTTCTTGTAAACAGAGGCGTCCCAAACTTTGGGGTGGCTGTGTCTTTTTGATTTTAATTTCCCTAAGCTATAGGACCATAAGTGGAAGTGCCCTAGGCTCTGTTGCTTTGTTTTTTAGATGTTTCAGGAAACACCATACACTTCTCCCGAGTGGCTGTTGGCAATTTACGTCCCTCCCATCAGCATAAAAAGGCTCCCAGTTCTCCATGGCCTGTCCTGCCTTTCTGGATTTTACACTTTTTTCAGATGGCCCTTTTGACCGGGGGGAAGTGAGACTTCATTGTAGTGCAGATTTCCTTTGCAAGCTTGCTTGGTTGGCCAAAAAGGGCGTATGCGTTTTTTCCTGAATATATTCAGGAAAAAACGCATACGCCCTTTTTGGCCAAGTGCATCATTGTGGACGTTCTGCCTCTTTTCCTATGCTTTCAATGCAATTCCAGTCTACCTCCTGAAATCGGTTTCCTGCAATTCTGCCCCGCTTTCAAGTCCTCTTGGCAGCCTTACTTCAGTATATTTTTGGACGATAGCTGTCATTTATAACTCTGCAGGTTTGTGAATTACAGTGCCCCTGAGCTCCTTTCTTCAACTTGCTTTCTTTTGAGCTGGCCGCAACACCGCAGGATGGCTTCAGGCCCTAATCTTGTTCCGGCACGGCACGCTGAGCCTTTGGTTAATTCCTCTTCCTGGTGGGAAATGAGAGTTAAATTTGCCCGTCCAGACACCTCCAGCTAGTCTCTCATTGGTTCTCCCTATTCCTGTTCATCTTCCGCAGAAATTGCAAACTGGGCCGAACAGGAGGTTAAAGGCGCTGACTCTCCAAGTGGGGAGAGTGTTAGTAAAGTGTCAGAAATGTTGCACCCGAGTATCAGGGGACCAAAACTGAGACATATTTGAACACGTCTCCGTTCACACGGTTGATCATACTCTGGGTTCCACATGCATGTTTTAGCTGAAGGAAGAATACCTTAAACCTGGAGAGTTGAGACCCGTGTAATGGGTACCATGCAATATGACTTCAAAGGGTCTTCATTTGCTCACCGAACCTCTCCAATCCTATCACTGCTGCGTTTATGCCCCTGTACACATGCTTGATTCTCTTTCGGAGCCATAGCAATCCATAGGTTTTAAGATACTTACTAGTCAGGTACATTCTTAGGCGTTTAATATGCGGTGTTGAGTCCATTTCGTTGAGCAAGGAGTAGCTCTTGTCTATTCCATATTTGGCTTAAGGAACTTTATCTGTGCTCATTTCAATCTCTGGTTTTATGCAGCACCCCAACTCACCTTTACCCTTAAGCAAGCATAAGTTGGTTTTCTAAATTTGAGACCCTGTTCTGTTCTGTAATTCAGTTCCTGTGTAGCCAAGTTTACATTCCGTGTATTACTGATATCTTATGATGTTTCTTTTTCTGTGTGACTTATTTCAGTTAGAATCATCATACCTGAATCCACTCATTGTGCTGCTAAGGGCCTGATGACATAGATTCCATTGCTGAGTGATATTGCTTTGTAAGTAAATACCACAACTTCTTTATCCATTTTTCACTTTCTGCGATGTTGAACTTGTACTGTAAACGAGGTTCTTGTAAACAGAGGCGTCCCAAACTTTGGGGTGGCTGTGTCTTTTTGATTTTAATTTCCCTAAGCTATAGGACCATAAGTGGAAGTGCCCTAGGCTCTGTTGCTTTGTTTTTTAGATGTTTCAGGAAACACCATACACTTCTCCCGAGTGTCTGTTGGCAATTTACATCCCGCCCATCAGCATAACAAGGCTCCCAGTTCTCCATGGCCTGTCCTGCCTTTCTGGATTTTACACTTTTTTCAGATGGCCCTTTTGACCGGGGGGAAGTGAGACTTCATTGTAGTGCAGATTTCCTTTGCAAGTTTGCTTGGTTGGCCAAAAAGGGCGTATGCGTTTTTTCCTGAATATATTCAGGAAAAAACGCATACGCCCTTTTTGGCCAAGTGCATCATTGTGGACGTTCTGCCTCTTTTCCTATGCTTTCAATGCAATTCCAGTCTACCTCCTGAAATCGGTTTCCTGCAATTCTGCCCCGCTTTCAAGTCCTCTTGGCAGCCTTACTTCAGTATATTTTTGGACGATAGCTGTCATTTATAACTCTGCAGGTTTGTGAATTACAGTGCCCCTGAGCTCCTTTCTTCAACTCGCTTTCTTTTGAGCTGGCCGCAACACCGCAGGATGGCTTCAGGCCCTAATCTGGTTCCGGCACGGCACGCTGAGCCTTTGGTTAATTCCTCTTCCTGGTGGGAAATGAGAGTTAAATTTGCCCGTCCAGACACCTCCAGCTAGTCTCTCATTGGTTCTCGCTATTCCTGTTCATCTTCCGCAGAAATTGCAAACTGGGCCAAACAGGAGGTTAAAGGGACTGACTCTCCAAGTCGGGAGGGTGTTAGTAAAGCGTCTGGAATGTTGCACCCGAGTACCAGGGGAGGAAAACTGAGACATATTTGAACACGTCTCCCGTTCACACGGTTGATCATACTCTGGGTTCCACATGCATGTTTTAGCTGAAGGAAGAATACCTTAAACCTGGAGAGTTGAGACCCGTGTAATGGGTACCATGCAATATGACTTCAAAGGGTCTTCATTTGCTCACCGAACTTCTCCAATCCTATCACTGCTGCGTTTATCCCCCTGTACAGACGCTTGATTCTCTTTTGGAGACATAGCAATCCATAGGTTTTAAGATACTTACTAGTCAGGTACATTCTTAGGCATTTAATATGGGGTGTTGAGTCCATTTCGTTGAGCAAGGAGTAGCTCTTGTCTATTCCATATTTGGCTTAAGGAACTTTATCTGTGCTCATTTCAATCTCTGGTTTTATGCAGCACCCCAACTCACCTTTACCCTTAAGCAAGCATAAGTTGGTTTTCTAAATTTGAGACCCTGTTCTGTTTTGGAATTCAGTTCCTGTGTAGCCAAGTTTACATTCTGTGTATTAGTGATATCTTATGATGTTTCTTTTTCTGTGTGACTTATTTCAGTTAGAATCATCGTACCTGAATCCACTCATTATGCTGCTACGGGCCTGATGACATAGATTTCATTGTTGAGTGATACTGCATTGTACGTAAGTACCACAACTTCTTTATCCATTTTTCACTTTCTGTGATATTGAACTTGTACGGTAAATGAGGTTCTTGTAAACAGAGGCGTCCCAAACTTTGGGGTGGCTGTGTCTTTTTGATTTTAATTTCCCTAAGCTATAGGACCATAAGTGGAAGTGCCCTAGGCTCTGTTGCTTTGTTTTTTAGATGTTTCAGGAAACACCATACACTTCTCCCGAGTGGCTGTTGGCAATTTACATCCCGCCCATCAGCATAACAAGGCTCCCAGTTCTCCATGGCCTGTCCTGCCTTTCTGGATTTTACACTTTTTTCAGATGGCCCTTTTGACCGGGGGGAAGTGAGACTTCATTGTAGTGCAGATTTCCTTTGCAAGCTTGCTTGGTTGGCCAAAAAGGGCGTATGCGTTTTTTCCTGAATATATTCAGGAAAAAACGCATACGCCCTTTTTGGCCAAGTGCATCATTGTGGACGTTCTGCCTCTTTTCCTATGCTTTCAATGCAATTCCAGTCTACCTCCTGAAATCGGTTTCCTGCAATTCTGCCCCGCTTTCAAGTCCTCTTGGCAGCCTTACTTCAGTATATTTTTGGACGATAGCTGTCATTTATAACTCTGCAGGTTTGTGAATTACAGTGCCCCTGAGCTCCTTTCTTCAACTCGCTTTCTTTTGAGCTGGCCGCAACACCGCAGGATGGCTTCAGGCCCTAATCTGGTTCCGGCACGGCAAGCTGAGCCTTTGGTTAATTCCTCTTCCTGGTGGGAAATGAGAGTTAAATTTGCCCGTCCAGACACCTCCAGCTAGTCTCTCATTGGTTCTCGCTATTCCTGTTCATCTTCCACAGAAATTGCAAACTGGGCCAAACAGGAGGTTAAAGGGACTGACTCTCCAAGTCGGGAGGGTGTTAGTAAAGCGTCTGGAATGTTGCACCCGAGTACCAGGGTACGAAAACTGAGACATATTTGAACACGTTTCCCGATCACATGGTTGATCATACTCTAGTTTCCACATGCATGTTTTAGCTGAAGGCAGAATACCTTAAACCTGGGTAGTTGAAACCCGTGGAATGGGTACCATGCAATATGACTTCAAAGGGTCTTCATTTGCTCACCGAACCTCTCCAATCCTATCACTGCTGCGTTTATGCCCCTGTACACATGCTTGATTCTGTTTCGGAGACATAGCAATCCATAGGTTTTAAGATATTTACTAGTCAGGTACATTCTTAGGCGTTTAATATGCGGTGTTGAGTCCATTTCATTGAGCAAGGAGTAGCTCTTGTCTATTCCATATTTGGCTTAAGGAACTTTACCTGTGCTCATTTCAATCTCTGGTTTTATGCAGCACTCCAACTCACCTTTACCCTTAAGCAAGCATAAGTTGGTTTTCTAAATTTGAGACCCTGTTCTGTTCTGTAATTCAGTTCCTGTGTAGCCAAGTTTACATTCCGTGTATTACTGATATCTTATGATGTTTCTTTTTCTGTGTGACTTATATCAGTTAGAATCATCATACCTAAATCCACTCATTGTGCTGCTAAGGGCCTGATGACATAGATTCCATTGCTGAGTGATATTGCTTTGTAAGTAAATACCACAACTTCTTTATCCATTTTTCACTTTCTACGATGTTGAACTTGTACTGTAAAAGAGGTTCTTGTAAACAGAGGCGTCCCAAACTTTGGGGTGGCTGTGTCTTTTTGATTTTAATTTCCCTAAGCTATAGGACCATAAGTGGAAGTGCCCTAGGCTCTGTTCCTTTGTTTTTTAGATGTTTCAGGAAACACCATACACTTCTCCCGAGTGGCTGTTGGCAATTTACATCCCGCCCATCAGCATAACAAGGCTCCCAGTTCTCCATGGCCTGTCCTGCCTTTCTGGATTTTACACTTTTTTCAGATGGCCCTTTTGACCGGGGGGAAGTGAGACTTCATTGTAGTGCAGATTTCCTTTGCAAGCTTGCTTGGTTGGCCAAAAAGTGCGTATGCGTTTTTTCCAGAATATATTCAGGAAAAAACACATACGCCCTTTTTGGCCAAGTGCATCATTGTGGACGTTCTGCCTCTTTTCCTATGCTTTCAATGCAATTCCAGTCTACCTCCTGAAATCGGTTTCCTGCAATTCTGCCCCGCTTTCAAGTCCTCTTGGCAGCCTTACTTCAGTATATTTTTGGACGATAGCTGTCATTTATAACTCTGCAGGTTTGTGAATTACAGTGCCCCTGAGCTCCTTTCTTCAACTCGCTTTCTTTTGAGCTGGCCGCAACACCGCAGGATGGCTTCAGGCCCTAATCTGGTTCCGGCACGGCACGCTGAGCCTTTGGTTAATTCCTCTTCCTGGTGGGAAATGAGAGTTAAATTTGCCCGTCCAGACACCTCCAGCTAGTCTCTCATTGGTTCTCGCTATTCCTGTTCATCTTCCGCAGAAATTGCAAACTGGGCCAAACAGGAGGTTAAAGGGACTGACTCTCCAAGTCGGGAGGGTGTTAGTAAAGCATCTGGAATGTTGCACCCGAGTACCAGGGGAGGAAAACTCAGACATATTTGAACACGTCTCCCGTTCACACGGTTGATCATACACTGGGTTCCACATGCATGTTTTAGCTGAAGGAAGAATACCTTAAACCTGGAGAGTTGAGACCCGTGTAATGGGTACCATGCAATATGACTTCAAAGGGTCTTCATTTGCTCACCGAACCTCTCCAATCCTATCACTGCTGCGTTTATGCCCCTGTACACATGCTTGATTCTCTTTTGGAGACATAGCAATCCATAGGTTTTAAGATACTTACTAGTCAGGTACATTCTTAGGCGTTTAATATGGGGTGTTGAGTCCATTTCGTTGAGCAAGGAGTAGCTCTTGTCTATTCCATATTTGGCTTAAGGAACTTTATCTGTGCTCATTTCAATCTCTGGTTTTATGCAGCACCCCAACTCACCTTTCCCCTTAAGCAAGCATAAGTTGGTTTTCTAAATTTGAGACCCTGTTCTGTTTTGGAATTCAGTTCCTGTGTAGCCAAGTTTACATTCTGCGTATTAGTGATATCTTATGATGTTTCTTTTTCTGTGTGACTTATTTCAGTTAGAATCATCGTACCTGAATCCACTCATTATGCTGCTACGGGCCTGATGACATAGATTTCATTGTTGAGTGATACTGCATTGTACGTAAGTACCACAACTTCTTTATCCATTTTTCACTTTCTGTGATATTGAACTTGTACGGTAAATGAGGTTCTTGTAAACAGAGGCGTCCCAAACTTTGGGGTGGCTGTGTCTTTTTGATTTTAATTTCCCTAAGCTATAGGACCATAAGTGGAAGTGCCCTAGGCTCTGTTGCTTTGTTTTTTAGATGTTTCAGGAAACACCATACACTTCTCCCGAGTCTCTTTTGGCAAATTACATCCCGCCCATCAGCATAACAAGGCTCCCAGTTCTCCATGGCCTGCCCTGCCTTTCTGGATTTTACACTTTTTTCAGATGGCCCTTTTGACCGGGGGGAAGTGAGACTTCATTGTAGTGCAGATTTCCTTTGCAAGTTTGCTTGGTTGGCCAAAAAGTGCGTATGCGTTTTTTCCTGAATATATTCAGGAAAAAACGCATACGCACTTTTTGGCCAAGTGCATCATTGTGGACGTTCTGCCTCTTTTCCTATGCTTTCAATGCAATTCCAGTCTACCTCCTGAAATCGGTTTCCTGCAATTCTGCCCCGCTTTCAAGTCCTCTTGGCAGCCTTACTTCAGTATATTTTTGGACGATAGCTGTCATTTATAACTCTGCAGGTTTGTGAATTACAGTACCCCTGAGCTCCTTTCTTCAACTCGCTTTCTTTTGAGCTGGCCGCAACACCGCAGG
The DNA here is from genome assembly GCF_039906515.1 of Pseudorca crassidens. Classification (NCBI taxonomy): domain Eukaryota; kingdom Metazoa; phylum Chordata; class Mammalia; order Artiodactyla; family Delphinidae; genus Pseudorca; species Pseudorca crassidens. Next base: position 739,334 of record NC_090300.1, on the reverse strand, counting down.
ATGGCTTCAGGCCCTAATCTTGTTCCGGCACGGCACGCTGAGCCTTTGGTTATTTCCTCTTCCTGGTGGGAAATGAGAGTTAAATTTGCCCGTCCAGACACCTCCAGCTAGTCTCTCATTGGTTCTCCCTATTCCTGTTCATCTTCCGCAGAAATTGCAAACTGGGCCATACAGGAGGTTAAAAGCGCTGACTCTCCAAGTGGGGAGAGTGTTAGTAAAGTGTCAGGAATGTTGCACCCGAGTACCAGGGGACCAAAACTGAGACATATTTGAACACGTCTCCGTTCACACGGTTGATCATACTCTGGGTTCCACATGCATGTTTTAGCTGAAGGAAGAATACCTTAAACCTGGAGAGTTGAGACCCGTGGAATGGGTACCATGCAATATGACTTCAAAGGGTCTTCATTTGCTCACCGAACCTCTCCAGTCCTATCACTGCTGTGTTTATGCCCCTGTACACATGCTTGATTCTCTTTCGGAGACATAGCAATCCATAGGTTTTAAGATACTTACTAGTCAGGTACATTCTTAGGCGTTTAATATGCGGTGTTGAGTCCATTTCGTTGAGCAAGGTGTAGCTCTTGTCTATTCCATATTTGGCTTAAGGAACTTTATCTGTGCTCATTTCAATCTCTGGTTTTATGCAGCACCCGAACTCACCTTTACCCTTAAGCAAGCATAAGTTGGTTTTCTAAATTTGAGACCCTGTTCTGTTCTGTAATTCAGTTCCTGTGTAGCCAAGTTTACATTCCGTGTATTACTGATATCTTATGATGTTTCTTTTTCTGTGTGACTTATATCAGTTAGAATCATCATACCTGAATCCACTCATTGTGCTGCTAAGGGCCTGATGACATAGATTCCATTGCTGAGTGATATTGCTTTGTAAGTAAATACCACAACTTCTTTATCCATTTTTCACTTTCTGCGATGTTGAACTTGTACTGTAAACGAGGTTCTTGTAAACAGAGGCGTCCCAAACTTTGGGGTGGCTGTGTCTTTTTGATTTTAATTTCCCTAAGCTATAGGACCATAAGTGGAAGTGCCCTAGGCTCTGTTGCTTTGTTTTTTAGATGTTTCAGGAAACACCATACACTTCTCCCGAGTGGCTGTTGGCAATTTACATCCCGCCCATCAGCATAACAAGGCTCCCAGTTCTCCATGGCCTGTCCTGCCTTTCTGGATTTTACACTTTTTTCAGATGGCCCTTTTGACCGGGGGGAAGTGAGACTTCATTGTAGTGCAGATTTCCTTTGCAAGCTTGCTTGGTTGGCCAAAAAGGGCATATGCGTTTTTTCCTGAATATATTCAGGAAAAAACGCATATGCCCTTTTTGGCCAAGTGCATCATTGTGGACGTTCTGCGTCTTTTCCTATGCTTTCAATGCAATTCCAGTCTACCTCCTGAAATCGGTTTCCTGCAATTCTGCCCCGCTTTCAAGTCCTCTTGGCAGCCTTACTTCAGTATATTTTTGGACGATAGCTGTCATTTATAACTCTGCAGTTTTGTGAATTACAGTGCCCCTGAGCTCCTTTCTTCAACTCGCTTTCTTGTGACCTGGCCGCAACACCGCAGGATGGCTTCAGGCCCTAATCTGGTTCCGGCACGGCACGCTGAGCCTTTGGTTATTTCCTCTTCCTGGTGGGAAATGAGAGTTAAATTTGCCCGTCCAGACACCTCCAGCTAGTCTCTCATTGGTTCTCGCTATTCCTGTTCATCTTCCGCAGAAATTGCAAACTGGGCCAAACAGGAGGTTAAAGGGACTGACTCTCCAAGTCGGGAGGGTGTTAGTAAAGCGTCTGGAATGTTGCACCCAAGTACCAGGGGAGGAAAACTGAGACATATTTGAACACGTCTCCCGTTCACACGGTTGATCATACTCTGGGTTCCACATGCATGTTTTAGCTGAAGGAAGAATACCTTAAACCTGGAGAGTTGAGACCCGTGGAATGGGTACCATGCAATATGACTTCAAAGGGTCTTCATTTGCTCACCGAACTTCTCCAATCCTATCACTGCTGCGTTTATCCCCCTGTACAGACGTTTGATTCTCTTTCGGAGACATAGCAATCCATAGGTTTTAAGATACTTACTAGTCAGGTACATTCTTAGGCATTTAATATGGGGTGTTGAGTCCATTTCGTTGAGCAAGGAGTAGCTCTTGTCTATTCCATATTTGGCTTAAGGAACTTTATCTGTGCTCATTTCAATCTCTGGTTTTATGCAGCACCCCAACTCACCTTTCCGCTTAAGCAAGCATAAGTTGGTTTTCTAAATTTGAGACCCTGTTCTGTTTTGGAATTCAGTTCCTGTGTAGCCAAGTTTACATTCTGTGTATTAGTGATATCTTATGATGTTTCTTTTTCTGTGTGACTTATTTCAGTTAGAATCATCGTACCTGAATCCACTCATTATGCTGCTACGGGCCTGATGACATAGATTTCATTGTTGAGTGATACTGCATTGTACGTAAGTACCACAACTTCTTTATCCATTTTTCACTTTCTGTGATATTGAACTTGTACGGTAAATGAGGTTCTTGTAAACAAAGGCGTCCCAAACTTTGGGGTGGCTGTGTCTTTTTGATTTTAATTTCCCTAAGCTATAGGACCATAAGTGGAAGTGCCCTAGGCTCTGTTGCTTTGTTTTTTAGATGTTTCAGGAAACACCATACACTTCTCCCGAGTGGCTGTTGGCAATTTACATCCCGCCCATCAGCATAACAAGGCTCCCAGTTCTCCATGGCCTGTCCTGCCTTTCTGGATTTTACACTTTTTTCTGATGGCCCTTTTGACCGGGGGGAAGTGAGACTTCATTGTAGTGCAGATTTCCTTTGCAAGCTTGCTTGGTTGGCCAAAAAGGGCGTATGCGTTTTTTCCTGAATATATTCAGGAAAAAACGCATACGCCCTTTTTGGCCAAGTGCATCATTGTGGACGTTCTGCCTCTTTTCCTATGCTTTCAATGCAATTCCAGTCTACCTCCTGAAATCGGTTTCCTGCAATTCTGCCCCGCTTTCAAGTCCTCTTGGCAGCCTTACTTCAGTATATTTTTGGACGATAGCTGTCATTTATAACTCTGCAGGTTTGTGAATTACAGTGCCCCTGAGCTCCTTTCTTCAACTCGCTTTCTTGTGACCTGGCCGCAACACCGCAGGATGGCTTCAGGCCCTAATCTGGTTCCGGCACGGCAAGCTGAGCCTTTGGTTAATTCCTCTTCCTGGTGGGAAATGAGAGTTAAATTTGCCCGTCCAGACACCTCCAGCTAGTCTCTCATTGGTTCTCGCTATTCCTGTTCATCTTCCACAGAAATTGCAAACTGGGCCAAACAGGAGGTTAAAGGGACTGACTCTCCAAGTCGGGAGGGTGTTAGTAAAGCGTCTGGAATGTTGCACCCGAGTACCAGGGTACGAAAACTGAGACATATTTGAACACGTCTCCCATTCACATGGTTTATCATACTCTGGGTTCCACATGCATGTTTTAGCTGAAGGTAGAATACCTTAAACCTGGGTAGTTGAAACCCGTGGAATGGGTACCATGCAATATGACTTCAAAGGGTCTTCATTTGCTCACCGAACCTCTCCAATCCTATCACTGCTGCGTTTATGCTCCTGTACACATGCTTGATTCTCTTTCGGAGACATAGCAATCCATAGGTTTTAAGATACTTACTACTCAGGTACATTCTTAGGCGTTTAATATGCGGTGTTGAGTCCATTTCGTTGAACAAGGAGTAGCTCTTGTCTATTCCATATTTGGCTTAAGGAACTTTATCTGTGCTCATTTCAATCTCTGGTTTTATGCAGCACCCCAACTCACCTTTCCCCTTAAGCAAGCATAAGTTGGTTTTCTAAATTTGAGACCCTGTTCTGTTCTGTAATTCAGTTCCTGTGTAGCCAAGTTTACATTCCGTGTATTACTGATATCTTATGATGTTTCTTTTTCTGTGTGACTTATATCAGCTAGAATCATCATACCTGAATCCACTCATTGTGCTGCTAAGGGCCTGATGACATAGATTCCATTGCTGAGTGATATTGCTTTGTAAGTAAATACCACAACTTCTTTATCCATTTTTCACTTTCTGCGATTTTGAACTTGTACTGTAAATGAGGTTCTTGTGAACAGAGGCGTCCCAAACTTTGGGGTGGCTGTGTCTTTTTGATTTTAATTTCCCTAAGCTATAGGACCATAAGTGGAAGTGCCCTAGGCTCTGTTGCTTTGTTTTTTAGATGTTTCAGGAAACACCATACACTTCTCCCGAGTGGCTGTTGGCAATTTACATCCCGCCCATCAGCATAACAAGGCTCCCAGTTCTCCATGGCCTGTCCTGCCTTTCTGGATTTTACACTTTTTTCTGATGGCCCTTTTGACCGGGGGGAAGTGAGACTTCATTGTAGTGCAGATTTCCTTTGCAAGCTTGCTTGGTTGGCCAAAAAGGGCGTATGCGTTTTTTCCTGAATATATTCAGGAAAAAACGCATACGCCCTTTTTGGCCAAGTGCATCATTGTGGACGTTCTGCCTCTTTTCCTATGCTTTCAATGCAATTCCAGTCTACCTCCTGAAATCGGTTTCCTGCAATTCTGCCCCGCTTTCAAGTCCTCTTGGCAGCCTTACTTCAGTATATTTTTGGACGATAGCTGTCATTTATAACTCTGCAGGTTTGTGAATTACAGTGCCCCTGAGCTCCTTTCTTCAACTCGCTTTCTTTTGAGCTGGCCGCAACACCGCAGGATGGCTTCAGGCCCTAATCTGGTTCCGGCACGGCACGCTGAGCCTTTGGTTAATTCCTCTTCCTGGTGGGAAATGAGAGTTAAATTTGCCCGTCCAGACACCTCCAGCTAGTCTCTCATTGGTTCTCGCTATTCCTGTTCATCTTCCGCAGAAATTGCAAACTGGGCCAAACAGGAGGTTAAAGGGACTGACTCTCCAAGTCGGGAGGGTGTTAGTAAAGCATCTGGAATGTTGCACCCGAGTACCAGGGGAGGAAAACTGAGACATATTTGAACACGTCTCCCGTTCACACGGTTGATCATACTCTGGGTTCCACATGCATGTTTTAGCTGAAGGAAGAATACCTTAAACCTGGAGAGTTGAGACCCGTGGAATGGGTACCATGCAATATGACTTCAAAGGGTCTTCATTTGCTCACCGAACTTCTCCAATCCTATCACTGCTGCGTTTATCCCCCTGTACAGACGCTTGATTCTCTTTTGGAGACATAGCAATCCATAGGTTTTAAGATACTTACTAGTCAGGTACATTCTTAGGCATTTAATATGGGGTGTTGAGTCCATTTCGTTGAGCAAGGAGTAGCTCTTGTCTATTCCATATTTGGCTTAAGGAACTTTATCTGTGCTCATTTCAATCTCTGGTTTTATGCAGCACCCCAACTCACCTTTCCCCTTAAGCAAGCATAAGTTGGTTTTCTAAATTTGAGACCCTGTTCTGTTTTGGAATTCAGTTCCTGTGTAGCCAAGTTTACATTCTGTGTATTAGTGATATCTTATGATGTTTCTTTTTCTGTGTGACTTATTTCAGTTAGAATCATCGTACCTGAATCCACTCATTATGCTGCTACGGGCCTGATGACATAGATTTCATTGTTGAGTGATACTGCATTGTACGTAAGTACCACAACTTCTTTATCCATTTTTCACTTTCTGTGATATTGAACTTGTACGGTAAATGAGGTTCTTGTAAACAGAGGCGTCCCAAACTTTGGGGTGGCTGTGTCTTTTTGATTTTAATTTCCCTAAGCTATAGGACCATAAGTGGAAGTGCCCTAGGCTCTGTTGCTTTGTTTTTTAGATGTTTCAGGAAACACCATACACTTCTCCCGAGTGGCTGTTGGCAATTTACATCCCGCCCATCAGCATAACAAGGCTCCCAGTTCTCCATGGCCTGTCCTGCCTTTCTGGATTTTACACTTTTTTCAGATGGCCCTTTTGACCGGGGGGAAGTGAGACTTCATTGTAGTGCAGATTTCCTTTGCAAGCTTGCTTGGTTGGCCAAAAAGGGCGTATGCGTTTTTTCCTGAATATATTCAGGAAAAAACGCATACGCCCTTTTTGGCCAAGTGCATCATTGTGGACGTTCTGCCTCTTTTCCTATGCTTTCAATGCAATTCCAGTCTACCTCCTGAAATCGGTTTCCTGAAATTCTGCCCCGCTTTCAAGTCCTCTTCGCAGCCTTACTTCAGTTATATTTTTGGACGATAGCTGTCATTTATAACTCTGCAGGTTTGTGAATTACAGTGCCCCTGAGCTCCTTTCTTCAACTCGCTTTCTTTTGAGCTGGCCGCAACACCGCAGGATGGCTTCAGGCCCTAATCTTGTTCCGGCACGGCAAGCTGAGCCTTTGGTTAATTCCTCTTCCTGGTGGGAAATGAGAGTTAAATTTGCCCGTCCAGACACCTCCAGCTAGTCTCTCATTGGTTCTCGCTATTCCTGTTCATCTTCCACAGAAATTGCAAACTGGGCCAAACAGGAGGTTAAAGGGACTGACTCTCCAAGTCGGGAGGGTGTTAGTAAAGCATCTGGAATGTTGCACCCGAGTACCAGGGTACGAAAACTGAGACATATTTGAACACGTTTCCCGATCACATGGTTGATCATACTCTAGTTTCCACATGCATGTTTTAGCTGAAGGTAGAATACCTTAAACCTGGGTAGTTGAAACCCGTGGAATGGGTACCATGCAATATGACTTCAAAGGGTCTTCATTTGCTCACCGAACCTCTCCAATCCTATCACTGCTGCGTTTATGCCCCTGTACACATGCTTGATTCTCTTTCGGAGACATAGCAATCCATAGGTTTTAAGATACTTACTAGTCAGGTACATTCTTAGGCGTTTAATATGCGGTGTTGAGTCCATTTCATTGAGCAAGGAGTAGCTCTTGTCTATTCCATATTTGGCTTAAGGAACTTTATCTGTGCTCATTTCAATCTCTGGTTTTATGCAGCACCCCAACTCACCTTTACCCTTAAGCAAGCATAAGTTGGTTTTCTAAATTTGAGACCCTGTTCTGTTCTGTAATTCAGTTCCTGTGTAGCCAAGTTTACATTCCGTGTATTACTGATATCTTATGATGTTTCTTTTTCTGTGTGACTTATAATAGCTAGAATCATCATACCTGAATCCACTCATTGTGCTGCTAATGGCCTGATGACATAGATTCCATTGCTGAGTGATATTGCTTTGTAAGTAAATACCACAACTTCTTTATCCATTTTTCACTTTCTGCGATGTTGAACTTGTACTGTAAATGAGGTTCTTGTAAACAGAGGCGTCCCAAACTTTGGGGTGGCTGTGTCTTTTTGATTTTAATTTCCCTAAGCTATAGGACCATAAGTGGAAGTGCCCTAGGCTCTGTTGCTTTGTTTTTTAGATGTTTCAGGAAACACCATACACTTCTCCCGAGTGTCTGTTGGCAATTTACATCCCGCCCATCAGCATAACAAGGCTCCCAGTTCTCCATGGCCTGTCCTGCCTTTCTGGATTTTACACTTTTTTCAGATGGCCTTTTTGACCGGGGGGAAGTGAGACTTCATTGTAGTGCAGATTTCCTTTGCAAGCTTGCTTGGTTGGCCAAAAAGGGCGTATGCGTTTTTTCCTGAATATATTCAGGAAAAAACGCATACGCCCTTTTTGGCCAAGTGCATCATTGTGGACGTTCTGCCTCTTTTCCCATGCTTTCAATGCAATTCCAGTCTACCTCCTGAAATCGGTTTCCTGCAATTCTGCCCCGCTTTCAAGTCCTCTTGGCAGCCTTACTTCAGTATATTTTTGGACGATAGCTGTCATTTATAACTCTGCAGGTTTGTGAATTACAGTGCCCCTGAGCTCCTTTCTTCAACTCGCTTTCTTTTGAGCTGGCCGCAACACCGCAGGATGGCTTCAGGCCCTAATCTGGTTCCGGCACGGCAAGCTGAGCCTTTGGTTAATTCCTCTTCCTGGTGGGAAATGAGAGTTAAATTTGCCCGTCCAGACACCTCCAGCTAGTCTCTCATTGGTTCTCGCTATTCCTGTTCATCTTCCGCAGAAATTGCAAACTGGGCCAAACAGGAGGTTAAAGGGACTGACTCTCCAAGTCGGGAGGGTGTTAGTAAAGCGTCTGGAATGTTGCACCCGAGTACCAGGGTACGAAAACTGAGACATATTTGAACACGTCTCCCGTTCACACGGTTGATCATACTCTGGGTTCCACATGCATGTTTTAGCTGAAGGAAGAATACCTTAAACCTGGAGAGTTGAGACCCGTGGAATGGGTACCATGCAATATGACTTCAAAGGGTCTTCATTTGCTCACCGAACTTCTCCAATCCTATCACTGCTGCGTTTATCCCCCTGTACAGACGCTGGATTCTCTTTTGGAGACATAGCAATCCATAGGTTTTAAGATACTTACTAGTCAGGTACATTCTTAGGCGTTTAATATGCGGTGTTGAGTCCATTTCGTTGAGCAAGGAGTAGCTCTTGTCTATTCCATATTTGGCTTAAGGAACTTTATCTGTGCTCATTTCAATCTCTGGTTTTATGCAGCACCCCAACTCACCTTTACCCTTAAGCAAGCATAAGTTGGTTTTCTAAATTTGAGACCCTGTTCTGTTCTGTAATTCAGTTCCTGTGTAGCCAAGTTTACATTCCGTGTATTACTGATATCTTATGATGTTTCTTTTTCTGTGTGACTTATAATAGCTAGAATCATCATACCTGAATCCACTCATTGTGCTGCTAATGGCCTGATGACATAGATTCCATTGCTGAGTGATATTGCTTTGTAAGTAAATACCACAACTTCTTTATCCATTTTTCACTTTCTGCGATGTTGAACTTGTATTGTAAATGAGGTTCTTGTAAACAGAGGCGTCCCAAACTTTGGGGTGGCTGTGTCTTTTTGATTTTAATTTCCCTAAGCTATAGGACCATAAGTGGAAGTGCCCTAGGCTCTGTTGCTTTGTTTTTTAGATGTTTCAGGAAACACCATACACTTCTCCCGAGTGTCTGTTGGCAATTTACATCCCGGCCATCAGCATAACAAGGCTCCCAGTTCTCCATGGCCTGTCCTGCCTTTCTGGATTTTACACTTTTTTCAGATGGCCCTTTTGACCGGGGGGAAGTGAGACTTCATTGTAGTGCAGATTTCCTTTGCAAGCTTGCTTGGTTGGCCAAAAAGGGCGTATGCGTTTTTTCCTGAATATATTCAGGAAAAAACGCATACGCCCTTTTTGGCCAAGTGCATCATTGTGGACGTTCTGCCTCTTTTCCTATGCTTTCAATGCAATTCCAGTCTACCTCCTGAAATCGGTTTCCTGCAATTCTGCCCCGCTTTCAAGTCCTCTTGGCAGCCTTACTTCAGTATATTTTTGGACGATAGCTGTCATTTATAACTCTGCAGGTTTGTGAATTACAGTGCCCCTGAGCTCCTTTCTTCAACTCGCTTTCTTTTGAGCTGGCCGCAACACCGCAGGATGGCTTCAGGCCCTAATCTGGTTCCGGCACGGCAAGCTGAGCCTTTGGTTAATTCCTCTTCCTGGTGGGAAATGAGAGTTAAATTTGCCCGTCCAGACACCTCCAGCTAGTCTCTCATTGGTTCTCGCTATTCCTGTTCATCTTCCGCAGAAATTGCAAACTGGGCCAAACAGGAGGTTAAAGGGACTGACTCTCCAAGTCGGGAGGGTGTTAGTAAAGCGTCTGGAATGTTGCACCCAAGTACCAGGGGAGGAAAACTGAGACATATTTGAACACGTCTCCCGTTCACACGGTTGATCATACTCTGGGTTCCACATGCATGTTTTAGCTGAAGGAAGAATACCTTAAACCTGGAGAGTTGAGACCCGTGTAATGGGTACCATGCAATATGACTTCAAAGGGTCTTCATTTGCTCACGGAACTTCTCCAATCCTATCACTGCTGCGTTTATCCCCCTGTACAGACGCTTGATTCTCTTTTGGAGACATAGCAATCCATAGGTTTTAAGATACTTACTAGTCAGGTACATTCTTAGGCGTTTAATATGCGGTGTTGAGTCCATTTCGTTGAGCAAGGAGTAGCTCTTGTCTATTCCATATTTGGCTTAAGGAACTTTATCTGTGCTCATTTCAATCTCTGGTTTTATGCAGCACCCCAACTCACCTTTCCCCTTAAGCAAGCATAAGTTGGTTTTCTAAATTTGAGACCCTGTTCTGTTTTGGAATTCAGTTCCTGTGTAGCCAAGTTTACATTCTGTGTATTAGTGATATCTTATGATGTTTCTTTTTCTGTGTGACTTATTTCAGTTAGAATCATCGTACCTGAATCCACTCATTATGCTGCTACGGGCCTGATGACATAGATTTCATTGTTGAGTGATACTGCATTGTACGTAAGTACCACAACTTCTTTATCCATTTTTCACTTTCTGTGATATTGAACTTGTACGGTAAATGAGGTTCTTGTAAAAAGAGGCGTCCCAAACTTTGGGGTGGCTGTGTCTTTTTGATTTTAATTTCCCTAAGCTATAGGACCATAAGTGGAAGTGCCCTAGGCTCTGTTGCTTTGTTTTTTAGATGTTTCAGGAAACACCATACACTTCTCCCGAGTGGCTGTTGGCAATTTACATCCCGCCCATCAGCATAACAAGGCTCCCAGTTCTCCATGGCCTGCCCTGCCTTTCTGGATTTTACACTTTTTTCAGATGGCCCTTTTGACCGGGGGGAAGTGAGACTTCATTGTAGTGCAGATTTCCTTTGCAAGCTTGCTTGGTTGGCCAAAAAGGGCGTATGCGTTTTTTCCTGAATATATTCAGGAAAAAACGCATACGCCCTTTTTGGCCAAGTGCATCATTGTGGACGTTCTGCCTCTTTTCCTATGCTTTCAATGCAATTCCAGTCTACCTCCTGAAATCGGTTTCCTGCAATTCTGCCCCGCTTTCAAGTCCTCTTGGCAGCCTTACTTCAGTATATTTTTGGACGATAGCTGTCATTTATAACTCTGCAGGTTTGTGAATTACAGTGCCCCTGAGCTCCTTTCTTCAACTCGCTTTCTTTTGAGCTGGCCGCAACACCGCAGGATGGCTTCAGGCCCTAATCTGGTTCCGGCACGGCAAGCTGAGCCTTTGGTTAATTCCTCTTCCTGGTGGGAAATGAGAGTTAAATTTGCCCGTCCAGACACCTCCAGCTAGTCTCTCATTGGTTCTCGCTATTCCTGTTCATCTTCCGCAGAAATTGCAAACTGGGCCAAACAGGAGGTTAAAGGGACTGACTCTCCAAGTCGGGAGGGTGTTAGTAAAGCGTCTGGAATGTTGCACCCGAGTACCAGGGTACGAAAACTGAGACATATTTGAACACGTCTCCCGTTCACACGGTTGATCATACTCTGGGTTCCACATGCATGTTTTAGCTGAAGGAAGAATACCTTAAACCTGGAGAGTTGAGACCCGTGTAATGGGTACCATGCAATATGACTTCAAAGGGTCTTCATTTGCTCACCGAACTTCTCCAATCCTATCACTGCTGCGTTTATCCCCCTGTACAGACGCTTGATTCTCTTTTGGAGACATAGCAATCCATAGGTTTTAAGATACTTACTAGTCAGGTACATTCTTAGGCGTTTAATATGCGGTGTTGAGTCCATTTCGTTGAGCAAGGAGTAGCTCTTGTCTATTCCATATTTGGCTTAAGGAACTTTATCTGTGCTCATTTCAATCTCTGGTTTTATGCAGCACCCCAACTCACCTTTCCCCTTAAGCAAGCATAAGTTGGTTTTCTAAATTTGAGACCCTGTTCTGTTCTGTAATTCAGTTCCTGTGTAGCCAAGTTTACATTCCGTGTATTACTGATATCTTATGATGTTTCTTTTTCTGTGTGACTTATTTCAGTTAGAATCATCATACCTGAATCCACTCATTGTGCTGCTAAGGGCCTGATGACATAGATTTCATTGCTGAGTGATATTGCTTTGTAAGTAAATACCACAACTTCTTTATCCATTTTTCACTTTCTGCGATGTTGAACTTGTACTGTAAACGAGGTTCTTGTAAACAGAGGCGTCCCAAACTTTGGGGTGGCTGTGTCTTTTTGATTTTAATTTCCCTAAGCTATAGGACCATAAGTGGAAGTGCCCTAGGCTCTGTTGCTTTGTTTTTTAGATGTTTCAGGAAACACCATACACTTCTCCCGAGTGTCTGTTGGCAATTTACATCCCGCCCATCAGCATAACAAGGCTCCCAGTTCTCCATGGCCTGTCCTGCCTTTCTGGATTTTACACTTTTTTCAGATGTCCCTTTTGACCGGGGGGAAGTGAGACTTCATTGTAGTGCAGATTTCCTTTGCAAGCTTGCTTGGTTGGCCAAAAAGGGCGTATGCGTTTTTTCCTGAATATATTCAGGAAAAAACGCATACGCCCTTTTTGGCCAAGTGCATCATTGTGGACGTTCTGCCTCTTTTCCTATGCTTTCAATGCAATTCCAGTCTACCTCCTGAAATCGGTTTCCTGCAATTCTGCCCCGCTTTCAAGTCCTCTTGGCAGCCTTACTTCAGTATATTTTTGGACGATAGCTGTCATTTATAACTCTGCAGGTTTGTGAATTACAGTGCCCCTGAGCTCCTTTCTTCAACTCGCTTTCTTTTGAGCTGGCCGCAACACCGCAGGATGGCTTCAGGCCCTAATCTGGTTCCGGCACGGCAAGCTGAGCCTTTGGTTAATTCCTCTTCCTGGTGGGAAATGAGAGTTAAATTTGCCCGTCCAGACACCTCCAGCTAGTCTCTCATTGGTTCTCGCTATTCCTGTTCATCTTCCGCAGAAATTGCAAACTGGGCCAAACAGGAGGTTAAAGGGACTGACTCTCCAAGTCGGGAGGGTGTTAGTAAAGCATCTGGAATGTTGCACCCGAGTACCAGGGGAGGAAAACTGAGACATATTTGAACACGTCTCCCGTTCACACGGTTGATCATACTCTGGGTTCCACATGCATGTTTTAGCTGAAGGAAGAATACCTTAAACCTGGAGAGTTGAGACCCGTGGAATGGGTACCATGCAATATGACTTCAAAGGGTCTTCATTTGCTCACCGAACTTCTCCAATCCTATCACTGCTGCGTTTATCCCCCTGTACAGACGCTTGATTCTCTTTTGGAGACATAGCAATCCATAGGTTTTAAGATACTTACTAGTCAGGTACATTCTTAGGCGTTTAATATGCGGTGTTGAGTCCATTTCGTTGAGCAAGGAGTAGCTCTTGTCTATTCCATATTTGGCTTAAGGAACTTTATCTGTGCTCATTTCAATCTCTGGTTTTATGCAGCACCCCAACTCACCTTTCCCCTTAAGCAAGCATAAGTTGGTTTTCTAAATTTGAGACCCTGTTCTGTTTTGGAATTCAGTTCCTGTGTAGCCAAGTTTACATTCTGTGTATTAGTGATATCTTATGATGTTTCTTTTTCTGTGTGACTTATTTCAGTTAGAATCATCGTACCTGAATCCACTCATTATGCTGCTACGGGCCTGATGACATAGATTTCATTGTTGAGTGATACTGCATTGTACGTAAGTACCACAACTTCTTTATCCATTTTTCACTTTCTGTGATATTGAACTTGTACGGTAAATGAGGTTCTTGTAAAAAGAGGCGTCCCAAACTTTGGGGTGGCTGTGTCTTTTTGATTTTAATTTCCCTAAGCTATAGGACCATAAGTGGAAGTGCCCTAGGCTCTGTTGCTTTGTTTTTTAGATGTTTCAGGAAACACCATACACTTCTCCCGAGTGGCTGTTGGCAATTTACATCCCGCCCATCAGCATAACAAGGCTCCCAGTTCTCCATGGCCTGCCCTGCCTTTCTGGATTTTACACTTTTTTCAGATGTCCCTTTTGACCGGGGGGAAGTGAGACTTCATTGTAGTGCAGATTTCCTTTGCAAGCTTGCTTGGTTGGCCAAAAAGGGCGTATGCGTTTTTTCCTGAATATATTCAGGAAAAAACGCATACGCCCTTTTTGGCCAAGTGCATCATTGTGGACGTTCTGCCTCTTTTCCTATGCTTTCAATGCAATTCCAGTCTACCTCCTGAAATCGGTTTCCTGCAATTCTGCCCCGCTTTCAAGTCCTCTTGGCAGCCTTACTTCAGTATATTTTTGGACGATAGCTGTCATTTATAACTCTGCAGGTTTGTGAATTACAGTGCCCCTGAGCTCCTTTCTTCAACTCGCTTTCTTTTGAGCTGGCCGCAACACCGCAGGATGGCTTCAGGCCCTAATCTGGTTCCGGCACGGCAAGCTGAGCCTTTGGTTAATTCCTCTTCCTGGTGGGAAATGAGAGTTAAATTTGCCCGTCCAGACACCTCCAGCTAGTCTCTCATTGGTTCTCGCTATTCCTGTTCATCTTCCACAGAAATTGCAAACTGGGCCAAACAGGAGGTTAAAGGGACTGACTCTCCAAGTCGGGAGGGTGTTAGTAAAGCGTCTGGAATGTTGCACCCGAGGACCAGGGGAGGAAAACTGAGACATATTTGAACACGTCTCCCGTTCACACGGTTGATCATACTCTGGGTTCCACATGCATGTTTTAGCTGAAGGAAGAATACCTTAAACCTGGAGAGTTGAGACCCGTGGAATGGGTACCATGCAATATGACTTCAAAGGGTCTTCATTTGCTCACCGAACTTCTCCAATCCTATCACTGCTGCGTTTATCCCCCTGTACAGACGCTTGATTCTCTTTTGGAGACATAGCAATCCATAGGTTTTAAGATACTTACTAGTCAGGTACATTCTTAGGCGTTTAATATGCGGTGTTGAGTCCATTTCGTTGAGCAAGGAGTAGCTCTTGTCTATTCCATATTTGGCTTAAGGAACTTTATCTGTGCTCATTTCAATCTCTGGTTTTATGCAGCACCCCAACTCACCTTTCCCCTTAAGCAAGCATAAGTTGGTTTTCTAAATTTGAGACCCTGTTCTGTTTTGGAATTCAGTTCCTGTGTAGCCAAGTTTACATTCTGTGTATTAGTGATATCTTATGATGTTTCTTTTTCTGTGTGACTTATTTCAGTTAGAATCATCGTACCTGAATCCA
This sequence comes from Pseudorca crassidens, assembly GCF_039906515.1. Taxonomy (NCBI): domain Eukaryota; kingdom Metazoa; phylum Chordata; class Mammalia; order Artiodactyla; family Delphinidae; genus Pseudorca; species Pseudorca crassidens. The sequence goes on along the minus strand of NC_090300.1, from coordinate 724,283 downwards.
CTCATTATGCTGCTACGGGCCTGATGACATAGATTTCATTGTTGAGTGATACTGCATTGTACGTAAGTACCACAACTTCTTTATCCATTTTTCACTTTCTGTGATATTGAACTTGTACGGTAAATGAGGTTCTTGTAAACAGAGGCGTCCCAAACTTTGGGGTGGCTGTGTCTTTTTGATTTTAATTTCCCTAAGCTATAGGACCATAAGTGGAAGTGCCCTAGGCTCTGTTGCTTTGTTTTTTAGATGTTTCAGGAAACACCATACACTTCTCCCGAGTGTCTGTTGGCAATTTACATCCCGCCCATCAGCATAACAAGGCTCCCAGTTCTCCATGGCCTGTCCTGCCTTTCTGGATTTTACACTTTTTTCAGATGGCCCTTTTGACCGGGGGGAAGTGAGACTTCATTGTAGTGCAGATTTCCTTTGCAAGCTTGCTTGGTTGGCCAAAAAGGGCGTATGCGTTTTTTCCTGAATATATTCAGGAAAAAACGCATACGCCCTTTTTGGCCAAGTGCATCATTGTGGACGTTCTGCCTCTTTTCCTATGCTTTCAATGCAATTCCAGTCTACCTCCTGAAATCGGTTTCCTGCAATTCTGCCCCGCTTTCAAGTCCTCTTGGCAGCCTTACTTCAGTATATTTTTGGACGATAGCTGTCATTTATAACTCTGCAGGTTTGTGAATTACAGTGCCCCTGAGCTCCTTTCTTCAACTCGCTTTCTTTTGAGCTGGCCGCAACACCGCAGGATGGCTTCAGGCCCTAATCTGGTTCTGGCACGGCAAGCTGAGCCTTTGGTTAATTCCTCTTCCTGGTGGGAAATGAGAGTTAAATTTGCCCGTCCAGACACCTCCAGCTAGTCTCTCATTGGTTCTCGCTATTCCTGTTCATCTTCCGCAGAAATTGCAAACTGGGCCAAACAGGAGGTTAAAGGGACTGACTCTCCAAGTCGGGAGGGTGTTAGTAAAGCGTCTGGAATGTTGCACCCGAGGACCAGGGGAGGAAAACTGAGACATATTTGAACACGTCTCCCGTTCACACGGTTGATCATACTCTGGGTTCCACATGCATGTTTTAGCTGAAGGAAGAATACCTTAAACCTGGAGAGTTGAGACCCGTGGAATGGGTACCATGCAATATGACTTCAAAGGGTCTTCATTTGCTCACCGAACTTCTCCAATCCTATCACTGCTGCGTTTATCCCCCTGTACAGACGCTTGATTCTCTTTTGGAGACATAGCAATCCATAGGTTTTAAGATACTTACTAGTCAGGTACATTCTTAGGCGTTTAATATGCGGTGTTGAGTCCATTTCGTTGAGCAAGGAGTAGCTCTTGTCTATTCCATATTTGGCTTAAGGAACTTTATCTGTGCTCATTTCAATCTCTGGTTTTATGCAGCACCCCAACTCACCTTTACCCTTAAGCAAGCATAAGTTGGTTTTCTAAATTTGAGACCCTGTTCTGTTCTGTAATTCAGTTCCTGTGTAGCCAAGTTTACATTCTGTGTATTACTGATATCTTATGATGTTTCTTTTTCTGTGTGACTTATAATAGCTAGAATCATCATACCTGAATCCACTCATTGTGCTGCTAATGGCCTGATGACATAGATTCCATTGCTGAGTGATATTGCTTTGTAAGTAAATACCACAACTTCTTTATCCATTTTTCACTTTCTGCGATGTTGAACTTGTACTGTAAATGAGGTTCTTGTAAACAGAGGCGTCCCAAACTTTGGGGTGGCTGTGTCTTTTTGATTTTAATTTCCCTAAGCTATAGGACCATAAGTGGAAGTGCCCTAGGCTCTGTTGCTTTGTTTTTTAGATGTTTCAGGAAACACCATACACTTCTCCCGAGTGTCTGTTGGCAATTTACATCCCGCCCATCAGCATAACAAGGCTCCCAGTTCTCCATGGCCTGTCCTGCCTTTCTGGATTTTACACTTTTTTCAGATGTCCCTTTTGACCGGGGGGAAGTGAGACTTCATTGTAGTGCAGATTTCCTTTGCAAGCTTGCTTGGTTGGCCAAAAAGGGCGTATGCGTTTTTTCCTGAATATATTCAGGAAAAAACGCATACGCCCTTTTTGGCCAAGTGCATCATTGTGGACGTTCTGCCTCTTTTCCTATGCTTTCAATGCAATTCCAGTCTACCTCCTGAAATCGGTTTCCTGCAATTCTGCCCCGCTTTCAAGTCCTCTTGGCAGCCTTACTTCAGTATATTTTTGGACGATAGCTGTCATTTATAACTCTGCAGGTTTGTGAATTACAGTGCCCCTGAGCTCCTTTCTTCAACTCGCTTTCTTTTGAGCTGGCCGCAACACCGCAGGATGGCTTCAGGCCCTAATCTCGTTCCGGCACGGCAAGCTGAGCCTTTGGTTAATTCCTCTTCCTGGTGGGAAATGAGAGTTAAATTTGCCCGTCCAGACACCTCCAGCTAGTCTCTCATTGGTTCTCGCTATTCCTGTTCATCTTCCGCAGAAATTGCAAAGTGGGCCAAACAGGAGGTTAAAGGGACTGACTCTCCAAGTCGGGAGGGTGTTAGTAAAGCGTCTGGAATGTTGCACCCAAGTACCAGGGGAGGAAAACTGAGACATATTTGAACACGTCTCCCGTTCACACGGTTGATCATACTCTGGGTTCCACATGCATGTTTTAGCTGAAGGAAGAATACCTTAAACCTGGAGAGTTGAGACCCGTGTAATGGGTACCATGCAATATGACTTCAAAGGGTCTTCATTTGCTCACCGAACTTCTCCAATCCTATCACTGCTGCGTTTATCCCCCTGTACAGACGCTTGATTCTCTTTTGGAGACATAGCAATCCATAGGTTTTAAGATACTTACTAGTCAGGTACATTCTTAGGCGTTTAATATGCGGTGTTGAGTCCATTTCGTTGAGCAAGGAGTAGCTCTTGTCTATTCCATATTTGGCTTAAGGAACTTTATCTGTGCTCATTTCAATCTCTGGTTTTATGCAGCACCCCAACTCACCTTTCCCCTTAAGCAAGCATAAGTTGGTTTTCTAAATTTGAGACCCTGTTCTGTTTTGGAATTCAGTTCCTGTGTAGCCAAGTTTACATTCTGTGTATTAGTGATATCTTATGATGTTTCTTTTTCTGTGTGACTTATTTCAGTTAGAATCATCGTACCTGAATCCACTCATTATGCTGCTACGGGCCTGATGACATAGATTTCATTGTTGAGTGATACTGCATTGTACGTAAGTACCACAACTTCTTTATCCATTTTTCACTTTCTGTGATATTGAACTTGTACGGTAAATGAGGTTCTTGTAAAAAGAGGCGTCCCAAACTTTGGGGTGGCTGTGTCTTTTTGATTTTAATTTCCCTAAGCTATAGGACCATAAGTGGAAGTGCCCTAGGCTCTGTTGCTTTGTTTTTTAGATGTTTCAGGAAACACCATACACTTCTCCCGAGTGGCTGTTGGCAATTTACATCCCGCCCATCAGCATAACAAGGCTCCCAGTTCTCCATGGCCTGCCCTGCCTTTCTGGATTTTACACTTTTTTCAGATGGCCCTTTTGACCGGGGGGAAGTGAGACTTCATTGTAGTGCAGATTTCCTTTGCAAGCTTGCTTGGTTGGCCAAAAAGGGCGTATGCGTTTTTTCCTGAATATATTCAGGAAAAAACGCATACGCCCTTTTTGGCCAAGTGCATCATTGTGGACGTTCTGCCTCTTTTCCTATGCTTTCAATGCAATTCCAGTCTACCTCCTGAAATCGGTTTCCTGCAATTCTGCCCCGCTTTCAAGTCCTCTTGGCAGCCTTACTTCAGTATATTTTTGGACGATAGCTGTCATTTATAACTCTGCAGGTTTGTGAATTACAGTGCCCCTGAGCTCCTTTCTTCAACTCGCTTTCTTTTGAGCTGGCCGCAACACCGCAGGATGGCTTCAGGCCCTAATCTGGTTCCGGCACGGCAAGCTGAGCCTTTGGTTAATTCCTCTTCCTGGTGGGAAATGAGAGTTAAATTTGCCCGTCCAGACACCTCCAGCTAGTCTCTCATTGGTTCTCGCTATTCCTGTTCATCTTCCGCAGAAATTGCAAACTGGGCCAAACAGGAGGTTAAAGGGACTGACTCTCCAAGTCGGGAGGGTGTTAGTAAAGCGTCTGGAATGTTGCACCCGAGTACCAGGGTACGAAAACTGAGACATATTTGAACACGTCTCCCGTTCACACGGTTGATCATACTCTGGGTTCCACATGCATGTTTTAGCTGAAGGAAGAATACCTTAAACCTGGAGAGTTGAGACCCGTGTAATGGGTACCATGCAATATGACTTCAAAGGGTCTTCATTTGCTCACCGAACTTCTCCAATCCTATCACTGCTGCGTTTATCCCCCTGTACAGACGCTTGATTCTCTTTTGGAGACATAGCAATCCATAGGTTTTAAGATACTTACTAGTCAGGTACATTCTTAGGCGTTTAATATGCGGTGTTGAGTCCATTTCGTTGAGCAAGGAGTAGCTCTTGTCTATTCCATATTTGGCTTAAGGAACTTTATCTGTGCTCATTTCAATCTCTGGTTTTATGCAGCACCCCAACTCACCTTTCCCCTTAAGCAAGCATAAGTTGGTTTTCTAAATTTGAGACCCTGTTCTGTTCTGTAATTCAGTTCCTGTGTAGCCAAGTTTACATTCCGTGTATTACTGATATCTTATGATGTTTCTTTTTCTGTGTGACTTATTTCAGTTAGAATCATCATACCTGAATCCACTCATTGTGCTGCTAAGGGCCTGATGACATAGATTTCATTGCTGAGTGATATTGCTTTGTAAGTAAATACCACAACTTCTTTATCCATTTTTCACTTTCTGCGATGTTGAACTTGTACTGTAAACGAGGTTCTTGTAAACAGAGGCGTCCCAAACTTTGGGGTGGCTGTGTCTTTTTGATTTTAATTTCCCTAAGCTATAGGACCATAAGTGGAAGTGCCCTAGGCTCTGTTGCTTTGTTTTTTAGATGTTTCAGGAAACACCATACACTTCTCCCGAGTGTCTGTTGGCAATTTACATCCCGCCCATCAGCATAACAAGGCTCCCAGTTCTCCATGGCCTGTCCTGCCTTTCTGGATTTTACACTTTTTTCAGATGGCCCTTTTGACCGGGGGGAAGTGAGACTTCATTGTAGTGCAGATTTCCTTTGCAAGCTTGCTTGGTTGGCCAAAAAGGGCGTATGCGTTTTTTCCTGAATATATTCAGGAAAAAACGCATACGCCCTTTTTGGCCAAGTGCATCATTGTGGACGTTCTGCCTCTTTTCCTATGCTTTCAATGCAATTCCAGTCTACCTCCTGAAATCGGTTTCCTGCAATTCTGCCCCGCTTTCAAGTCCTCTTGGCAGCCTTACTTCAGTATATTTTTGGACGATAGCTGTCATTTATAACTCTGCAGGTTTGTGAATTACAGTGCCCCTGAGCTCCTTTCTTCAACTCGCTTTCTTTTGAGCTGGCCGCAACACCGCAGGATGGCTTCAGGCCCTAATCTGGTTCCGGCACGGCAAGCTGAGCCTTTGGTTAATTCCTCTTCCTGGTGGGAAATGAGAGTTAAATTTGCCCGTCCAGACACCTCCAGCTAGTCTCTCATTGGTTCTCGCTATTCCTGTTCATCTTCCGCAGAAATTGCAAACTGGGCCAAACAGGAGGTTAAAGGGACTGACTCTCCAAGTCGGGAGGGTGTTAGTAAAGCGTCTGGAATGTTGCACCCGAGTACCAGGGTACGAAAACTGAGACATATTTGAACACGTCTCCCGTTCACACGGTTGATCATACTCTGGGTTCCACATGCATGTTTTAGCTGAAGGAAGAATACCTTAAACCTGGAGAGTTGAGACCCGTGTAATGGGTACCATGCAATATGACTTCAAAGGGTCTTCATTTGCTCACCGAACTTCTCCAATCCTATCACTGCTGCGTTTATCCCCCTGTACAGACGCTTGATTCTCTTTTGGAGACATAGCAATCCATAGGTTTTAAGATACTTACTAGTCAGGTACATTCTTAGGCGTTTAATATGCGGTGTTGAGTCCATTTCGTTGAGCAAGGAGTAGCTCTTGTCTATTCCATATTTGGCTTAAGGAACTTTATCTGTGCTCATTTCAATCTCTGGTTTTATGCAGCACCCCAACTCACCTTTCCCCTTAAGCAAGCATAAGTTGGTTTTCTAAATTTGAGACCCTGTTCTGTTTTGGAATTCAGTTCCTGTGTAGCCAAGTTTACATTCTGTGTATTAGTGATATCTTATGATGTTTCTTTTTCTGTGTGACTTATTTCAGTTAGAATCATCGTACCTGAATCCACTCATTATGCTGCTACGGGCCTGATGACATAGATTTCATTGTTGAGTGATACTGCATTGTACGTAAGTACCACAACTTCTTTATCCATTTTTCACTTTCTGTGATATTGAACTTGTACGGTAAATGAGGTTCTTGTAAACAGAGGCGTCCCAAACTTTGGGGTGGCTGTGTCTTTTTGATTTTAATTTCCCTAAGCTATAGGACCATAAGTGGAAGTGCCCTAGGCTCTGTTGCTTTGTTTTTTAGATGTTTCAGGAAACACCATACACTTCTCCCGAGTGGCTGTTGGCAATTTACATCCCGCCCATCAGCATAACAAGGCTCCCAGTTCTCCATGGCCTGTCCTGCCTTTCTGGATTTTACACTTTTTTCAGATGGCCCTTTTGACCGGGGGGAAGTGAGACTTCATTGTAGTGCAGATTTCCTTTGCAAGCTTGCTTGGTTGGCCAAAAAGGGCGTATGCGTTTTTTCCTGAATATATTCAGGAAAAAACGCATACGCCCTTTTTGGCCAAGTGCATCATTGTGGACGTTCTGCCTCTTTTCCTATGCTTTCAATGCAATTCCAGTCTACCTCCTGAAATCGGTTTCCTGAAATTCTGCCCCGCTTTCAAGTCCTCTTCGCAGCCTTACTTCAGTTATATTTTTGGACGATAGCTGTCATTTATAACTCTGCAGGTTTGTGAATTACAGTGCCCCTGAGCTCCTTTCTTCAACTCGCTTTCTTTTGAGCTGGCCGCAACACCGCAGGATGGCTTCAGGCCCTAATCTTGTTCCGGCACGGCAAGCTGAGCCTTTGGTTAATTCCTCTTCCTGGTGGGAAATGAGAGTTAAATTTGCCCGTCCAGACACCTCCAGCTAGTCTCTCATTGGTTCTCGCTATTCCTGTTCATCTTCCACAGAAATTGCAAACTGGGCCAAACAGGAGGTTAAAGGGACTGACTCTCCAAGTCGGGAGGGTGTTAGTAAAGCATCTGGAATGTTGCACCCGAGTACCAGGGTACGAAAACTGAGACATATTTGAACACGTTTCCCGATCACATGGTTGATCATACTCTAGTTTCCACATGCATGTTTTAGCTGAAGGTAGAATACCTTAAACCTGGGTAGTTGAAACCCGTGGAATGGGTACCATGCAATATGACTTCAAAGGGTCTTCATTTGCTCACCGAACCTCTCCAATCCTATCACTGCTGCGTTTATGCCCCTGTACACATGCTTGATTCTCTTTCGGAGACATAGCAATCCATAGGTTTTAAGATACTTACTAGTCAGGTACATTCTTAGGCGTTTAATATGCGGTGTTGAGTCCATTTCGTTGAGCAAGGAGTAGCTCTTGTCTATTCCATATTTGGCTTAAGGAACTTTATCTGTGCTCATTTCAATCTCTGGTTAAATGCAGCACCCCAACTCACCTTTCCCCTTAAGCAAGCATAAGTTGGTTTTCTAAATTTGAGACCCTGTTCTGTTCTGTAATTCAGTTCCTGTGTAGCCAAGTTTACATTCCGTGTATTACTGATATCTTATGATGTTTCTTTTTCTGTGTGACTTATAATAGCTAGAATCATCATACCTGAATCCACTCATTGTGCTGCTAATGGCCTGATGACATAGATTCCATTGCTGAGTGATATTGCTTTGTAAGTAAATACCACAACTTCTTTATCCATTTTTCACTTTCTGCGATGTTGAACTTGTACTGTAAATGAGGTTCTTGTAAACAGAGGCGTCCCAAACTTTGGGGTGGCTGTGTCTTTTTGATTTTAATTTCCCTAAGCTATAGGACCATAAGTGGAAGTGCCCTAGGCTCTGTTGCTTTGTTTTTTAGATGTTTCAGGAAACACCATACACTTCTCCCGAGTGTCTGTTGGCAATTTACATCCCGCCCATCAGCATAACAAGGCTCCCAGTTCTCCATGGCCTGTCCTGCCTTTCTGGATTTTACACTTTTTTCAGATGGCCTTTTTGACCGGGGGGAAGTGAGACTTCATTGTAGTGCAGATTTCCTTTGCAAGCTTGCTTGGTTGGCCAAAAAGGGCGTATGCGTTTTTTCCTGAATATATTCAGGAAAAAACGCATACGCCCTTTTTGGCCAAGTGCATCATTGTGGACGTTCTGCCTCTTTTCCTATGCTTTCAATGCAATTCCAGTCTACCTCCTGAAATCGGTTTCCTGCAATTCTGCCCCGCTTTCAAGTCCTCTTGGCAGCCTTACTTCAGTATATTTTTGGACGATAGCTGTCATTTATAACTCTGCAGGTTTGTGAATTACAGTGCCCCTGAGCTCCTTTCTTCAACTCGCTTTCTTTTGAGCTGGCCGCAACACCGCAGGATGGCTTCAGGCCCTAATCTGGTTCCGGCACGGCAAGCTGAGCCTTTGGTTAATTCCTCTTCCTGGTGGGAAATGAGAGTTAAATTTGCCCGTCCAGACACCTCCAGCTAGTCTCTCATTGGTTCTCGCTATTCCTGTTCATCTTCCGCAGAAATTGCAAACTGGGCCAAACAGGAGGTTAAAGGGACTGACTCTCCAAGTCGGGAGGGTGTTAGTAAAGCGTCTGGAATGTTGCACCCGAGTACCAGGGTACGAAAACTGAGACATATTTGAACACGTCTCCCGTTCACACGGTTGATCATACTCTGGGTTCCACATGCATGTTTTAGCTGAAGGAAGAATACCTTAAACCTGGAGAGTTGAGACCCGTGGAATGGGTACCATGCAATATGACTTCAAAGGGTCTTCATTTGCTCACCGAACTTCTCCAATCCTATCACTGCTGCGTTTATCCCCCTGTACAGACGCTTGATTCTCTTTTGGAGACATAGCAATCCATAGGTTTTAAGATACTTACTAGTCAGGTACATTCTTAGGCGTTTAATATGCGGTGTTGAGTCCATTTCGTTGAGCAAGGAGTAGCTCTTGTCTATTCCATATTTGGCTTAAGGAACTTTATCTGTGCTCATTTCAATCTCTGGTTTTATGCAGCACCCCAACTCACCTTTCCCCTTAAGCAAGCATAAGTTGGTTTTCTAAATTTGAGACCCTGTTCTGTTTTGGAATTCAGTTCCTGTGTAGCCAAGTTTACATTCTGTGTATTAGTGATATCTTATGATGTTTCTTTTTCTGTGTGACTTATTTCAGTTAGAATCATCATACCTGAATCCACTCATTATGCTGCTACGGGCCTGATGACATAGATTTCATTGTTGAGTGATACTGCATTGTACGTAAGTACCACAACTTCTTTATCCATTTTTCACTTTCTGTGATATTGAACTTGTACGGTAAATGAGGTTCTTGTAAAAAGAGGCGTCCCAAACTTTGGGGTGGCTGTGTCTTTTTGATTTTAATTTCCCTAAGCTATAGGACCATAAGTGGAAGTGCCCTAGGCTCTGTTGCTTTGTTTTTTAGATGTTTCAGGAAACACCATACACTTCTCCCGAGTGGCTGTTGGCAATTTACATCCCGCCCATCAGCATAACAAGGCTCCCAGTTCTCCATGGCCTGCCCTGCCTTTCTGGATTTTACACTTTTTTCAGATGGCCCTTTTGACCGGGGGGAAGTGAGACTTCATTGTAGTGCAGATTTCCTTTGCAAGCTTGCTTGGTTGGCCAAAAAGGGCGTATGCGTTTTTTCCTGAATATATTCAGGAAAAAACGCATACGCCCTTTTTGGCCAAGTGCATCATTGTGGACGTTCTGCCTCTTTTCCTATGCTTTCAATGCAATTCCAGTCTACCTCCTGAAATCGGTTTCCTGCAATTCTGCCCCGCTTTCAAGTCCTCTTGGCAGCCTTACTTCAGTATATTTTTGGACGATAGCTGTCATTTATAACTCTGCAGGTTTGTGAATTACAGTGCCCCTGAGCTCCTTTCTTCAACTCGCTTTCTTTTGAGCTGGCCGCAACACCGCAGGATGGCTTCAGGCCCTAATCTGGTTCCGGCACGGCAAGCTGAGCCTTTGGTTAATTCCTCTTCCTGGTGGGAAATGAGAGTTAAATTTGCCCGTCCAGACACCTCCAGCTAGTCTCTCATTGGTTCTCGCTATTCCTGTTCATCTTCCGCAGAAATTGCAAACTGGGCCAAACAGGAGGTTAAAGGGACTGACTCTCCAAGTCGGGAGGATGTTAGTAAAGCGTCTGGAATGTTGCACCCGAGTACCAGGGTACGAAAACTGAGACATATTTGAACACGTCTCCCGTTCACACGGTTGATCATACTCTGGGTTCCACATGCATGTTTTAGCTGAAGGAAGAATACCTTAAACCTGGAGAGTTGAGACCCGTGTAATGGGTACCATGCAATATGACTTCAAAGGGTCTTCATTTGCTCACCGAACTTCTCCAATCCTATCACTGCTGCGTTTATCCCCCTGTACAGACGCTTGATTCTCTTTTGGAGACATAGCAATCCATAGGTTTTAAGATACTTACTAGTCAGGTACATTCTTAGGCGTTTAATATGCGGTGTTGAGTCCATTTCGTTGAGCAAGGAGTAGCTCTTGTCTATTCCATATTTGGCTTAAGGAACTTTATCTGTGCTCATTTCAATCTCTGGTTTTATGCAGCACCCCAACTCACCTTTACCCTTAAGCAAGCATAAGTTGGTTTTCTAAATATGAGACCCTGTTCTGTTCTGTAATTCAGTTCCTGTGTAGCCAAGTTTACATTCCGTGTATTACTGATATCTTATGATGTTTCTTTTTCTGTGTGACTTATATCAGCTAGAATCATCATACCTGAATCCACTCATTGTGCTGCTAATGGCCTGATGACATAGATTCCATTGCTGAGTGATATTGCTTTGTAAGTAAATACCACAACTTCTTTATCCATTTTTCACTTTCTGCGATGTTGAACTTGTACTGTAAATGAGGTTCTTGTAAACAGAGGCGTCCCAAACTTTGGGGTGGCTGTGTCTTTTTGATTTTAATTTCCCTAAGCTATAGGACCATAAGTGGAAGTGCCCTAGGCTCTGTTGCTTTGTTTTTTAGATGTTTCAGGAAACACCATACACTTCTCCCGAGTGTCTGTTGGCAATTTACATCCCGCCCATCAGCATAACAAGGCTCCCAGTTCTCCATGGCCTGTCCTGCCTTTCTGGATTTTACACTTTTTTCAGATGGCCCTTTTGACCGGGGGGAAGTGAGACTTCATTGTAGTGCAGATTTCCTTTGCAAGCTTGCTTGGTTGGCCAAAAAGGGCGTATGCGTTTTTTCCTGAATATATTCAGGAAAAAACGCATACGCCCTTTTTGGCCAAGTGCATCATTGTGGACGTTCTGCCTCTTTTCCTATGCTTTCAATGCAATTCCAGTCTACCTCCTGAAATCGGTTTCCTGCAATTCTGCACCGCTTTCAAGTCCTCTTGGCAGCCTTACTTCAGTATATTTTTGGACGATAGCTGTCATTTATAACTCTGCAGGTTTGTGAATTACAGTGCCCCTGAGCTCCTTTCTTCAACTCGCTTTCTTTTGAGCTGGCCGCAACACTGCAGGATGGCTTCAGGCCCTAATCTGGTTCCGGCACGGCAAGCTGAGCCTTTGGTTAATTCCTCTTCCTGGTGGGAAATGAGAGTTAAATTTGCCCGTCCAGACACCTCCAGCTAGTCTCTCATTGGTTCTCGCTATTCCTGTTCATCTTCCGCAGAAATTGCAAACTGGGCCAAACAGGAGGTTAAAGGGACTGACTCTCCAAGTCGGGAGGGTGTTAGTAAAGCGTCTGGAATGTTGCACCCGAGTACCAGGGGAGGAAAACTGAGACATATTTGAACACGTCTCCCGTTCACACAGTTGATCATACTCTGGGTTCCACATGCATGTTTTAGCTGAAGGAAGAATACCTTAAACCTGGAGAGTTGAGACCCGTGTAATGGGTACCATGCAATATGACTTCAAAGGGTCTTCATTTGCTCACCGAACTTCTCCAATCCTATCACTGCTGCGTTTATCCCCCTGTACAGACGCTTGATTCTCTTTTGGAGACATAGCAATCCATAGGTTTTAAGATACTTACTAGTCAGGTACATTCTTAGGCGTTTAATATGCGGTGTTGAGTCCATTTCGTTGAGCAAGGAGTAGCTCTTGTCTATTCCATATTTGGCTTAAGGAACTTTATCTGTGCTCATTTCAATCTCTGGTTTTATGCAGCACCCCAACTCACCTTTCCCCTTAAGCAAGCATAAGTTGGTTTTCTAAATTTGAGACCCTGTTCTGTTTTGGAATTCAGTTCCTGTGTAGCCAAGTTTACATTCTGTGTATCAGTGATATCTTATGATGTTTCTTTTTCTGTGTGACTTATTTCAGTTAGAATCATCGTACCTGAATCCACTCATTATGCTGCTACGGGCCTGATGACATAGATTTCATTGTTGAGTGATACTGCATTGTACGTAAGTACCACAACTTCTTTATCCATTTTTCACTTTCTGTGATATTGAACTTGTATGGTAAATGAGGTTCTTGTAAAAAGAGGCGTCCCAAACTTTGGGGTGGCTGTGTCTTTTTGATTTTAATTTCCCTAAGCTATAGGACCATAAGTGGAAGTGCCCTAGGCTCTGTTGCTTTGTTTTTTAGATGTTTCAGGAAACACCATACACTTCTCCCGAGTGGCTGTTGGCAATTTACATCCCGCCCATCAGCATAACAAGGCTCCCAGTTCTCCATGGCCTGCCCTGCCTTTCTGGATTTTACACTTTTTTCAGATGGCCCTTTTGACCGGGGGGAAGTGAGACTTCATTGTAGTGCAGATTTCCTTTGCAAGCTTGCTTGGTTGGCCAAAAAGGGCGTATGCGTTTTTTCCTGAATATATTCAGGAAAAAACGCATACGCCCTTTTTGGCCAAGTGCATCATTGTGGACGTTCTGCCTCTTTTCCTATGCTTTCAATGCAATTCCAGTCTACCTCCTGAAATCGGTTTCCTGCAATTCTGCCCCGCTTTCAAGTCCTCTTGGCAGCCTTACTTCAGTTATATTTTTGGACGATAGCTGTCATTTATAACTCTGCAGGTTTGTGAATTACAGTGCCCCTGAGCTCCTTTCTTCAACTCGCTTTCTTTTGAGCTGGCCGCAACACCGCAGGATGGCTTCAGGCCCTAATCTTGTTCCGGCACGGCAAGCTGAGCCTTTGGTTAATTTCTCTTCCTGGTGGGAAATGAGAGTTAAATTTGCCCGTCCAGACACCTCCAGCTAGTCTCTCATTGGTTCTCGCTATTCCTGTTCATCTTCCGCAGAAATTGCAAACTGGGCCAAACAGGAGGTTAAAGGGACTGACTCTCCAAGTCGGGAGGGTGTTAGTAAAGCGTCTGGAATGTTGCACCCGAGTACCAGGGTACGAAAACTGAGACATATTTGAACACGTTTCCCGATCACATGGTTGATCATACTCTAGTTTCCACATGCATGTTTTAGCTGAAGGTAGAATACCTTAAACCTGGGTAGTTGAAACCCGTGGAATGGGTACCATGCAATATGACTTCAAAGGGTCTTCATTTGCTCACCGAACCTCTCCAATCCTATCACTGCTGCGTTTATGCCCCTGTACACATGCTTGATTCTCTTTCGGAGACATAGCAATCCATAGGTTTTAAGATACTTACTAGTCAGGTACATTCTTAGGCGTTTAATATGCGGTGTTGAGTCCATTTCGTTGAGCAAGGAGTAGCTCTTGTCTATTCCATATTTGGCTTAAGGAACTTTATCTGTGCTCATTTCAATCTCTGGTTTTATGCAGCACCCCAACTCACCTTTCCCCTTAAGCAAGCATAAGTTGGTTTTCTAAATTTGAGACCCTGTTCTGTTCTGTAATTCAGTTCCTGTGTAGCCAAGTTTACATTCCGTGTATTACTGATATCTTATGATGTTTCTTTTTCTGTGTGACTTATTTCAGTTAGAATCATCATACCTGAATCCACTCATTGGGCTGCTAAGGGCCTGATGACATAGATTTCATTGCTGAGTGATATTGCTTTGTAAGTAAATACCACAACTTCTTTATCCATTTTTCACTTTCTGCGATGTTGAACTTGTACTGTAAACGAGGTTCTTGTAAACAGAGGCGTCCCAAACTTTGGGGTGGCTGTGTCTTTTTGATTTTAATTTCCCTAAGCTATAGGACCATAAGTGGAAGTGCCCTAGGCTCTGTTGCTTTGTTTTTTAGATGTTTCAGGAAACACCATACACTTCTCCCGAGTGGCTGTTGGCAATTTACATCCCGCCCATCAGCATAACAAGGCTCCCAGTTCTCCATGGCCTGTCCTGCCTTTCTGGATTTTACACTTTTTTCAGATGGCCCTTTTGACCGGGGGGAAGTGAGACTTCATTGTAGTGCAGATTTCCTTTGCAAGCTTGCTTGGTTGGCCAAAAAGGGCGTATGCGTTTTTTCCTGAATATATTCAGGAAAAAACGCATACGCCCTTTTTGGCCAAGTGCATCATTGTGGACGTTCTGCCTCTTTTCCTATGCTTTCAATGCAATTCCAGTCTACCTCCTGAAATCGGTTTCCTGCAATTCTGCACCGCTTTCAAGTCCTCTTGGCAGCCTTACTTCAGTATATTTTTGGACGATAGCTGTCATTTATAACTCTGCAGGTTTGTGAATTACAGTGCCCCTGAGCTCCTTTCTTCAACTCGCTTTCTTTTGAGCTGGCCGCAACACTGCAGGATGGCTTCAGGCCCTAATCTGGTTCCGGCACGGCAAGCTGAGCCTTTGGTTAATTCCTCTTCCTGGTGGGAAATGAGAGTTAAATTTGCCCGTCCAGACACCTCCAGCTAGTCTCTCATTGGTTCTCGCTATTCCTGTTCATCTTCCGCAGAAATTGCAAACTGGGCCAAACAGGAGGTTAAAGGGACTGACTCTCCAAGTCGGGAGGGTGTTAGTAAAGCGTCTGGAATGTTGCACCCGAGTACCAGGGGAGGAAAACTGAGACATATTTGAACACGTCTCCCGTTCACACAGTTGATCATACTCTGGGTTCCACATGCATGTTTTAGCTGAAGGAAGAATACCTTAAACCTGGAGAGTTGAGACCCGTGTAATGGGTACCATGCAATATGACTTCAAAGGGTCTTCATTTGCTCACCGAACTTCTCCAATCCTATCACTGCTGCGTTTATCCCCCTGTACAGACGCTTGATTCTCTTTTGGAGACATAGCAATCCATAGGTTTTAAGATACTTACTAGTCAGGTACATTCTTAGGCGTTTAATATGCGGTGTTGAGTCCATTTCGTTGAGCAAGGAGTAGCTCTTGTCTATTCCATATTTGGCTTAAGGAACTTTATCTGTGCTCATTTCAATCTCTGGTTTTATGCAGCACCCCAACTCACCTTTCCCCTTAAGCAAGCATAAGTTGGTTTTCTAAATTTGAGACCCTGTTCTGTTTTGGAATTCAGTTCCTGTGTAGCCAAGTTTACATTCTGTGTATCAGTGATATCTTATGATGTTTCTTTTTCTGTGTGACTTATTTCAGTTAGAATCATCGTACCTGAATCCACTCATTATGCTGCTACGGGCCTGATGACATAGATTTCATTGTTGAGTGATACTGCATTGTACGTAAGTACCACAACTTCTTTATCCATTTTTCACTTTCTGTGATATTGAACTTGTATGGTAAATGAGGTTCTTGTAAAAAGAGGCGTCCCAAACTTTGGGGTGGCTGTGTCTTTTTGATTTTAATTTCCCTAAGCTATAGGACCATAAGTGGAAGTGCCCTAGGCTCTGTTGCTTTGTTTTTTAGATGTTTCAGGAAACACCATACACTTCTCCCGAGTGGCTGTTGGCAATTTACATCCCGCCCATCAGCATAACAAGGCTCCCAGTTCTCCATGGCCTGCCCTGCCTTTCTGGATTTTACACTTTTTTCAGATGGCCCTTTTGACCGGGGGGAAGTGAGACTTCATTGTAGTGCAGATTTCCTTTGCAAGCTTGCTTGGTTGGCCAAAAAGGGCGTATGCGTTTTTTCCTGAATATATTCAGGAAAAAACGCATACGCCCTTTTTGGCCAAGTGCATCATTGTGGACGTTCTGCCTCTTTTCCTATGCTTTCAATGCAATTCCAGTCTACCTCCTGAAATCGGTTTCCTGCAATTCTGCCCCGCTTTCAAGTCCTCTTGGCAGCCTTACTTCAGTTATATTTTTGGACGATAGCTGTCATTTATAACTCTGCAGGTTTGTGAATTACAGTGCCCCTGAGCTCCTTTCTTCAACTCGCTTTCTTTTGAGCTGGCCGCAACACCGCAGGATGGCTTCAGGCCCTAATCTTGTTCCGGCACGGCAAGCTGAGCCTTTGGTTAATTTCTCTTCCTGGTGGGAAATGAGAGTTAAATTTGCCCGTCCAGACACCTCCAGCTAGTCTCTCATTGGTTCTCGCTATTCCTGTTCATCTTCCGCAGAAATTGCAAACTGGGCCAAACAGGAGGTTAAAGGGACTGACTCTCCAAGTCGGGAGGGTGTTAGTAAAGCGTCTGGAATGTTGCACCCGAGTACCAGGGTACGAAAACTGAGACATATTTGAACACGTTTCCCGATCACATGGTTGATCATACTCTAGTTTCCACATGCATGTTTTAGCTGAAGGTAGAATACCTTAAACCTGGGTAGTTGAAACCCGTGGAATGGGTACCATGCAATATGACTTCAAAGGGTCTTCATTTGCTCACCGAACCTCTCCAATCCTATCACTGCTGCGTTTATGCCCCTGTACACATGCTTGATTCTCTTTCGGAGACATAGCAATCCATAGGTTTTAAGATACTTACTAGTCAGGTACATTCTTAGGCGTTTAATATGCGGTGTTGAGTCCATTTCGTTGAGCAAGGAGTAGCTCTTGTCTATTCCATATTTGGCTTAAGGAACTTTATCTGTGCTCATTTCAATCTCTGGTTTTATGCAGCACCCCAACTCACCTTTCCCCTTAAGCAAGCATAAGTTGGTTTTCTAAATTTGAGACCCTGTTCTGTTCTGTAATTCAGTTCCTGTGTAGCCAAGTTTACATTCCGTGTATTACTGATATCTTAT
Organism: Pseudorca crassidens; assembly: GCF_039906515.1. Classification (NCBI taxonomy): domain Eukaryota; kingdom Metazoa; phylum Chordata; class Mammalia; order Artiodactyla; family Delphinidae; genus Pseudorca; species Pseudorca crassidens. Next base: position 706,955 of record NC_090300.1, on the reverse strand, counting down.
GATGTTTCTTTTTCTGTGTGACTTATTTCAGTTAGAATCATCATACCTGAATCCACTCATTGGGCTGCTAAGGGCCTGATGACATAGATTTCATTGCTGAGTGATATTGCTTTGTAAGTAAATACCACAACTTCTTTATCCATTTTTCACTTTCTGCGATGTTGAACTTGTACTGTAAACGAGGTTCTTGTAAACAGAGGCGTCCCAAACTTTGGGGTGGCTGTGTCTTTTTGATTTTAATTTCCCTAAGCTATAGGACCATAAGTGGAAGTGCCCTAGGCTCTGTTGCTTTGTTTTTTAGATGTTTCAGGAAACACCATACACTTCTCCCGAGTGGCTGTTGGCAATTTACATCCCGCCCATCAGCATAACAAGGCTCCCAGTTCTCCATGGCCTGTCCTGCCTTTCTGGATTTTACACTTTTTTCAGATGGCCCTTTTGACCGGGGGGAAGTGAGACTTCATTGTAGTGCAGATTTCCTTTGCAAGCTTGCTTGGTTGGCCAAAAAGGGCGTATGCGTTTTTTCCTGAATATATTCAGGAAAAAACGCATACGCCCTTTTTGGCCAAGTGCATCATTGTGGACGTTCTGCCTCTTTTCCTATGCTTTCAATGCAATTCCAGTCTACCTCCTGAAATCGGTTTCCTGCAATTCTGCCCCGCTTTCAAGTCCTCTTGGCAGCCTTACTTCAGTATATTTTTGGACGATAGCTGTCATTTATAACTCTGCAGGTTTGTGAATTACAGTGCCCCTGAGCTCCTTTCTTCAACTCGCTTTCTTTTGAGCTGGCCGCAACACCGCAGGATGGCTTCAGGCCCTAATCTGGTTCTGGCACGGCAAGCTGAGCCTTTGGTTAATTCCTCTTCCTGGTGGGAAATGAGAGTTAAATTTGCCCGTCCAGACACCTCCAGCTAGTCTCTCATTGGTTCTCGCTATTCCTGTTCATCTTCCGCAGAAATTGCAAACTGGGCCAAACAGGAGGTTAAAGGGACTGACTCTCCAAGTCGGGAGGGTGTTAGTAAAGCGTCTGGAATGTTGCACCCGAGTACCAGGGGAGGAAAACTGAGACATATTTGAACACGTCTCCCGTTCACACGGTTGATCATACTCTGGGTTCCACATGCATGTTTTAGCTGAAGGAAGAATACCTTAAACCTGGAGAGTTGAGACCCGTGGAATGGGTACCATGCAATATGACTTCAAAGGGTCTTCATTTGCTCACCGAACTTCTCCAATCCTATCACTGCTGCGTTTATCCCCCTGTACAGACGCTTGATTCTCTTTTGGAGACATAGCAATCCATAGGTTTTAAGATACTTACTAGTCAGGTACATTCTTAGGCGTTTAATATGCGGTGTTGAGTCCATTTCGTTGAGCAAGGAGTAGCTCTTGTCTATTCCATATTTGGCTTAAGGAAATTTATCTGTGCTCATTTCAATCTCTGGTTTTATGCAGCACCCCAACTCACCTTTCCCCTTAAGCAAGCATAAGTTGGTTTTCTAAATTTGAGACCCTGTTCTGTTCTGTAATTCAGTTCCTGTGTAGCCAAGTTTACATTCCGTGTATTACTGATATCTTATGATGTTTCTTTTTCTGTGTGACTTATTTCAGTTAGAATCATCATACCTGAATCCACTCATTGTGCTGCTAATGGCCTGATGACATAGATTCCATTGCTGAGTGATATTGCTTTGTAAGTAAATACCACAACTTCTTTATCCATTTTTCACTTTCTGCGATGTTGAACTTGTACTGTAAATGAGGTTCTTGTAAACAGAGGCGTCCCAAACTTTGGGGTGGCTGTGTCTTTTTGATTTTAATTTCCCTAAGCTATAGGACCATAAGTGGAAGTGCCCTAGGCTCTGTTGCTTTGTTTTTTAGATGTTTCAGGAAACACCATACACTTCTCCCGAGTGTCTGTTGGCAATTTACATCCCGCCCATCAGCATAACAAGGCTCCCAGTTCTCCATGGCCTGTCCTGCCTTTCTGGATTTTACACTTTTTTCAGATGTCCCTTTTGACCGGGGGGAAGTGAGACTTCATTGTAGTGCAGATTTCCTTTGCAAGCTTGCTTGGTTGGCCAAAAAGGGCGTATGCGTTTTTTCCTGAATATATTCAGGAAAAAACGCATACGCCCTTTTTGGCCAAGTGCATCATTGTGGACGTTCTGCCTCTTTTCCTATGCTTTCAATGCAATTCCAGTCTACCTCCTGAAATCGGTTTCCTGCAATTCTGCCCCGCTTTCAAGTCCTCTTGGCAGCCTTACTTCAGTATATTTTTGGACGATAGCTGTCATTTATAACTCTGCAGGTTTGTGAATTACAGTGCCCCTGAGCTCCTTTCTTCAACTCGCTTTCTTTTGAGCTGGCCGCAACACCGCAGGATGGCTTCAGGCCCTAATCTGGTTCCGGCACGGCAAGCTGAGCCTTTGGTTAATTCCTCTTCCTGGTGGGAAATGAGAGTTAAATTTGCCCGTCCAGACACCTCCAGCTAGTCTCTCATTGGTTCTCGCTATTCCTGTTCATCTTCCGCAGAAATTGCAAACTGGGCCAAACAGGAGGTTAAAGGGACTGACTCTCCAAGTCGGGAGGGTGTTAGTAAAGCGTCTGGAATGTTGCACCCAAGTACCAGGGGAGGAAAACTGAGACATATTTGAACACGTCTCCCGTTCACACGGTTGATCATACTCTGGGTTCCACATGCATGTTTTAGCTGAAGGAAGAATACCTTAAACCTGGAGAGTTGAGACCCGTGTAATGGGTACCATGCAATATGACTTCAAAGGGTCTTCATTTGCTCACCGAACTTCTCCAATCCTATCACTGCTGCGTTTATCCCCCTGTACAGACGCTTGATTCTCTTTTGGAGACATAGCAATCCATAGGTTTTAAGATACTTACTAGTCAGGTACATTCTTAGGCGTTTAATATGCGGTGTTGAGTCCATTTCGTTGAGCAAGGAGTAGCTCTTGTCTATTCCATATTTGGCTTAAGGAACTTTATCTGTGCTCATTTCAATCTCTGGTTTTATGCAGCACCCCAACTCACCTTTCCCCTTAAGCAAGCATAAGTTGGTTTTCTAAATTTGAGACCCTGTTCTGTTTTGGAATTCAGTTCCTGTGTAGCCAAGTTTACATTCTGTGTATTAGTGATATCTTATGATGTTTCTTTTTCTGTGTGACTTATTTCAGTTAGAATCATCGTACCTGAATCCACTCATTATGCTGCTACGGGCCTGATGACATAGATTTCATTGTTGAGTGATACTGCATTGTACGTAAGTACCACAACTTCTTTATCCATTTTTCACTTTCTGTGATATTGAACTTGTACGGTAAATGAGGTTCTTGTAAAAAGAGGCGTCCCAAACTTTGGGGTGGCTGTGTCTTTTTGATTTTAATTTCCCTAAGCTATAGGACCATAAGTGGAAGTGCCCTAGGCTCTGTTGCTTTGTTTTTTAGATGTTTCAGGAAACACCATACACTTCTCCCGAGTGGCTGTTGGCAATTTACATCCCGCCCATCAGCATAACAAGGCTCCCAGTTCTCCATGGCCTGCCCTGCCTTTCTGGATTTTACACTTTTTTCAGATGGCCCTTTTGACCGGGGGGAAGTGAGACTTCATTGTAGTGCAGATTTCCTTTGCAAGCTTGCTTGGTTGGCCAAAAAGGGCGTATGCGTTTTTTCCTGAATATATTCAGGAAAAAACGCATACGCCCTTTTTGGCCAAGTGCATCATTGTGGACGTTCTGCCTCTTTTCCTATGCTTTCAATGCAATTCCAGTCTACCTCCTGAAATCGGTTTCCTGCAATTCTGCCCCGCTTTCAAGTCCTCTTGGCAGCCTTACTTCAGTATATTTTTGGACGATAGCTGTCATTTATAACTCTGCAGGTTTGTGAATTACAGTGCCCCTGAGCTCCTTTCTTCAACTCGCTTTCTTTTGAGCTGGCCGCAACACCGCAGGATGGCTTCAGGCCCTAATCTGGTTCCGGCACGGCAAGCTGAGCCTTTGGTTAATTCCTCTTCCTGGTGGGAAATGAGAGTTAAATTTGCCCGTCCAGACACCTCCAGCTAGTCTCTCATTGGTTCTCGCTATTCCTGTTCATCTTCCGCAGAAATTGCAAACTGGGCCAAACAGGAGGTTAAAGGGACTGACTCTCCAAGTCGGGAGGGTGTTAGTAAAGCGTCTGGAATGTTGCACCCGAGTACCAGGGGAGGAAAACTGAGACATATTTGAACACGTCTCCCGTTCACACGGTTGATCATACTCTGGGTTCCACATGCATGTTTTAGCTGAAGGAAGAATACCTTAAACCTGGAGAGTTGAGACCCGTGTAATGGGTACCATGCAATATGACTTCAAAGGGTCTTCATTTGCTCACCAAACTTCTCCAATCCTATCACTGCTGCGTTTATCCCCCTGTACAGACGCTTGATTCTCTTTTGGAGACATAGCAATCCATAGGTTTTAAGATACTTACTAGTCAGGTACATTCTTAGGCGTTTAATATGCGGTGTTGAGTCCATTTCGTTGAGCAAGGAGTAGCTCTTGTCTATTCCATATTTGGCTTAAGGAACTTTATCTGTGCTCATTTCAATCTCTGGTTTTATGCAGCACCCCAACTCACCTTTCCCCTTAAGCAAGCATAAGTTGGTTTTCTAAATTTGAGACCCTGTTCTGTTTTGGAATTCAGTTCCTGTGTAGCCAAGTTTACATTCTGTGTATTAGTGATATCTTATGATGTTTCTTTTTCTGTGTGACTTATTTCAGTTAGAATCATCGTACCTGAATCCACTCATTATGCTGCTACGGGCCTGATGACATAGATTTCATTGTTGAGTGATACTGCATTGTACGTAAGTACCACAACTTCTTTATCCATTTTTCACTTTCTGTGATATTGAACTTGTACGGTAAATGAGGTTCTTGTAAACAGAGGCGTCCCAAACTTTGGGGTGGCTGTGTCTTTTTGATTTTAATTTCCCTAAGCTATAGGACCATAAGTGGAAGTGCCCTAGGCTCTGTTGCTTTGTTTTTTAGATGTTTCAGGAAACACCATACACTTCTCCCGAGTGGCTGTTGGCAATTTACATCCCGCCCATCAGCATAACAAGGCTCCCAGTTCTCCATGGCCTGCCCTGCCTTTCTGGATTTTACACTTTTTTCAGATGGCCCTTTTGACCGGGGGGAAGTGAGACTTCATTGTAGTGCAGATTTCCTTTGCAAGCTTGCTTGGTTGGCCAAAAAGGGCGTATGCGTTTTTTCCTGAATATATTCAGGAAAAAACGCATACGCCCTTTTTGGCCAAGTGCATCATTGTGGACGTTCTGCCTCTTTTCCTATGCTTTCAATGCAATTCCAGTCTACCTCCTGAAATCGGTTTCCTGCAATTCTGCCCCGCTTTCAAGTCCTCTTGGCAGCCTTACTTCAGTTATATTTTTGGACGATAGCTGTCATTTATAACTCTGCAGGTTTGTGAATTACAGTGCCCCTGAGCTCCTTTCTTCAACTCGCTTTCTTTTGAGCTGGCCGCAACACCGCAGGATGGCTTCAGGCCCTAATCTGGTTCCGGCACGGCAAGCTGAGCCTTTGGTTAATTCCTCTTCCTGGTGGGAAATGAGAGTTAAATTTGCCCGTCCAGACACCTCCAGCTAGTCTCTCATTGGTTCTCGCTATTCCTGTTCATCTTCCACAGAAATTGCAAACTGGTCCAAACAGGAGGTTAAAGGGACTGACTCTCCAAGTCGGGAGGGTGTTAGTAAAGCGTCTGGAATGTTGCACCCGAGTACCAGGGTACGAAAACTGAGACATATTTGAACACGTTTCCCGATCACATGGTTGATCATACTCTAGTTTCCACATGCATGTTTTAGCTGAAGGTAGAATACCTTAAACCTGGGTAGTTGAAACCCGTGGAATGGTTACTATGAAATATGACTTCAAAGGGTCTTCATTTGCTCACCGAACCTCTCCAATCCTATCACTGCTGCGTTTATGCCCCTGTACACATGCTTGATTCTCTTTCGGAGACATAGCAATCCATAGGTTTTAAGATACTTACTAGTCAGGTACATTCTTAGGCGTTTAATATGCGGTGTTGAGTCCATTTCGTTGAGCAAGGAGTAGCTCTTGTCTATTCCATATTTGGCTTAAGGAACTTTATCTGTGCTCATTTCAATCTCTGGTTTTATGCAGCACCCCAACTCACCTTTCCCCTTAAGCAAGCATAAGTTGGTTTTCTAAATTTGAGACCCTGTTCTGTTCTGTAATTCAGTTCCTGTGTAGCCAAGTTTACATTCCGTGTATTACTGATATCTTATGATGTTTCTTTTTCTGTGTGACTTATTTCAGTTAGAATCATCATACCTGAATCCACTCATTGTGCTGCTAAGGGCCTGATGACATAGATTTCATTGCTGAGTGATATTGCTTTGTAAGTAAATACCACAACTTCTTTATCCATTTTTCACTTTCTGCGATGTTGAACTTGTACTGTAAACGAGGTTCTTGTAAACAGAGGCGTCCCAAACTTTGGGGTGGCTGTGTCTTTTTGATTTTAATTTCCCTAAGCTATAGGACCATAAGTGGAAGTGCCCTAGGCTCTGTTGCTTTGTTTTTTAGATGTTTCAGGAAACACCATACACTTCTCCCGAGTGTCTGTTTGCAATTTACATCCCGCCCATCAGCATAACAAGGCTCCCAGTTCTCCATGGCCTGTCCTGCCTTTCTGGATTTTACACTTTTTTCAGATGGCCCTTTTGACCGGGGGGAAGTGAGACTTCATTGTAGTGCAGATTTCCTTTGCAAGCTTGCTTGGTTGGCCAAAAAGGGCGTATGCGTTTTTTCCTGAATATATTCAGGAAAAAACGCATACGCCCTTTTTGGCCAAGTGCATCATTGTGGACGTTCTGCCTCTTTTCCTATGCTTTCAATGCAATTCCAGTCTACCTCCTGAAATCGGTTTCCTGCAATTCTGCCCCGCTTTCAAGTCCTCTTGGCAGCCTTACTTCAGTATATTTTTGGACGATAGCTGTCATTTATAACTCTGCAGGTTTGTGAATTACAGTGCCCCTGAGCTCCTTTCTTCAACTCGCTTTCTTTTGAGCTGGCCGCAACACCGCAGGATGGCTTCAGGCCCTAATCTGGTTCCGGCACGGCAAGCTGAGCCTTTGGTTAATTCCTCTTCCTGGTGGGAAATGAGAGTTAAATTTGCCCGTCCAGACACCTCCAGCTAGTCTCTCATTGGTTCTCGCTATTCCTGTTCATCTTCCGCAGAAATTGCAAACTGGGCCAAACAGGAGGTTAAAGGGACTGACTCTCCAAGTCGGGAGGGTGTTAGTAAAGCGTCTGGAATGTTGCACCCGAGTACCAGGGGAGGAAAACTGAGACATATTTGAACACGTCTCCCGTTCACACGGTTGATCATACTCTGGGTTCCACATGCATGTTTTAGCTGAAGGAAGAATACCTTAAACCTGGAGAGTTGAGACCCGTGTAATGGGTACCATGCAATATGACTTCAAAGGGTCTTCATTTGCTCACCGAACTTCTCCAATCCTATCACTGCTGCGTTTATCCCCCTGTACAGACGCTTGATTCTCTTTTGGAGACATAGCAATCCATAGGTTTTAAGATACTTACTAGTCAGGTACATTCTTAGGCATTTTATATGGGGTGTTGAGTCCATTTCGTTGAGCAAGGAGTAGCTCTTGTCTATTCCATATTTGGCTTAAGGAACTTTATCTGTGCTCATTTCAATCTCTGGTTTTATGCAGCACCCCAACTCACCTTTCCGCTTAAGCAAGCATAAGTTGGTTTTCTAAATTTGAGACCCTGTTCTGTTTTGGAATTCAGTTCCTGTGTAGCCAAGTTTACATTCTGTGTATTAGTGATATCTTATGATGTTTCTTTTTCTGTGTGACTTATTTCAGTTAGAATCATCGTACCTGAATCCACTCATTATGCTGCTACGGGCCTGATGACATAGATTTCATTGTTGAGTGATACTGCATTGTACGTAAGTACCACAACTTCTTTATCCATTTTTCACTTTCTGTGATATTGAACTTCTATGGTAAATGAGGTTCTTGTAAACAGAGTCGTCCCAAACTTTGGGGTGGCTGTGTCTTTTTGATTTTAATTTCCCTAAGCTATAGGACCATAAGTGGAAGTGCCCTAGGCTCTGTTGCTTTGTTTTTTAGATGTTTCAGGAAACACCATACACTTCTCCCGAGTGGCTGTTGGTAATTTACATCCCTCCCATCAGCATAAAAAGGCTCCCAGTTCTCCATGGCCTGTCCTGCCTTTCTGGATTTTACACATTTTTCAGATGGCCTTTTTGACCGGGGGGAAGTGAGACTTCATTGTAGTGCAGATTTCCTTTGCAAGCTTGCTTGGTTGGCCAAAAAGGGCGTATGCGTTTTTTCCTGAATATATTCAGGAAAAAACGCATACGCCCTTTTTGGCCAAGTGCATCATTGTGGACGTTCTGCCTCTTTTCCTATGCTTTCAATGCAATTCCAGTCTACCTCCTGAAATCGGTTTCCTGCAATTCTGCCCCGTTTTCAAGTCCTCTTGGCAGCCTTACTTCAGTATATTTTTGGACGATAGCTGTCATTTATAACTCTGCAGGTTTGTGAATTACAGTGCCCCTGAGCTCCTTTCTTCAACTCGCTTTCTTGTGACCTGGCCGCAACACCGCAGGATGGCTTCAGGCCCTAATCTGGTTCCGGCACGGCACGCTGAGCCTTTGGTTAATTCCTCTTCCTGGTGGGAAATGAGAGTTAAATTTGCCCGTCCAGACACCTCCAGCTAGTCTCTCATTGGTTCTCGCTATTCCTGTTCATCTTCCACAGAAATTGCAAACTGGGCCAAACAGGAGGTTAAAGGGACTGACTCTCAAAGCCGGGAGGGTGTTAGTAAAGCGTCTGGAATGTTGCACCCGAGTACCAGGGTACGAAAACTGAGACATATTTGAACACGTTTCCCGATCACATGGTTGATCATACTCTAGTTTCCACATGCATGTTTTAGCTGAAGGTAGAATACCTTAAACCTGGGTAGTTGAAACCCGTGGAATGGGTACCATGCAATATGACTTCAAAGGGTCTTCATTTGCTCACCGAACCTCTCCAATCCTATCACTGCTGCGTTTATGCCCCTGTACACATGCTTGATTCTCTTTCGGAGACATAGCAATCCATAGGTTTTAAGATACTTACTAGTCAGGTACATTCTTAGGCGTTTAATATGCGGTGTTGAGTCCATTTCGTTGAGCAAGGAGTAGCTCTTGTCTATTCCATATTTGGCTTAAGGAACTTTATCTGTGCTCATTTCAATCTCTGGTTTTATGCAGCACCCCAACTCACCTTTACCCTTAAGCAAGCATAAGTTGGTTTTCTAAATTTGAGACCCTGTTCTGTTCTGTAATTCAGTTCCTGTGTAGCCAAGTTTACATTCCGTGTATTACTGATATCTTATGATGTTTCTTTTTCTGTGTGACTTATTTCAGTTAGAATCATCATACCTGAATCCACTCATTGTGCTGCTAAGGGCCTGATGACATAGATTTCATTGCTGAGTGATATTGCTTTGTAAGTAAATACCACAACTTCTTTATCCATTTTTCACTTTCTGCGATGTTGAACTTGTACTGTACACGAGGTTCTTGTAAACAGAGGCGTCCCAAACTTTGGGGTGGCTGTGTCTTTTTGATTTTAATTTCCCTAAGCTATAGGACCATAAGTGGAAGTGCCCTAGGCTCTGTTGCTTTGTTTTTTAGATGTTTCAGGAAACACCATACACTTCTCCCGAGTGTCTGTTGGCAATTTACATCCCGCCCATCAGCATAACAAGGCTCCCAGTTCTCCATGGCCTGTCCTGCCTTTCTGGATTTTACACTTTTTTCAGATGGCCCTTTTGACCGGGGGGAAGTGAGACTTCATTGTAGTGCAGATTTCTTTTGCAAGCTTGCTTGGTTGGCCAAAAAGGGCGTATGCGTTTTTTCCTGAATATATTCAGGAAAAAACGCATACGCCCTTTTTGGCCAAGTGCATCATTGTGGACGTTCTGCCTCTTTTCCTATGCTTTCAATGCAATTCCAGTCTACCTCCTGAAATCGGTTTCCTGCAATTCTGCCCCGCTTTCAAGTCCTCTTGGCAGCCTTACTTCAGTATATTTTTGGACGATAGCTGTCATTTATAACTCTGCAGGTTTGTGAATTACAGTGCCCCTGAGCTCCTTTCTTCAACTCGCTTTCTTTTGAGCTGGCCGCAACACCGCAGGATGGCTTCAGGCCTTAATCTGGTTCCGGCACGGCACGCTGAGCCTTTGGTTAATTCCTCTTCCTGGTGGGAAATGAGAGTTAAATTTGCCCGTCCAGACACCTCCAGCTAGTCTCTCATTGGTTCTCGCTATTCCTGTTCATCTTCCGCAGAAATTGCAAACTGGGCCAAACAGGAGGTTAAAGGGACTGACTCTCCAAGTCGGGAGGGTGTTAGTAAAGCGTCTGGAATGTTGCACCCGAGTACCAGGGGAGGAAAACTGAGACATATTTGAACACATCTCCCGTTCACACGGTTTATCATACTCTGGGTTCCACATGCATGTTTTAGCTGAAGGAAGAATACCTTAAACCTGGAGAGTTGAGACCCGTGTAATGGGTACCATGCAATATGACTTCAAAGGGTCTTCATTTGCTCACCGAACTTCTCCAATCCTATCACTGCTGCATTTATCCCCCTGTAGAGACGCTTGATTCTCTTTTGAAGACATAGCAATCCATAGGTTTTAAGATACTTACTAGTCAGGTACATTCTTAGGCATTTAATATGGGGTGTTGAGTCCATTTCGTTGAGCAAGGAGTAGCTCTTGTCTATTCCATATTTGGCTTAAGGAACTTTATCTGTGCTCATTTCAATCTCTGGTTTTATGCAGCACCCCAACTCACCTTTCCGCTTAAGCAAGCATAAGTTGGTTTTCTAAATTTGAGACCCTGTTCTGTTTTGGAATTCAGTTCCTGTGTAGCCAAGTTTACATTCTGTGTATTAGTGATATCTTATGATGTTTCTTTTTCTGTGTGACTTATTTCAGTTAGAATCATCGTACCTGAATCCACTCATTATGCTGCTACGGGCCTGATGACATAGATTTCATTGTTGAGTGATACTGCATTGTACGTAAGTACCACAACTTCTTTATCCATTTTTCACTTTCTGTGATATTGAACTTGTACGGTAAATGAGGTTCTTGTAAACAGAGGCGTCCCAAACTTTGGGGTGGCTGTGTCTTTTTGATTTTAATTTCCCTAAGCTATAGGACCATAAGTGGAAGTGCCCTAGGCTCTGTTGCTTTGTTTTTTAGATGTTTCAGGAAACACCATACACTTCTCCCGAGTGGCTGTTGGCAATTTACATCCCTCCCATCAGCATAAAAAGGCTCCCAGTTCTCCATGGCCTGTCCTGCCTTTCTGGATTTTACACTTTTTTCAGATGGCCCTTTTGACCGGGGGGAAGTGAGACTTCATTGTAGTGCAGATTTCCTTTGCAAGCTTGCTTGGTTGGCCAAAAAGGGCGTATACGTTTTTTCCTGAACATATTCAGGAAAAAACGCATATGCCCTTTTTGGCCAAGTGCATCATTGTGGACGTTCTGCCTCTTTTCCTATGCTTTCAATGCAATTCCAGTCTACCTCCTGAAATCGGTTTCCTGCAATTCTGCCCCGCTTTCAAGTCCTCTTGGCAGCCTTACTTCAGTATATTTTTGGACGATAGCTGTCATTTATAACTCTGCAGTTTTGTGAATTACAGTGCCCCTGAGCTCCTTTCTTCAACTCGCTTTCTTGTGACCTGGCCGCAACACCGCAGGATGGCTTCAGGCCCTAATCTGGTTCCGGCACGGCAAGCTGAGCCTTTGGTTAATTCCTCTTCCTGGTGGGAAATGAGAGTTAAATTTGCCCGTCCAGTCACCTCCAGCTAGTCTCTCATTGGTTCTCGCTATTCCTGTTCATCTTCCACAGAAATTGCAAACTGGGCCAAACAGGAGGTTAAAGGGACTGACTCTCCAAGTCGGGAGGGTGTTAGTAAAGCGTCTGGAATGTTGCACCGGAGTACCAGGGTACGAAAACTGAGACATATTTGAACACGTTTCCCGATCACATGGTTGATCATACTCTAGTTTCCACATGCATGTTTTAGCTGAAGGTAGAATACCTTAAACCTGGGTAGTTGAAACCCGTGGAATGGGTACCATGCAATATGACTTCAAAGGGTCTTCATTTGCTCACCGAACCTCTCCAATCCTATCACTGCTGCGTTTATGCCCCTGTACACATGCTTGATTCTCTTTCGGAGACATAGCAATCCATAGGTTTTAAGATACTTACTAGTCAGGTACATTCTTAGGCGTTTAATATGCGGTGTTGAGTCCATTTCGTTGAGCAAGGAGTAGCTCTTGTCTATTCCATATTTGGCTTAAGGAACTTTATCTGTGCTCATTTCAATCTCTGGTTTTATGCAGCACCCCAAGTCACCTTTACCCTTAAGCAAGCATAAGTTGGTTTTCTAAATTTGAGACCCTGTTCTGTTCTGTAATTCAGTTCCTGTGTAGCCAAGTTTACATTCCGTGTATTACTGATATCTTATGATGTTTCTTTTTCTGTGTGACTTATTTCAGTTAGAATCATCATACCTGAATCCACTCATTGTGCTGCTAAGGGCCTGATGACATAGATTTCATTGCTGAGTGATATTGCTTTGTAAGTAAATACCACAACTTCTTTATCCATTTTTCACTTTCTGCGATGTTGAACTTGTACTGTAAATGAGGTTCTTGTAAACAGAGGCGTCCCAAACTTTGGGGTGGCTGTGTCTTTTTGATTTTAATTTCCCTAAGCTATAGGACCATAAGTGGAAGTGCCCTAGGCTCTGTTGCTTTGTTTTTTAGATGTTTCAGGAAACACCATACACTTCTCCCGAGTGTCTGTTGGCAATTTACATCCCGCCCATCAGCATAACAAGGCTCCCAGTTCTCCATGGCCTGTCCTGCCTTTCTGGATTTTACACTTTTTTCAGATGGCCCTTTTGACCGGGGGGAAGTGAGACTTCATTGTAGTGCAGATTTCCTTTGCAAGCTTGCTTGGTTGGCCAAAAAGGGCGTATGCGTTTTTTCCTGAATATATTCAGGAAAAAACGCATACGCCCTTTTTGGCCAAGTGCATCATTGTGGACGTTCTGCCTCTTTTCCTATGCTTTCAATGCAATTCCAGTCTACCTCCTGAAATCGGTTTCCTGCAATTCTGCCCCGCTTTCAAGTCCTCTTGGCAGCCTTACTTCAGTATATTTTTGGACGATAGCTGTCATTTATAACTCTGCAGGTTTGTGAATTACAGTGCCCCTGAGCTCCTTTCTTCAACTCGCTTTCTTGTGACCTGGCCGCAACACCGCAGGATGGCTTCAGGCCCTAATCTGGTTCCGGCACGGCACGCTGAGCCTTTGGTTAATTCCTCTTCCTGGTGGGAAATGAGAGTTAAATTTGCCCGTCCAGACACCTCCAGCTAGTCTCTCATTGGTTCTCGCTATTCCTGTTCATCTTCCGCAGAAATTGCAAACTGGGCCAAACAGGAGGTTAAAGGGACTGACTCTCCAAGTTGGGAGGGTGTTAGTAAAGCGTCTGGAAAGTTGCACCCGAGTACCAGGGTACGAAAACTGAGACATATTTGAACACGTTTCCCGATCACATGGTTGATCATACTCTAGTTTCCACATGCATGTTTTCGCTGAAGGTAGAATACCTTAAACCTGGGTAGTTGAAACCCGTGGAATGGGTACTATGCAATATGACTTCAAAGGGTCTTCATTTGCTCACCGAACTTCTCCAATCCTATCACTGCTGCATTTATCCCCCTGTACAGATGCTTGATTTTCTTTTGGAGACATAGCAATCCATAGGTTTTAAGATACTTACTAATCAGGTACATTCTTAGGCGTTTAATATGGGGTGTTGAGTCCATTTCGTTGAGGAAGGAGTAGCTCTTGTCTATTCCATATTTGGCTTAAGGAACTTTATCTGTGCTCATTTCAATCTCTGGTTTTATGCAGCACCCCAACTCACCTTTCCCCTTAAGCAAGCATAAGTTGGTTTTCTAAATTTGAGACCCTGTTCTGTTTTGGAATTCAGTTCCTGTGTAGCCAAGTTTACATTCTGTGTATTAGTGATATCTTATGATGTTTCTTTTTCTGTGTGACTTATTTCAGTTAGAATCATCGTACCTGAATCCACTCATTATGCTGCTACGGGCCTGATGACATAGATTTCATTGTTGAGTGATACTGCATTGTACTTAAGTACCACAACTTCTTTATCCATTTTTCACTTTCTGTGATATTGAACTTGTACGGTAAATGAGGTTCTTGTAAACAGAGGCGTCCCAAACTTTGGGGTGGCTGTGTCTTTTTGATTTTAATTTCCCTAAGCTATAGGACCATAAGTGGAAGTGCCCTAGGCTCTGTTGCTTTGTTTTTTAGATGTTTCAGGAAACACCATACACTTCTCCCGGGTGGCTGTTGGCAATTTACATCCCTCCCATCAGCATAAAAAGGCTCCCAGTTCTCCATGGCCTGTCCTGCCTTTCTGGATTTTACACTTTTTTCAGATGGCCCTTTTGACCGGGGGGAAGTGAGACTTCATTGTAGTGCAGATTTCTTTTGCAAGCTTGCTTGGTTGGCCAAAAAGGGCGTATGCGTTTTTTCCTGAATATATTCAGGAAAAAACGCATACGCCCTTTTTGGCCAAGTGCATCATTGTGGACGTTCTGCCTCTTTTCCTATGCTTTCAATGCAATTCCAGTCTACCTCCTGAAATCGGTTTCCTGCAATTCTGCCCCGCTTTCAAGTCCTCTTGGCAGCCTTACTTCAGTATATTTTTGGACGATAGCTGTCATTTATAACTCTGCAGGTTTGTGAATTACAGTGCCCCTGAGCTCCTTTCTTCAACTCGCTTTCTTTTGAGCTGGCCGCAACACCGCAGGATGGCTTCAGGCCTTAATCTGGTTCCGGCACGGCACGCTGAGCCTTTGGTTAATTCCTCTTCCTGGTGGGAAATGAGAGTTAAATTTGCCCGTCCAGACACCTCTAGCTAGTCTCTCATTGGTTCTCGCTATTCCTGTTCATCTTCCGCAGAAATTGCAAACTGGGCCAAACAGGAGGTTAAAGGGACTGACTCTCCAAGTCGGGAGGGTGTTAGTAAAGCGTCTGGAATGTTGCACCCGAGTACCAGGGGAGGAAAACTGAGACATATTTGAACACATCTCCCGTTCACACGGTTGATCATACTCTGGGTTCCACATGCATGTTTTAGCTGAAGGAAGAATACCTTAAACCTGGAGAGTTGAGACCCGTGTAATGGGTACCATGCAATATGACTTCAAAGGGTCTTCATTTGCTCACCGAACTTCTCCAATCCTATCACTGCTGCATTTATCCCCCTGTAGAGACGCTTGATTCTCTTTTGAAGACATAGCAATCCATAGGTTTTAAGATACTTACTAGTCAGGTACATTCTTAGGCATTTAATATGGGGTGTTGAGTCCATTTCGTTGAGCAAGGAGTAGCTCTTGTCTATTCCATATTTGGCTTAAGGAACTTTATCTGTGCTCATTTCAATCTCTGGTTTTATGCAGCACCCCAACTCACCTTTCCGCTTAAGCAAGCATAAGTTGGTTTTCTAAATTTGAGACCCTGTTCTGTTTTGGAATTCAGTTCCTGTGTAGCCAAGTTTACATTCTGTGTATTAGTGATATCTTATGATGTTTCTTTTTCTGTGTGACTTATTTCAGTTAGAATCATCGTACCTGAATCCACTCATTATGCTGCTACGGGCCTGATGACATAGATTTCATTGTTGAGTGATACTGCATTGTACGTAAGTACCACAACTTCTTTATCCATTTTTCACTTTCTGTGATATTGAACTTGTACGGTAAATGAGGTTCTTGTAAACAGAGGCGTCCCAAACTTTGGGGTGGCTGTGTCTTTTTGATTTTAATTTCCCTAAGCTATAGGACCATAAGTGGAAGTGCCCTAGGCTCTGTTGCTTTGTTTTTTAGATGTTTCAGGAAACACCATACACTTCTCCCGAGTGGCTGTTGGCAATTTACATCCCTCCCATCAGCATAAAAAGGCTCCCAGTTCTCCATGGCCTGTCCTGCCTTTCTGGATTTTACACTTTTTTCAGATGGCCCTTTTGACCGGGGGGAAGTGAGACTTCATTGTAGTGCAGATTTCCTTTGCAAGCTTGCTTGGTTGGCCAAAAAGGGCGTATACGTTTTTTCCTGAACATATTCAGGAAAAAACGCATATGCCCTTTTTGGCCAAGTGCATCATTGTGGACGTTCTGCCTCTTTTCCTATGCTTTCAATGCAATTCCAGTCTACCTCCTGAAATCGGTTTCCTGCAATTCTGCCCCGCTTTCAAGTGCTCTTGGCAGCCTTACTTCAGTATATTTTTGGACGATAGCTGTCATTTATAACTCTGCAGTTTTGTGAATTACAGTGCCCCTGAGCTCCTTTCTTCAACTCGCTTTCTTGTGACCTGGCCGCAACACCGCAGGATGGCTTCAGGCCCTAATCTGGTTCCGGCACGGCAAGCTGAGCCTTTGGTTAATTCCTCTTCCTGGTGGGAAATGAGAGTTAAATTTGCCCGTCCAGTCACCTCCAGCTAGTCTCTCATTGGTTCTCGCTATTCCTGTTCATCTTCCACAGAAATTGCAAACTGGGCCAAACAGGAGGTTAAAGGGACTGACTCTCCAAGTCGGGAGGGTGTTAGTAAAGCGTCTGGAATGTTGCACCGGAGTACCAGGGTACGAAAACTGAGACATATTTGAACACGTTTCCCGATCACATGGTTGATCATACTCTAGTTTCCACATGCATGTTTTAGCTGAAGGTAGAATACCTTAAACCTGGGTAGTTGAAACCCGTGGAATGGGTACCATGCAATATGACTTCAAAGGGTCTTCATTTGCTCACCGAACCTCTCCAATCCTATCACTGCTGCGTTTATGCCCCTGTACACATGCTTGATTCTCTTTCGGAGACATAGCAATCCATAGGTTTTAAGATACTTACTAGTCAGGTACATTCTTAGGCGTTTAATATGCGGTGTTGAGTCCATTTCGTTGAGCAAGGAGTAGCTCTTGTCTATTCCATATTTGGCTTAAGGAACTTTATCTGTGCTCATTTCAATCTCTGGTTTTATGCAGCACCCCAAGTCACCTTTACCCTTAAGCAAGCATAAGTTGGTTTTCTAAATTTGAGACCCTGTTCTGTTCTGTAATTCAGTTCCTGTGTAGCCAAGTTTACATTCCGTGTATTACTGATATCTTATGATGTTTCTTTTTCTGTGTGACTTATTTCAGTTAGAATCATCATACCTGAATCCACTCATTGTGCTGCTAAGGGCCTGATGACATAGATTTCATTGCTGAGTGATATTGCTTTGTAAGTAAATACCACAACTTCTTTATCCATTTTTCACTTTCTGCGATGTTGAACTTGTACTGTAAATGAGGTTCTTGTAAACAGAGGCGTCCCAAACTTTGGGGTGGCTGTGTCTTTTTGATTTTAATTTCCCTAAGCTATAGGACCATAAGTGGAAGTGCCCTAGGCTCTGTTGCTTTGTTTTTTAGATGTTTCAGGAAACACCATACACTTCTCCCGAGTGTCTGTTGGCAATTTACATCCCGCCCATCAGCATAACAAGGCTCCCAGTTCTCCATGGCCTGTCCTGCCTTTCTGGATTTTACACTTTTTTCAGATGGCCCTTTTGACCGGGGGGAAGTGAGACTTCATTGTAGTGCAGATTTCCTTTGCAAGCTTGCTTGGTTGGCCAAAAAGGGCGTATGCGTTTTTTCCTGAATATATTCAGGAAAAAACGCATACGCCCTTTTTGGCCAAGTGCATCATTGTGGACGTTCTGCCTCTTTTCCTATGCTTTCAATGCAATTCCAGTCTACCTCCTGAAATCGGTTTCCTGCAATTCTGCCCCGCTTTCAAGTCCTCTTGGCAGCCTTACTTCAGTATATTTTTGGACGATAGCTGTCATTTATAACTCTGCAGGTTTGTGAATTACAGTGCCCCTGAGCTCCTTTCTTCAACTCGCTTTCTTTTGAGCTGGCCGCAGCACCGCAAGATGGTTTCAGGCCTTAATCTGGTTCCGGCACGGCACGCTGAGCCTTTGGTTAATTCCTCTTCCTGGTGGGAAATGAGAGTTAAATTTGCCCGTCCAGACACCTCCAGCTAGTCTCTCATTGGTTCTCGCTATTCCTGTTCATCTTCCGCAGAAATTGCAAACTGGGCCAAACAGGAGGTTAAAGGGACTGACTCTCCAAGTCGGGAGGGTGTTAGTAAAGCGTCTGGAATGTTGCACCCGAGTACCAGGGGAGGAAAACTGAGACATATTTGAACACGTCTCCCGTTCACACGGTTGATCATACTCTGGGTCCCACATGCATGTTTTAGCTGAAGGAAGAATACCTTAAACCTGGAGAGTTGAGACCCGTGTAATGGGTACCATGCAATATGACTTCAAAGGGTCTTCATTTGCTCACCGAACTTCTCCAATCCTATCACTGCTGCATTTATCCCCCTGTACAGACGCTTGATTCTCTTTTGGAGACATAGCAATCCATAGGTTTTAAGATACTTACTAGTCAGGTACATTCTTAGGCATTTAATATGGGGTGTTGAGTCCATTTCGTTGAGCAAGGAGTAGCTCTTGTCTATTCCATATTTGGCTTAAGGAACTTTATCTGTGCTCATTTCAATCTCTGGTTTTATGCAGCACCCCAACTCACCTTTCCGCTTAAGCAAGCATAAGTTGGTTTTCTAAATTTGAGACCCTGTTCTGTTTTGGAATTCAGTTCCTGTGTAGCCAAGTTTACATTCTGTGTATTAGTGATATCTTATGATGTTTCTTTTTCTGTGTGACTTATTTCAGTTAGAATCATCATACCTGAATCCACTCATTGTGCTGCTAATGGCCTGATGACATAGATTTCATTGCTGAGTGATATTGCTTTGTAAGTAAATACCACAACTTCTTTATCCATTTTTCACTTTCTGCGATGTTGAACTTGTACTGTAAACGAGGTTCTTGTAAACAGAGGCGTCCCAAACTTTGGGGTGGCTGTGTCTTTTTGATTTTAATTTCCCTAAGCTATAGGACCATAAGTGGAAGTGCCCTAGGCTCTGTTGCTTTGTTTTTTAGATGTTTCAGGAAACACCATACACTTCTCCCGAGTGTCTGTTTGCAATTTACATCCCGCCCATCAGCATAACAAGGCTCCCAGTTCTCCATGGCCTGTCCTGCCTTTCTGGATTTTACACTTTTTTCAGATGGCCCTTTTGACCGGGGGGAAGTGAGACTTCATTGTAGTGCAGATTTCCTTTGCAAGCTTGCTTGGTTGGCCAAAAAGGGCGTATGCGTTTTTTCCTGAATATATTCAGGAAAAAACGCATACGCCCTTTTTGGCCAAGTGCATCATTGTGGACGTTCTGCCTCTTTTCCTATGCTTTCAATGCAATTCCAGTCTACCTCCTGAAATCGGTTTCCTGCAATTCTGCCCCGCTTTCAAGTCCTCTTGGCAGCCTTACTTCAGTATATTTTTGGACGATAGCTGTCATTTATAACTCTGCAGGTTTGTGAATTACAGTGCCCCTGAGCTCCTTTCTTCAACTCGCTTTCTTGTGACCTGGCCGCAACACCGCAGGATGGCTTCAGGCCCTAATCTGGTTCCGGCACGGCACGCTGAGCCTTTGGTTAATTCCTCTTCCTGGTGGGAAATGAGAGTTAAATTTGCCCGTCCAGACACCTCCAGCTAGTCTCTCATTGGTTCTCGCTATTCCTGTTCATCTTCCGCAGAAATTGCAAACTGGGCCAAACAGGAGGTTAAAGGGACTGACTCTCCAAGTTGGGAGGGTGTTAGTAAAGCGTCTGGAAAGTTGCACCCGAGTACCAGGGTACGAAAACTGAGACATATTTGAACACGTTTCCCGATCACATGGTTGATCATACTCTAGTTTCCACATGCATGTTTTCGCTGAAGGTAGAATACCTTAAACCTGGGTAGTTGAAACCCGTGGAATGGGTACTATGCAATATGACTTCAAAGGGTCTTCATTTGCTCACCGAACTTCTCCAATCCTATCACTGCTGCATTTATCCCCCTGTACAGATGCTTGATTTTCTTTTGGAGACATAGCAATCCATAGGTTTTAAGATACTTACTAATCAGGTACATTCTTAGGCGTTTAATATGGGGTGTTGAGTCCATTTCGTTGAGGAAGGAGTAGCTCTTGTCTATTCCATATTTGGCTTAAGGAACTTTATCTGTGCTCATTTCAATCTCTGGTTTTATGCAGCACCCCAACTCACCTTTCCGCTTAAGCAAGCATAAGTTGGTTTTCTAAATTTGAGACCCTGTTCTGTTTTGGAATTCAGTTCCTGTGTAGCCAAGTTTACATTCTGTGTATTAGTGATATCTTATGATGTTTCTTTTTCTGTGTGACTTATTTCAGTTAGAATCATCGTACCTGAATCCACTCATTATGCTGCTACGGGCCTGATGACATAGATTTCATTGTTGAGTGATACTGCATTGTACGTAAGTACCACAACTTCTTTATCCATTTTTCACTTTCTGTGATATTGAACTTGTACGGTAAATGAGGTTCTTGTAAACAGAGGCGTCCCAAACTTTGGGGTGGCTGTGTCTTTTTGATTTTAATTTCCCTAAGCTATAGGACCATAAGTGGAAGTGCCCTAGGCTCTGTTGCTTTGTTTTTTAGATGTTTCAGGAAACACCATACACTTCTCCCGAGTGGCTGTTGGCAATTTACATCCCTCCCATCAGCATAAAAAGGCTCCCAGTTCTCCATGGCCTGTCCTGCCTTTCTGGATTTTACACTTTTTTCAGATGGCCCTTTTGACCGGGGGGAAGTGAGACTTCATTGTAGTGCAGATTTCCTTTGCAAGCTTGCTTGGTTGGCCAAAAAGTGCGTATACGTTTTTTCCTGAACATATTCAGGAAAAAACGCATATGCCCTTTTTGGCCAAGTGCATCATTGTGGACGTTCTGCCTCTTTTCCTATGCTTTCAATGCAATTCCAGTCTACCTCCTGAAATCGGTTTCCTGCAATTCTGCCCCGCTTTCAAGTCCTCTTGGCAGCCTTACTTCAGTATATTTTTGGACGATAGCTGTCATTTATAACTCTGCAGTTTTGTGAATTACAGTGCCCCTGAGCTCCTTTCTTCAACTCGCTTTCTTGTGACCTGGCCGCAACACCGCAGGATGGCTTCAGGCCCTAATCTGGTTCCGGCACGGCAAGCTGAGCCTTTGGTTAATTCCTCTTCCTGGTGGGAAATGAGAGTTAAATTTGCCCGTCCAGACACCTCCAGCTAGTCTCTCATTGGTTCTCGCTATTCCTGTTCATCTTCCACAGAAATTGCAAACTGGGCCAAACAGGAGGTTAAAGGGACTGACTCTCCAAGTCGGGAGGGTGTTAGTAAAGCGTCTGGAATGTTGCACCGGAGTACCAGGGTACGAAAACTGAGACATATTTGAACACGTTTCCCGATCACATGGTTGATCATACTCTAGTTTCCACATGCATGTTTTAGCTGAAGGTAGAATACCTTAAACCTGGGTAGTTGAAACCCGTGGAATGGGTACCATGCAATATGACTTCAAAGGGTCTTCATTTGCTCACCGAACCTCTCCAATCCTATCACTGCTGCGTTTATGCCCCTGTACACATGCTTGATTCTCTTTCGGAGACATAGCAATCCATAGGTTTTAAGATACTTACTAGTCAGGTACATTCTTAGGCGTTTAATATGCGGTGTTGAGTCCATTTCGTTGAGCAAGGAGTAGCTCTTGTCTATTCCATATTTGGCTTAAGGAACTTTATCTGTGCTCATTTCAATCTCTGGTTTTATGCAGCACCCCAACTCACCTTTACCCTTAAGCAAGCATAAGTTGGTTTTCTAAATTTGAGACCCTGTTCTGTTCTGTAATTCAGTTCCTGTGTAGCCAAGTTTACATTCCGTGTATTACTGATATCTTATGATGTTTCTTTTTCTGTGTGACTTATTTCATTTAGAATCATCATACCTGAATCCACTCATTGTGCTGCTAAGGGCCTGATGACATAGATTTCATTGCTGAGTGATATTGCTTTGTAAGTAAATACCACAACTTCTTTATCCATTTTTCACTTTCTGCGATGTTGAACTTGTACTGTAAACGAGGTTCTTGTAAACAGAGGCGTCCCAAACTTTGGGGTGGCTGTGTCTTTTTGATTTTAATTTCCCTAAGCTATAGGACCATAAGTGGAAGTGCCCTAGGCTCTGTTGCTTTGTTTTTTAGATGTTTCAGGAAACACCATACACTTCTCCCGAGTGGCTGTTGGCAATTTACATCCCGCCCATCAGCATAACAAGGCTCCCAGTTCTCCATGGCCTGTCCTGCCTTTCTGGATTTTACACTTTTTTCAGATGGCCCTTTTGACCGGGGGGAAGTGAGACTTCATTGTAGTGCAGATTTCCTTTGCAAGCTTGCTTGGTTGGCCAAAAAGGGCGTATGCGTTTTTTCCTGAATATATTCAGGAAAAAACGCATACGCCCTTTTTGGCCAAGTGCATCATTGTGGACGTTCTGCCTCTTTTCCTATGCTTTCAATGCAATTCCAGTCTACCTCCTGAAATCGGTTTCCTGCAATTCTGCCCCGCTTTCAAGTCCTCTTGGCAGCCTTACTTCAGTATATTTTTGGACGATAGCTGTCATTTATAACTCTGCAGGTTTGTGAATTACAGTGCCCCTGAGCTCCTTTCTTCAACTCGCTTTCTTTTGAGCTGGCCGCAGCACCGCAAGATGGCTTCAGGTCTTAATCTGGTTCCGGCACGGCACGCTGAGCCTTTGGTTAATTCCTCTTCCTGGTGGGAAATGAGAGTTAAATTTGCCCGTCCAGACACCTCCAGCTAGTCTCTCATTGGTTCTCGCTATTCCTGTTCATCTTCCGCAGAAATTGCAAACTGGGCCAAACAGGAGGTTAAAGGGACTGACTCTCCAAGTCGGGAGGGTGTTAGTAAAGCGTCTGGAATGTTGCACCCGAGTACCAGGGGAGGAAAACTGAGACATATTTGAACACGTCTCCCGTTCACACGGTTGATCATACTCTGGGTCCCACATGCATGTTTTAGCTGAAGGAAGAATACCTTAAACCTGGAGAGTTGAGACCCGTGTAATGGGTACCATGCAATATGACTTCAAAGGGTCTTCATTTGCTCACCGAACTTCTCCAATCCTATCACTGCTGCGTTTATCCCCCTGTACAGACGCTTGATTCTCTTTTGGAGACATAGCAATCCATAGGTTTTAAGATACTTACTAGTCAGGTACATTCTTAGGCGTTTAATATGCGGTGTTGAGTCCATTTCGTTGAGCAAGGAGTAGCTCTTGTCTATTCCATATTTGGCTTAAGGAACTTTATCTGTGCTCATTTCAATCTCTGGTTTTATGCAGCACCCCAACTCACCTTTCCCCTTAAGCAAGCATAAGTTGGTTTTCTAAATTTGAGACCCTGTTCTGTTTTGGAATTCAGTTCCTGTGTAGCCAAGTTTACATTCTGTGTATTAGTGATATCTTATGATGTTTCTTTTTCTGTGTGACTTATTTCAGTTAGAATCATCGTACCTGAATCCACTCATTATGCTGCTACGGGCCTGATGACATAGATTTCATTGTTGAGTGATACTGCATTGTACGTAAGTACCACAACTTCTTTATCCATTTTTCACTTTCTGTGATATTGAACTTGTACGGTAAATGAGGTTCTTGTAAAAAGAGGCGTCCCAAACTTTGGGGTGGCTGTGTCTTTTTGATTTTAATTTCCCTAAGCTATAGGACCATAAGTGGAAGTGCCCTAGGCTCTGTTGCTTTGTTTTTTAGATGTTTCAGGAAACACCATACACTTCTCCCGAGTGGCTGTTGGCAATTTACATCCCGCCCATCAGCATAACAAGGCTCCCAGTTCTCCATGGCCTGCCCTGCCTTTCTGGATTTTACACTTTTTTCAGATGGCCCTTTTGACCGGGGGGAAGTGAGACTTCATTGTAGTGCAGATTTCCTTTGCAAGCTTGCTTGGTTGGCCAAAAAGGGCGTATGCGTTTTTTCCTGAATATATTCAGGAAAAAACGCATACGCCCTTTTTGGCCAAGTGCATCATTGTGGACGTTCTGCCTCTTTTCCTATGCTTTCAATGCAATTCCAGTCTACCTCCTGAAATCGGTTTCCTGCAATTCTGCCCCGCTTTCAAGTCCTCTTGGCAGCCTTACTTCAGTATATTTTTGGACGATAGCTGTCATTTATAACTCTGCAGGTTTGTGAATTACAGTGCCCCTGAGCTCCTTTCTTCAACTCGCTTTCTTTTGAGCTGGCCGCAACACCGCAGGATGGCTTCAGGCCCTAATCTGGTTCTGGCACGGCAAGCTGAGCCTTTGGTTAATTCCTCTTCCTGGTGGGAAATGAGAGTTAAATTTGCCCGTCCAGACACCTCCAGCTAGTCTCTCATTGGTTCTCGCTATTCCTGTTCATCTTCCGCAGAAATTGCAAACTGGGCCAAACAGGAGGTTAAAGGGACTGACTCTCCAAGTCGGGAGGGTGTTAGTAAAGCGTCTGGAATGTTGCACCCGAGTACCAGGGGAGGAAAACTGAGACATATTTGAACACGTCTCCCGTTCACACGGTTGATCATACTCTGGGTTCCACATGCATGTTTTAGCTGAAGGAAGAATACCTTAAACCTGGAGAGTTGAGACCCGTGTAATGGGTACCATGCAATATGACTTCAAAGGGTCTTCATTTGCTCACCAAACTTCTCCAATCCTATCACTGCTGCGTTTATCCCCCTGTACAGACGCTTGATTCTCTTTTGGAGACATAGCAATCCATAGGTTTTAAGATACTTACTAGTCAGGTACATTCTTAGGCGTTTAATATGCGGTGTTGAGTCCATTTCGTTGAGCAAGGAGTAGCTCTTGTCTATTCCATATTTGGCTTAAGGAACTTTATCTGTGCTCATTTCAATCTCTGGTTTTATGCAGCACCCCAACTCACCTTTCCCCTTAAGCAAGCATAAGTTGGTTTTCTAAATTTGAGACCCTGTTCTGTTTTGGAATTCAGTTCCTGTGTAGCCAAGTTTACATTCTGTGTATTAGTGATATCTTATGATGTTTCTTTTTCTGTGTGACTTATTTCAGTTAGAATCATCGTACCTGAATCCACTCATTATGCTGCTACGGGCCTGATGACATAGATTTCATTGTTGAGTGATACTGCATTGTACGTAAGTACCACAACTTCTTTATCCATTTTTCACTTTCTGTGATATTGAACTTGTACGGTAAATGAGGTTCTTGTAAACAGAGGCGTCCCAAACTTTGGGGTGGCTGTGTCTTTTTGATTTTAATTTCCCTAAGCTATAGGACCATAAGTGGAAGTGCCCTAGGCTCTGTTGCTTTGTTTTTTAGATGTTTCAGGAAACACCATACACTTCTCCCGAGTGGCTGTTGGCAATTTACATCCCGCCCATCAGCATAACAAGGCTCCCAGTTCTCCATGGCCTGCCCTGCCTTTCTGGATTTTACACTTTTTTCAGATGGCCCTTTTGACCGGGGGGAAGTGAGACTTCATTGTAGTGCAGATTTCCTTTGCAAGCTTGCTTGGTTGGCCAAAAAGGGCGTATGCGTTTTTTCCTGAATATATTCAGGAAAAAACGCATACGCCCTTTTTGGCCAAGTGCATCATTGTGGACGTTCTGCCTCTTTTCCTATGCTTTCAATGCAATTCCAGTCTACCTCCTGAAATCGGTTTCCTGCAATTCTGCCCCGCTTTCAAGTCCTCTTGGCAGCCTTACTTCAGTTATATTTTTGGACGATAGCTGTCATTTATAACTCTGCAGGTTTGTGAATTACAGTGCCCCTGAGCTCCTTTCTTCAACTCGCTTTCTTTTGAGCTGGCCGCAACACCGCAGGATGGCTTCAGGCCCTAATCTGGTTCCGGCACGGCAAGCTGAGCCTTTGGTTAATTCCTCTTCCTGGTGGGAAATGAGAGTTAAATTTGCCCGTCCAGACACCTCCAGCTAGTCTCTCATTGGTTCTCGCTATTCCTGTTCATCTTCCACAGAAATTGCAAACTGGTCCAAACAGGAGGTTAAAGGGACTGACTCTCCAAGTCGGGAGGGTGTTAGTAAAGCGTCTGGAATGTTGCACCCGAGTACCAGGGTACGAAAACTGAGACATATTTGAACACGTTTCCCGATCACATGGTTGATCATACTCTAGTTTCCACATGCATGTTTTAGCTGAAGGTAGAATACCTTAAACCTGGGTAGTTGAAACCCGTGGAATGGTTACTATGAAATATGACTTCAAAGGGTCTTCATTTGCTCACCGAACCTCTCCAATCCTATCACTGCTGCGTTTATGCCCCTGTACACATGCTTGATTCTCTTTCGGAGACATAGCAATCCATAGGTTTTAAGATACTTACTAGTCAGGTACATTCTTAGGCGTTTAATATGCGGTGTTGAGTCCATTTCGTTGAGCAAGGAGTAGCTCTTGTCTATTCCATATTTGGCTTAAGGAACTTTATCTGTGCTCATTTCAATCTCTGGTTTTATGCAGCACCCCAACTCACCTTTCCCCTTAAGCAAGCATAAGTTGGTTTTCTAAATTTGAGACCCTGTTCTGTTCTGTAATTCAGTTCCTGTGTAGCCAAGTTTACATTCCGTGTATTACTGATATCTTATGATGTTTCTTTTTCTGTGTGACTTATTTCAGTTAGAATCATCATACCTGAATCCACTCATTGTGCTGCTAAGGGCCTGATGACATAGATTTCATTGCTGAGTGATATTGCTTTGTAAGTAAATACCACAACTTCTTTATCCATTTTTCACTTTCTGCGATGTTGAACTTGTACTGTAAACGAGGTTCTTGTAAACAGAGGCGTCCCAAACTTTGGGGTGGCTGTGTCTTTTTGATTTTAATTTCCCTAAGCTATAGGACCATAAGTGGAAGTGCCCTAGGCTCTGTTGCTTTGTTTTTTAGATGTTTCAGGAAACACCATACACTTCTCCCGAGTGTCTGTTTGCAATTTACATCCCGCCCATCAGCATAACAAGGCTCCCAGTTCTCCATGGCCTGTCCTGCCTTTCTGGATTTTACACTTTTTTCAGATGGCCCTTTTGACCGGGGGGAAGTGAGACTTCATTGTAGTGCAGATTTCCTTTGCAAGCTTGCTTGGTTGGCCAAAAAGGGCGTATGCGTTTTTTCCTGAATATATTCAGGAAAAAACGCATACGCCCTTTTTGGCCAAGTGCATCATTGTGGACGTTCTGCCTCTTTTCCTATGCTTTCAATGCAATTCCAGTCTACCTCCTGAAATCGGTTTCCTGCAATTCTGCCCCGCTTTCAAGTCCTCTTGGCAGCCTTACTTCAGTATATTTTTGGACGATAGCTGTCATTTATAACTCTGCAGGTTTGTGAATTACAGTGCCCCTGAGCTCCTTTCTTCAACTCGCTTTCTTTTGAGCTGGCCGCAACACCGCAGGATGGCTTCAGGCCCTAATCTGGTTCCGGCACGGCAAGCTGAGCCTTTGGTTAATTCCTCTTCCTGGTGGGAAATGAGAGTTAAATTTGCCCGTCCAGACACCTCCAGCTAGTCTCTCATTGGTTCTCGCTATTCCTGTTCATCTTCCGCAGAAATTGCAAACTGGGCCAAACAGGAGGTTAAAGGGACTGACTCTCCAAGTCGGGAGGGTGTTAGTAAAGCGTCTGGAATGTTGCACCCGAGTACCAGGGGAGGAAAACTGAGACATATTTGAACACGTCTCCCGTTCACACGGTTGATCATACTCTGGGTTCCACATGCATGTTTTAGCTGAAGGAAGAATACCTTAAACCTGGAGAGTTGAGACCCGTGTAATGGGTACCATGCAATATGACTTCAAAGGGTCTTCATTTGCTCACCGAACTTCTCCAATCCTATCACTGCTGCATTTATCCCCCTGTAGAGACGCTTGATTCTCTTTTGAAGACATAGCAATCCATAGGTTTTAAGATACTTACTAGTCAGGTACATTCTTAGGCATTTAATATGGGGTGTTGAGTCCATTTCGTTGAGCAAGGAGTAGCTCTTGTCTATTCCATATTTGGCTTAAGGAACTTTATCTGTGCTCATTTCAATCTCTGGTTTTATGCAGCACCCCAACTCACCTTTCCGCTTAAGCAAGCATAAGTTGGTTTTCTAAATTTGAGACCCTGTTCTGTTTTGGAATTCAGTTCCTGTGTAGCCAAGTTTACATTCTGTGTATTAGTGATATCTTATGATGTTTCTTTTTCTGTGTGACTTATTTCAGTTAGAATCATCGTACCTGAATCCACTCATTATGCTGCTACGGGCCTGATGACATAGATTTCATTGTTGAGTGATACTGCATTGTACGTAAGTACCACAACTTCTTTATCCATTTTTCACTTTCTGTGATATTGAACTTGTACGGTAAATGAGGTTCTTGTAAACAGAGGCGTCCCAAACTTTGGGGTGGCTGTGTCTTTTTGATTTTAATTTCCCTAAGCTATAGGACCATAAGTGGAAGTGCCCTAGGCTCTGTTGCTTTGTTTTTTAGATGTTTCAGGAAACACCATACACTTCTCCCGAGTGGCTGTTGGCAATTTACATCCCTCCCATCAGCATAAAAAGGCTCCCAGTTCTCCATGGCCTGTCCTGCCTTTCTGGATTTTACACTTTTTTCAGATGGCCCTTTTGACCGGGGGGAAGTGAGACTTCATTGTAGTGCAGATTTCCTTTGCAAGCTTGCTTGGTTGGCCAAAAAGGGCGTATACGTTTTTTCCTGAACATATTCAGGAAAAAACGCATATGCCCTTTTTGGCCAAGTGCATCATTGTGGACGTTCTGCCTCTTTTCCTATGCTTTCAATGCAATTCCAGTCTACCTCCTGAAATCGGTTTCCTGCAATTCTGCCCCGCTTTCAAGTCCTCTTGGCAGCCTTACTTCAGTATATTTTTGGACGATAGCTGTCATTTATAACTCTGCAGTTTTGTGAATTACAGTGCCCCTGAGCTCCTTTCTTCAACTCGCTTTCTTGTGACCTGGCCGCAACACCGCAGGATGGCTTCAGGCCCTAATCTGGTTCCGGCACGGCAAGCTGAGCCTTTGGTTAATTCCTCTTCCTGGTGGGAAATGAGAGTTAAATTTGCCCGTCCAGTCACCTCCAGCTAGTCTCTCATTGGTTCTCGCTATTCCTGTTCATCTTCCACAGAAATTGCAAACTGGGCCAAACAGGAGGTTAAAGGGACTGACTCTCCAAGTCGGGAGGGTGTTAGTAAAGCGTCTGGAATGTTGCACCGGAGTACCAGGGTACGAAAACTGAGACATATTTGAACACGTTTCCCGATCACATGGTTGATCATACTCTAGTTTCCACATGCATGTTTTAGCTGAAGGTAGAATACCTTAAACCTGGGTAGTTGAAACCCGTGGAATGGGTACCATGCAATATGACTTCAAAGGGTCTTCATTTGCTCACCGAACCTCTCCAATCCTATCACTGCTGCGTTTATGCCCCTGTACACATGCTTGATTCTCTTTCGGAGACATAGCAATCCATAGGTTTTAAGATACTTACTAGTCAGGTACATTCTTAGGCGTTTAATATGCGGTGTTGAGTCCATTTCGTTGAGCAAGGAGTAGCTCTTGTCTATTCCATATTTGGCTTAAGGAACTTTATCTGTGCTCATTTCAATCTCTGGTTTTATGCAGCACCCCAAGTCACCTTTACCCTTAAGCAAGCATAAGTTGGTTTTCTAAATTTGAGACCCTGTTCTGTTCTGTAATTCAGTTCCTGTGTAGCCAAGTTTACATTCCGTGTATTACTGATATCTTATGATGTTTCTTTTTCTGTGTGACTTATTTCAGTTAGAATCATCATACCTGAATCCACTCATTGTGCTGCTAAGGGCCTGATGACATAGATTTCATTGCTGAGTGATATTGCTTTGTAAGTAAATACCACAACTTCTTTATCCATTTTTCACTTTCTGCGATGTTGAACTTGTACTGTAAATGAGGTTCTTGTAAACAGAGGCGTCCCAAACTTTGGGGTGGCTGTGTCTTTTTGATTTTAATTTCCCTAAGCTATAGGACCATAAGTGGAAGTGCCCTAGGCTCTGTTGCTTTGTTTTTTAGATGTTTCAGGAAACACCATACACTTCTCCCGAGTGTCTGTTGGCAATTTACATCCCGCCCATCAGCATAACAAGGCTCCCAGTTCTCCATGGCCTGTCCTGCCTTTCTGGATTTTACACTTTTTTCAGATGGCCCTTTTGACCGGGGGGAAGTGAGACTTCATTGTAGTGCAGATTTCCTTTGCAAGCTTGCTTGGTTGGCCAAAAAGGGCGTATGCGTTTTTTCCTGAATATATTCAGGAAAAAACGCATACGCCCTTTTTGGCCAAGTGCATCATTGTGGACGTTCTGCCTCTTTTCCTATGCTTTCAATGCAATTCCAGTCTACCTCCTGAAATCGGTTTCCTGCAATTCTGCCCCGCTTTCAAGTCCTCTTGGCAGCCTTACTTCAGTATATTTTTGGACGATAGCTGTCATTTATAACTCTGCAGGTTTGTGAATTACAGTGCCCCTGAGCTCCTTTCTTCAACTCGCTTTCTTGTGACCTGGCCGCAACACCGCAGGATGGCTTCAGGCCCTAATCTGGTTCCGGCACGGCACGCTGAGCCTTTGGTTAATTCCTCTTCCTGGTGGGAAATGAGAGTTAAATTTGCCCGTCCAGACACCTCCAGCTAGTCTCTCATTGGTTCTCGCTATTCCTGTTCATCTTCCGCAGAAATTGCAAACTGGGCCAAACAGGAGGTTAAAGGGACTGACTCTCCAAGTTGGGAGGGTGTTAGTAAAGCGTCTGGAAAGTTGCACCCGAGTACCAGGGTACGAAAACTGAGACATATTTGAACACGTTTCCCGATCACATGGTTGATCATACTCTAGTTTCCACATGCATGTTTTCGCTGAAGGTAGAATACCTTAAACCTGGGTAGTTGAAACCCGTGGAATGGGTACTATGCAATATGACTTCAAAGGGTCTTCATTTGCTCACCGAACTTCTCCAATCCTATCACTGCTGCATTTATCCCCCTGTACAGATGCTTGATTTTCTTTTGGAGACATAGCAATCCATAGGTTTTAAGATACTTACTAATCAGGTACATTCTTAGGCGTTTAATATGGGGTGTTGAGTCCATTTCGTTGAGGAAGGAGTAGCTCTTGTCTATTCCATATTTGGCTTAAGGAACTTTATCTGTGCTCATTTCAATCTCTGGTTTTATGCAGCACCCCAACTCACCTTTCCCCTTAAGCAAGCATAAGTTGGTTTTCTAAATTTGAGACCCTGTTCTGTTTTGGAATTCAGTTCCTGTGTAGCCAAGTTTACATTCTGTGTATTAGTGATATCTTATGATGTTTCTTTTTCTGTGTGACTTATTTCAGTTAGAATCATCGTACCTGAATCCACTCATTATGCTGCTACGGGCCTGATGACATAGATTTCATTGTTGAGTGATACTGCATTGTACTTAAGTACCACAACTTCTTTATCCATTTTTCACTTTCTGTGATATTGAACTTGTACGGTAAATGAGGTTCTTGTAAACAGAGGCGTCCCAAACTTTGGGGTGGCTGTGTCTTTTTGATTTTAATTTCCCTAAGCTATAGGACCATAAGTGGAAGTGCCCTAGGCTCTGTTGCTTTGTTTTTTAGATGTTTCAGGAAACACCATACACTTCTCCCGGGTGGCTGTTGGCAATTTACATCCCTCCCATCAGCATAAAAAGGCTCCCAGTTCTCCATGGCCTGTCCTGCCTTTCTGGATTTTACACTTTTTTCAGATGGCCCTTTTGACCGGGGGGAAGTGAGACTTCATTGTAGTGCAGATTTCTTTTGCAAGCTTGCTTGGTTGGCCAAAAAGGGCGTATGCGTTTTTTCCTGAATATATTCAGGAAAAAACGCATACGCCCTTTTTGGCCAAGTGCATCATTGTGGACGTTCTGCCTCTTTTCCTATGCTTTCAATGCAATTCCAGTCTACCTCCTGAAATCGGTTTCCTGCAATTCTGCCCCGCTTTCAAGTCCTCTTGGCAGCCTTACTTCAGTATATTTTTGGACGATAGCTGTCATTTATAACTCTGCAGGTTTGTGAATTACAGTGCCCCTGAGCTCCTTTCTTCAACTCGCTTTCTTTTGAGCTGGCCGCAACACCGCAGGATGGCTTCAGGCCTTAATCTGGTTCCGGCACGGCACGCTGAGCCTTTGGTTAATTCCTCTTCCTGGTGGGAAATGAGAGTTAAATTTGCCCGTCCAGACACCTCTAGCTAGTCTCTCATTGGTTCTCGCTATTCCTGTTCATCTTCCGCAGAAATTGCAAACTGGGCCAAACAGGAGGTTAAAGGGACTGACTCTCCAAGTCGGGAGGGTGTTAGTAAAGCGTCTGGAATGTTGCACCCGAGTACCAGGGGAGGAAAACTGAGACATATTTGAACACATCTCCCGTTCACACGGTTGATCATACTCTGGGTTCCACATGCATGTTTTAGCTGAAGGAAGAATACCTTAAACCTGGAGAGTTGAGACCCGTGTAATGGGTACCATGCAATATGACTTCAAAGGGTCTTCATTTGCTCACCGAACTTCTCCAATCCTATCACTGCTGCATTTATCCCCCTGTAGAGACGCTTGATTCTCTTTTGAAGACATAGCAATCCATAGGTTTTAAGATACTTACTAGTCAGGTACATTCTTAGGCATTTAATATGGGGTGTTGAGTCCATTTCGTTGAGCAAGGAGTAGCTCTTGTCTATTCCATATTTGGCTTAAGGAACTTTATCTGTGCTCATTTCAATCTCTGGTTTTATGCAGCACCCCAACTCACCTTTCCGCTTAAGCAAGCATAAGTTGGTTTTCTAAATTTGAGACCCTGTTCTGTTTTGGAATTCAGTTCCTGTGTAGCCAAGTTTACATTCTGTGTATTAGTGATATCTTATGATGTTTCTTTTTCTGTGTGACTTATTTCAGTTAGAATCATCGTACCTGAATCCACTCATTATGCTGCTACGGGCCTGATGACATAGATTTCATTGTTGAGTGATACTGCATTGTACGTAAGTACCACAACTTCTTTATCCATTTTTCACTTTCTGTGATATTGAACTTGTACGGTAAATGAGGTTCTTGTAAACAGAGGCGTCCCAAACTTTGGGGTGGCTGTGTCTTTTTGATTTTAATTTCCCTAAGCTATAGGACCATAAGTGGAAGTGCCCTAGGCTCTGTTGCTTTGTTTTTTAGATGTTTCAGGAAACACCATACACTTCTCCCGAGTGGCTGTTGGCAATTTACATCCCTCCCATCAGCATAAAAAGGCTCCCAGTTCTCCATGGCCTGTCCTGCCTTTCTGGATTTTACACTTTTTTCAGATGGCCCTTTTGACCGGGGGGAAGTGAGACTTCATTGTAGTGCAGATTTCCTTTGCAAGCTTGCTTGGTTGGCCAAAAAGGGCGTATACGTTTTTTCCTGAACATATTCAGGAAAAAACGCATATGCCCTTTTTGGCCAAGTGCATCATTGTGGACGTTCTGCCTCTTTTCCTATGCTTTCAATGCAATTCCAGTCTACCTCCTGAAATCGGTTTCCTGCAATTCTGCCCCGCTTTCAAGTGCTCTTGGCAGCCTTACTTCAGTATATTTTTGGACGATAGCTGTCATTTATAACTCTGCAGTTTTGTGAATTACAGTGCCCCTGAGCTCCTTTCTTCAACTCGCTTTCTTGTGACCTGGCCGCAACACCGCAGGATGGCTTCAGGCCCTAATCTGGTTCCGGCACGGCAAGCTGAGCCTTTGGTTAATTCCTCTTCCTGGTGGGAAATGAGAGTTAAATTTGCCCGTCCAGTCACCTCCAGCTAGTCTCTCATTGGTTCTCGCTATTCCTGTTCATCTTCCACAGAAATTGCAAACTGGGCCAAACAGGAGGTTAAAGGGACTGACTCTCCAAGTCGGGAGGGTGTTAGTAAAGCGTCTGGAATGTTGCACCGGAGTACCAGGGTACGAAAACTGAGACATATTTGAACACGTTTCCCGATCACATGGTTGATCATACTCTAGTTTCCACATGCATGTTTTAGCTGAAGGTAGAATACCTTAAACCTGGGTAGTTGAAACCCGTGGAATGGGTACCATGCAATATGACTTCAAAGGGTCTTCATTTGCTCACCGAACCTCTCCAATCCTATCACTGCTGCGTTTATGCCCCTGTACACATGCTTGATTCTCTTTCGGAGACATAGCAATCCATAGGTTTTAAGATACTTACTAGTCAGGTACATTCTTAGGCGTTTAATATGCGGTGTTGAGTCCATTTCGTTGAGCAAGGAGTAGCTCTTGTCTATTCCATATTTGGCTTAAGGAACTTTATCTGTGCTCATTTCAATCTCTGGTTTTATGCAGCACCCCAAGTCACCTTTACCCTTAAGCAAGCATAAGTTGGTTTTCTAAATTTGAGACCCTGTTCTGTTCTGTAATTCAGTTCCTGTGTAGCCAAGTTTACATTCCGTGTATTACTGATATCTTATGATGTTTCTTTTTCTGTGTGACTTATTTCAGTTAGAATCATCATACCTGAATCCACTCATTGTGCTGCTAAGGGCCTGATGACATAGATTTCATTGCTGAGTGATATTGCTTTGTAAGTAAATACCACAACTTCTTTATCCATTTTTCACTTTCTGCGATGTTGAACTTGTACTGTAAATGAGGTTCTTGTAAACAGAGGCGTCCCAAACTTTGGGGTGGCTGTGTCTTTTTGATTTTAATTTCCCTAAGCTATAGGACCATAAGTGGAAGTGCCCTAGGCTCTGTTGCTTTGTTTTTTAGATGTTTCAGGAAACACCATACACTTCTCCCGAGTGTCTGTTGGCAATTTACATCCCGCCCATCAGCATAACAAGGCTCCCAGTTCTCCATGGCCTGTCCTGCCTTTCTGGATTTTACACTTTTTTCAGATGGCCCTTTTGACCGGGGGGAAGTGAGACTTCATTGTAGTGCAGATTTCCTTTGCAAGCTTGCTTGGTTGGCCAAAAAGGGCGTATGCGTTTTTTCCTGAATATATTCAGGAAAAAACGCATACGCCCTTTTTGGCCAAGTGCATCATTGTGGACGTTCTGCCTCTTTTCCTATGCTTTCAATGCAATTCCAGTCTACCTCCTGAAATCGGTTTCCTGCAATTCTGCCCCGCTTTCAAGTCCTCTTGGCAGCCTTACTTCAGTATATTTTTGGACGATAGCTGTCATTTATAACTCTGCAGGTTTGTGAATTACAGTGCCCCTGAGCTCCTTTCTTCAACTCGCTTTCTTTTGAGCTGGCCGCAGCACCGCAAGATGGTTTCAGGCCTTAATCTGGTTCCGGCACGGCACGCTGAGCCTTTGGTTAATTCCTCTTCCTGGTGGGAAATGAGAGTTAAATTTGCCCGTCCAGACACCTCCAGCTAGTCTCTCATTGGTTCTCGCTATTCCTGTTCATCTTCCGCAGAAATTGCAAACTGGGCCAAACAGGAGGTTAAAGGGACTGACTCTCCAAGTCGGGAGGGTGTTAGTAAAGCGTCTGGAATGTTGCACCCGAGTACCAGGGGAGGAAAACTGAGACATATTTGAACACGTCTCCCGTTCACACGGTTGATCATACTCTGGGTCCCACATGCATGTTTTAGCTGAAGGAAGAATACCTTAAACCTGGAGAGTTGAGACCCGTGTAATGGGTACCATGCAATATGACTTCAAAGGGTCTTCATTTGCTCACCGAACTTCTCCAATCCTATCACTGCTGCATTTATCCCCCTGTACAGACGCTTGATTCTCTTTTGGAGACATAGCAATCCATAGGTTTTAAGATACTTACTAGTCAGGTACATTCTTAGGCATTTAATATGGGGTGTTGAGTCCATTTCGTTGAGCAAGGAGTAGCTCTTGTCTATTCCATATTTGGCTTAAGGAACTTTATCTGTGCTCATTTCAATCTCTGGTTTTATGCAGCACCCCAACTCACCTTTCCGCTTAAGCAAGCATAAGTTGGTTTTCTAAATTTGAGACCCTGTTCTGTTTTGGAATTCAGTTCCTGTGTAGCCAAGTTTACATTCTGTGTATTAGTGATATCTTATGATGTTTCTTTTTCTGTGTGACTTATTTCGGTTAGAATCATCATACCTGAATCCACTCATTGTGCTGCTAATGGCCTGATGACATAGATTTCATTGCTGAGTGATATTGCTTTGTAAGTAAATACCACAACTTCTTTATCCATTTTTCACTTTCTGCGATGTTGAACTTGTACTGTAAACGAGGTTCTTGTAAACAGAGGCGTCCCAAACTTTGGGGTGGCTGTGTCTTTTTGATTTTAATTTCCCTAAGCTATAGGACCATAAGTGGAAGTGCCCTAGGCTCTGTTGCTTTGTTTTTTAGATGTTTCAGGAAACACCATACACTTCTCCCGAGTGTCTGTTTGCAATTTACATCCCGCCCATCAGCATAACAAGGCTCCCAGTTCTCCATGGCCTGTCCTGCCTTTCTGGATTTTACACTTTTTTCAGATGGCCCTTTTGACCGGGGGGAAGTGAGACTTCATTGTAGTGCAGATTTCCTTTGCAAGCTTGCTTGGTTGGCCAAAAAGGGCGTATGCGTTTTTTCCTGAATATATTCAGGAAAAAACGCATACGCCCTTTTTGGCCAAGTGCATCATTGTGGACGTTCTGCCTCTTTTCCTATGCTTTCAATGCAATTCCAGTCTACCTCCTGAAATCGGTTTCCTGCAATTCTGCCCCGCTTTCAAGTCCTCTTGGCAGCCTTACTTCAGTATATTTTTGGACGATAGCTGTCATTTATAACTCTGCAGGTTTGTGAATTACAGTGCCCCTGAGCTCCTTTCTTCAACTCGCTTTCTTGTGACCTGGCCGCAACACCGCAGGATGGCTTCAGGCCCTAATCTGGTTCCGGCACGGCACGCTGAGCCTTTGGTTAATTCCTCTTCCTGGTGGGAAATGAGAGTTAAATTTGCCCGTCCAGACACCTCCAGCTAGTCTCTCATTGGTTCTCGCTATTCCTGTTCATCTTCCGCAGAAATTGCAAACTGGGCCAAACAGGAGGTTAAAGGGACTGACTCTCCAAGTTGGGAGGGTGTTAGTAAAGCGTCTGGAAAGTTGCACCCGAGTACCAGGGTACGAAAACTGAGACATATTTGAACACGTTTCCCGATCACATGGTTGATCATACTCTAGTTTCCACATGCATGTTTTCGCTGAAGGTAGAATACCTTAAACCTGGGTAGTTGAAACCCGTGGAATGGGTACTATGCAATATGACTTCAAAGGGTCTTCATTTGCTC
Organism: Pseudorca crassidens; assembly: GCF_039906515.1. Taxonomy (NCBI): domain Eukaryota; kingdom Metazoa; phylum Chordata; class Mammalia; order Artiodactyla; family Delphinidae; genus Pseudorca; species Pseudorca crassidens. Next base: position 669,393 of record NC_090300.1, on the reverse strand, counting down.
ACCGAACTTCTCCAATCCTATCACTGCTGCATTTATCCCCCTGTACAGATGCTTGATTTTCTTTTGGAGACATAGCAATCCATAGGTTTTAAGATACTTACTAATCAGGTACATTCTTAGGCGTTTAATATGGGGTGTTGAGTCCATTTCGTTGAGGAAGGAGTAGCTCTTGTCTATTCCATATTTGGCTTAAGGAACTTTATCTGTGCTCATTTCAATCTCTGGTTTTATGCAGCACCCCAACTCACCTTTCCGCTTAAGCAAGCATAAGTTGGTTTTCTAAATTTGAGACCCTGTTCTGTTTTGGAATTCAGTTCCTGTGTAGCCAAGTTTACATTCTGTGTATTAGTGATATCTTATGATGTTTCTTTTTCTGTGTGACTTATTTCAGTTAGAATCATCGTACCTGAATCCACTCATTATGCTGCTACGGGCCTGATGACATAGATTTCATTGTTGAGTGATACTGCATTGTACGTAAGTACCACAACTTCTTTATCCATTTTTCACTTTCTGTGATATTGAACTTGTACGGTAAATGAGGTTCTTGTAAACAGAGGCGTCCCAAACTTTGGGGTGGCTGTGTCTTTTTGATTTTAATTTCCCTAAGCTATAGGACCATAAGTGGAAGTGCCCTAGGCTCTGTTGCTTTGTTTTTTAGATGTTTCAGGAAACACCATACACTTCTCCCGAGTGGCTGTTGGCAATTTACATCCCTCCCATCAGCATAAAAAGGCTCCCAGTTCTCCATGGCCTGTCCTGCCTTTCTGGATTTTACACTTTTTTCAGATGGCCCTTTTGACCGGGGGGAAGTGAGACTTCATTGTAGTGCAGATTTCCTTTGCAAGCTTGCTTGGTTGGCCAAAAAGTGCGTATACGTTTTTTCCTGAACATATTCAGGAAAAAACGCATATGCCCTTTTTGGCCAAGTGCATCATTGTGGACGTTCTGCCTCTTTTCCTATGCTTTCAATGCAATTCCAGTCTACCTCCTGAAATCGGTTTCCTGCAATTCTGCCCCGCTTTCAAGTCCTCTTGGCAGCCTTACTTCAGTATATTTTTGGACGATAGCTGTCATTTATAACTCTGCAGTTTTGTGAATTACAGTGCCCCTGAGCTCCTTTCTTCAACTCGCTTTCTTGTGACCTGGCCGCAACACCGCAGGATGGCTTCAGGCCCTAATCTGGTTCCGGCACGGCAAGCTGAGCCTTTGGTTAATTCCTCTTCCTGGTGGGAAATGAGAGTTAAATTTGCCCGTCCAGACACCTCCAGCTAGTCTCTCATTGGTTCTCGCTATTCCTGTTCATCTTCCACAGAAATTGCAAACTGGGCCAAACAGGAGGTTAAAGGGACTGACTCTCCAAGTCGGGAGGGTGTTAGTAAAGCGTCTGGAATGTTGCACCGGAGTACCAGGGTACGAAAACTGAGACATATTTGAACACGTTTCCCGATCACATGGTTGATCATACTCTAGTTTCCACATGCATGTTTTAGCTGAAGGTAGAATACCTTAAACCTGGGTAGTTGAAACCCGTGGAATGGGTACCATGCAATATGACTTCAAAGGGTCTTCATTTGCTCACCGAACCTCTCCAATCCTATCACTGCTGCGTTTATGCCCCTGTACACATGCTTGATTCTCTTTCGGAGACATAGCAATCCATAGGTTTTAAGATACTTACTAGTCAGGTACATTCTTAGGCGTTTAATATGCGGTGTTGAGTCCATTTCGTTGAGCAAGGAGTAGCTCTTGTCTATTCCATATTTGGCTTAAGGAACTTTATCTGTGCTCATTTCAATCTCTGGTTTTATGCAGCACCCCAACTCACCTTTACCCTTAAGCAAGCATAAGTTGGTTTTCTAAATTTGAGACCCTGTTCTGTTCTGTAATTCAGTTCCTGTGTAGCCAAGTTTACATTCCGTGTATTACTGATATCTTATGATGTTTCTTTTTCTGTGTGACTTATTTCATTTAGAATCATCATACCTGAATCCACTCATTGTGCTGCTAAGGGCCTGATGACATAGATTTCATTGCTGAGTGATATTGCTTTGTAAGTAAATACCACAACTTCTTTATCCATTTTTCACTTTCTGCGATGTTGAACTTGTACTGTAAACGAGGTTCTTGTAAACAGAGGCGTCCCAAACTTTGGGGTGGCTGTGTCTTTTTGATTTTAATTTCCCTAAGCTATAGGACCATAAGTGGAAGTGCCCTAGGCTCTGTTGCTTTGTTTTTTAGATGTTTCAGGAAACACCATACACTTCTCCCGAGTGGCTGTTGGCAATTTACATCCCGCCCATCAGCATAACAAGGCTCCCAGTTCTCCATGGCCTGTCCTGCCTTTCTGGATTTTACACTTTTTTCAGATGGCCCTTTTGACCGGGGGGAAGTGAGACTTCATTGTAGTGCAGATTTCCTTTGCAAGCTTGCTTGGTTGGCCAAAAAGGGCGTATGCGTTTTTTCCTGAATATATTCAGGAAAAAACGCATACGCCCTTTTTGGCCAAGTGCATCATTGTGGACGTTCTGCCTCTTTTCCTATGCTTTCAATGCAATTCCAGTCTACCTCCTGAAATCGGTTTCCTGCAATTCTGCCCCGCTTTCAAGTCCTCTTGGCAGCCTTACTTCAGTATATTTTTGGACGATAGCTGTCATTTATAACTCTGCAGGTTTGTGAATTACAGTGCCCCTGAGCTCCTTTCTTCAACTCGCTTTCTTTTGAGCTGGCCGCAGCACCGCAAGATGGCTTCAGGTCTTAATCTGGTTCCGGCACGGCACGCTGAGCCTTTGGTTAATTCCTCTTCCTGGTGGGAAATGAGAGTTAAATTTGCCCGTCCAGACACCTCCAGCTAGTCTCTCATTGGTTCTCGCTATTCCTGTTCATCTTCCGCAGAAATTGCAAACTGGGCCAAACAGGAGGTTAAAGGGACTGACTCTCCAAGTCGGGAGGGTGTTAGTAAAGCGTCTGGAATGTTGCACCCGAGTACCAGGGGAGGAAAACTGAGACATATTTGAACACGTCTCCCGTTCACACGGTTGATCATACTCTGGGTCCCACATGCATGTTTTAGCTGAAGGAAGAATACCTTAAACCTGGAGAGTTGAGACCCGTGTAATGGGTACCATGCAATATGACTTCAAAGGGTCTTCATTTGCTCACCGAACTTCTCCAATCCTATCACTGCTGCGTTTATCCCTCCTGTACAGACGCTTGATTCTCTTTTGGAGACATAGCAATCCATAGGTTTTAAGATACTTACTAGTCAGGTACATTCTTAGGCATTTAATATGGGGTGTTGAGTCCATTTCGTTGAGCAAGGAGTAGCTCTTGTCTATTCCATATTTGGCTTAAGGAACTTTATCTGTGCTCATTTCAATCTCTGGTTTTATGCAGCACCCCAACTCACCTTTCCGCTTAAGCAAGCATAAGTTGGTTTTCTAAATTTGAGACCCTGTTCTGTTTTGGAATTCAGTTCCTGTGTAGCCAAGTTTACATTCTGTGTATTAGTGATATCTTATGATGTTTCTTTTTCTGTGTGACTTATTTCAGTTAGAATCATCGTACCTGAATCTACTCATTATGCTGCTACGGGCCTGATGACATAGATTTCATTGTTGAGTGATACTGCATTGTACGTAAGTACCACAACTTCTTTATCCATTTTTCACTTTCTGTGATATTGAACTTGTACGGTAAATGAGGTTCTTGTAAACAGAGGCGTCCCAAACTTTGGGGTGGCTGTGTCTTTTTGATTTTAATTTCCCTAAGCTATAGGACCATAAGTGGAAGTGCCCTAGGCTCTGTTGCTTTGCTTTTTAGATGTTTCAGGAAACACCATACACTTCTCCCGAGTGTCTGTTGGCAATTTACATCCCTCCCATCAGCATAACAAGGCTCCCAGTTCTCCATGGCCTGTCCTGCCTTTCTGGATTTTACACTTTTTTCAGATGGCCCTTTTGACCGGGGGGAAGTGAGACTTCATTGTAGTGCAGATTTCCTTTGCAAGCTTGCTTGGTTGGCCAAAAAGGGCGTATGCGTTTTTTCCTGAATATATTCAGGAAAAAACGCATACGCCCTTTTTGGCCAAGTGCATCATTGTGGACGTTCTGCCTCTTTTCCTATGCTTTCAATGCAATTCCAGTCTACCTCCTGAAATCGGTTTCCTGCAATTCTGCCCCGCTTTCAAGTCCTCTTGGCAGCCTTACTTCAGTATATTTTTGGACGATAGCTGTCATTTATAACTCTGCAGGATTGTGAATTACAGTGCCCCTGAGCTCCTTTCTTCAACTCGCTTTCTTTTGACCTGGCCGCAACACCGCAGGATGGCTTCAGGCCCTAATCTGGTTCTGGCACGGCACGCTGAGCCTTTGGTTAATTCCTCTTCCTGGTGGGAAATGAGAGTTAAATTTGCCCGTCCAGACACCTCCAGCTAGTCTCTCATTGGTTCTCGCTATTCCTGTTCATCTTCCGCAGAAATTGCAAACTGGGCCAAACAGGAGGTTAAAGGGACTGACTCTCCAAGTCGGGAGGGTGTAAGTAAAGCGTCTGGAATGTTGCACCCGAGTACCAGGGTACGAAAACTGAGACATATTTGAACACGTTTCCCGATCACATGGTTGATCGTACTCTAGGTTCCACATGCATGTTTTAGCTGAAGGAAGAATACCTTAAACCTGGGTAGTTGAAACCCGTGGAATGGGTACTATGCAATATGACTTCAAAGGGTCTTCATTTGCTCACCGAACCTCTCCAATTCTATCACTGCTGCGTTTATGCCCCTGTACACATGCTTGATTCTCTTTCGGAGACATAGCAATCCATAGGTTTTAAGATACTTACTAGTCAGGTACATTCTTAGGCGTTTAATATGCGGTGTTGAGTCCATTTCGTTGAGCAAGGAGTAGCTCTTGTCTATTCCATATTTGGCTTAAGGAACTTTATCTGTGCTCATTTCAATCTCTGGTTTTATGCAGCACCCCAACTCACCTTTCCCCTTAAGCAAGCATAAGTTGGTTTTCTAAATTTGAGACCCTGTTCTGTTCTGTAATTCAGTTCCTGTGTAGCCAAGTTTACATTCCGTGTATTACTGATATCTTATGATGTTTCTTTTTCTGTGTGACTTATTTCAGTTAGAATCATCATACCTGAATCCACTCATTGTGCTGCTAAGGGCCTGATGACATAGATTTCATTGCTGAGTGATATTGCTTTGTAAGTAAATACCACAACTTCTTTATCCATTTTTCACTTTCTGCGATGTTGAACTTGTACTGTAAACGAGGTTCTTGTAAACAGAGGCGTCCCAAACTTTGGGGTGGCTGTGTCTTTTTGATTTTAATTTCCCTAAGCTATAGGACCATAAGTGGAAGTGCCCTAGGCTCTGTTGCTTTGTTTTTTAGATGTTTCAGGAAACACCATACACTTCTCCCGAGTGGCTGTTGGCAATTTACATCCCGCCCATCAGCATAACAAGGCTCCCAGTTCTCCATGGCCTGTCCTGCCTTTCTGGATTTTACACTTTTTTCAGATGGCCCTTTTGACCGGGGGGAAGTGAGACTTCATTGTAGTGCAGATTTCCTTTGCAAGCTTGCTTGGTTGGCCAAAAAGGGCGTATGCGTTTTTTCCTGAATATATTCAGGAAAAAACGCATACGCCCTTTTTGGCCAAGTGCATCATTGTGGACATTCTGCCTCTTTTCCTATGCTTTCAATGCAATTCCAGTCTACCTCCTGAAATCGGTTTCCTGCAATTCTGCCCCGCTTTCAAGTCCTCTTGGCAGCCTTACTTCAGTATATTTTTGGACGATAGCTGTCATTTATAACTCTGCAGGTTTGTGAATTACAGTGCCCCTGAGCTCCTTTCTTCAACTCGCTTTCTTTTGAGCTGGCCGCAACACCGCAGGATGGCTTCAGGCCCTAATCTGGTTCCGGCACGGCAAGCTGAGCCTTTGGTTAATTCCTCTTCCTGGTGGGAAATGAGAGTTAAATTTGCCCGTCCAGTCACCTCCAGCTAGTCTCTCATTGGTTCTCGCTATTCCTGTTCATCTTCCACAGAAATTGCAAACTGGGCCAAACAGGAGGTTAAAGGGACTGACTCTCCAAGTCGGGAGGGTGTTAGTAAAGCGTCTGGAATGTTGCACCTGAGTACCAGGGTACGAAAACTGAGACATATTTGAACACGTTTCCCGATCACATGGTTGATCATACTCTAGTTTCCACATGCATGTTTTAGCTGAAGGTAGAATACCTTAAACCTGGGTAGTTGAAACCCGTGGAATGGGTACCATGCAATATGACTTCAAAGGGTCTTCATTTGCTCACTGAACCTCTCCAATCCTATCACTGCTGCGTTTATGCCCCTGTACACATGCTTGATTCTCTTTCGGAGACATAGCAATCCATAGGTTTTAAGATACTTACTAGTCAGGTACATTCTTAGGCGTTTAATATGCGGTGTTGAGTCCATTTTGTTGAGCAAGGAGTAGCTCTTATCTATTCCATATTTGGCTTAAGGAACTTTATCTGTGCTCATTTCAATCTCTGGTTTTATGCAGCACCCCAACTCACCTTTCCCCTTAAGCAAGCATAAGTTGGTTTTCTAAATTTGAGACCCTGTTCTGTTCTGTAATTCAGTTCCTGTGTAGCCAAGTTTACATTCCGTGTATTACTGATATCTTATGATGTTTCTTTTTCTGTGTGACTTATTTCAGTTAGAATCATCATACCTGAATCCACTCATTGTGCTGCTAATGGCCTGATGACATAGATTTCATTGCTGAGTGATATTGCTTTGTAAGTAAATACCACAACTTCTTTATCCATTTTTCACTTTCTGCGATGTTGAACTTGTACTGTAAACGAGGTTCTTGTAAACAGAGGCGTCCCAAACTTTGGGGTGGCTGTGTCTTTTTGATTTTAATTTCCCTAAGCTATAGGACCATAAGTGGAAGTGCCCTAGGCTCTGTTGCTTTGTTTTTTAGATGTTTCAGGAAACACCATACACTTCTCCCGAGTGTCTGTTGGCAATTTACATCCCGCCCATCAGCATAACAAGGCTCCCAGTTCTCCATGGCCTGTCCTGCCTTTCTGGATTTTACACTTTTTTCAGATGGCCCTTTTGACCGGGGGGAAGTGAGACTTCATTGTAGTGCAGATTTCCTTTGCAAGCTTGCTTGGTTGGCCAAAAAGGGCGTATGCGTTTTTTCCTGAATATATTCAGGAAAAAACGCATACGCCCTTTTTGGCCAAGTGCATCATTGTGGACGTTCTGCCTCTTTTCCTATGCTTTCAATGCAATTCCAGTCTACCTCCTGAAATCGGTTTCCTGCAATTCTGCCCCGCTTTCAAGTCCTCTTGGCAGCCTTACTTCAGTATATTTTTGGACGATAGCTGTCATTTATAACTCTGCAGGTTTGTGAATTACAGTGCCCCTGAGCTCCTTTCTTCAACTCGCTTTCTTTTGAGCTGGCCGCAACACCGCAGGATGGCTTCAGGCCCTAATCTGGTTCCGGCACGGCACGCTGAGCCTTTGGTTAATTCCTCTTCCTGGTGGGAAATGAGAGTTAAATTTGCCCGTCCAGACACCTCCAGCTAGTCTCTCATTGGTTCTCGCTATTCCTGTTCATCTTCCACAGAAATTGCAAACTGGGCCAAACAGGAGGTTAAAGGGACTGACTCTCCAAGTCGGGAGGGTGTTAGTAAAGCGTCTGGAATGTTGCACCCGAGTACCAGGGTACAAAAACTGAGACATATTTGAACACGTCTCCCGTTCACACGGTTGATCATACTCTGGGTTCCACATGCATGTTTTAGCTGAAGGAAGAATACCTTAAACCTGGAGAGTTGAGACCCGTGTAATGGGTACCATGCAATATGACTTCAAAGGGTCTTCATTTGCTCACCGAACTTCTCCAATCCTATCACTGCTGCGTTTATCCCCCTGTACAGACGCTTGATTCTCTTTTGGAGACATAGCAATCCATAGGTTTTAAGATACTTACTAGTCAGGTACATTCTTAGGCATTTAATATGGGGTGTTGAGTCCATTTCGTTGAGCAAGGAGTAGCTCTTGTCTATTCCATATTTGGCTTAAGGAACTTTATCTGTGCTCATTTCAATCTCTGGTTTTATGCAGCACCCCAACTCACCTTTCCCCTTAAGCAAGCATAAGTTGGTTTTCTAAATTTGAGACCCTGTTCTGTTTTGGAATTCAGTTCCTGTGTAGCCAAGTTTACATTCTGTGTATTAGTGATATCTTATGATGTTTCTTTTTCTGTGTGACTTATTTCAGTTAGAATCATCGTACCTGAATCCACTCATTATGCTGCTACGGGCCTGATGACATAGATTTCATTGTTGAGTGATACTGCATTGTACGTAAGTACCACAACTTCTTTATCCATTTTTCACTTTCTGTGATATTGAACTTGTACGGTAAATGAGGTTCTTGTAAACAGAGGCGTCCCAAACTTTGGGGTGGCTGTGTCTTTTTGATTTTAATTTCCCTAAGCTATAGGACCATAAGTGGAAGTGCCCTAGGCTCTGTTGCTTTGTTTTTTAGATGTTTCAGGAAACACCATACACTTCTCCCGAGTGTCTGTTGGCAATTTACATCCCGCCCATCAGCATAACAAGGCTCCCAGTTCTCCATGGCCTGTCCTGCCTTTCTGGATTTTACACTTTTTTCAGATGGCCCTTTTGACCGGGGGGAAGTGAGACTTCATTGTAGTGCAGATTTCCTTTGCAAGCTTGCTTGGTTGGCCAAAAAGGGCGTATGCGTTTTTTCCTGAATATATTCAGGAAAAAACGCATACGCCCTTTTTGGCCAAGTGCATCATTGTGGACGTTCTGCCTCTTTTCCTATGCTTTCAATGCAATTCCAGTCTACCTCCTGAAATCGGTTTCCTGCAATTCTGCCCCGCTTTCAAGTCCTCTTGGCAGCCTTACTTCAGTATATTTTTGGACGATAGCTGTCATTTATAACTCTGCAGGTTTGTGAATTACAGTGCCCCTGAGCTCCTTTCTTCAACTCGCTTTCTTTTGAGCTGGCCGCAACACCGCAGGATGGCTTCAGGCCCTAATCTGGTTCCGGCACGGCAAGCTGAGCCTTTGGTTAATTCCTCTTCCTGGTGGGAAATGAGAGTTAAATTTGCCCGTCCAGACACCTCCAGCTAGTCTCTCATTGGTTCTCGCTATTCCTGTTCATCTTCCACAGAAATTGCAAACTGGGCCAAACAGGAGGTTAAAGGGACTGACTCTCCAAGTCGGGAGGGTGTTAGTAAAGCGTCTGGAATGTTGCACCCGAGTACCAGGGTACGAAAACTGAGACATATTTGAACACGTTTCCCGATCACATGGTTGATCATACTCTAGTTTCCACATGCATGTTTTCGCTGAAGGTAGAATACCTTAAACCTGGGTAGTTGAAACCCGTGGAATGGGTACCATGCAATATGACTTCAAAGGGTCTTCATTTGCTCACCGAACTTCTCCAATCCTATCACTGCTGCGTTTATCCCCCTGTACAGACGCTTGATTTTCTTTTGGAGACATAGCAATCCATAGGTTTTAAGATACTTACTAGTCAGGTACATTCTTAGGCGTTTAATATGGGGTGTTGAGTCCATTTCGTTGAGGAAGGAGTAGCTCTTGTCTATTCCATATTTGGCTTAAGGAACTTTATCTGTGCTCATTTCAATCTCTGGTTTTATGCAGCACCCCAACTCACCTTTACCCTTAAGCAAGCATAAGTTGGTTTTCTAAATTTGAGACCCTGTTCTGTTTTGGAATTCAGTTCCTGTGTAGCCAAGTTTACATTCTGCGTATTAGTGATATCTTATGATGTTTCTTTTTCTGTGTGACTTATTTCAGTTAGAATCATCGTACCTGAATCCACTCATTGTGCTGCTAATGGCCTGATGACATAGATTTCATTGCTGAGTGATATTGCTTTGTAAGTAAATACCACAACTTCTTTATCCATTTTTCACTTTCTGCGATGTTGAACTTGTACTGTAAACGAGGTTCTTGTAAACAGAGGCGTCCCAAACTTTGGGGTGGCTGTGTCTTTTTGATTTTAATTTCCCTAAGCTATAGGACCATAAGTGGAAGTGCCCTAGGCTCTGTTGCTTTGTTTTTTAGATGTTTCAGGAAACACCATACACTTCTCCCGAGTGTCTGTTTGCAATTTACATCCCTCCCATCAGCATAACAAGGCTCCCAGTTCTCCATGGCCTGTCCTGCCTTTCTGGATTTTACACTTTTTTCAGATGGCCCTTTTGACCGGGGGGAAGTGAGACTTCATTGTAGTGCAGATTTCCTTTGCAAGCTTGCTTGGTTGGCCAAAAAGGGCGTATGCGTTTTTCCCTGAATATATTCAGGAAAAAACTCATACGCCCTTTTTGGCCAAGTGCATCATTGTGGACGTTCTGCCTCTTTTCCTATGCTTTCAATGCAATTCCAGTCTACCTCCTGAAATCGGTTTCCTGCAATTCTGCCCCGCTTTCAAGTCCTCTTGGCAGCCTTACTTCAGTATATTTTTGGACGATAGCTGTCATTTATAACTCTGCAGGTTTGTGAATTACAGTGCCCCTGAGCTCCTTTCTTCAACTCGCTTTCTTTTGAGCTGGCCGCAACACCGCAGGATGGCTTCAGGCCCTAATCTGGTTCCGGCACGGCACGCTGAGCCTTTGGTTATTTCCTCCTCCTGGTGGGAAATGAGAGTTAAATTTGCCCGTCCAGACACCTCCAGCTAGTCTCTCATTGGTTCTCCCTATTCCTGTTCATCTTCCGCAGAAATTGCAAACTGGGCCAAACAGGAGGTTAAAGGCGCTGACTCTCCAAGTGGGGAGAGTGTTAGTAAAGCGTCTGGAATGTTGCACCCGAGTACCAGGGTACGAAAACTGAGACATATTTGAACACGTTTCCCGATCACATGGTTGATCATACTCTAGTTTCCACATGCATGTTTTAGCTGAAGGTAGAATACCTTAAACCTGGGTAGTTGAAACCCGTGGAATGGGTACCATGTAATATGACTTCAAAGGGTCTTCATTTGCTCACTGAACCTCTCCAATCCTATCACTGCTGCGTTTATGCCCCTGTACACATGCTTGATTCTCTTTCGGAGACATAGCAATCCATAGGTTTTAAGATACTTACTAGTCAGGTACATTCTTAGGCGTTTAATATGCGGTGTTGAGTCCATTTCGTTGAGCAAGGAGTAGCTCTTGTCTATTCCATATTTGGCTTAAGGAACTTTATCTGTGCTCATTTCAATCTCTGGTTTTATGCAGCACCCCAACTCACCTTTACCCTTAAGCAAGCATAAGTTGGTTTTCTAAATTTGAGACCCTGTTCTGTTCTGTAATTCAGTTCCTGTGTAGCCAAGTTTACATTCCGTGTATTACTGATATCTTATGATGTTTCTTTTTCTGTGTGACTTATTTCAGTTAGAATCATCATACCTGAATCCACTCATTGTGCTGCTAAGGGCCTGATGACATAGATTTCATTGCTGAGTGATATTGCTTTGTAAGTAAATACCACAATTTCTTTATCCATTTTTCACTTTCTGCAATGTTGAACTTGTACTGTAAACGAGGTTCTTGTAAACAGAGGCGTCCCAAACTTTGGGGTGGCTGTGTCTTTTTGATTTTAATTTCCCTAATCTATAGGACCATAAGTGGAAGTGCCCTAGGCTCTGTTGCTTTGTTTTTTAGATGTTTCAGGAAACACCATACACTTCTCCCGAGTGTCTCTTGGCAATTTACATCCCTCCCATCAGCATAAAAATGCTCCCAGTTCTCCATGGCCTGTCCTGCCTTTCTGGATTTTACACTTTTTTCAGATGGCCCTTTTGACCGGGGGGAAGTGAGACTTCATTGTAGTGCAGATTTCCTTTGCAAGCTTGCTTGGTTGGCCAAAAAGGGCGTATGCGTTTTTTCCTGAATATATTCAGGAAAAAACGCATACGCCCTTTTTGGCCAAGTGCATCATTGTGGACGTTCTGCCTCTTTTCCTATGCTTTCAATGCAATTCCAGTCTACCTCCTGAAATCGGTTTCCTGCAATTCTGCCCCGCTTTCAAGTCCTCTTGGCAGCCTTACTTCAGTATATCTTTGGACGATAGCAGTCATTTATAACTCTGCAGGTTTGTGAATTACAGTGCCCCTGAGCTCCTTTCTTCAACTCGCTTTCTTGTGACCTGGCCGCAACACCGCAGGATGGCTTCAGGCCCTAATCTGGTTCCGGCACGGCACGCTGAGCCTTTGGTTAATTCCTCTTCCTGGTGGGAAATGAGAGTTAAATTTGCCCGTCCAGACACCTCCAGCTAGTCTCTCATTGGTTCTCGCTATTCCTGTTCATCTTCCGCAGAAATTGCAAACTGGGCCAAACAGGAGGTTAAAGGGACTGACTCTCCAAGTCGGGAGGGTGTTAGTAAAGCGTCTGGAATGTTGCACCCGAGTACCAGGGTACGAAAACTGAGACATATTTGAACACGTCTCCCGATCACATGGTTGATCATACTCTAGGTTCCACATGCATGTTTTAGCTGAAGGAAGAATACCTTAAACCTGGGTAGTTGAAACCCGTGGAATGGGTACCATGCAATATGACTTCAAAGGGTCTTCATTTGCTCACCGAACCTCTCCAATCCTATCACTGCTGCGTTTATGCCCCTGTACACATGCTTGATTCTCTTTCGGAGACATAGCAATCCATAGGTTTTAAGATACTTACTAGTCAGGTACATTCTTAGGCATTTAATATGCGGTGTTGAGTCCATTTCGTTGAGCAAGAGGTAGCTCTTGTCTATTCCATATTTGGCTTAAGGAACTTTATCTGTGCTCATTTCAATCTCTGGTTTTATGCAGCACCCCAACTCACCTTTACCCTTAAGAAAGCATAAGTTGGTTTTCTAAATTTGAGACCCTGTTCTGTTCTGTAATTCAGTTCCTGTGTAGCCAAGTTTACATTCCGTGTATTACTGATATCTTATGATGTTTCTTTTTCTGTGTGACTTATTTCAGTTAGAATCATCATACCTGAATCCACTCATTGTGCTGCTAAGGGCCTGATGACATAGATTTCATTGCTGAGTGATATTGCTTTGTAAGTAAATACCACAACTTCTTTATCCATTTTTCACTTTCTGCGATGTTGAACTTGTACTGTAAACGAGGTTCTTGTAAACAGAGGCGTCCCAAACTTTGGGGTGGCTGTGTCTTTTTGATTTTAATTTCCCTAAGCTATAGGACCATAAGTGGAAGTGCCCTAGGCTCTGTTGCTTTGTTTTTTAGATGCTTCAGGAAACACCATACACTTCTCCCGAGTGTCTGTTGGCAATTTACATCCCGCCCATCAGCATAACAAGGCTCCCAGTTCTCCATGGCCTGTCCTGTCTTTCTGGATTTTACACTTTTTTCAGATGGCCCTTTTGACCGGGGGGAAGTGAGACTTCATTGTAGTGCAGATTTCCTTTGCAAGCTTGCTTGGTTGGCCAAAAAGGGCGTATGCGTTTTTTCCTGAATATATTCAGGAAAAAACACATACGCCCTTTTTGGCCAAGTGCATCATTGTGGACGTTCTGCCTCTTTTCCTATGCTTTCAATGCAATTCCAGTCTACCTCCTGAAATCGGTTTCCTGCAATTCTGCCCCGCTTTCAAGTCCTCTTGGCAGCCTTACTTCAGTATATTTTTGGACGATAGCTGTCATTTATAACTCTGCAGGTTTGTGAATTACAGTGCCCCTGAGCTCCTTTCTTCAACTCGCTTTCTTGTGACCTGGCCGCAACACCGCAGGATGGCTTCAGGCCCTAATCTGGTTCCGGCACGGCACGCTGAGCCTTTGGTTAATTCCTCTTCCTGGTGGGAAATGAGAGTTAAATTTGCCCGTCCAGACACCTCCAGCTAGTCTCTCATTGGTTCTCGCTATTCCTGTTCATCTTCCGCAGAAATTGCAAACTGGGCCAAACAGGAGGTTAAAGGGACTGACTCTCCAAGTCGGGAGGGTGTTAGTAAAGCGTCTGGAATGTTGCACCCGAGTACCAGGGGAGGAAAACTGAGACATATTTGAACACGTCTCCCGTTCACACGGTTGATCATACTCTGGGTTCCACATGCATGTTTTAGCTGAAGGAAGAATACCTTAAACCTGGAGAGTTGAGACCCGTGTAATGGGTACCATGCAATATGACTACAAAGGGTCTTCATTTGCTCACCGAACTTCTCCAATCCTATCACTGCTGCGTTTATCACCCTGTACAGACGCTTGATTCTCTTTTGGAGACATAGCAATCCATAGGTTTTAAGATACTTACTAGTCAGGTACATTCTTAGGCATTTAATATGGGGTGTTGAGTCCATTTCGTTGAGCAAGGAGTAGCTCTTGTCTATTCCATATTTGGCTTAAGGAACTTTATCTGTGCTCATTTCAATCTCTGGTTTTATGCAGCACCCCAACTCACCTTTCCCCTTAAGCAAACATAAGTTGGTTTTCTAAATTTGAGACCCTGTTCTGTTTTGGAATTCAGTTCCTGTGTAGCCAAGTTTACATTCTGTGTATTAGTGATATCTTATGATGATTCTTTTTCTGTGTGACTTATTTCAGTTAGAATCATCGTACCTGAATCCACTCATTATGCTGCTACGGGCCTGATGACATAGATTTCATTGTTGAGTGATACTGCATTGTACGTAAGTACCACAACTTCTTTATCCATTTTTCACTTTCTGTGATATTGAACTTGTACGGTAAATGAGGTTCTTGTAAACAGAGGCGTCCCAAACTTTGGGGTGGCTGTGTCTTTTTGATTTTAATTTCCCTAAGCTATAGGACCATAAGTGGAAGTGCCCTAGGCTCTGTTGCTTTGTTTTTTAGATGTTTCAGGAAACACCATACACTTCTCCCGAGTGTCTGTTGGCAATTTACATCCCGCCCATCAGCATAACAAGGCTCCCAGTTCTCCATGGCCTGTCCTGCCTTTCTGGATTTTACACTTTTTTCAGATGGCCCTTTTGACCGGGGGGAAGTGAGACTTCATTGTAGTGCAGATTTCCTTTGCAAGCTTGCTTGGTTGGCCAAAAAGGGCGTATGCGTTTTTTCCTGAATATATTCAGGAAAAAACGCATACGCCCTTTTTGGCCAAGTGCATCATTGTGGACGTTCTGCCTCTTTTCCTATGCTTTCAATGCAATTCCAGTCTACCTCCTGAAATCGGTTTCCTGCAATTCTGCCCCGCTTTCAAGTCCTCTTGGCAGCCTTACTTCAGTATATTTTTGGACGATAGCTGTCATTTATAACTCTGCAGGTTTGTGAATTACAGTGCCCCTGAGCTCCTTTCTTCAACTCGCTTTCTTGTGACCTGGCCGCAACACCGCAGGATGGCTTCAGGCCCTAATCTGGTTCCGGCACGGCACGCTGAGCCTTTGGTTAATTCCTCTTCCTGGTGGGAAATGAGAGTTAAATTTGCCCGTCCAGACACCTCCAGCTAGTCTCTCATTGGTTCTCGCTATTCCTGTTCATCTTCCGCAGAAATTGCAAACTGGGCCAAACAGGAGGTTAAAGGGACTGACTCTCCAAGTCGGGAGGGTGTTAGTAAAGCGTCTGGAATGTTGCACCCGAGTACCAGGGTACAAAAACTGAGACATATTTGAACACGTCTCCCGTTCACACGGTTGATCATACTCTGGGTTCCACATGCATGTTTTAGCTGAAGGAAGAATACCTTAAACCTGGAGAGTTGAGACCCGTGTAATGGGTACCATGCAATATGACCTCAAAGGGTCTTCATTTGCTCACCGAACTTCTCCAATCCTATCACTGCTGCGTTTATCCCCCTGTACAGACGCTTGATTCTCTTTTGGAGACATAGCAATCCATAGGTTTTAAGATACTTACTAGTCAGGTACATTCTTAGGCATTTAATATGGGGTGTTGAGTCCATTTCGTTGAGCAAGGAGTAGCTCTTGTCTATTCCATATTTGGCTTAAGGAACTTTATCTGTGCTCATTTCAATCTCTGGTTTTATGCAGCACCCCAACTCACCTTTCCCCTTAAGCAAGCATAAGTTGGTTTTCTAAATTTGAGACCCTGTTCTGTTTTGGAATTCAGTTCCTGTGTAGCCAAGTTTACATTCTGTGTATTAGTGATATCTTATGATGTTTCTTTTTCTGTGTGACTTATTTCAGTTAGAATCATCGTACCTGAATCCACTCATTATGCTGCTACGGGCCTGATGACATAGATTTCATTGTTGAGTGATACTGCATTGTACGTAAGTACCACAACTTCTTTATCCATTTTTCACTTTCTGTGATATTGAACTTGTACGGTAAATGAGGTTCTTGTAAACAGAGGCGTCCCAAACTTTGGGGTGGCTGTGTCTTTTTGATTTTAATTTCCCTAAGCTATAGGACCATAAGTGGAAGTGCCCTAGGCTCTGTTGCTTTGTTTTTTAGATGTTTCAGGAAACACCATACACTTCTCCCGAGTGTCTGTTGGCAATTTACATCCCGCCCATCAGCATAACAAGGCTCCCAGTTCTCCATGGCCTGTCCTGCCTTTCTGGATTTTACACTTTTTTCAGATGGCCCTTTTGACCGGGGGGAAGTGAGACTTCATTGTAGTGCAGATTTCCTTTGCAAGCTTGCTTGGTTGGCCAAAAAGGGCGTATGCGTTTTTTCCTGAATATATTCAGGAAAAAACGCATACGCCCTTTTTGGCCAAGTGCATCATTGTGGACGTTCTGCCTCTTTTCCTATGCTTTCAATGCAATTCCAGTCTACCTCCTGAAATCGGTTTCCTGCAATTCTGCCCCGCTTTCAAGTCCTCTTGGCAGCCTTACTTCAGTATATTTTTGGACGATAGCTGTCATTTATAACTCTGCAGGTTTGTGAATTACAGTGCCCCTGAGCTCCTTTCTTCAACTCGCTTTCTTTTGAGCTGGCCGCAACACCGCAGGATGGCTTCAGGCCCTAATCTGGTTCCGGCACGGCACGCTGAGCCTTTGGTTAATTCCTCTTCCTGGTGGGAAATGAGAGTTAAATTTGCCCGTCCAGACACCTCCAGCTAGTCTCTCATTGGTTCTCGCTATTCCTGTTCATCTTCCGCAGAAATTGCAAACTGGGCCAAAGAGGAGGTTAAAGGGACTGACTCTCCAAGTCGGGAGGGTGTTAGTAAAGCGTCTGGAATGTTGCACCCGAGTACCAGGGTACGAAAACTGAGACATATTTGAACACGTTTCCCGATCACATGGTTGATCGTACTCTAGGTTCCACATGCATGTTTTAGCTGAAGGAAGAATACCTTAAACCTGGGTAGTTGAAACCCGTGGAATGGTTACTATGCAATATGACTTCAAAGGGTCTTCATTTGCTCACCGAACCTCTCCAATCCTATCACTGCTGCGTTTATGCCCCTGTACACATGCTTGATTCTCTTTCGGAGACATAGCAATCCATAGGTTTTAAGATACTTACTAGTCAGGTACATTCTTAGGCGTTTAATATGCGGTGTTGAGTCCATTTCGTTGAGCAAGGAGTAGCTCTTGTCTATTCCATATTTGGCTTAAGGAACTTTATCTGTGCTCATTTCAATCTTTGGTTTTATGCAGCACCCCAACTCACCTTTACCCTTAAGCAAGCATAAGTTGGTTTTCTAAATTTGAGACCCTGTTCTGTTCTGTAATTCAGTTCCTGTGTAGCCAAGTTTACATTCCGTGTATTACTGATATCTTATGATGTTTCTTTTTCTGTGTGACTTATTTCAGTTAGAATCATCATACCTGAATCCACTCATTGTGCTGCTAATGGCCTGATGACATAGATTTCATTGCTGAGTGATATTGCTTTGTAAGTAAATACCACAACTTCTTTATCCATTTTTCACTTTCTGCGATGTTGAACTTGTACTGTAAACGAGGTTCTTGTAAACAGAGGCGTCCCAAACTTTGGGGTGGCTGTGTCTTTTTGATTTTAATTTCCCTAAGCTATAGGACCATAAGTGGAAGTGCCCTAGGCTCTGTTGCTTTGTTTTTTAGATGTTTCAGGAAACACCATACACTTCTCCGGAGTGTCTGTTTGCAATTTACATCCCTCCCATCAGCATAACAAGGCTCCCAGTTCTCCATGGCCTGTCCTGCCTTTCTGGATTTTACACTTTTTTCAGATGGCCCTTTTGACCGGGGGGAAGTGAGACTTCATTGTAGTGCAGATTTCCTTTGCAAGCTTGCTTGGTTGGCCAAAAAGGGCGTATGCGTTTTTTCCTGAATATATTCAGGAAAAAACGCATACGCCCTTTTTGGCCAAGTGCATCATTGTGGACGTTCTGCCTCTTTTCCTATGCTTTCAATGCAATTCCAGTCTACCTCCTGAAATCGGTTTCCTGCAATTCTGCCCCGCTTTCAAGTCCTCTTGGCAGCCTTACTTCAGTATATTTTTGGACGATAGCTGTCATTTATAACTCTGCAGGTTTGTGAATTACAGTGCCCCTGAGCTCCTTTCTTCAACTCGCTTTCTTTTGAGCTGGCCGCAACACCGCAGGATGGCTTCAGGCCCTAATCTGGTTCCGGCACGGCAAGCTGAGCCTTTGGTTAATTCCTCTTCCTGGTGGAAAATGAGAGTTAAATTTGCCCGTCCAGACACCTCCAGCTAGTCTCTCATTGGTTCTCGCTATTCCTGTTCATCTTCCGCAGAAATTGCAAACTGGGCCAAACAGGAGGTTAAAGGGACTGACTCTCCAAGTCGGGAGGGTGTTAGTAAAGCGTCTGGAATGTTGCACCCGAGTACCAGGGTACGAAAACTGAGACATATTTGAACACGTCTCCCGTTCACACGGTTGATCATACTCTGGGTTCCACATGCATGTTTTAGCTGAAGGAAGAATACCTTAAACCTGGAGAGTTGAGACCCGTGTAATGGGTACCATGCAATATGACTACAAAGGGTCTTCATTTGCTCACCGAACTTCTCCAATCCTATCACTGCTGCGTTTATCACCCTGTACAGACGCTTGATTCTCTTTTGGAGACATAGCAATCCATAGGTTTTAAGATACTTACTAGTCAGGTACATTCTTAGGCATTTAATATGGGGTGTTGAGTCCATTTCGTTGAGCAAGGAGTAGCTCTTGTCTATTCCATATTTGGCTTAAGGAACTTTATCTGTGCTCATTTCAATCTCTGGTTTTATGCAGCACCCCAACTCACCTTTCCCCTTAAGCAAACATAAGTTGGTTTTCTAAATTTGAGACCCTGTTCTGTTTTGGAATTCAGTTCCTGTGTAGCCAAGTTTACATTCTGTGTATTAGTGATATCTTATGATGATTCTTTTTCTGTGTGACTTATTTCAGTTAGAATCATCGTACCTGAATCCACTCATTATGCTGCTACGGGCCTGATGACATAGATTTCATTGTTGAGTGATACTGCATTGTACGTAAGTACCACAACTTCTTTATCCATTTTTCACTTTCTGTGATATTGAACTTGTACGGTAAATGAGGTTCTTGTAAACAGAGGCGTCCCAAACTTTGGGGTGGCTGTGTCTTTTTGATTTTAATTTCCCTAAGCTATAGGACCATAAGTGGAAGTGCCCTAGGCTCTGTTGCTTTGTTTTTTAGATGTTTCAGGAAACACCATACACTTCTCCCGAGTGTCTGTTGGCAATTTACATCCCGCCCATCAGCATAACAAGGCTCCCAGTTCTCCATGGCCTGTCCTGCCTTTCTGGATTTTACACTTTTTTCAGATGGCCCTTTTGACCGGGGGGAAGTGAGACTTCATTGTAGTGCAGATTTCCTTTGCAAGCTTGCTTGGTTGGCCAAAAAGGGCGTATGCGTTTTTTCCTGAATATATTCAGGAAAAAACGCATACGCCCTTTTTGGCCAAGTGCATCATTGTGGACGTTCTGCCTCTTTTCCTATGCTTTCAATGCAATTCCAGTCTACCTCCTGAAATCGGTTTCCTGCAATTCTGCCCCGCTTTCAAGTCCTCTTGGCAGCCTTACTTCAGTATATTTTTGGACGATAGCTGTCATTTATAACTCTGCAGGTTTGTGAATTACAGTGCCCCTGAGCTCCTTTCTTCAACTCGCTTTCTTGTGACCTGGCCGCAACACCGCAGGATGGCTTCAGGCCCTAATCTGGTTCCGGCACGGCACGCTGAGCCTTTGGTTAATTCCTCTTCCTGGTGGGAAATGAGAGTTAAATTTGCCCGTCCAGACACCTCCAGCTAGTCTCTCATTGGTTCTCGCTATTCCTGTTCATCTTCCGCAGAAATTGCAAACTGGGCCAAACAGGAGGTTAAAGGGACTGACTCTCCAAGTCGGGAGGGTGTTAGTAAAGCGTCTGGAATGTTGCACCCGAGTACCAGGGTACAAAAACTGAGACATATTTGAACACGTCTCCCGTTCACACGGTTGATCATACTCTGGGTTCCACATGCATGTTTTAGCTGAAGGAAGAATACCTTAAACCTGGAGAGTTGAGACCCGTGTAATGGGTACCATGCAATATGACTTCAAAGGGTCTTCATTTGCTCACCGAACTTCTCCAATCCTATCACTGCTGCGTTTATCCCCCTGTACAGACGCTTGATTCTCTTTTGGAGACATAGCAATCCATAGGTTTTAAGATACTTACTAGTCAGGTACATTCTTAGGCATTTAATATGGGGTGTTGAGTCCATTTCGTTGAGCAAGGAGTAGCTCTTGTCTATTCCATATTTGGCTTAAGGAACTTTATCTGTGCTCATTTCAATCTCTGGTTTTATGCAGCACCCCAACTCACCTTTCCCCTTAAGCAAGCATAAGTTGGTTTTCTAAATTTGAGACCCTGTTCTGTTTTGGAATTCAGTTCCTGTGTAGCCAAGTTTACATTCTGTGTATTAGTGATATCTTATGATGTTTCTTTTTCTGTGTGACTTATTTCAGTTAGAATCATCGTACCTGAATCCACTCATTATGCTGCTACGGGCCTGATGACATAGATTTCATTGTTGAGTGATACTGCATTGTACGTAAGTACCACAACTTCTTTATCCATTTTTCACTTTCTGTGATATTGAACTTGTACGGTAAATGAGGTTCTTGTAAACAGAGGCGTCCCAAACTTTGGGGTGGCTGTGTCTTTTTGATTTTAATTTCCCTAAGCTATAGGACCATAAGTGGAAGTGCCCTAGGCTCTGTTGCTTTGTTTTTTAGATGTTTCAGGAAACACCATACACTTCTCCCGAGTGTCTGTTGGCAATTTACATCCCGCCCATCAGCATAACAAGGCTCCCAGTTCTCCATGGCCTGTCCTGCCTTTCTGGATTTTACACTTTTTTCAGATTGCCCTTTTGACCGGGGGGAAGTGAGACTTCATTGTAGTGCAGATTTCCTTTGCAAGCTTGCTTGGTTGGCCAAAAAGGGCGTATGCGTTTTTTCCTGAATATATTCAGGAAAAAACGCATACGCCCTTTTTGGCCAAGTGCATCATTGTGGACGTTCTGCCTCTTTTCCTATGCTTTCAATGCAATTCCAGTCTACCTCCTGAAATCGGTTTCCTGCAATTCTGCCCCGCTTTCAAGTCCTCTTGGCAGCCTTACTTCAGTATATTTTTGGACGATAGCTGTCATTTATAACTCTGCAGGTTTGTGAATTACAGTGCCCCTGAGCTCCTTTCTTCAACTCGCTTTCTTTTGAGCTGGCCGCAACACCGCAGGATGGCTTCAGGCCTTAATCTGGTTCCGGCACGGCACGCTGAGCCTTTGGTTAATTCCTCTTCCTGGTGGGAAATGAGAGTTAAATTTGCCCGTCCAGACACCTCCAGCTAGTCTCTCATTGGTTCTCGCTATTCCTGTTCATCTTCCGCAGAAATTGCAAACTGGGCCAAAGAGGAGGTTAAAGGGACTGACTCTCCAAGTCGGGAGGGTGTTAGTAAAGCGTCTGGAATGTTGCACCCGAGTACCAGGGTACGAAAACTGAGACATATTTGAACACGTTTCCCGATCACATGGTTGATCATACTCTAGTTTCCACATGCATGTTTTAGCTGAAGGTAGAATACCTTAAACCTGGGTAGTTGAAACCCGTGGAATGGGTACCATGCAATATGACTTCAAAGGGTCTTCATTTGCTCACCGAACTTCTCCAATCCTATCACTGCTGCGTTTATCCCCCTGTACAGACGCTTGATTTTCTTTTGGAGACATAGCAATCCATAGGTTTTAAGATACTTACTAGTCAGGTACATTCTTAGGCGTTTAATATGGGGTGTTGAGTCCATTTCGTTGAGGAAGGAGTAGCTCTTGTCTATTCCATATTTGGCTTAAGGAACTTTATCTGTGCTCATTTCAATCTCTGGTTTTATGCAGCACCCCAACTCACCTTTACCCTTAAGCAAGCATAAGTTGGTTTTCTAAATTTGAGACCCTGTTCTGTTTTGGAATTCAGTTCCTGTGTAGCCAAGTTTACATTCTGTGTATTAGTGATATCTTATGATGTTTCTTTTTCTGTGTGACTTATTTCAGTTAGAATCATCGTACCTGAATCCACTCATTATGCTGCTACGGGCCTGATGACATAGATTTCATTGTTGAGTGATACTGCATTGTACGTAAGTACCACAACTTCTTTATCCATTTTTCACTTTCTGTGATATTGAACTTGTACGGTAAATGAGGTTCTTGTAAACAGAGGCGTCCCAAACTTTGGGGTGGCTGTGTCTTTTTGATTTTAATTTCCCTAAGCTATAGGACCATAAGTGGAAGTGCCCTAGGCTCTGTTGCTTTGTTTTTTAGATGTTTCAGGAAACACCATACACTTCTCCCGAGTGGCTGTTGGCAATTTACATCCCTCCCATCAGCATAAAAAGGCTCCCAGTTCTCCATGGCCTGTCCTGCCTTTCTGGATTTTACACTTTTTTCAGATGGCCCTTTTGACCGGGGGGAAGTGAGACTTCATTGTAGTGCAGATTTCCTTTGCAAGCTTGCTTGGTTGGCCAAAAAGGGCGTATGCGTTTTTTCCTGAATATATTCAGGAAAAAACGCATACGCCCTTTTTGGCCAAGTGCATCATTGTGGACGTTCTGCCTCTTTTCCTATGCTTTCAATGCAATTCCAGTCTACCTCCTGAAATCGGTTTCCTGCAATTCTGCCCCGCTTTCAAGTCCTCTTGGCAGCCTTACTTCAGTATATTTTTGGACGATAGCTGTCATTTATAACTCTGCAGGTTTGTGAATTACAGTGCCCCTGAGCTCCTTTCTTCAACTCGCTTTCTTGTGACCTGGCCGCAACACCGCAGGATGGCTTCAGGCCCTAATCTGGTTCCGGCACGGCACGCTGAGCCTTTGGTTAATTCCTCTTCCTGGTGGGAAATGAGAGTTAAATTTGCCCGTCCAGACACCTCCAGCTAGTCTCTCATTGGTTCTCGCTATTCCTGTTCATCTTCCGCAGAAATTGCAAACTGGGCCAAACAGGAGGTTAAAGGGACTGACTCTCCAAGTCGGGAGGGTGTTAGTAAAGCGTCTGGAATGTTGCACCCGAGTACCAGGGTACAAAAACTGAGACATATTTGAACACGTCTCCCGTTCACACGGTTGATCATACTCTGGGTTCCACATGCATGTTTTAGCTGAAGGAAGAATACCTTAAACCTGGAGAGTTGAGACCCGTGTAATGGGTACCATGCAATATGACTTCAAAGGGTCTTCATTTGCTCACCGAACTTCTCCAATCCTATCACTGCTGCGTTTATCCCCCTGTACAGACGCTTGATTCTCTTTTGGAGACATAGCAATCCATAGGTTTTAAGATACTTACTAGTCAGGTACATTCTTAGGCATTTAATATGGGGTGTTGAGTCCATTTCGTTGAGCAAGGAGTAGCTCTTGTCTATTCCATATTTGGCTTAAGGAACTTTATCTGTGCTCATTTCAATCTCTGGTTTTATGCAGCACCCCAACTCACCTTTCCCCTTAAGCAAGCATAAGTTGGTTTTCTAAATTTGAGACCCTGTTCTGTTTTGGAATTCAGTTCCTGTGTAGCCAAGTTTACATTCTGTGTATTAGTGATATCTTATGATGTTTCTTTTTCTGTGTGACTTATTTCAGTTAGAATCATCGTACCTGAATCCACTCATTATGCTGCTACGGGCCTGATGACATAGATTTCATTGTTGAGTGATACTGCATTGTACGTAAGTACCACAACTTCTTTATCCATTTTTCACTTTCTGTGATATTGAACTTGTACGGTAAATGAGGTTCTTGTAAACAGAGGCGTCCCAAACTTTGGGGTGGCTGTGTCTTTTTGATTTTAATTTCCCTAAGCTATAGGACCATAAGTGGAAGTGCCCTAGGCTCTGTTGCTTTGTTTTTTAGATGTTTCAGGAAACACCATACACTTCTCCCGAGTGTCTGTTGGCAATTTACATCCCGCCCATCAGCATAACAAGGCTCCCAGTTCTCCATGGCCTGTCCTGCCTTTCTGGATTTTACACTTTTTTCAGATTGCCCTTTTGACCGGGGGGAAGTGAGACTTCATTGTAGTGCAGATTTCCTTTGCAAGCTTGCTTGGTTGGCCAAAAAGGGCGTATGCGTTTTTTCCTGAATATATTCAGGAAAAAACGCATACGCCCTTTTTGGCCAAGTGCATCATTGTGGACGTTCTGCCTCTTTTCCTATGCTTTCAATGCAATTCCAGTCTACCTCCTGAAATCGGTTTCCTGCAATTCTGCCCCGCTTTCAAGTCCTCTTGGCAGCCTTACTTCAGTATATTTTTGGACGATAGCTGTCATTTATAACTCTGCAGGTTTGTGAATTACAGTGCCCCTGAGCTCCTTTCTTCAACTCGCTTTCTTTTGAGCTGGCCGCAACACCGCAGGATGGCTTCAGGCCTTAATCTGGTTCCGGCACGGCACGCTGAGCCTTTGGTTAATTCCTCTTCCTGGTGGGAAATGAGAGTTAAATTTGCCCGTCCAGACACCTCCAGCTAGTCTCTCATTGGTTCTCGCTATTCCTGTTCATCTTCCGCAGAAATTGCAAACTGGGCCAAAGAGGAGGTTAAAGGGACTGACTCTCCAAGTCGGGAGGGTGTTAGTAAAGCGTCTGGAATGTTGCACCCGAGTACCAGGGTACGAAAACTGAGACATATTTGAACACGTTTCCCGATCACATGGTTGATCATACTCTAGTTTCCACATGCATGTTTTAGCTGAAGGTAGAATACCTTAAACCTGGGTAGTTGAAACCCGTGGAATGGGTACCATGCAATATGACTTCAAAGGGTCTTCATTTGCTCACCGAACTTCTCCAATCCTATCACTGCTGCGTTTATCCCCCTGTACAGACGCTTGATTTTCTTTTGGAGACATAGCAATCCATAGGTTTTAAGATACTTACTAGTCAGGTACATTCTTAGGCGTTTAATATGGGGTGTTGAGTCCATTTCGTTGAGGAAGGAGTAGCTCTTGTCTATTCCATATTTGGCTTAAGGAACTTTATCTGTGCTCATTTCAATCTCTGGTTTTATGCAGCACCCCAACTCACCTTTACCCTTAAGCAAGCATAAGTTGGTTTTCTAAATTTGAGACCCTGTTCTGTTTTGGAATTCAGTTCCTGTGTAGCCAAGTTTACATTCTGTGTATTAGTGATATCTTATGATGTTTCTTTTTCTGTGTGACTTATTTCAGTTAGAATCATCGTACCTGAATCCACTCATTATGCTGCTACGGGCCTGATGACATAGATTTCATTGTTGAGTGATACTGCATTGTACGTAAGTACCACAACTTCTTTATCCATTTTTCACTTTCTGTGATATTGAACTTGTACGGTAAATGAGGTTCTTGTAAACAGAGGCGTCCCAAACTTTGGGGTGGCTGTGTCTTTTTGATTTTAATTTCCCTAAGCTATAGGACCATAAGTGGAAGTGCCCTAGGCTCTGTTGCTTTGTTTTTTAGATGTTTCAGGAAACACCATACACTTCTCCCGAGTGGCTGTTGGCAATTTACATCCCTCCCATCAGCATAAAAAGGCTCCCAGTTCTCCATGGCCTGTCCTGCCTTTCTGGATTTTACACTTTTTTCAGATGGCCCTTTTGACCGGGGGGAAGTGAGACTTCATTGTAGTGCAGATTTCCTTTGCAAGCTTGCTTGGTTGGCCAAAAAGGGCGTATGCGTTTTTTCCTGAATATATTCAGGAAAAAACGCATACGCCCTTTTTGGCCAAGTGCATCATTGTGGACGTTCTGCCTCTTTTCCTATGCTTTCAATGCAATTCCAGTCTACCTCCTGAAATCGGTTTCCTGCAATTCTGCCCCGCTTTCAAGTCCTCTTGGCAGCCTTACTTCAGTATATTTTTGGACGATAGCTGTCATTTATAACTCTGCAGGTTTGTGAATTACAGTGCCCCTGAGCTCCTTTCTTCAACTCGCTTTCTTGTGACCTGGCCGCAACACCGCAGGATGGCTTCAGGCCCTAATCTGGTTCCGGCACGGCACGCTGAGCCTTTGGTTAATTCCTCTTCCTGGTGGGAAATGAGAGTTAAATTTGCCCGTCCAGACACCTCCAGCTAGTCTCTCATTGGTTCTCGCTATTCCTGTTCATCTTCCGCAGAAATTGCAAACTGGGCCAAACAGGAGGTTAAAGGGACTGACTCTCCAAGTCGGGAGGGTGTTAGTAAAGCGTCTGGAATGTTGCACCCGAGTACCAGGGTACAAAAACTGAGACATATTTGAACACGTCTCCCGTTCACACGGTTGATCATACTCTGGGTTCCACATGCATATTTTAGCTGAAGGAAGAATACCTTAAACCTGGAGAGTTGAGACCCGTGTAATGGGTACCATGCAATATGACTTCAAAGGGTCTTCATTTGCTCACCGAACTTCTCCAATCCTATCACTGCTGCGTTTATCCCCCTGTACAGACGCTTGATTCTCTTTTGGAGACATAGCAATCCATAGGTTTTAAGATACTTACTAGTCAGGTACATTCTTAGGCATTTAATATGGGGTGTTGAGTCCATTTCGTTGAGCAAGGAGTAGCTCTTGTCTATTCCATATTTGGCTTAAGGAAGTTTATCTGTGCTCATTTCAATCTCTGGTTTTATGCAGCACCCCAACTCACCTTTCCCCTTAAGCAAGCATAAGTTGGTTTTCTAAATTTGAGACCCTGTTCTGTTTTGGAATTCAGTTCCTGTGTAGCCAAGTTTACATTCTGTGTATTAGTGATATCTTATGATGTTTCTTTTTCTGTGTGACTTATTTCAGTTAGAATCATCGTACCTGAATCCACTCATTATGCTGCTACGGGCCTGATGACATAGATTTCATTGTTGAGTGATACTGCATTGTACGTAAGTACCACAACTTCTTTATCCATTTTTCACTTTCTGTGATATTGAACTTGTACGGTAAATGAGGTTCTTGTAAACAGAGGCGTCCCAAACTTTGGGGTGGCTGTGTCTTTTTGATTTTAATTTCCCTAAGCTATAGGACCATAAGTGGAAGTGCCCTAGGCTCTGTTGCTTTGTTTTTTAGATGTTTCAGGAAACACCATACACTTCTCCCGAGTGTCTGTTGGCAATTTACATCCCGCCCATCAGCATAACAAGGCTCCCAGTTCTCCATGGCCTGTCCTGCCTTTCTGGATTTTACACTTTTTTCAGATGGCCCTTTTGACCGGGGGGAAGTGAGACTTCATTGTAGTGCAGATTTCCTTTGCAAGTTTGCTTAGTTGGCCAAAAAGGGCGTATGCGTTTTTTCCTGAATATATTCAGGAAAAAACGCATACGCCCTTTTTGGCCAAGTGCATCATTGTGGACGTTCTGCCTCTTTTCCTATGCTTTCAATGCAATTCCAGTCTACCTCCTGAAATCGGTTTCCTGCAATTCTGCCCCGCTTTCAAGTCCTCTTGGCAGCCTTACTTCAGTATATTTTTGGACGATAGCTGTCATTTATAACTCTGCAGGTTTGTGAATTACAGTGCCCCTGAGCTCCTTTCTTCAACTCGCTTTCTTTTGAGCTGGCCGCAACACCGCAGGATGGCTTCAGGCCCTAATCTGGTTCCGGCACGGCAAGCTGAGCCTTTGGTTAATTCCTCTTCCTGGTGGGAAATGAGAGTTAAATTTGCCCGTCCAGACACCTCCAGCTAGTCTCTCATTGGTTCTCGCTATTCCTGTTCATCTTCCACAGAAATTGCAAACTGGGCCAAACAGGAGGTTAAAGGGACTGACTCTCCAAGTCGGGAGGGTGTTAGTAAAGCGTCTGGAATGTTGCACCCGAGTACCAGGGGAGGAAAACTGAGACATATTTGAACACGTCTCCCGTTCACACGGTTGATCATACTCTGGGTTCCACATGCATGTTTTAGCTGAAGGAAGAATACCTTAAACCTGGAGAGTTGAGACTCGTGTAATGGGTACCATGCAATATGACTTCAAAGGGTCTTCATTTGCTCACCGAACTTCTCCAATCCTATCACTGCTGCGTTTATCCCCCTGTACAGACGCTTGATTCTCTTTTGGAGACATAGCAATCCATAGGTTTTAAGATACTTACTAGTCAGGTACATTCTTAGGCGTTTAATATGCGGTGTTGAGTCCATTTCGTTGAGCAAGGAGTAGCTCTTGTCTATTCCATATTTGGCTTAAGGAACTTTATCTGTGCTCATTTCAATCTCTGGTTTTATGCAGCACCCCAACTCACCTTTACCCTTAAGCAAGCATAAGTTGGTTTTCTAAATTTGAGACCCTGTTCTGTTCTGTAATTCAGTTCCTGTGTAGCCAAGTTTACATTCCGTGTATTACTGATATCTTATGATGTTTCTTTTTCTGTGTGACTTATATCAGCTAGAATCATCGTACCTGAATCCACTCATTGTGCTGCTAAGGGCCTGATGACATACATTCCATTGCTGAGTGATATTGCTTTGTAAGTAAATACCACAACTTCTTTATCCATTTTTCACTTTCTGCGATGTTGAACTTGTACTGTAAATGAGGTTCTTGTAAACAGAGGCGTCCCAAACTTTGGGGTGGCTGTGTCTTTTTGATTTTAATTTCCCTAAGCTATAGGACCATAAGTGGAAGTGCCCTAGGCTCTGTTGCTTTGTTTTTTAGATGTTTCAGGAAACACCATACACTTCTCCCGAGTGTCTGTTGGCAATTTACATCCCGCCCATCAGCATAACAAGGCTCCCAGTTCTCCATGGCCTGTCCTGCCTTTCTGGATTTTACACTTTTTTCAGATGGCCCTTTTGACCGGGGGGAAGTGAGACTTCATTGTAGTGCAGATTTCCTTTGCAAGCTTGCTTGGTTGGCCAAAAAGGGCGTATGCGTTTTTTCCTGAATATATTCAGGAAAAAACGCATACGCCCTTTTTGGCCAAGTGCATCATTGTGGACGTTCTGCCTCTTTTCCTATGCTTTCAATGCAATTCCAGTCTACCTCCTGAAATCGGTTTCCTGCAATTCTGCCCCGCTTTCAAGTCCTCTTGGCAGCCTTACTTCAGTATATTTTTGGACGATAGCTGTCATTTATAACTCTGCAGGTTTGTGAATTACAGTGCCCCTGAGCTCCTTTCTTCAACTCGCTTTCTTTTGAGCTGGCCGCAACACCGCAGGATGGCTTCAGGCCCTAATCTGGTTCCGGCACGGCAAGCTGAGCCTTTGGTTAATTCCTCTTCCTGGTGGGAAATGAGAGTTAAATTTGCCCGTCCAGACACCTCCAGCTAGTCTCTCATTGGTTCTCGCTATTCCTGTTCATCTTCCGCAGAAATTGCAAACTGGGCCAAACAGGAGGTTAAAGGGACTGACTCTCCAAGTCGGGAGGGTGTTAGTAAAGCGTCTGGAATGTTGCACCCGAGTACCAGGGGAGGAAAACTGAGACATATTTGAACACGTCTCCCGTTCACACGGTTGATCATACTCTGGGTTCCACATGCATGTTTTAGCTGAAGGAAGAATACCTTAAACCTGGAGAGTTGAGACTCGTGTAATGGGTACCATGCAATATGACTTCAAAGGGTCTTCATTTGCTCACCGAACTTCTCCAATCCTATCACTGCTGCGTTTATCCCCCTGTACAGACGCTTGATTCTCTTTTGGAGACATAGCAATCCATAGGTTTTAAGATACTTACTAGTCAGGTACATTCTTAGGCGTTTAATATGCGGTGTTGAGTCCATTTCGTTGAGCAAGGAGTAGCTCTTGTCTATTCCATATTTGGCTTAAGGAACTTTATCTGTGCTCATTTCAATCTCTGGTTTTATGCAGCACCCCAACTCACCTTTACCCTTAAGCAAGCATAAGTTGGTTTTCTAAATTTGAGACCCTGTTCTGTTCTGTAATTCAGTTCCTGTGTAGCCAAGTTTACATTCCGTGTATTACTGATATCTTATGATGTTTCTTTTTCTGTGTGACTTATATCAGCTAGAATCATCATACCTGAATCCACTCATTGTGCTGCTAAGGGCCTGATGACATACATTCCATTGCTGAGTGATATTGCTTTGTAAGTAAATACCACAACTTCTTTATCCATTTTTCACTTTCTGCGATGTTGAACTTGTACTGTAAATGAGGTTCTTGTAAACAGAGGCGTCCCAAACTTTGGGGTGGCTGTGTCTTTTTGAT
The DNA here is from genome assembly GCF_039906515.1 of Pseudorca crassidens. Lineage (NCBI taxonomy): Eukaryota > Metazoa > Chordata > Mammalia > Artiodactyla > Delphinidae > Pseudorca > Pseudorca crassidens. The sequence goes on along the minus strand of NC_090300.1, from coordinate 638,777 downwards.
TTTAATTTCCCTAAGCTATAGGACCATAAGTGGAAGTGCCCTAGGCTCTGTTGCTTTGTTTTTTAGATGTTTCAGGAAACACCATACACTTCTCCCGAGTGTCTGTTGGCAATTTACATCCCGCCCATCAGCATAACAAGGCTCCCAGTTCTCCATGGCCTGTCCTGCCTTTCTGGATTTTACACTTTTTTCAGATGGCCCTTTTGACCGGGGGGAAGTGAGACTTCATTGTAGTGCAGATTTCCTTTGCAAGCTTGCTTGGTTGGCCAAAAAGGGCGTATGCGTTTTTTCCTGAATATATTCAGGAAAAAACGCATACGCCCTTTTTGGCCAAGTGCATCATTGTGGACGTTCTGCCTCTTTTCCTATGCTTTCAATGCAATTCCAGTCTACCTCCTGAAATCGGTTTCCTGCAATTCTGCCCCGCTTTCAAGTCCTCTTGGCAGCCTTACTTCAGTATATTTTTGGACGATAGCTGTCATTTATAACTCTGCAGGTTTGTGAATTACAGTGCCCCTGAGCTCCTTTCTTCAACTCGCTTTCTTTTGAGCTGGCCGCAACACCGCAGGATGGCTTCAGGCCCTAATCTGGTTCCGGCACGGCAAGCTGAGCCTTTGGTTAATTCCTCTTCCTGGTGGGAAATGAGAGTTAAATTTGCCCGTCCAGACACCTCCAGCTAGTCTCTCATTGGTTCTCGCTATTCCTGTTCATCTTCCGCAGAAATTGCAAACTGGGCCAAACAGGAGGTTAAAGGGACTGACTCTCAAAGCCGGGAGGGTGTTAGTAAAGCGTCTGGAATGTTGCACCCGAGTACCAGGGGAGGAAAACTGAGACATATTTGAACACGTCTCCCGTTCACACGGTTGATCATACTCTGGGTTCCACATGCATGTTTTAGCTGAAGGAAGAATACCTTAAACCTGGAGAGTTGAGACTCGTGTAATGGGTACCATGCAATATGACTTCAAAGGGTCTTCATTTGCTCACCGAACTTCTCCAATCCTATCACTGCTGCGTTTATCCCCCTGTACAGACGCTTGATTCTCTTTTGGAGACATAGCAATCCATAGGTTTTAAGATACTTACTAGTCAGGTACATTCTTAGGCGTTTAATATGCGGTGTTGAGTCCATTTCGTTGAGCAAGGAGTAGCTCTTGTCTATTCCATATTTGGCTTAAGGAACTTTATCTGTGCTCATTTCAATCTCTGGTTTTATGCAGCACCCCAACTCACCTTTACCCTTAAGCAAGCATAAGTTGGTTTTCTAAATTTGAGACCCTGTTCTGTTTTGGAATTCAGTTCCTGTGTAGCCAAGTTTACATTCCGTGTATTACTGATATCTTATGATGTTTCTTTTTCTGTGTGACTTATATCAGCTAGAATCATCATACCTGAATCCACTCATTGTGCTGCTAAGGGCCTGATGACATACATTCCATTGCTGAGTGATATTGCTTTGTAAGTAAATACCACAACTTCTTTATCCATTTTTCACTTTCTGCGATGTTGAACTTGTACTGTAAATGAGGTTCTTGTAAACAGAGGCGTCCCAAACTTTGGGGTGGCTGTGTCTTTTTGATTTTAATTTCCCTAAGCTATAGGACCATAAGTGGAAGTGCCCTAGGCTCTGTTGCTTTGTTTTTTAGATGTTTCAGGAAACACCATACACTTCTCCCGAGTGTCTGTTGGCAATTTACATCCCGCCCATCAGCATAACAAGGCTCCCAGTTCTCCATGGCCTGTCCTGCCTTTCTGGATTTTACACTTTTTTCAGATGGCCCTTTTGACCGGGGGGAAGTGAGACTTCATTGTAGTGCAGATTTCCTTTGCAAGCTTGCTTGGTTGGCCAAAAAGGGCGTATGCGTTTTTTCCTGAATATATTCAGGAAAAAACGCATACGCCCTTTTTGGCCAAGTGCATCATTGTGGACGTTCTGCCTCTTTTCCTATGCTTTCAATGCAATTCCAGTCTACCTCCTGAAATCGGTTTCCTGCAATTCTGCCCCGCTTTCAAGTCCTCTTGGCAGCCTTACTTCAGTATATTTTTGGACGATAGCTGTCATTTATAACTCTGCAGGTTTGTGAATTACAGTGCCCCTGAGCTCCTTTCTTCAACTCGCTTTCTTTTGAGCTGGCCGCAACACCGCAGGATGGCTTCAGGCCCTAATCTGGTTCCGGCACGGCAAGCTGAGCCTTTGGTTAATTCCTCTTCCTGGTGGGAAATGAGAGTTAAATTTGCCCGTCCAGACACCTCCAGCTAGTCTCTCATTGGTTCTCGCTATTCCTGTTCATCTTCCGCAGAAATTGCAAACTGGGCCAAACAGGAGGTTAAAGGGACTGACTCTCCAAGTCGGGAGGGTGTTAGTAAAGCGTCTGGAATGTTGCACCCGAGTACCAGGGGAGGAAAACTGAGACATATTTGAACACGTCTCCCGTTCACACGGTTGATCATACTCTGGGTTCCACATGCATGTTTTAGCTGAAGGAAGAATACCTTAAACCTGGAGAGTTGAGACTCGTGTAATGGGGACCATGCAATATGACTTCAAAGGGTCTTCATTTGCTCACCGAACTTCTCCAATCCTATCACTGCTGCGTTTATCCCCCTGTACAGACGCTTGATTCTCTTTTGGAGACATAGCAATCCATAGGTTTTAAGATACTTACTAGTCAGGTACATTCTTAGGCGTTTAATATGCGGTGTTGAGTCCATTTCGTTGAGCAAGGAGTAGCTCTTGTCTATTCCATATTTGGCTTAAGGAACTTTATCTGTGCTCATTTCAATCTCTGGTTTTATGCAGCACCCCAACTCACCTTTACCCTTAAGCAAGCATAAGTTGGTTTTCTAAATTTGAGACCCTGTTCTGTTCTGTAATTCAGTTCCTGTGTAGCCAAGTTTACATTCCGTGTATTACTGATATCTTATGATGTTTCTTTTTCTGTGTGACTTATATCAGCTAGAATCATCATACCTGAATCCACTCATTGTGCTGCTAAGGGCCTGATGACATACATTCCATTGCTGAGTGATATTGCTTTGTAAGTAAATACCACAACTTCTTTATCCATTTTTCACTTTCTGCGATGTTGAACTTCTACTGTACACGAGGTTCTTGTAAACAGAGGCGTCCCAAACTTTGGGGTGGCTGTGTCTTTTTGATTTTAATTTCCCTAAGCTATAGGACCATAAGTGGAAGTGCCCTAGGCTCTGTTGCTTTGTTTTTTAGATGTTTCAGGAAACACCATACACTTCTCCCGAGTGTCTGTTGGCAATTTACATCCCGCCCATCAGCATAACAAGGCTCCCAGTTCTCCATGGCCTGTCCTGCCTTTCTGGATTTTACACTTTTTTCAGATGGCCCTTTTGACCGGGGGGAAGTGAGACTTCATTGTAGTGCAGATTTCTTTTGCAAGCTTGCTTGGTTGGCCAAAAAGGGCGTATGCGTTTTTTCCTGAATATATTCAGGAAAAAACGCATACGCCCTTTTTGGCCAAGTGCATCATTGTGGACGTTCTGCCTCTTTTCCTATGCTTTCAATGCAATTCCAGTCTACCTCCTGAAATCGGTTTCCTGCAATTCTGCCCCGCTTTCAAGTCCTCTTGGCAGCCTTACTTCAGTATATTTTTGGACGATAGCTGTCATTTATAACTCTGCAGGTTTGTGAATTACAGTGCCCCTGAGCTCCTTTCTTCAACTCGCTTTCTTTTGAGCTGGCCGCAACACCGCAGGATGGCTTCAGGCCTTAATCTGGTTCCGGCACGGCACGCTGAGCCTTTGGTTAATTCCTCTTCCTGGTGGGAAATGAGAGTTAAATTTGCCCGTCCAGACACCTCCAGCTAGTCTCTCATTGGTTCTCGCTATTCCTGTTCATCTTCCGCAGAAATTGCAAACTGGGCCAAACAGGAGGTTAAAGGGACTGACTCTCCAAGTCGGGAGGGTGTTAGTAAAGCGTCTGGAATGTTGCACCCGAGTACCAGGGGAGGAAAACTGAGACATATTTGAACACATCTCCCGTTCACACGGTTGATCATACTCTGGGTTCCACATGCATGTTTTAGCTGAAGGAAGAATACCTTAAACCTGGAGAGTTGAGACCCGTGTAATGGGTACCATGCAATATGACTTCAAAGGGTCTTCATTTGCTGACCGAACTTCTCCAATCCTATCACTGCTGCATTTATCCCCCTGTACAGACGCTTGATTCTCTTTTGAAGACATAGCAATCCATAGGTTTTAAGATACTTACTAGTCAGGTACATTCTTAGGCATTTAATATGGGGTGTTGAGTCCATTTCGTTGAGCAAGGAGTAGCTCTTGTCTATTCCATATTTGGCTTAAGGAACTTTATCTGTGCTCATTTCAATCTCTGGTTTTATGCAGCACCCCAACTCACCTTTCCGCTTAAGCAAGCATAAGTTGGTTTTCTAAATTTGAGACCCTGTTCTGTTTTGGAATTCAGTTCCTGTGTAGCCAAGTTTACATTCTGTGTATTAGTGATATCTTATGATGTTTCTTTTTCTGTGTGACTTATTTCAGTTAGAATCATCGTACCTGAATCCACTCATTATGCTGCTACGGGCCTGATGACATAGATTTCATTGTTGAGTGATACTGCATTGTACGTAAGTACCACAACTTCTTTATCCATTTTTCACTTTCTGTGATATTGAACTTGTACGGTAAATGAGGTTCTTGTAAACAGAGGCGTCCCAAACTTTGGGGTGGCTGTGTCTTTTTGATTTTAATTTCCCTAAGCTATAGGACCATAAGTGGAAGTGCCCTAGGCTCTGTTGCTTTGTTTTTTAGATGTTTCAGGAAACACCATACACTTCTCCCGAGTGGCTGTTGGCAATTTACATCCCTCCCATCAGCATAAAAAGGCTCCCAGTTCTCCATGGCCTGTCCTGCCTTTCTGGATTTTACACTTTTTTCAGATGGCCCTTTTGACCGGGGGGAAGTGAGACTTCATTGTAGTGCAGATTTCCTTTGCAAGCTTGCTTGGTTGGCCAAAAAGGGCGTATACGTTTTTTCCTGAACATATTCAGGAAAAAACGCATATGCCCTTTTTGGCCAAGTGCATCATTGTGGACGTTCTGCCTCTTTTCCTATGCTTTCAATGCAATTCCAGTCTACCTCCTGAAATCGGTTTCCTGCAATTCTGCCCCGCTTTCAAGTCCTCTTGGCAGCCTTACTTCAGTATATTTTTGGACGATAGCTGTCATTTATAACTCTGCAGGTTTGTGAATTACAGTGCCCCTGAGCTCCTTTCTTCAACTCGCTTTCTTGTGACCTGGCCGCAACACCGCAGGATGGCTTCAGGCCCTAATCTGGTTCCGGCACGGCAAGCTGAGCCTTTGGTTAATTCCTCTTCCTGGTGGGAAATGAGAGTTAAATTTGCCCGTCCAGACACCTCCAGCTAGTCTCTCATTGGTTCTCGCTATTCCTGTTCATCTTCCACAGAAATTGCAAACTGGGCCAAACAGGAGGTTAAAGGGACTGACTCTCCAAGTCGGGAGAGTGTTAGTAAAGCGTCTGGAATGTTGCACCCGAGTACCAGGGTACGAAAACTGAGACATATTTGAACACGTTTCCCGATCACATGGTTGATCATACTCTAGTTTCCACATGCATGTTTTAGCTGAAGGTAGAATACCTTAAACCTGGGTAGTTGAAACCCGTGGAATGGGTACCATGCAATATGACTTCAAAGGGTCTTCATTTGCTCACCGAACCTCTCCAATCCTATCACTGCTGCGTTTATGCCCCTGTACACATGCTTGATTCTCTTTCGGAGACATAGCAATCCATAGGTTTTAAGATACTTACTAGTCAGGTACATTCTTAGGCGTTTAATATGCGGTGTTGAGTCCATTTCGTTGAGCAAGGAGTAGCTCTTGTCTATTCCATATTTGGCTTAAGGAACTTTATCTGTGCTCATTTCAATCTCTGGTTTTATGCAGCACCCCAACTCACCTTTCCCCTTAAGCAAGCATAAGTTGGTTTTCTAAATTTGAGACCCTGTTCTGTTCTGTAATTCAGTTCCTGTGTAGCCAAGTTTACATTCCGTGTATTACTGATATCTTATGATGTTTCTTTTTCTGTGTGACTTATTTCAGTTAGAATCATCATACCTGAATCCACTCATTGTGCTGCTAATGGCCTGATGACATAGATTTCATTGCTGAGTGATATTGCTTTGTAAGTAAATACCACAACTTCTTTATCCATTTTTCACTTTCTGCGATGTTGAACTTGTACTGTAAACGAGGTTCTTGTAAACAGAGGCGTCCCAAACTTTGGGGTGGCTGTGTCTTTTTGATTTTAATTTCCCTAAGCTATAGGACCATAAGTGGAAGTGCCCTAGGCTCTGTTGCTTTGTTTTTTAGATGTTTCAGGAAACACCATACACTTCTCCGGAGTGTCTGTTTGCAATTTACATCCCGCCCATCAGCATAACAAGGCTCCCAGTTCTCCATGGCCTGTCCTGCCTTTCTGGATTTTACACTTTTTTCAGATGGCCCTTTTGACCGGGGGGAAGTGAGACTTCATTGTAGTGCAGATTTCCTTTGCAAGCTTGCTTGGTTGGCCAAAAAGGGCGTATGCGTTTTTTCCTGAATATATTCAGGAAAAAACGCATACGCCCTTTTTGGCCAAGTGCATCATTGTGGACGTTCTGCCTCTTTTCCTATGCTTTCAATGCAATTCCAGTCTACCTCCTGAAATCGGTTTCCTGCAATTCTGCCCCGCTTTCAAGTCCTCTTGGCAGCCTTACTTCAGTATATTTTTGGACGATAGCTGTCATTTATAACTCTGCAGGTTTGTGAATTACAGTGCCCCTGAGCTCCTTTCTTCAACTCGCTTTCTTTTGAGCTGGCCGCAACACCGCAGGATGGCTTCAGGCCCTAATCTGGTTCCGGCACGGCACGCTGAGCCTTTGGTTAATTCCTCTTCCTGGTGGGAAATGAGAGTTAAATTTGCCCGTCCAGACACCTCCAGCTAGTCTCTCATTGGTTCTCGCTATTCCTGTTCATCTTCCGCAGAAATTGCAAACTGGGCCAAACAGGAGGTTAAAGGGACTGACTCTCCAAGTCGGGAGGGTGTTAGTAAAGCGTCTGGAAAGTTGCACCCGAGTACCAGGGTACGAAAACTGAGACATATTTGAACACGTTTCCCGATCACATGGTTGATCATACCCTAGTTTCCACATGCATGTTTTAGCTGAAGGAAGAATACCTTAAACCTGGAGAGTTGAGACCCGTGTAATGGGTACCATGCAATATGACTTCAAAGGGTCTTCATTTGCTCACCGAACTTCTCCAATCCTATCACTGCTGCGTTTATCCCCCTGTACAGACGCTTGATTCTCTTTTGGAGACATAGCAATCCATAGGTTTTAAGATACTTACTAGTCAGGTACATTCTTAGGCATTTAATATGGGGTGTTGAGTCCATTTCGTTGAGCAAGGAGTAGCTCTTGTCTATTCCATATTTGGCTTAAGGAACTTTATCTGTGCTCATTTCAATCTCTGGTTTTATGCAGCACCCCAACTCACCTTTCCCCTTAAGCAAGCATAAGTTGGTTTTCTAAATTTGAGATCCTGTTCTGTTTTGGAATTCAGTTCCTGTGTAGCCAAGTTTACATTCTGTGTATTAGTGATATCTTATGATGTTTCTTTTTCTGTGTGACTTATTTCAGTTAGAATCATCGTACCTGAATCCACTCATTATGCTGCTACGGGCCTGATGACATAGATTTCATTGTTGAGTGATACTGCATTGTACGTAAGTACCACAACTTCTTTATCCATTTTTCACTTTCTGTGATATTGAACTTGTACGGTAAATGAGGTTCTTGTAAACAGAGGCGTCCCAAACTTTGAGGTGGCTGTGTCTTTTTGATTTTAATTTCCCTAAGCTATAGGACCATAAGTGGAAGTGCCCTAGGCTCTGTTGCTTTGTTTTTTAGATGTTTTAGGAAACACCATACACTTCTCCCGAGTGGCTGTTGGCAATTTACATCCCTCCCATCAGCATAACAAGGCTCCCAGTTCTCCATGGCCTGTCCTGCCTTTCTGGATTTTACACTTTTTTCAGATGGCCCTTTTGACCGGGGGGAAGTGAGACTTCATTGTAGTGCAGATTTCCTTTGCAAGCTTGCTTGGTTGGCCAAAAAGGGCGTATGCGTTTTTTCCTGAATATATTCAGGAAAAAACGCATACGCCCTTTTTGGCCAAGTGCATCATTGTGGACGTTCTGCCTCTTTTCCTATGCTTTCAATGCAATTCCAGTCTACCTCCTGAAATCGGATTCCTGCAATTCTGCCCCGCTTTCAAGTCCTCTTGGCAGCCTTACTTCAGTATATTTTTGGACGATAGCTGTCATTTATAACTCTGCAGGTTTGTGAATTACAGTGCCCCTGAGCTCCTTTCTTCAACTCGCTTTCTTGTGACCTGGCCGCAACACCGCAGGATGGCTTCAGGCCCTAATCTGGTTCTGGCACGGCACACTGAGCCTTTGGTTAATTCCTCTTCCTGGTGGGAAATGAGAGTTAAATTTCCCCGTCCAGACACCTCCAGCTAGTCTCTCATTTGTTCTCGCTATTCCTGTTCATCTTCCGCAGAAATTGCAAACTGGGCCAAACAGGAGGTTAAAGGGACTGACTCTCCAAGTCGGGAGGGTGTAAGTAAAGTGTCTGGAATGTTGCACCCGAGTACCAGGGTACGAAAACTGAGACATATTTGAACACGTTTCCCGATCACATGGTTGATCGTACTCTAGGTTCCACATGCATGTTTTAGCTGAAGGAAGAATACCTTAAACCTGGGTAGTTGAAACCCGTGGAATGGGTACTATGCAATATGACTTCAAAGGGTCTTCATTTGCTCACCGAACCTCTCCAATCCTATCACTGCTGCGTTTATGCCCCTGTACACATGCTTGATTCTCTTTCGGAGACATAGCAATCCATAGGTTTTAAGATACTTACTAGTCAGGTACATTCTTAGGCGTTTAATATGCGGTGTTGAGTCCATTTCGTTGAGCAAGGAGTAGCTCTTGTCTATTCCATATTTGGCTTAAGGAACTTTATCTGTGCTCATTTCAGTCTCTGGTTTTATGCAGCACCCCAACTCACCTTTCCCCTTAAGCAAGCATAAGTTGGTTTTCTAAATTTGAGACCCTGTTCTGTTCTGTAATTCAGTTCCTGTGTAGCCAAGTTTACATTCCGTGTATTACTGATATCTTATGATGTTTCTTTTTCTGTGTGACTTATTTCAGTTAGAATCATCATACCTGAATCCACTCATTGTGCTGCTAAGGGCCTGATGACATAGATTTCATTGCTGAGTGATATTGCTTTGTAAGTAAATACCACAACTTCTTTATCCATTTTTCACTTTCTGCGATGTTGAACTTGTACTGTAAACGAGGTTCTTGTAAACAGAGGCGTCCCAAACTTTGGGGTGGCTGTGTCTTTTTGATTTTAATTTCCCTAATCTATAGGACCATAAGTGGAAGTGCCCTAGGCTCTGTTGCTTTGTTTTTTAGATGTTTCAGGAAACACCATACACTTCTCCCGAGTGGCTGTTGGCAATTTACATCCCTCCCATCAGCATAACAAGGCTCCCAGTTCTCCATGGCCTGTCCTGCCTTTCTGGATTTTACACTTTTTTCAGATGGCCCTTTTGACCGGGGGGAAGTGAGACTTCATTGTAGTGCAGATTTCCTTTGCAAGCTTGCTTGGTTGGCCAAAAAGGGCGTATGCGTTTTTTCCTGAATATATTCAGGAAAAAACGCATACGCCCTTTTTGGCCAAGTGCATCATTGTGGACGTTCTGCCTCTTTTCCTATGCTTTCAATGCAATTCCAGTCTACCTCCTGAAATCGGTTTCCTGCAATTCTGCCCCGCTTTCAAGTCCTCTTGGCAGCCTTACTTCAGTATATCTTTGGACGATAGCTGTCATTTATAACTCTGCAGGTTTGTGAATTACAGTGCCCCTGAGCTCCTTTCTTCAACTCGCTTTCTTTTGAGCTGGCCGCAACACCGCAGGATGGCTTCAGGCCCTAATCTGGTTCCGGCACGGCACGCTGAGCCTTTGGTTATTTCCTCCTCCTGGTGGGAAATGAGAGTTAAATTTGCCCGTCCAGACACCTCCAGCTAGTCTCTCATTGGTTCTCCCTATTCCTGTTCATCTTCCGCAGAAATTGCAAACTGGGCCAAACAGGAGGTTAAAGGGACTGACTCTCCAAGTCGGGAGGGTGTTAGTAAAGCGTCTGGAATGTTGCACCCGAGTACCAGTGTACAAAAACTGAGACATATTTGAACACGTCTCCCGATCACATGGTTGATCATACTCTAGGTTCCACATGCATGTTTTACCTGAAGGAAGAATACCTTAAAACTGGGTAGTTGAAACCCTTGGAATGGGTACCATGCAATATGACTTCAAAGGGTCTTCATTTGCTCACCGAACCTCTCCAATCCTATCACTGCTGCGTTTATGCCCCTGTACACATGCTTGATTCTCTTTCGGAGACATAGCAATCCATAGGTTTTAAGATACTTACTAGTCAGGTACATTCTTAGGCATTTAATATGCGGTGTTGAGTCCATTTCGTTGAGCAAGAGGTAGCTCTTGTCTATTCCATATTTGGCTTAAGGAACTTTATCTGTGCTCATTTCAATCTCTGGTTTTATGCAGCACCCCAACTCACCTTTACCCTTAAGAAAGCATAAGTTGGTTTTCTAAATTTGAGACCCTGTTCTGTTCTGTAATTCAGTTCCTGTGGAGCCAAGTTTACATTCCGTGTATTACTGATATCTTATGATGTTTCTTTTTCTGTGTGACTTATTTCAGTTAGAATCATCATACCTGAATCCACTCATTGTGCTGCTAAGGGCCTGATGACATAGATTTCATTGCTGAGTGATATTGCTTTGTAAGTAAATACCACAACTTCTTTATCCATTTTTCACTTTCTGCGATGTTGAACTTGTACTGTAAACGAGGTTCTTGTAAACAGAGGCGTCCCAAACTTTGGGGTGGCTGTGTCTTTTTGATTTTAATTTCCCTAAGCTATAGGACCATAAGTGGAAGTGCCCTAGGCTCTGTTGCTTTGTTTTTTAGATGCTTCAGGAAACACCATACACTTCTCCCGAGTGTCTGTTGGCAATTTACATCCCGCCCATCAGCATAACAAGGCTCCCAGTTCTCCATGGCCTGTCCTGTCTTTCTGGATTTTACACTTTTTTCAGATGGCCCTTTTGACCGGGGGGAAGTGAGACTTCATTGTAGTGCAGATTTCCTTTGCAAGCTTGCTTGGTTGGCCAAAAAGGGCGTATGCGTTTTTTCCTGAATATATTCAGGAAAAAACACATACGCCCTTTTTGGCCAAGTGCATCATTGTGGACGTTCTGCCTCTTTTCCTATGCTTTCAATGCAATTCCAGTCTACCTCCTGAAATCGGTTTCCTGCAATTCTGCCCCGCTTTCAAGTCCTCTTGGCAGCCTTACTTCAGTATATTTTTGGACGATAGCTGTCATTTATAACTCTGCAGGTTTGTGAATTACAGTGCCCCTGAGCTCCTTTCTTCAACTCGCTTTCTTGTGACCTGGCCGCAACACCGCAGGATGGCTTCAGGCCCTAATCTGGTTCCGGCACGGCACGCTGAGCCTTTGGTTAATTCCTCTTCCTGGTGGGAAATGAGAGTTAAATTTGCCCGTCCAGACACCTCCAGCTAGTCTCTCATTGGTTCTCGCTATTCCTGTTCATCTTCCGCAGAAATTGCAAACTGGGCCAAACAGGAGGTTAAAGGGACTGACTCTCCAAGTCGGGAGGGTGTTAGTAAAGCGTCTGGAATGTTGCACCCGAGTACCAGGGTACGAAAACTGAGACATATTTGAACATGTCTCCCGATCACATGGTTGATCATACTCTAGGTTCCACATGCATGTTTTAGCTGAAGGAAGAATACCTTAAACCTGGGTAGTTGAAACCCGTGGAATGGGTACCATGCAATATGACTTCAAAGGGTCTTCATTTGCTCACCGAACCTCTCCAATCCTATCACTGCTGCGTTTATGCCCCTGTACACATGCTTGATTCTCTTTTGGAGACATAGCAATCCATAGGTTTTAAGATACTAGTCAGGTACATTCTTAGGCATTTAATATGCGGTGTTGAGTCCATTTCGTTGAGCAAGGAGTAGCTCTTGTCTATTCCATATTTGGCTTAAGGAACTTTATCTGTGTTCATTTCAATCTCTGGTTTTATGCAGCACCCCAACTCACCTTTCCCCTTAAGCAAGCATAAGTTGGTTTTCTAAATTTGAGACCCTGTTCTGTTCTGTAATTCAGTTCCTGTGTAGCCAAGTTTACATTCTGTGTATTACTGATATCTTATGATGTTTCTTTTTCTGTGTGACTTATTTCAGTTAGAATCATCGTACCTGAATCCACTCATTATGCTGCTACGGGCCTGATGACATAGATTTCATTGTTGAGTGATACTGCATTGTACGTAAGTACCACAACTTCTTTATCCATTTTTCACTTTCTGTGATATTGAACTTGTACGGTAAATGAGGTTCTTGTAAACAGAGGCGTCCCAAACTTTGGGGTGGCTGTGTCTTTTTGATTTTAATTTCCCTAAGCTATAGGACCATAAGTGGAAGTGCCCTAGGCTCTGTTGCTTTGTTTTTTAGATGTTTCAGGAAACACCATACACTTCTCCCGAGTGGCTGTTGGCAATTTACATCCCGCCCATCAGCATAACAAGGCTCCCAGTTCTCCATGGCCTGTCCTGCCTTTCTGGATTTTACACTTTTTTCAGATGGCCCTTTTGACCGGGGGGAAGTGAGACTTCATTGTAGTGCAGATTTCCTTTGCAAGCTTGCTTGGTTGGCCAAAAAGGGCGTATGCGTTTTTTCCTGAATATATTCAGGAAAAAACGCATACGCCCTTTTTGGCCAAGTGCATCATTGTGGACGTTCTGCCTCTTTTCCTATGCTTTCAATGCAATTCCAGTCTACCTCCTGAAATCGGATTCCTGCAATTCTGCCCCGCTTTCAAGTCCTCTTGGCAGCCTTACTTCAGTATATTTTTGGACGATAGCTGTCATTTATAACTCTGCAGGTTTGTGAATTACAGTGCCCCTGAGCTCCTTTCTTCAACTCGCTTTCTTTTGAGCTGGCCGCAACACCGCAGGATGGCTTCAGGCCCTAATCTGGTTCCGGCACGGCAAGCTGAGCCTTTGGTTAATTCCTCTTCCTGGTGGGAAATGAGAGTTAAATTTGCCCGTCCAGACACCTCCAGCTAGTCTCTCATTGGTTCTCGCTATTCCTGTTCATCTTCCACAGAAATTGCAAACTGGGCCAAACAGGAGGTTAAAGGGACTGACTCTCCAAGTCGGGAGGGTGTTAGTAAAGCGTCTGGAATGTTGCACCCGAGTACCAGGGTACGAAAACTGAGACATATTTGAACACGTTTCCCGATCACATGGTTGATCATACTCTAGTTTCCACATGCATGTTTTAGCTGAAGGTAGAATACCTTAAACCTGGGTAGTTGAAACCCGTGGAATGGGTACCATGCAATATGACTTCAAAGGGTCTTCATTTGCTCACCGAACCTCTCCAATCCTATCACTGCTGCGTTTATGCCCCTGTACACATGCTTGATTCTCTTTTGGAGACATAGCAATCCATAGGTTTTAAGATACTTACTACTCAGGTACATTCTTAGGCGTTTAATATGCGGTGTTGAGTCCATTTCGTTGAGCAAGGAGTAGCTCTTGTCTATTCCATATTTGGCTTAAGGAACTTTATCTGTGCTCATTTCAATCTCTGGTTTTATGCAGCACCCCAACTCACCTTTCCCCTTAAGCAAGCATAAGTTGGTTTTCTAAATTTGAGACCCTGTTCTGTTCTGTAATTCAGTTCCTGTGTAGCCAAGTTTACATTCCGTGTATTACTGATATCTTATGATGTTTCTTTTTCTGTGTGACTTATTTCAGTTAGAATCATCATACCTGAATCCACTCATTGTGCTGCTATTGGCCTGATGACATGGATTTCATTGCTGAGTGATATTGCTTTGTAAGTAAATACCACAACTTCTTTATCCATTTTTCACTTTCTGCGATGTTGAACTTGTACTGTAAATGAGGTTCTTGTAAACAGAGGCGTCCCAAACTTTGGGGTGGCTGTGTCTTTTTGATTTTAATTTCCCTAAGCTATAGGACCATAAGTGGAAGTGCCCTAGGCTCTGTTGCTTTGTTTTTTAGATGTTTCAGGAAACACCATACACTTCTCCCGAGTGGCTGTTTGCAATTTACATCCCGCCCATCAGCATAACAAGGCTCCCAGTTCTCCATGGCCTGTCCTGCCTTTCTGGATTTTACACTTTTTTCAGATGGCCCTTTTGACCGGGGGGAAGTGAGACTTCATTGTAGTGCAGATTTCCTTTGCAAGCTTGCTTGGTTGGCCAAAAAGGGCGTATGCGTTTTTTCCTGAATATATTCAGGAAAAAACGCATACGCCCTTTTTGGCCAAGTGCATCATTGTGGACGTTCTGCCTCTTTTCCTATGCTTTCAATGCAATTCCAGTCTACCTCCTGAAATCGGTTTCCTGCAATTCTGCCCCGCTTTTAAGTCCTCTTGGCAGCCTTACTTCAGTATATTTTTGGACGATAGCTGTCATTTATAACTCTGCAGGTTTGTGAATTACAGTGCCCCTGAGCTCCTTTCTTCAACTCGCTTTCTTGTGACTTGGCCGCAACACCGCATGATGGCTTCAGGCCCTAATCTGGTTCCGGCACGGCACGCTGAGCCTTTGGTTAATTCCTCTTCCTGGTGGGAAATGAGAGTTAAATTTGCCCGTCCAGACACCTCCAGCTAGTCTCTCATTGGTTCTCGCTATTCCTGTTCATCTTCCGCAGAAATTGCAAACTGGGCCAAACAGGAGGTTAAAGGGACTGACTCTCCAAGTCGGGAGGGTGTTAGTAAAGCGTCTGGAAAGTTGCACCCGAGTACCAGGGTACGAAAACTGAGACATATTTGAACACGTTTCCCGATCACATGGTTGATCATACTCTAGTTTCCACATGCATGTTTTCGCTGAAGGTAGAATACCTTAAACCTGGGTAGTTGAAACCCGTGGAATGGGTACTATGCAATATGACTTCAAAGGGTCTTCATTTGCTCACCGAACTTCTCCAATCCTATCACTGCTGCGTTTATCCCCCTGTACAGACGCTTGATTTTCTTTTGGAGACATAGCAATCCATAGGTTTTAAGATACTTACTAGTCAGGTACATTCTTAGGCGTTTAATATGGGGTGTTGAGTCCATTTCGTTGAGCAAGGAGTAGCTCTTGTCTATTCCATATTTGGCTTAAGGAACTTTATCTGTGCTCATTTCAATCTCTGGTTTTATGCAGCACCCCAACTCACCTTTACCCTTAAGCAAGCATAAGTTGGTTTTCTAAATTTGAGACCCTGTTCTGTTTTGGAATTCAGTTCCTGTGTAGCCAAGTTTACATTCTGTGTATTAGTGATATCTTATGATGTTTCTTTTTCTGTGTGACTTATTTCAGTTAGAATCATCGTACCTGAATCCACTCATTATGCTGCTACGGGCCTGATGACATAGATTTCATTGTTGAGTGATACTGCATTGTACGTAAGTACCACAACTTCTTTATCCATTTTTCACTTTCTGTGATATTGAACTTGTACGGTAAATGAGGTTCTTGTAAACAGAGGCGTCCCAAACTTTGGGGTGGCTGTGTCTTTTTGATTTTAATTTCCCTAAGCTATAGGACCATAAGTGGAAGTGCCCTAGGCTCTGTTGCTTTGTTTTTTAGATGTTTCAGGAAACACCATACACTTCTCCCGAGTGTCTGTTGGCAATTTACATCCCGCCCATCAGCATAACAAGGCTCCCAGTTCTCCATGGCCTGTCCTGCCTTTCTGGATTTTACACTTTTTTCAGATGGCCCTTTTGACCGGGGGGAAGTGAGACTTCATTGTAGTGCAGATTTCCTTTGCAAGCTTGCTTGGTTGGCCAAAAAGGGCGTATGCGTTTTTTCCTGAATATATTCAGGAAAAAACGCATACGCCCTTTTTGGCCAAGTGCATCATTGTGGACGTTCTGCCTCTTTTCCTATGCTTTCAATGCAATTCCAGTCTACCTCCTGAAATCGGTTTCCTGCAATTCTGCACCGCTTTCAAGTCCTCTTGGCAGCCTTACTTCAGTATATTTTTGGACGATAGCTGTCATTTATAACTCTTCAGGTTTGTGAATTACAGTGCCCCTGAGCTCCTTTCTTCAACTCGCTTTCTTTTGAGCTGGCCGCAACACCGCAGGATGGCTTCAGGCCCTAATCTGGTTCCGGCACGGCACGCTGAGCCTTTGGTTAATTCCTCTTCCTGGTGGGAAATGAGAGTTAAATTTGCCCGTCCAGACACCTCCAGCTAGTCTCTCATTGGTTCTCGCTATTCCTGTTCATCTTCCGCAGAAATTGCAAACTGGGCCAAACAGGAGGTTAAAGGGACTGACTCTCCAAGTCGGTAGGGTGTTAGTAAAGCGTCTGGAATGTTGCACCCGAGTACCAGGGGAGGAAAACTGAGACATATTTGAACACATCTCCCGTTCACACGGTTGATCATACTCTGGGTTCCACATGCATGTTTTAGCTGAAGGAAGAATACCTTAAACCTGGAGAGTTGAGACCCGTGTAATGGGTACCATGCAATATGACTTCAAAGGGTCTTCATTTGCTCACCGAACTTCTCCAATCCTATCACTGCTGCGTTTATCCCCCTGTACAGACGCTTGATTCTCTTTTGGAGACATAGCAATCCATAGGTTTTAAGATACTTACTAGTCAGGTACATTCTTAGGCATTTAATATGGGGTGTTGAGTCCATTTCGTTGAGCAAGGAGTAGCTCTTGTCTATTCCATATTTGGCTTAAGGAACTTTATCTGTGCTCATTTCAATCTCTGGTTTTATGCAGCACACCAACTCACCTTTCCCCTTAAGCAAGCATAAGTTGGTTTTCTAAATTTGAGACCCTGTTCTGTTTTGGAATTCAGTTCCTGTGTAGCCAAGTTTACATTCTGTGTATTAGTGATATCTTATGATGTTTCTTTTTCTGTGTGACTTATTTCAGTTAGAATCATCGTACCTGAATCCACTCATTATGCTGCTACGGGCCTGATGACATAGATTTCATTGTTGAGTGATACTGCATTGTACGTAAGTACCACAACTTCTTTATCCATTTTTCACTTTCTGTGATATTGAACTTGTACGGTAAATGAGGTTCTTGTAAACAGAGGCGTCCCAAACTTTGGGGTGGCTGTGTCTTTTTGATTTTAATTTCCCTAAGCTATAGGACCATAAGTGGAAGTGCCCTAGGCTCTGTTGCTTTGTTTTTTAGATGTTTCAGGAAACACCATACACTTCTCCCGAGTGTCTGTTGGCAATTTACATCCCGCCCATCAGCATAACAAGGCTCCCAGTTCTCCATGGCCTGTCCTGCCTTTCTGGATTTTACACTTTTTTCAGATGGCCCTTTTGACCGGGGGGAAGTGAGACTTCATTGTAGTGCAGATTTCCTTTGCAAGCTTGCTTGGTTGGCCAAAAAGGGCGTATGCGTTTTTTCCTGAATATATTCAGGAAAAAACGCATACGCCCTTTTTGGCCAAGTGCATCATTGTGGACGTTCTGCCTCTTTTCCTATGCTTTCAATGCAATTCCAGTCTACCTCCTGAAATCGGTTTCCTGCAATTCTGCACCCCTTTCAAGTCCTCTTGGCAGCCTTACTTCAGTATATTTTTGGACGATAGCTGTCATTTATAACTCTGCAGGTTTGTGAATTACAGTGCCCCTGAGCTCCTTTCTTCAACTCGCTTTCTTTTGAGCTGGCCGCAACACCGCAGGATGGCTTCAGGCCCTAATCTGGTTCCGGCACGGCACGCTGAGCCTTTGGTTAATTCCTCTTCCTGGTGGGAAATGAGAGTTAAATTTGCCCGTCCAGACACCTCCAGCTAGTCTCTCATTGGTTCTCGCTATTCCTGTTCATCTTCCGCAGAAATTGCAAACTGGGCCAAACAGGAGGTTAAAGGGACTGACTCTCCAAGTCGGGACGGTGTTAGTAAAGCGTCTGGAATGTTGCACCCGAGTACCAGGGGAGGAAAACTGAGACATATTTGAACACATCTCCCGTTCACACGGTTGATCATACTCTGGGTTCCACATGCATGTTTTAGCTGAAGGAAGAATACCTTAAACCTGGAGAGTTGAGACCCGTGTAATGGGTACCATGCAATATGACTTCAAAGGGTCTTCATTTGCTCACCGAACTTCTCCAATCCTATCACTGCTGCGTTTATCCCCCTGTACAGACGCTTGATTCTCTTTTGGAGACATAGCAATCCATAGGTTTTAAGATACTTACTAGTCAGGTACATTCTTAGGCATTTAATATGGGGTGTTGAGTCCATTTCGTTGAGCAAGGAGTAGCTCTTGTCTATTCCATATTTGGCTTAAGGAACTTTATCTGTGCTCATTTCAATCTCTGGTTTTATGCAGCACACCAACTCACCTTTCCCCTTAAGCAAGCATAAGTTGGTTTTCTAAATTTGAGACCCTGTTCTGTTTTGGAATTCAGTTCCAGTGTAGCCAAGTTTACATTCTGTGTATTAGTGATATCTTATGATGTTTCTTTTTCTGTGTGACTTATTTCAGTTAGAATCATCGTACCTGAATCCACTCATTATGCTGCTACGGGCCTGATGACATAGATTTCATTGTTGAGTGATACTGCATTGTACGTAAGTACCACAACTTCTTTATCCATTTTTCACTTTCTGTGATATTGAACTTGTACGGTAAATGAGGTTCTTGTAAACAGAGGCGTCCCAAACTTTGGGGTGGCTGTGTCTTTTTGATTTTAATTTCCCTAAGCTATAGGACCATAAGTGGAAGTGCCCTAGGCTCTGTTGCTTTGTTTTTTAGATGTTTCAGGAAACACCATACACTTCTCCCGAGTGGCTGTTGGCAATTTACGTCCCTCCCATCAGCATAAAAAGGCTCCCAGTTCTCCATGGCCTGTCCTGCCTTTCTGGATTTTACACTTTTTTCAGATGGCCCTTTTGACCGGGGGGAAGTGAGACTTCATTGTAGTGCAGATTTCCTTTGCAAGCTTGCTTGGTTGGCCAAAAAGGGCGTATGCGTTTTTTCCTGAATATATTCAGGAAAAAACGCATACGCCCTTTTTGGCCAAGTGCATCATTGTGGACGTTCTGCCTCTTTTCCTATGCTTTCAATGCAATTCCAGTCTACCTCCTGAAATCGGTTTCCTGCAATTCTGTCCCGCTTTCAAGTCCTCTTGGCAGCCTTACTTCAGTATATTTTTGATCGATAGCTGTCATTTATAACTCTGCAGGTTTGTGAATTACAGTGCCCCTGAGCTCCTTTCTTCAACTCGCTTTCTTTTGAGCTGGCCGCAACACCGCAGGATGGCTTCAGGCCCTAATCTTGTTCCGGCACGGCACGCTGAGCCTTTGGTTATTTCCTCTTCCTGGTGGGAAATGAGAGTTAAATTTGCCCGTCCAGACACCTCCAGCTAGTCTCTCATTGGTTCTCCCTATTCCTGTTCATCTTCCGCAGAAATTGCAAACTGGGCCAAACAGGAGGTTAAAGGCGCTGACTCTCCAAGTCGGGAGAGTGTTAGTAAAGTGTCAGGAATGTTGCACCCGAGTATCAGGGGACCAAAACTGAGACATATTTGAACACGTCTCCGTTCACACGGTTGATCATACTCTGGGTTCCACATGCATGTTTTAGCTGAAGGAAGAATACCTTAAACCTGGAGAGTTGAGACCCGTGGAATGGGTACCATGCAATATGACTTCAAAGGGTCTTCATTTGCTCACCGAACCTCTCCAATCCTATCACTGCTGCGTTTATGCCCCTGTACACATGCTTGATTCTCTTTCGGAGACATAGCAATCCATAGGTTTTAAGATACTTACTAGTCAGGTACATTCTTAGGCGTTTAATATGCGGTGTTGAGTCCGTTTCGTTGAGCAAGGAGTAGCTCTTGTCTATTCCATATTTGGCTTAAGGAACTTTATCTGTGCTCATTTCAATCTCTGGTTTTATGCAGCACCCCAACTCACCTTTCCCCTTAAGCAAGCATAAGTTGGTTTTCTAAATTTGAGACCCTGTTCTGTTCTGTAATTCAGTTCCTGTGTAGCCAAGTTTACATTCCGTGTATTACTGATATCTTATGATGTTTCTTTTTCTGTGTGACTTATATCAGTTAGAATCATCATACCTGAATCCACTCATTGTGCTGCTAAGGGCCTGATGACATAGATTTCATTGCTGAGTGATATTGCTTTGTAAGTAAATACCACAACTTCTTTATCCATTTTTCACTTTCTGCGATGTTGAACTTGTACTGTAAACGAGGTTCTTGTAAACAGAGGCGTCCCAAACTTTGGGGTGGCTGTGTCTTTTTGATTTTAATTTCCCTAAGCTATAGGACCATAAGTGGAAGTGCCCTAGGCTCTGTTGCTTTGTTTTTTAGATGTTTCAGGAAACACCATACACTTCTCCCGAGTGTCTGTTGGCAATTTACATCCCGCCCATCAGCATAACAAGGCTCCCAGTTCTCCATGGCCTGTCCTGCCTTTCTGGATTTTACACTTTTTTCAGATGGCCCTTTTGACCGGGGGGATGTGAGACTTCATTGTAGTGCAGATTTCCTTTGCAAGCTTGCTTGGTTGGCCAAAAAGGGCGTATGCGTTTTTTCCTGAATATATTCAGGAAAAAACGCATACGCCCTTTTTGGCCAAGTGCATCATTGTGGACGTTCTGCCTCTTTTCCTATGCTTTCAATGCAATTCCAGTCTACCTCCTGAAATCGGTTTCCTGCAATTCTGCACCGCTTTCAAGTCCTCTTGGCAGCCTTACTTCAGTATATTTTTGGACGATAGCTGTCATTTATAACTCTTCAGGTTTGTGAATTACAGTGCCCCTGAGCTCCTTTCTTCAACTCGCTTTCTTTTGAGCTGGCCGCAACACCGCAGGATGGCTTCAGGCCCTAATCTGGTTCCGGCACGGCACGCTGAGCCTTTGGTTAATTCCTCTTCCTGGTGGGAAATGAGAGTTAAATTTGCCCGTCCAGACACCTCCAGCTAGTCTCTCATTGGTTCTCGCTATTCCTGTTCATCTTCCGCAGAAATTGCAAACTGGGCCAAACAGGAGGTTAAAGGGACTGACTCTCCAAGTCGGTAGGGTGTTAGTAAAGCGTCTGGAATGTTGCACCCGAGTACCAGGGGAGGAAAACTGAGACATATTTGAACACATCTCCCGTTCACACGGTTGATCATACTCTGGGTTCCACATGCATGTTTTAGCTGAAGGAAGAATACCTTAAACCTGGAGAGTTGAGACCCGTGTAATGGGTACCATGCAATATGACTTCAAAGGGTCTTCATTTGCTCACCGAACTTCTCCAATCCTATCACTGCTGCGTTTATCCCCCTGTACAGACGCTTGATTCTCTTTTGGAGACATAGCAATCCATAGGTTTTAAGATACTTACTAGTCAGGTACATTCTTAGGCATTTAATATGGGGTGTTGAG